>NC_140584.1:1127704285-1128906913 GCF_964204655.1 Triturus cristatus
TTCGTGCAAGAAGATTCCCCTTCCTGCCCCAAAAAACATTCTTGCATGCAATGGAGGCACCCTTGTACACAATCATGGTGCAAGGGTGCCTGCAGTGGTGCTAGGCTGCCAAAACGGGAGCGGCACAAGAGGAAAAGGATAGCAATACGAAATTTAGGATAATATGGTGCATTCCTACCCTTTCCCTCTGGTGCAGTGTGGCGCAGCATGGTGACTTGCTGCACAGCAATGCATCAGAATCTCATAAATATGTTTCTGAGTATATTGATACTAGGGGTAAAAACAGAAACAATTAAAAACAGTGCTTAATTTGAGCCGGTGGTTGATGGTGGGGGCCACCCGCACTCATTTTTGTGGACCGTCAATTATTTTTTCTCATTGAACATATCCCAATAGTAAATAATGTTAAGCACACAATGGAGAAAGATGGGAACAAAAGTTATAAAGCAGAGAAAGCAGGAGCCTGCAAGAGTGAGATAGTGGGCAGGGAGTGTCTGGAAGTCGATGATTAAAGAGGCATGAGGTGGATTCCAATCTATGAAGCCTTGGTATTTGGCACACCAGTGCAGCTGCACGCTTCTAAGCAAAGCATTTTGCACCAGTACTTAGTCTTCAAAAAATTAAGCACTGATTAAAAGACAACCACAGTTGTACTTACCCACTATATATCTTCCTTTTTAACATAGTCTGACCACATCCAAGATTGATGAATCTATCCGATTTTGCACACTCATAGACACATTTATAATCATATTTAATTTATAGTGAGAGGGTCAAAACAGTAGCTAGTGTATCATCCTATTTTGGAAAAGATTTCCACAAACAGCTTGTTTTTATCATCTATACTCTGAAAATTAGTGCTGAGTGTTAGAAATAGGGGTCTCTAGTGGGTAGAGGTAGGGACCCTTACTTCTAGTCAGGGTAAAGGTGAAAAACACTCTAGATAACCCCTGCTCACCCCCTTGGTAGCTTGGCACGAGCAGACAAGCTTATCCCAAAGGCAATGTGTAAAGTATTTGTACCAACACTCACAGTAATACAGTGAGAACAACACAAATGGACACCACACCAGTTTAGAAAAATAAAGTATCTTTATCTAGACTAAACAAGACCAAAACAACAAAAATCCAATTATACAGATATTCAAGAAAATGTCTTTAAAACGGATGTGGCAAAAATAAACTTGTAGAATTCAAATAGCACCAACTGGAGCTATCACGACGTCAGGACAGCAGGAAATCCAAAGTACGGCGCAGCCAGCAAAGATCGGGGCGTTGGGCGCGGATTCACACAAACCCCCAAACAAACAGTACCTTGAAAATGATGTTGGTGACGATGCACGGTGTCGAAGATGGCCAATGTCAGCTCCGGTGGTGATTCGACGTCAGGAAGTTTCTCTAGTCACCCTCGGCGGTTATCGGCACCATGACAAGATGCAGGCGCTGGCGATGACGGGGTTGATGCGAGCGCTGGTGTCGGGCACAGCCGATCACTGTTGGCATCGGCGGGCATCATAGGGCGTCGGGGCTGTGGAGCAAGCCGGGCGCTGCGTCGTTCACTTCACGAGCGGCTCCCCGGGCCTCGATGCAGGTCGCTGCATCACAGCGGCAGCGGCGACGGGCGTCAGAAACAGGGTTTCTGACTTCTCTTGAGTTTCTTCCAGCTCCCAATAGCAGAATCAACCTCCAGGGGCCCAACACAGTTACAGACACTTCCTGGCAAGTCATAATTCCAAGCAAGGAAGCCCTTGGAAACTTTCTTCAAGCAGGGAGACACAGCACACAGCAAAGTCCTTCTCCTTTCTTTGGCAGAAACAGCAACTGCAGGCCAACTTCAGACACACAGCAAGGGCAGTACTTCTTCTCAGTTACTTCAGCTCTTCTCCTCAGCAAAGGTTCCTCTTGATTCCAGCAATAGTCTAAAGTTCAGGGATCTAGGTATAATACTTATACCCCAAAATGTCTTTGATCCGTTTGTGCAAGGGGCTCTGAGCCCAGTCCACACCAGTTCTGCCTTCACTGGTGCAACATGAACACAGGAGGTGGAGATAGCATTGTACAAGGGAGACAGGGCCTATTCAGGTGCAGGGTAAATATCCTCCCACCGCTCTATATGCAGCCAGGGTCTATTCAGCTCAGGGCTGGGTCATCCAGGAAGGGCCAGGCATACCTCACCCCCCCCCCCCAGAGGCTGTCTACAGGGAATGCACATCCACAGTCTCTGCTCACTGAAACCAGACAGGCAATCCACAAACAGGCAGAGGCACACAGAAAGGTTGAACAAGAAAATATCCACTTTCCAAAAGTGCTTTTTTCAAACACAGAATTCAAAAACCATTCTTACTAAAAGATGTGTTATTAAATTCTGAGTTCAGGGATACCAGACTCCAATTTTCCATCTTATTCATATGGGAAGATATGCTTGTAACCTGTTACAAAGCATTCCCCATTCTGTCCTATGGGAAAGATAGCCTTTCAATAGTGAAAAACGAAATTGGCAGTATTTCACTATCAGGACATGTTACACACACCAGTACATGTCGTACCTTTCACATACACTTCACCCTGCCCAGGGGGGTACCTTGGGCCTACTATAGGGATATCCTATGTACAAGGAAAGGGAAGGGTAGGGCCTGGCAAGTGGGTGCACTTGCCAGGTTGACATGGCAGTTAACAAATTGCGCACAGGCACTGCGGTGGCAGGCCTGAGAACTATTTTGATTTACCAGCCCTGGCACACTCAGTGCACTTTACTAGGGACCAACTGGTAAAACAAATATGTCAATCAGGGAGATCAATCTACACAGCGACCACTTGCACTCTGACACTGATCCGCGGTGGCAACGTGCCCAAAGCATCTAAACCAGCAAAAATGAAATCCAGCACAGCATCAAAAATATAGGAGGTAGAGGCAAAAAGTCAGGGAAAATCATGCCAAGGATGCAGGTCTAACACGTGTCCCCTACAGCTGAAAAGTGGGGCGAACTTCCCTTTCAATTGCACTCCACCTCTGTTCCCTGAGAAGTAGCCTCCTACTGATGAAAGCTACAGGTTGGTCCAAGCCCTCGTTGTTCAATTGTGAGAGTACTGCTCCCACACCATGCTCTGAAGCATCTGTCTGCACAACATACTCTTCGGAGAAATCCGTTGCCTTAAGCACGGGTGCTGTACACATAGCAGAATTCAGGGCTTCAAAAGCGGCCTGGCAGGGGCCAGTCCAGATCACCTTCTTGGGCTGCTTCCTTGAAGTTAGCTCCGCCAAGGGGGAAACAATGGTGCCATACCCCTTGACAAGCCGTCTGTAGTACCCGGTGAGACCTAAGAAGGCTCTCACCTCTGTCTGGGACTTGGGAAGCTCCCAAGCCACAATGGTGCCAATCTTTCCTTGGAGGGGCGCCACCTGGCCACTCCCTACCTGGTGTTCCAGGTAGTCCACAGATCTCTGCCCTTGTTAGTGAGGCCTGCCCTGTGCAGAGCCTTCAATTCTTCACAGAGGTGTTGCAAATGTTACTCCCAACTGGGGCTGAATATAGCACTGTCATCCAGATAGACGGCGCTGAATTCCTCCAGCGTGGACAGTACCTGGTTGACCAGTCTCTGGAAGGTGGCGGGGGTGTTTTTCAACCCAAAGGGCATAACCCGGAACTGGTAGTTCCCCTCTGGTGTTAAAATGCTGACCTCTCTTTGACCCCCTCAGTTAAGGCAATCTGACAGTACCCAGATGTTAAATCAAATGTAATGAGGTACCGGGCAGCTCCTAACCGAACCACAAGCTCATCAGCTCTGGGGATAGGGTGTGCGCCAGTCTTGGTGACCGCATTGAGCCCACAGTAGTCCACACAAAACCAAAGTTCTGGAGTGGCACCGGGTGCAGCAGTTTTTGACACAAAGACCACTGGGCTAGCCCAGGGGCTGCTGGAGGGCTCTATCACCCCTAACACCAACATCTTGGAAACGTCTTCCTTGATGCTGGCCCTGACCTTGTCAGATAACCTGTAAAATGTCTGCTTGACAGGTAGACTGTCCCCAGTATCCACATCATGAACGCACCAATTGGTGACTCCTGGTATCAGGGAAAACAGGGAGGCGAACTATCCCAGTACCTGGCAACAGTCCCTCTGCTGTTCTGGGGTCAGGGTAGGAGAGAGGTTTATCCCGTCCACTGACCCATCATGTTCCTTGGCCGACAGGAGGTCAGGAAGAGGCTCACTCTCCTCCTCCATTCCATCATCTGTTGCAAGGAGCATAGTTACTTCATACCTCTCAAAGTGTGGTTTGAGGCAGTTCACGTACAGGACCCTCAAAAGGGTTCCTAGGACACTACAAGTCAACCAAATAGGTCACCTCACTCTTGCGCTCCACCACCTCACATGGACCAGTCCACTTGTCTTGGAGCTCACAAGGCTCCACTGCTGCCATCACCCACACTTTCGGGCCAGGTTGAAATTCTACCAGAGTGGCATTCTGGTCCTACCATCTTTTCATTTCTTCCTGGCTAGCTTCTAGGTTCGCCTGAGCGACTTTCCTGAAGCGTTGAGTCTGGTTGCTGAAGGCCAGCACATACCTGAAAACATCTTGTGGGGTCTTACCAGGAGTTCTCTCCCAACCCTCCTTCACCAGACTCAGAGGTCCTCTCACGGGGTGATCGTACAGTAGTTCAAAGGGACTGAACCCTAAGGACTTCTGGGGTACCTCCCTGTAGAAAAACAGCAGGTATGTAAAAAAAGACGTCCCACTTCCCTCTCATTGGTTCTGCAACACCCTTGATTATGCTCTTCACGGTTTGGTTAAATCTCTCAACCAACCCATTCCCTTGAGGATGGTAAGGAGTGGTGAACTTGTAAGCTACACTGCACTCCTTACACAAAGATGTCATGTACTTTGAAATTAAGTTTGTAACTCGGTCAGAGACCACCTCTCTGGGGAACCCCACACGGAAAAAGATCCCCATCAATACACGGCCCACCACAGGTGCTATGATTGTCTGGAGAGGGACAGCTTCCGGGTACCGTGTGGCAATGTCCACCAAGACCAAGATAAACTTGTTGCCTAAGGCTGTCTTGGATTCCAGTGGCCCCACAATATCAATGCCCACCCGCTCGAAAGGGGTTCTCACCACAAGAAAGGGTTGGAGGGGAGCCTTACACTTCACTCCACTCTTGCCACTTGCCTGGCAAGTTGGACAAGATCTGCAATGGGTACCAACATTCCTTCTCATTTGGGGTTAGCAGAAGTGAGTGATAAGTCTCTGATAGGTCTTGTCGCACCCCAAATGTCCTGCTAGAGGCACGTCATGAGCCAGACCCTGTAGGAAGATCCTGAAGCGTTCGGGTACCACCAGCACATGGGCTGCACCGGGCTCAGTGACCTTAGGCTCACTATATAGAAATCTATCTTCCCAGTAAATCAGATGTGATCCGGACTGATCACCTGCTGCCTGGTCTGCAGCCTGTTGCCGCATACCAACAAGAGTTGGGCACTCCATCTGCTCTTTGCAGAACTCCTCCCTGAAGGGACCCCACTTTCCTGCTGCCAATGGGTCAGCTCAGGCAGGTCCCCCAGTTCGGCTCCTTGTTCCCCTGTAGGTTCCAGGGCATCCCCCTCAGGTTCTGTCTCCTCCCGGACCATGGGAACTTAGGGGGCTGGTTTCCTACGCCCCTGCCCCTCCTCTTTCAAGCAGGCACCGGGGCCACTGTTTCAGGCTCCAGGTCCTCTGGAGTACCCCTACTGGCTGCCATTGACCGAGTGGTCACACAGACCCACTCAGGCAGACCCAACATCTCCAAATGAGCCTGGCGTTCCACCTCCTTCCATGGGGAACTCTCCAGGTCATTTCCAAGCAGACAGTCCACAGGCATGGATGGACTAACGACAACCTTCAAGTAACCTGACACCCCCCCACTCAAAGGGAACTAGCGCTACCTTACATACATGCTCAGAGTTGTCTGCTGCAACTTCAGGGTGAAGTACATCGGGAATAACGTGCTCTTCAGACACCCATTGACACCCTACAGATGTCACATTGGCTCCTGTGTCTCAGAGCCTCCACCCTCCTCCCATTGATGGTTACCCACTGCCTGTATTTCTTATTGTTCTCAGGCAGGTAGGATCCCTGGACCATCTCTCTGTCTCCTAAAGAGACAAGGGTCATAACTGCTTACTACTCCCCTTCACTAAGAACCAATTCCTATCCCAGGCCTACATTCACTAATACAGGTGACTGAGCACCAGTGGGTGCTGTATCCCTCGCAATGTGACCCATCTGATTACAGGAATAACACCGTTGGGGTCCTCGGTTGTCGTACCTGCCCTTAGGTGGTCAGGACGTTTCAGGCTTGGGGGCTCGGACTCCTTACCCTGGGAACTGTTTTGGGGCCCTTTAGAGAACTCATTTTGGTTACCCTTGTCCCCCAACTCTTCTGCTGAGGACCCTGCCCACCCTTGGCTGGGTTACCCAAAATATCCTTGTGGACGCTGGTGCTAGTCCAGCGGTCCGCCTCCTTAGCAAGCTCTCTGGGATCAGTTAGCTTACTATCCAATAGATGCTGCCCAGCTCTGGAACAAACAGACTACTCAAGTGCCTCTAACTGATTAAGTTACAGAACTCCTGGTAATCAGTTACCTTGCTGCCCTTTATCCAACCTTCCAGTGCACGTGTATACATGTTCACACATTCAACCCAATTACTTGAATCAAGCTTTTTGAAGTTCCTAAACTTCTCTCTGTACTGCTCTGTATTCACCCCCTACCTGAGGCATAAAGCCTCCTTCATGTTTGGGTAGGTCAGGGTACCCACCTGCTCTAAAGGTGGAAGGGTGTCCCTCCCAGTGGCCTCAAAGTGTTTCCATAGGCCCGCCCCCCAATGCTTCTCAAGAACCTCACTCATTCTCAAGGCTATCTCATATGCTGTAAACCATGCATAAATATCATCACCCTTATGGTAATTCTGCAATAAGTCCTTGGGTATGTACACCTTACCTCCTTCCACTGGCTCTGCGCTGCCACCATTTGAACTGGACTCAGCTTGCTTGGCCTTAATGTCCAGTTCTCTCATGCTCAACTCATGAGCCAAAAGTAATTTCTTTTCTTCCAAAGCAAGAGTGTTATTGCTCTCCTCTGCCCTCTTTTCACTCTCCAAAAGCAATTTCTTTTCTTCCAAGGTACGAGCATTCTTGCTCTCCTGCGCCTTGGCCTGGAGCCTCGTGACCACCAGCTCATGCTCTCCGACCCTTTGGTTCTCTTCCCGCTTCTCTGGGGAAAGACTACCAGTGGAATGGACGCTGCCAGCCCTGGAGGCTGATCTTGACATAGGCAGATCCTGTGACATAAAACCATCCAGGGGTGCATCCTTATGCACCTAAGCATCACCTGGCTCCCCAGCCTCTTTGGCCTCCCACCAGGCCCTTAAGGCCTTCTGTAGATCCTCCTCCTTCTTGGAGCTGCTCTTCATGGAACATCCAAGATCTTTGCAAAATTGCTTGAGCTGATCTACTTGGTAGGAATGCAACATTTCAATCTCAAACTCCAATTCTGCAGCCTCACATGCTGGTTTACTCTTCTGAGACATGATGCATGGATACTTTTAAGGGTCACTCAAAAACAGAACCAAAAACAAAATACACTATGTGGTTGTGTAGTAGTCTGCACTAAACTAGTGATGTACACCAATCACTGTGAGTCAAGTACAAATACAGGTTCAAATCCCCACCGCTGACCACCAATGTTAGAAATGGGGGTCTCTAGTTGGCAGAGGCAGGTGCCTTTATCCAAATAGGGACCCTTGCTTCTAGTCAGGATAAGGGGGAAACACACTCTAGATAACCCCTGCTCACCCCCTTGGTAGCTTGTCACGAGCAGACAGGCTTATCCCAAAGGCAATGTGTAATGTATTTATACCAACACTCACAGTAATACAGTGAAAACACCACAAATGGACACACCAGTTTAGAAAAATAAAGTATCTTTACCTAGACTAAACAAGACCAAAATGACAAAAATCCAACATACAGATATTCAAGAAAATGTTTTTAAAATGGATATTGTAAAAATAAGCTTGTAGAACTCAAATAGCACCAACTGGGGCTATCACGATGACAGGACAGCACGAAATCCAAAGTACGGCTCCGCCCGCGAGGATCGCGGCATCGGGCACGGAGTCACACAGACCCTCAAACAAACAGTACCTTGAAAACGATATCGGTGGCAATGCATGGCGTCGCAGATGGCCGACATCGGCTCTGGTGGCGATGCGACGTCGGCAAGTTTCTCGAGTCACCCTCGGCGGTAATCAGCGCCGCGATAACAAGATGCAGGTGCTGGCGAGGACAGAGTCGATGAAAGCGATGGCGTCGGGCACGGCCGATTACTGCCAGTGTCGGCAGGCGTCCTGGCAGCAGAGCAGGCCGGGCGCTGCGTAGTTCTCTTCACGAGCGGCTCCCTGGGCCTCGGTGCTGGTCACAGGGTCACAGTGGCGGCATCGACGGGCATCGGAAACAGGGTTTCTTACTTCTTTTAAGTTTCTTCCAGCTCCCAACAGCAGAAACAAACTCCAGGGGCCCAACACAGTTACAGGCACCTCCTGGCAGGACAGAACTCCCAGCACGGAAGTTCAGGGGAGCAGGGGGTGAAGTCCTTTTGTTCCTGGGACTTCAAAACAGGTGGAAAGCTCTTCTTCAAGCCCTTGGAGACGTGGAGACTTTTTTCAAGCAGGAGGACACAGCACACAGCAAAGTCCTTCTCCTTTCTTTGGCAGAAACAGCAACTGCAGGTGAACCCCAGACACACAGCAAGAGCAGTACTTCTTCTCAGTTACTTCAGCTCTTCTCCTCAGCAAAGGCTATTCTTGATTCCAGCAATAGTCTAAAGTTCAGGGGTTTTAGGTAGGGGTGGGCGGAATTTGCGTAGTCGTGTTACGCAAAGTTACGCGAAACGGCAAAAAATCTCCGCGACCACGTGGAATTCCGCGAGCTTGCGGAATTCATTTTTGTGACAGGAGCATCATGCCAGAATGAATCCTGCCCAGCATATATATATCCAAGAAGATGCAACAGTTTGGTGCAATACCTCTACCCAACTGGAGTACTACTGGCTAATCAGTAAGTGGCAGTGCTACCTTGTTGGATAAATGTATAGTGCCTTTCCTACACTACAGCTGCGGGCCAGAAGAGTTGTCTCCAGTGACCATGTGTTTCTGTAACTTTGCCACCGCGCCGAAAGGTGCCGGGGTCCCTTGAGTGAGCTGTCCACCATAGAGGGTAAAGGGTGGGAAGACGTTGCATACTGCTAGTGTGTGTGAGGCGGGGCTTCTATGCGAGTTCACATGCCTCTTGTTTAAAAAAGGTTGGAGATTGATCAGAGCAGCAGGTGAGGAGAGAGAACCTCCTGGTCACAGGAACTACACAGGGGATTGCGCTCGAGAAAGTCAAGGATGCAAAGACCTCCAACAAGCATCACGGCTAATTTTTGCGCAGCCTCGACGGAGCTCACGATTTTTTGGGGCTGATTAATGCGTTACCGAATTTGAGCTTTAACTCGGGCACCTGCTTCATATCTGTAAGTGCTTCCTGTTGAGGTTTAATTTTTGTGACAGGAGCATCGTGCCAGAATGAATCCTGCCCAGCATGTTTATCCAAGAAGATGCTACTGTTTTGTGCAATACCTCTACTCACCAATGCTCACTAATTCCGCTACACCACTGATCGTGGAATTTTCGGCAATTCCGCCTCCCTGCGGAACGCGGAATTGCCGAAATTTCACAAATTCCGCTCGCGGAACGGAATTTAGCGCCCACACTTAGTTTTAGGTCTAATACTTATACCACAAAATGTCTTTGATCCCTATGCACAAGGGGCTCTGAGCCCAGTCCAAACCAGTTCTGCCTTCACTGGTGCAACATGACTCCAGGAGGTGGAGACAGCGTTGTGCAAGGGAGACAGGGCCTATTCAGGTGCAGGGTAAATCTCGTCCCACCACTCTATATGCAGCCAGGGTCTATTCAGCTCAGGGCTGGGTCATCCAGGAAGGGCCAGGCACACCTCACCCCCCCCCAGAGGCTGTCTACAGGGAATGCACATCCACTGTCTCTGCCACCCTGAAACCAGACAGTCAATCCACAACCAGGCAGAGGCACACAGAAAGGTAGAACAAGAAAATAGCCACTTTCTAAAAGTGCTATTTTCAAACACAGAACTCAAAAACCATCCTTACTAAAAGATGTGTTATTCAATTCTGAGTTCAGGGATACCAGACTCCAATTTCTATCCTATCCCTTTGGGAAGATATGCTTGTAAACTGTTATACCCCATAAGAGACATTCTTATTGCAGTGATGCCACAAATACATTCTCTACACAGTCACTTCGATGAACCCGACCCTAGGATACATGGCAACCTTTGAGAGACTATTTTGTGCCTATAGACCATGATGCATACATTGTTGAATCTACAAGATACAAAGTGATGCTAAAACAAATCAAGACAAGAGCACCCTTGAACTAGTCACTTATCAGGTAGGCCAGAACAGCTAAAGGATGGCAGATGTGTGATCGATGGTTGGCGATCACACTCTAGCATTCACACAGTCAACAATCTTATGAAATATGCATTACCTCGTTTATTGTGTAACAAACTCAGTATGTTACTATGCAATGCCCAATCAATACAAATTGTTGATGAAAAATATTGATATTCATGTTGTAATATGATGCATGCAAATGACAAAATATACTTTTAAAAAACAAAATGTGGAATTGTAAAAATGAAGATAGCCAGCCTAGATGATGAAACAAGATAAAAGTTTATTCTTCAGCTTCAAGTAGGAATCATGAGTTACAAGTATTGTAAGTTGTAAGGTAGCAGCCCCACCGGGAGCAGCATCCCAGCTGCTCAGCCCACACACACCAACTGACATTCACTCCACCAGGCACACAAACATCCTATGACATCACACACACTCTGGCTGAGCAGCAGGACAAAGAATACAAAGGAAGAAACACATGGCAAGAAAAGTAGGATACCACACAAAACATTTTATTTTTAATTGGCCACCTCCCTTTTTAGTTCTCAGCTTTAAATGTCTGTTGGCAGTCCTATTGTGTCCAAAACATAACATATACCTTTAGAGTAGACTTTTGGTCAAACCCTGCTCTGCATGAGTGGATGACTCTGTTAGTGTCTCCGGTATATGCTTTTGATTTTAAGGCTTTCCTCCCAATTCTTCTATTTGTCCTGGCATCGGAACTTCAGACTCCCAGTGTTCGTATTGGAAGAGTTGTACCCTTAGACTGAATTCTTGAGGGACTCATTTTACATTGTTTTGAGCACTCGCTGGGAGTGCATGTGTTTCCTTGTTCTCTTTCAATGATTTTACCTCTGCCTAATAAATGTGTGTAATGCTGGCAATCTTAAAATAGATTTTCTTTAATGCCATTTAGGCTAGCCCTACTATAAGTTGAAAGCGGGTTTGAGAACAGCTCAACATTTCTACAAGTGGATATTTTATATGGGTCTGTATTCATGCAGGCAATAATTAGGAGTATATTCCTGTGATATATAGAAATTTATTTTCCCAAGAAGCGGTGACTTAGCAAAGTTTTACTTGATACTGATGTTCCTTCTAGTGTATAATGCATAGAGTTGGCGTAGATGCAACTTATTCCTGAATATTTATGATTCAGCCTGATCTATTTCTAGGAAAATCTTTGAAAACCAATTGCTTATAATGGGTTCTGGAGTTAGGCAGAGTTCGGTTCATTATTCCCCCACTCACCCCACAGCTACCAATAAATAGTGTATGCATTTGTAACTCCAAAAGGCAGAAATAAAGTCTAATATGAGATTTTGTGGAATGACATTCAGGAATCGTTGTTTTCACAACAAGTTCAACAAGTGTCTCCGTGTGTTTTACCCAACATTTTAGCTGCTTTCAGCAGCCGAAGTCTCCAGGTGAAACACTACATCTTGGAATCCCTATGGGCTATCGGGCACATAGGGGTTACCAGGGTAACTCATAATGAAACCGTTAGGGGGATATTCTCAAGAACGTGTGAAAACTACCTCAAAAGTAGCTTAACGCAACTCTTCACATCGCAGTCTATCACGGGAAAATAACACCGTGGTAACATGGTATACCCAAGCCGGCTGTACCATGCGATACGCCCAGGATAATGCGTCAAATGTCCGCGATACAATCAACGCGACACCGCAAAAATGCGAAACACAAATGCAAAAAAAGTTGCGATGAGGCCAATCGCGATACAAAAACCAGCGAAAACCAGCCACAGGCCTGCAAATCCCACCTGTCATGTGGGAAAATGCACTATAAAAGCAACGGAAGAAAAAGGGAGAAAAAAAGCAACTTGCGGAGCACCATGGATGCACCCAGACCCAGTAGACAGGCCAACGCGAACCCCACAAGCCCCACAGACCACCAGCAAGGAACAACGGGGGTCGGGGAAGGCCAAGGAGAAGAGTGAGAGGAAGACGGGGTGCGGTCCGCAGGAAAAGCAGATCAGCGTCACGGAGGTGACAGAACACTACCATCAACTGACACACAATTAGACCAACATGAATGCAGTTGGAATGATCGAGGAGGGCAATGGAGGAGGCCACGAGGCGCTGGCATGATGTGGAAAGCCAAACCAAGCACAAACCCGCTACCAACAGGAAGGCAGCAACGTTGACAGGAGGTGGAAGTCCTGTGCCACAGGAGGAGCAGGAGGAAATGGGGGCCACAGTCATAAGTGTGGAGACACTGCAAGGAGGTGGGAGTCAGGACACAGCTCGAGAGGACCTGACACAGCATCAACAGGGTGATTAACGACCAGGAACTGGGCGGACGGGGGGAGATGGGCACAATGGCACACACACTGCACACCCACAATGACCCTGATCATGTCCCTCATCCCGTGGCACACTGCAGCACACACACATAGCAATAACAGCACATCCACATTGACAACAATGTGGCAGAAAGTGCAACACCCACACAGTAGAACAGAGGACACAACTGGCTGCGCTCATGCGCTGAAATAGGCCAACCACATCTAACAGAGCAGGAAACTGGGATAAGGAAATGTACGCTTACAACCTCACATCCATCATGTAGCCCAAATGTCCACTGTTCCGCATCAAAATTCAGCACCTCCCAAACAGTCACAATGTACATAATCATACAGTCTGCCTGTAAACAAGTACAATGCGCCAACATACATGTCAACACAATGTCAATATGTATCTCCCCTTCAAATTGCAGAGGGACCAACAACACCTCCAGACAGACAACTCACCAGTGATGCTGGAGAGGACCACCACACCTTCGACACCGCCACCCCACAACAGCTGATGGACATCCCAGGCAACTCACCACCAGGACCAGGGCAGCCCAGCTAAATAGAGGAGAACCCAGCCCCTGCACAGACCACACAGCAGGAAGCACCCGCCAGCACGTCTGGCTTCCAATACCTCACCGAGCTACACATGGCATTCCAATGCCAGGTGTCAGGATGCCAAACGGAGGTCGCCAAACAGGTGCGGGTGGGGTCCAAACCCATGGAATACGAACTAGATCACATACGTGGGTGTCTAATTCCCCTCAGGGACCACGTACACCACACAAAGGAGACCCACACTGTGACAGAGACAAATGCATTTGCACATTTCCAGTACTGAACCACACCTAGAGGCACGCAATTATCATACACACACCCACGCTGGACCTGGGTACGATGGCCCAGTACACTCCTCTTACATATTGAGTGGGTGATGATAAAGCTACATGTCCAAGGTCTAACACGCTGCCTGCGGTGACATGTTGGCGTCTGCTGTACCCAACACACTGTAATGGTGTTGGGCCCGGGGCCCTCATGCATAAATAATGACCACAAGGACTCACACCGATAGTTTGTGGAACTGTCCACAGGCACGTGCGCCCGGCCCCTTTATTGGCAGGGCCACATGTACAGTGACGCCTGTGCTGAATGTGTGTGGGGTGAGTGTAAGCCAGCCCGCAAGGAGTGGTTGTTGCTGGGAAAAACTTGAACAGTGAACAGCAGTAAAATGGAAACAGATAACACCAGCATAACAGAGACAACTGCGGAGCATCATGGAGGTAGCCGGAGCTAGTACAGAGGTCACCCAATATGCAAACAGAAGTGTCCGTGAGTTGCAGTGCACTGGGGTTGGGGCCCCTGGAGTGCCAAGCAGGGTATCAAGCAGATGATGGCATCAATCACAGGTGTGAGCAACTCCGTTAGTCTGCCTGTATGACTGTTTCGACTCTTGCAGTTGGTAGTTTGGAGGTGGACCTGGCGGTGGTGGCATGTGCCTCCTGCGGTGATACGTCGTCCGGGCCGGGCTGGCCAGGACTCGATTTGATGTGTGAGCCCTGGTGTAATGCAGTTGAGTCCAGAGACAGTGGACAGCGCAGGGCCACATACACATGGCGTCGATGATACCAAGGCTATCGTCTCAGAGGCCATCCAATACCTCAGGAGCCAGGGTCTCTGACTTGAGCTGCACAGAGTTAGTGGCCCCGGATGCACTGTGGCCGGCACAGGCACACCGCCACAGGATGGTGACTTGTGGTGCAGTGAGATGGGCCACGCGAGCTGAGCGGGTCCTCATCGATGTCGGAGGTGAACGTGGTGGGGGGTTGCGGGGGACAGTGGAAGGTGTCCGCCAGGGCATGATGCAGAGGGTGAAAGCCGTCCAGAAGCAGCAAATCGAGGAGTGGAAGACGACAACCCCCAGTCCATGGACTCAGCCGCCACCAAGGTTCAACAAGAAAGTGTCCATGGGCCTCGGGGAACAGACTTAGTGGCACCAGAGCTGAAAGGGGATGCAGTCTACGATGGGGCCTGTACAATGACATCAAGTCAGCCATAAATAAATCAAGACTGAGTTCGAAATGTGTGACCTACTCAACCGCAGTGTAGGCCCGAGGCAGCGGTCAGTGCGGGACAGACTTTGCACCAGGTCAGAACAGGTGTTAATTTCCTGCTGCTAACGCGCATTATCACCTGTTTTGTGATCTATTCGCTGATCAGGCTGGTCGTTGAGAATGCTGAGGTGTGCTGTTGTCGCAGCTTTTTCCTTGGGAACGCCTCCTCTGCATCTCATTAGTGATAGTTGCCGGGGTCATCTGTGGCGATGTTTTTTGAGGATGCTATCACAGGTAAACTGGTGATATAGTATGTTTGCACCAGCTTGTGAATGGGGCGATAGATGTATCGCGACTTTGGCTGCGCTAAAGTGCGGATAACTCGGCGTTAGGTCCTTGAGAATATGCCCCTTAGTTGTTTTGCCTTTAGGCCAGCAGGATGTAGTGCAATTATCTGTTAAATTTTTGTCATGGTTTAGGCTCTCGCCCGTTAATCTAATAATGAATAGCCCAGATCTGGGATTGATGATTATCACAGATAATTTAGGAACTAGTGCAGAGAAAATATCCTCTTTTTCCTTAATGGTTTTGAATGGAGCCCGATAAAATGTGTTTTATGAGTTAGTAGCTAAGTTAATGGTAGTCACAGGTGGAATCACCTGCAACCTGACATATCTAGTTAACTGCTTCAGTAATGAGGACCTCATGCAGTCAGGATAAACACACACTGAACTGCTGCTATTTCAGGAAAGTTAACTAGGCATTGTCCATTTTGCTATTCCAACTTTAAGTGTGCCAAAGCTATTCAGTAATCAATTATCTATAAATTTGAATCTATATAATTTGTCAATTGGTGAATTAGGATTGAACTAATTAAATGTTAATAGTTTTAATAGTTTGCAATTCTATGGGTTTGAATACTCCATACATTGGATACATAATTATTTGTTTACAACCAGTTTAAAAGTCACTATTTATTTATTCTGAAATTTACATAGTTTTAACTATACTTACGTTGGGTAGAAGACCCATATATCAGTTGTACCTTCCAGTGGCAGTTCCTCCCTTAGGGCGGAGGAGCGCCGCCCCACCTGCTGCGAGTGCAGCAGTAAACCACAATGAATACATCATTAAAATAGTGCCAATCATTTCTACCATGTGCTTGCCGGCGAGTATGAGGGCGGAGGCGATTGCTGCTCATTGACAGCAGCAGGGATGACAAAATAAGTGCAGAGTGCGCATGTCGGATTAGCCGGCTGGCTTGCTAAAGCCAGCCTGACATGGACACTTCTGACTCACCAATCCAGCAGTTGCGTAACAGCCATGGGATTGGAGTCACAGGCACTCAGTCGCAAAAGGAGTGCTGGGTTAGCCTGCTTCATCCAATCATGATGCTTCTCTCATGCAGTCGCAAAAGGAGTGCTGGGTTAGCCTGCTTCATCCAATCCTGATGCTTCTCTCATGCTGAAACAGCATGAGAGAAGCTACAGGGTTGGTTATAGGTCTGCATTAGTGTGACCAGCCAGCAGGCTTTAAGGTTGAGGCGAATCTCGCTTTGTAGAGGAGTTCGACTATTTGTAACTGCATCCTGAAAATCCCTGGATGTGGTGACGGGATTACGTATTCTCGCCTCATACAAGTGTAGATGCAGTAACCAGACGACGCAGTGGGGGTTTCACTCGATCTCACAATGACCGTCGTCTTGCACTGTGACTCTCCTTGCGACACTTCTGGGTCTCCGATCAGCACACCCTCTCAGGGCCGGCTTTAGGGCAGTGCGAATGGTACCGCCGCACTGGGCGCCGACCTGTGGAGGGGGGCGCTGACCTCAATGGAGCGCTGTTTTGAGTAATAACTTATCATTGGAGAGATGAGGGGCACTTTTGCCTGGTGGTTTGAGTAAATCCGAGGAGGCAGTCATGGGGAGCGGGGGCGCCAAAAATGATTGTCGCACCGGGCGCCACGAGCTTTAAAGCCGGCCCTGCCCTCATTAATCAAGACCATCGGAGCGGATGTACATGGTGAAAATGGCCTTCACCTCCGTGAGACACAAGTTAGAATAGAAGGTACTTTATGAAGACGCACTGTTGGAAGCAGCAACGGTTCTGGTATCGTATAGTCCTGGTTCATCTGGGTGATCAGGAAAAGCTGTTAACACGCAACCATGTGTGGTCACTAATGTTGTTGGCACCTCCCTCACTTTTCACACCTAATCCAGGGGGACGCACGGTCACTATCCACTTGTCCCTGTTGAACACTAGTTGGTTTTAGAATGTTAGTGCACTACATGCATGAATTCAACACACCCATTGTAGGTGCGTTCCATCCAGTAATCCTTAACAACTTCCTGCTGTATTTCTTGGCTTTATTAGTACTTCCGCCTTTTCTAGTAATCCATGACATTTTAGAGCTTGCACTTCTAATCTGCCATTTCATAGCCTTACAAATTGCGTGTCTTAATAGCATGTTTACTGAAGGATGAAGGCACAATCACAAGTGCCTTAGTATGACTGCCTTTCAGTTGAACAATGCACGGTTTACCCACTACGATATGAGTGCAGTGACACCTGCTGCCGTAATGCATGAACTACAGCTAACAGTAACTGATTCTGGCAATTATTCAGAGCCTGGCCGCGCGTTGCGGATAAAAATCAATAAAACAAGTCCATTTCTCCTCAGCTTCTTGTTATTAATGGTCATAATCAGTGCTTTAAATGGGCTGGTACTGTCCGGTACGGAGTACCAGCACTTTTTTTATTTTGAGAGGGAGTGTCCCGGCTCTACTCAAAAGAAATGCAATACTTTTAATTGGAGAGTACCGGCACTTCACAGAAACAAGTACCTGCACTTCTATGTTTCCATTTCAAGCACTGTCCATAATCCATTACAAGTGCACGCTATCGCGGAGGACGTTTATGAGGTCAGGCAGGGTCAACATACATGATTTTTCCCCTTGGTTCTTTAAATTTCAAACCTTGCTGGCAAGTTACTTCGGTCTAAAGTATCTCGGAATCTTAACGTTCCTATGTGGGAGTGAACAGTTGTCAGCCAAGCAAGAAGCAGCGGGTTTACACGTTCGAGAAACCATCATTTTGTGGCTTGTTTTCTGGTCCTCGGTGTCATTGTTGGGAAGAAAGGAACACCAGTTACGCAAAAACACACATCAGTTCATGTTGATTTCTAACTTTACCAGTGCTACTAAATTTATTTTCAGAAAGTAGCTAAATTAATCTTTCCAGGATGTGATTGTATTAATTGCTCAAAGTTATTTTAAGAGAACTTCCCATGCGTGATGAAACATTGCACTAATTATGCTAACTGACAGTCCTGAAATACAAACAATGATCACTCGTTTATAAGGTTGAAACACATTTCGTATCTACCTGGAACTGTTTCCTCTTTTTTTTTAACAGAGTTTTATATAGCTCAAAATTGACCCGAATCGGGTATCAGAGCGCTTTACATATCACCAGTTGCATTACATGAGGACACATTCATTTTTGTTAGGCACGGGGAGATTAAGTGATTTGTTCAGAATCACAGGATGTTCAGCGTCATTGCCGAGACTCGACCCCAGTACCCCAAATTCGAGGTCGACCGCCCGAGCCATTAGACCAACTCCTCTCCCCTTTTGCACTGCTTAAACTCACACCCATGGTTGAATGTCTCATTTATCCCTGCTCATACCTGATATGGAAGCCAGCCCATCAGCCCCCAGGGATTTTCCATTGCTTAGCATTTCTGCTTTTATTAAAGGCAGTGAATGAATATTTAGAAAGTCAACGTTTCAAAGAGCGCAGAAGAGAAGCTGAAAGATCTCATGAAGCAACACTTTCCGTCTCCATCTGCGTGCCCTATCGACACACCATTCATCTTGATGAGGCTTTCATGTTTATTTTTGTTAATGTTTGAATATTTGTTTCTGCATTTCGACATGTGCCGCATCCAGGTACAGTGTTGGCCAAGTATAAAGAAAACAATATACAGGGGTGTGGTGACTGAAATGATGGCTCAGTGAGCTGACGGATGGACGCCAGGAGGAATGTTTTAATAGTCATATAGTCATAGCTGGCCTGCTGTGTTTCTGTAATGCTTACAGTTAAATGGGTTTTGTATTCTACCTTATGATACGACCGTGGACGCTCTTGGAATTCAGAGGTGTTTTTATTAAAAGACCATCAGCGGCCCCATAATATGCATAGTAATATCAGCCTCGGTCACGTGTTACAGGCTTAAATTCTTTTGTGCCCTGATGATGTCCTAACTACATTTGCTTTATTAACCTTTCTGCTTTCTTCCAGGGCACTCAACCCAAACTTTTACACCCTACCACTTTCAAATGTCACCAGCCGCCACTGGTACCTTCCAGATTACTTACTTCTGGACTTGGACCCTGCCGGCCCTCATGGGACAGAACGTTATGAACCACTTCAAGGCAGTCGCAGGCAGACACTCAGTAAGATGGATGCCAGCACTCTGTTTTTCCTTTTCTGCTGGCATTGTTCTTATAACAATGTGCTTTTTGCGTGCCATTTTTCCCCAAAGAGCGTTAACGCGAGCCCGTGAGCAGCAAGGTTTGCTATTTGCATCTGAAAGGCTATCTCTGCCCTCAGCCCCACCGGGTTGATTAACTTTAAGAAAAACAGATAAAGTCAGGAAGGAAATGTTACTTTGCATCTTACTACTCTGTCGAATGCACTATGACATATCAGCCATGCATCTCTTTTCAGTCAGCAGCATATTGCATTGTGGGGATTCTATGTTTGCCTTTGCACTTTCTGCATGGGTTAAAAACCCCAGAATCCAAAGTGATGTTGACTAAAATACCAGAACTGGCCGAAGGTGTTATCCTTGACACGGAGCCGCCTGGCAGGTAAGCCTTAAAATGTGACAAAGTCATCTGGTCCATCTCAAAATCTGCTCCTTTCAAACACAGCCCGTTCCCCTGCTCACATATTCTGTGAGGGTCACTCTTTCTGTTCGCGCCCTTTCTTATAACCAGCGTCGGCAATATCATTTGCTTTGTATATTGTGTATTGGAAAGTTTTCTACTGGGCTTCGCAGCAAAGGTAACACATGGGCAGTGGTGGTGCAGCTCTCCCTACTGCAAAGAAAAAGTGATGAGCAGGTGGCAGTACCAGGAGGAACATCACACAATGATTGCACTTATGCAGAGCAGGTGCATTGAAATGAGCTGACACACTAAAGAGGGAGTGAGAATAGCTGAAGGATTGTTGTACACTTTCAGCAAACATGCATTAGCATATGAAAAGCACAAGACACCTGGAAGAAAGAGACAAACCTCCAACACAAATACCATTCATTCATCTCAGTGGGTTCCACAGCTACTACTGTGAACTTCCAAGAGTACCACTATTCACTGGTTGTGCAGTCTCCTAGTTATGGGTTCCCTAGTTTTGGTAAAGTATTGGCTTCTATGTTCTCTCAGACCTATATTAAAGTTGTGTGCTGGTAACCTAATAATGCTTATTACTAGTGTCTCCAAGCTGCAAGATTAAAAACAGAGGGTAATACAACAGACCTTGCTTCACTTATCGGTTAACATGTTTCGGCACTCAAATATTTCCTCTTAGTGGACAAGAACTTCCTCAAGAGTACAAACAACTCACATGAACTATTGTGCAAAAGTCCCTGTTTATAGGGCAAGCTACAAGAGCATACTACATATCCTTTTTTATTATAAGATACCTTCATTCAGCAGTGAAAACACCCCATCTAATGGACCAGGTACATCTCCGGCAGAAATAGTGCAGGCTTCCCTCATGCAGAGCACAAATATAGGTTGCACAGCAGCAGTGTAAGTTTTCCCCATCACAGGACACATACTAATCAGACAGCACTAGTTTTGCTTCCTCACAGACTTGGTACAGGATGGCAGTAATGAAGCCGGCTGGCATCTCCCACAGCAGGCGAAGAGTGCAATCTTCCATTCCCAGCAGAACAGATCCAGCAGCGCAGACTAGTACACGCTTGCACCAGTCAGAGAACATGTTCGATTAAAGCATGAGTGACATGCAGATTAAAAGTAGATCTCTGGAGTTTTGACACCATTCTCACTTAAATGACTTTCCACATCAACATTCTGAATGTTCCAATGTTTCCATATATTGAAAATTGGCCGTTTAATCGTAGCTCATTGTTATTTGGAGCAGCTCAGCCACAGTGTAAGTAACTATGCTCCAGACGCACAGAGGTGGCAATCTCTTAGAAAATGTTTTGAATGCAAACGCATCTGATACTCTATTTAGCCTCTTTGCTGTGGCGCAAATTCCGCCGCAGCGCTGCCGCAGTGCTGGACATTCCATTCGTGGGCATGGGCGTGGTCATGACGTCTCCCGGCCGTCGTCCGCACACGCCCATCGTGACTCATGACGGCCGGGTGACGTCATGAGAATGGAAGAGGTTAATTACAGTCAAGGTGTTGCACCTGTTCAAAATGTTGAGGGCGGCCAGTGGACTCCGCCGGTTCCTGACATTTTATTTTGTCCTCACCTTTCGCTGTGTAAACCGCAAATGTGAGGGCAAGGGGCAGGGCAGAAATCTGCGATTTCAGGATGAATGCTGCCTCTTTCAGTGTGCATGTCGAATTGGCCAGCTGTCTTGTGACAGCCAGCTTGACATGTGCACTTTAGACCCAGAAATACCAGGGCTGTGAAATAGTCGAGGGATTGCTGGCACAGGCCCCCTACAAATGAGTGCCTGCTCCAGCCAATCCTGGAGCTTCTCTCATGTTGAAGACAGCATGAGAGCAGCTCCAGGCTTGATTGGATTTGCATTCCACTGGCAGGAAGGAAGTCATTCTATTCCTGCTCATGGATGTCGGGGGAGAAGGGCTGCACCGGGTGGGAGCCGCCTTTATGGTTAGTTTGGCACCACCTTGCTAACCATATTTTAGCACTGCTAGCCGCCACTGGGATTCAGGTCTTTATTGTCTGAAATAGAACATCTGTAGTGAGTAATTCGGGACAATGGCAACAGCAGATTTCAACAAATCTTGGTTAGGTAACCTTTGCATTTGTGTGTGCAGTGACAACCATGGTAAGATTATATGCAGTGTCAAAAGCAGGAAATGTGGTGGTGACTGCATAGACTTTTTTCTTTTCAGAATATTCGATTGTGCTTTGAAGGGAGAAGGAATACATATTCGTGAAAATATTGTTAGCATTGAGAAATTACCACACCTAAACTCATACCCTCATACATTTTAGATCACTGTTGTGTACTGCATAATATTCAATCAATAGCAGCATTAAAAATATTGATGATTGTGAATCTATGGTAGCCAGTTCATGCCAAATCCTTCCTGGTTCCCTGCTGAGCATACGGACTCCAACTCCTGAGCCGCATAGTGCGAGGACGCGCTTCAAAAGGGGAACGCGGACTGTGGCGCAGTGTAGCTGCTTCATGCCAAATCATTCCTATTTTCCTGCTGAACACACGGACTCCAACTCCCGAGCCACATGGCGTGAGGACGTGCTTCAAAAGGGGACCCTGGACCATGGGACGCACGTGGGGATGCTCCTGGGCAAATCCTGGGCCAAGGGCAGGCCCGCCCACACCCGTCGGAGCCCAGAGGAGGCTGGGCTGGGCCCCCCCTCTAACATCGGAACAACAGAAAGGGATTCATCAGCCCTCAAGGTACCGCAGTGTTCTATACCCTACTGTATCGCCCTATTGACTGTAATTACTCCTGCATAGATACGCATTTTTTGCTTGGCATTTGAATACGCAATGAGCAAGCGCAAGGGAATAGAGGGAACTTTAGATGCCTTTATCACTAGGGCTGAATCAATGCTCACCCATGAAATCGAGCTTACAGAGAGGTGACTCTCATTAGAACCTATCACCACTCAGAGACGCTCCTCACTAGGATCTTTTACTTCATGTGGTGTCCTGCAAACATCTCTGCCTGCTCCTGTGCAAAGTTTGTCTCAGCCCCCTTCTCCACCAGTTCTGGATGCATCCTCTATGATTGTTCAAAACAGGCCTAGTACTTCTACGAGGGGCTTGGTTTCCAAACCTCTCTCTAAGGATATCATGAGAGAACCACAGGTGAAGAGAAGAAGGGTGGTGGGCACTTAAAAACCTCAAAAGCAAAAACAACAAAAAGGGCCCGACTTGCCAAAACTAAGGGGGTCAGTGAACCTGAACAGGGTATAACCCTGGCCCCACTCAGCCATGATCAGGCCATGCTCCCCTCTCCAACGGGAAAAGAGGATTTCTGGAAAAGGATAGAAACTATGTTTACAGTCCTATTAACCCCCATCCAACTCAAACTCTCAGAAATTGAAGAGAGATTATCTAAACTGGAGGGTGTGGGCGTATTGGTTAGACCACAGATAACATGCGTAACGGAGACGGAGAGGGCCCCTACAGCATCTATGACGACCGAAGACTTTCCACCCCACCAACCAAGTCTACCACCTCAATCAGAATTTCGTCACAATAAGAACATGAACACTCTCTTACCTGCTCCTCACAGGCATGGACGACCCATTACTTAGCAAAGTACTGTTAACTGCTCAAATGCGAGCGATCTGAGTCGCCCATGTTCTATCTCTTCTAGAATTCCCCTGGGCAGGCCACTAAATAACCTACAGCCTGCTAGTATAGAGGGTGGAAACGTTGGTATTGTAAAGCAGAGGGCTAACACCATGTGGGAGGCCTATGATCGGTCTCAAACATTTACCACCTACAGCGGCTCCACTCGTATTGGTTCTTAGAAACGGTCCCACTCTGAGGGTGGACCAGATTGAAAATACTACTCAGCTAATCGATAAATCTCTCCATTGGCTGACTTCCCATAACATAGGTTTGACAGGAGGGGTTCACAGTTAGCCAATCACATCAGCATGGCAAGAAGTGTAGGGTGGGTGGGGCCGTCCCTAAAGACCCTGGAGGGCAACTGTGTGGTGATCAATTTAAATATCCAGCAATATTGACATCTCTCTTGTGCCAACTACATAGAGTCTCACCTGAGGGTACCCAGACTCTGCCCCTGAATCTTGGCTACTTTTATGACCCTCCCTCCTGGGTGGGTCGCACAGGCCCAAACCCATCGTTGCTTCATAGAGAGGTTTACACAAATATCACCTCATTGGGAAATCCAGGCTGACCCCTAATAAACAGATTTGCACCCCTTTTGGGCATGGACCTCTGCAATTGACTATCTCTACCTCAACCTAAGGGTCCCCTTTCACCACAAAGTGTATTGACAGAAATTGGTGAACCTCCTAGGCCCCTTTTATCAGAAACTGTATTGACCGAAATGAGTGAACCCCCTTGGCTTTCTAATTGGGAGATGGGGCAGTGTAACTCATTTCTATTATCAACCTGGAATGTGGCGGGTATAGCAAATAAAGTGGGCAATAATCAATGGGCAAAAACCTGGCAGGAATGTGACCTAATCTCTCTCCAGGAAACCTGGGCTACGGACTTCATTTTTGTTGATGGTTATCGTTCCTTCCAAACAAGGACAGTTCCAACGCCATCAGGGAGGGCTAAGGGGGGCTAGCTAACACTGATCCCAAATACATCGGATCTGAATATAAAAAAGTTTATAGAAAATTCCTTCTTCTTCCACATCCTTATCCTTGAGTTGCCCAAACTAGGGTCCTGACCTTTAATACATTTTTATAACAACAATTTTCGGCCCAATATCCACTCGGCTGTAGATGAGGTAAATAAGGAACTGGATGTTATTCTAAAAACACAATGGCTTAAAGAACCTACACATTTTATCTGACTCAGGGATTTTAATACCTACCCCTGTAAATATTGCTCTGAGAAAGTATGTAGTATTACTGATCTCATGGGTAACACGCTACACCACTTCTCTCACACCACCAATGGTAATAGCTCAAATCGGGCACTCTCGGTTAGGGACATGGTGATTGTGAATAAGTATTCTTCTACCACTGAATCTCTACCTAAAACATTCCAACGTTTCGATAATGAGACAACTATAGATTTCTTTCTGATTTCAAATCATCTCAATGAGAGTTGTACCCACGCGGATGCCCAACTTACTTCTTTCAGTGATCACACCATTTTAAGTTGTGAGATCAGCTGCGCCCCTAGAGAACTCCCTAGACACCAGGAAATAGACCCACCCTTAATAGCAAGGAGAAACGGATATCAATTAAAGTGGGACAAAATTGATAGTGCTAAAACTCTGTCTGTAGCAGTCAGAAATTCATTAGCCAGTATCGGAACATGTTAGGATCTAAATTGCTCCCCCAATGCGACAATATTTGGCTTTACAAACATATTGGATAATATAAAAGATGCATTAACACGGTATAAACCAGATAGACCCAAAATGACCAATGATTGGTTCGATTTCCCCTGTACGAAACCCAGAAAGGCCCTAGTAACAGCATTAAAGACACAGCCTATGGATGCAATACTAATTGCCTCCTTACGTAGAGACAATAATGCTGCTAGAAAATCTAGGGAGAGGGAAAGGAGGGAGGAAATCTGGGCTAGTTTAGAGGAGGCCTCAGAATCAGGGAATAGTAGAGAGTTTTGGGACATAATTAATGCTCCCTATTTTAAGACCCAAGGAGATCATGTCCTAGACTCACTCATAGTGGAAGATGATTGGGTGGCACACTACTCAAGCATTTTTTCCCTCACCTCTTCTCACCCCAGTACTTCTGACACACTATGACCTAACCCACAAGTAAATCTAGTTTTTACCTTGTTGGAGGTAAAGTGTGGATTAGAGGTCTGTAGTAAGGGGAAAGCGACGGGCCCGGAGTGGGTCCCAATAGACTTTTTCAAACGGCTCAAGATCTTTGGGTCCCCTTGCTGACAAATGTTTTTAACAATGGTAGCGCTACTGGGTCCCCCGCTATTTTGGAAGACGAGCTTAATTGTCCCAATTTTTAAAAAGGCAGATAAGGGTAATCCCAAAAATTACGGACCCATCCCCTTCATAGACACTACTGCCAAACTTATGGGTCATCTTCTTTTGTCTAGGCTCGAATCCTGGGCACGAGACAGAAATCTTTTAATGCAGACCCAGTATGGTTTTCAACAGGGGAAGGGCACTGTCGATCAGTGCCTGAACCTCTCCCTTATTACGGATAAATATGAGAGGGTTAAGGGTGGGAAACTACTCTTCACCTTTATGGATCTAACAGCAGCGTTTGACAGCATTTCCTACCCAAAGCTCTGGGACATTATGTTAGAGATGGGAATGGACCAGCCCCTAATCAACTTCATCCTCCAACTGTACTCTGATGCCTCTGCATCTGATCGATACGGGAGGAAAGGAGAGCGTACCCGCCCCTTTAAGATCCTAAGAGGGGTTAGGCAAGATTGCGTCCTCGCACCATTTCTATTTTCTATCTATACAAATGGTGTGGAGGATGCGAAGGTGGGCGCATATCTGGATGTTCCCGTATTTGATTCCTATCGGCTCCTTATTTTGGCATACGCCGATGATGCCGTACTCCTTTACAGAACTGGTTTGGGTCTCCAGCGTCTAATAACAGTCTATGCAGCTTTTATGAGTACGCTGGACCTAAAGGTTAACCCAACAAAGTCATTTATATTAATCGCCGGAGCAAGGAAAAAAGATAAAGTGCCACATTTTCACATGGACTCAAAAAAAATTGAGGTGGTAAATTCATTTTCATATATAGGAGTCCTCCTCGACAAGAATCAATCTTGGACGCAGATGGTGGAGGGAAGAGTAATGGCGATGGATAGAAGTCAAGGAGCATTAAAAACATTCACTAGGAGGCTGGGTGCCAGACCTCTCGTCCCCATAAAAAAGATCTATCAGGCCAAAACAGAATCAGCCACGGTGTATGGGGCAGGTGTATGGGGCCTGGCCCCCATTGGCCCTTTACAGATAGCCGAAAACACATTTTTGAAATCTCTAATTTCCTTTCCACAATCGTACTCAAATTTTATCTCTCATATAGAATCGGCCCTTCCTTACATTACTGACTCAATTCGCCTGGCACCTCTTACGCTGTGGTTGTCGATTTGGCACAGGGATACAGTCCCCCTTAATCAATGGATCATTACAGACCTGCTCAAAATGGAGAACCACGACAGGAGTCGATGGCTAGGCTATGTAGAGCAGGAACTTAGTGCCTTAGGCTTGCAGAATCTTTTTAAGGCACCAATGTCATGCCGGAACTTTTCCAAGCTGAGGTTGGCTGAGATCTTCAAGCTAAGGGCCCAATATGACCGTAGAGAGAAGAACTATGGTGCGCAGATGGTTTCGATGTATCATTTAACATCCCCAATAGAGGAGGGCGGGTTTTCATGTTTAGCAGATGTTCCATTTTCTCATCACAAGTTTATCCTACTGCGATTTCGTTTAAATTTGATCCCGTTAATGCTGGGGTATCCAGGTAGCAGATTTAGGCACTCTGATTTACCTTCGTGCCCATGTGACTTAAAGTTACCAAAAAATGATTTGCATTTAGTACTTTTCTGTAGCATGTATGCTCAAGAAAGAAAGTAATTCATTGTACAAATTTTAAAGAATCATAAATTTCGTCACTGCCGGGTTGCATTATATTTTTTTAAATCACTCCTGAACCCGTTTGTCTGCTTTGCGGTCACATATTTTTTATGGGCATGTATGCATAAAAGGAAATACGCGGTGCATTAATGAACTATGAGGATCCTTTATTTGATCACTGTTTTTATTACTCTTTTAAAATGAAAAATATATATTTGTACAAAATCATATACAAAGTAACTTTTTTTAACTTAATGTCTTTCCTTGAATGTGTTTTATATGGAAATTCATTGCAAATTTGCTTCAAGGGGAGCTCATTTAAGGAAGGAATTGGAATTGTGATTGGTCGTATTTTAAAAGTTGTATTTTAAAAGTTTTTGTCATTTTTATGCAATTTTATGATCTGAACAAAAAAAAGATCGAATAAAGTTGAATTGGAATTGGAATCTATTGGTGATGCTTTAGTATATTCTGAAATGTTAAATTCTATAGTTTTTCCATAATATATATCCTAAAACATTTTTAGGTTTCACCTGTGAACGCAGCGCGAAGCGCTGCTGTCCGCCAGCGAGATCTATTGTTGCTGACTTGCCTTGGAAGTGGGACAGGAGATGGGCACGCGCAGGCTTTTGGCGGATTTGAGTTGGTGTACGCGCTTACAACCACGCGGCGTGCACATCTCCTGTCCCCCTTCCCTCGCAAGCCAGCATTCAGTTTCACTTTCGTTTTTTTTTAAACTCGCCCTTTCGTTGGAGCGGCCTGCAACGGCGGGTCCGCTCAGGAAACAAACATTGACACTGTGCCTTGGAGAATCCCCCACTCACCCGGTCTGCGGGGGGAATCCTCCTGAACGGCGGCTGGCTGCGGCGCTTCCGGAGCACTCCAGCTCCACTACTGCAAGCACGACGCAAGGCTCTCTCCTTAGGCATGGGACCCCCGCACAGCTATCTGCCGCTCTTCACCCGGGCCCCCTCCTGGGACCCGGGACTTCAGCTCCCGCACTTCCTCTCTGGCGCCGGGGCTCCCTCTTCACCACGGGAGCACCGGAAGGGGACAGGTGCTGTCTGCACCGGCTGCACGGGCCGCCACTGGGCATGCAAAACTTACTGGTACCGCGCATGCGCGGGCAGCCCTCGCCCTCCTGGCCCGGATGTGGAGCTGCTTTCTGTTTTGCTTGATTTTATACCAACCGGCAGGCACGCCTTATGTTGCACCACTTCCAACATGCAAAAGAAGCGGCATGATGCAATGGGCCATCGTGTAGCTAAAACATTTTGTTTTTACAAAAGGCACACCGTGCTTTTTTGCCTGCTTTTATTTTTGAAACGCATTTTATTTTACCCAGAACACCTACTGCGCTTTATCCATAACATGGGCGCACACTTTTAACAATGTCGCCTGTGGCTCGCAGCCCGTCACCTCGTCCTGGGTGATGTGCTTAATGTTTCAGCACAACGCCTGCTCATACTTTCACAAAATGGCAGCGCGCCTTTCTTATTTTCTGTATTTTATATTTTAGGGAAAGATGTCCCAGTCTGTTTGTTTATTTATTTTTTTATTTCTCTTTTCAGTCCTAAATGGCACTGACTGCACAGTTTGTGGTGACCGGTGCTGAGCTCTCTGTAAACGTGTCGTTATTGGACCTTTCGCATCACTGTGTGGGCTCGGACTCTTTCTGTCTTCTTCTCTAAGCTCTTGCAGTAAATGGTATGGATGTTCTGTGCAAGTAATATGGTTCATGAGGAAAATGGTCCAAGAATCCCCAGTGAAGCGGCGATCGTCCCCGGGAATGGTGCAGGCAGCTTGGAGTCCTGCCTGTGGTACGGATGGACCAAGAAACGACTTGATAAGAAATGCGGTGGAACTTTCACTGAGCAGCGCCAGAGTGTATTTTGGTGTTTCAGACCCACACATAGGTGGAGAGAAAACTCGATAGAAATGCAGGTACCATACAGTCAGGGCTTTAAGTGGGATGAAAAAACTGGGTGCGGGGGTGGTCTCAAAGGGGCCTGGCCAATGGCCGTGGCTTAAAACTGCTTTAAAACACCTAAGCTAAAAATCGATCGGTGTTTACCATAGTGTGCTGCCTGACTTGTGTTTTGTTGCTTTTGTCACAGCATCCAGATATATAATACAAGTAACATTACTCCTACAACAAGCCGGGACTATTGGCTTGGTTGTTAGTTGCTTAAAATAAATAAGCAACTACTACGGCTTTGTTGTATATAATATTGAAAATGCTTCAATTCTGACATGAGACTGTGAAAAAAGTAAAACGAGTCTCTTGGAAGTGATATCAAAGCCTGTGAAGGATGGTTATGCTGCAAAGTGAAGATCTTTATTTTCACCCTGAGGCTGAAGGCAAAAATTGGAGAGCCTAATAAGGACCCTTCTATGCACCTGCATAGCACCGGCAGGGCCCGGGCCACTTAAAGCCCTGCATACAGTGTATGTTTTTGGAGGGGACGCAAGATTCGTAGAAACATGAATAGCTTTAGTTGTATCCAGCGTTTGCAATCACCAATTTGCTGGTTCGTACCACCATAAACAGAGCTGCCAGGTATTTCCATGTAACGTCTTATCAGTAAGTCATGACTTTTCAAACAACTGCCTGTTACTTTATGGGGCTTTTATTTTTTTTATCGTAACATTGTAAGTGTAGGTTAAAAAAAATCCCAGCAGGAGTAGTGGTATTGAAATAAAAGCCACTACTGGCTGAAGGTGTCACACATTACATGAGAGATGGGCGGTTATGACTGAAGTGATTCATTTCAGATAGCAGCCACATAATTAATATGTTTTCTAGTGCTTCAAGCAGGAATAAATAGCATGAAAAGTTGGAAGGCTATACAAACTCAGATAAGAATAATCCTGTTAGTTGTGGCTCAACAAGCGTAAATCAGAAACGTGTTGTGAGGACCTTGTCATTTAGGTAAAATAGCGCAATCACAACAAAAGACTGCCAAATACTGCTCCCCTTACCGCCTATAAACAATCACCTCACCAATTCATAGATCAAACTATGCCCAAACCGCCCTACCCCTCTGGGCCTCCTAGGCGCAAAACCCTCTGTAGCATTTGTAATTGCATTTCACCTTCCGTCTGTGATCTATCTGAATGCGATCCATGAAACCGTCCTTAAGCCTCATTTCAGCTGTCTATTCTTTCCAGGCTATTTCAAGTTATATTTCTAAGCATCTGATCTTCAGAACAATCATGTCACCACACCCCCAACTGGCCTGCTTGTTCTGGAAATCAAAGTCAACCCTCCTATAACACAGAAATTGCTAAAAACGTACCTATATTTGTCATACATTTATTCCTACATAATATTACTATATTTGATCATAATACAAGCACACACAATTCCACTGTATAAACTTTCCTCCACTTTACTCAACACAACACCACTCCACGCTAAAGTACTCCACTCCACTACACTCTATAATAATTTCCTCTAGTCTATACTACACCACTTCACTGTACCACACTACACTCTATAGGTCTACATTAATAACATTTGAGCTAGTAATGTTGCATTAATATTTGCTACGCCAAAAACTCAAACTTTTACTAATGCGAGACCTATTGCATTGCAAATGCTTGTTACTTTTGGTTAAGATAGCACACTATTTGGTATTGTAAACTTGGGTTGAAGCATTTCTGGGAAGCACCTACTTTATTGACATCAGTCTCCCAAAAAACATTGAAAACCGCTTTTTGGGCGTATATACAAAATAGTGTATCCCATAGCCCAGATATTGGTAGATTAACGTCTCAGTTCCTTCTTATAAAACCAACCCCGTTTTTTTTAGCAATATCTAGACGAAGTGCAGCCCCATTGGAAAAATCTATGTACATGAAATTTCGCTATGGTGTTTTGCTAATCAATTCAAACACAGCGTAATGGGGTCGAAGATTAGTCGAGAATAACGAGGACTGTTGTGTGCTATGTCAATCTAACGCACATTAAAAAATGATTTACATTTACTATTCTTCTGCCCAGCATATGCCATGCCAAGTCAAAAATGGATTTAACCCATCTGTCAGAATTTGAGAATTAGGTCTTGTTCTGAGGCGAAATGAATACTAAAAACTGACTTCACAGAAAATTGTTTTTAGTGTTAGTAGATATTTGTTCGCTGTGGGTATACTAAGTGAAAAAAAGGTATGACATTTTAATGTTCTAATCTTATGTGTTGTCTTAACTACTAATATGCACTTTCCAGCATTTGCACTTAAGAACTGTCCAGAGATCAGGCATTGAGCATTGCTGTGTATGCTACGTGCTGCTCAAGTTTGCTTATAAGCACTTATAAAGCACTTGCACTTTTGTTTGCTGTTCAGAATCTATGAGAGAAAGCTTTATTCATTTACATGACCCTTCTTGTATTTGCACCTTCTTAACTCAACCTAGATTTTATATTCCCTTCAAGGTTTTAATTATATCGGACTGCAAGCTTAGCATTTTTATCACACCCTACTTGATATTTCGATTGCCGGTATTTTATTCTAAATGTAAATATTTTAGTAACTGCATTTGTCTAAGGTGGCACAAATGGAATGTTTTGCATTTTAATTGTGTTTTACCAATATGAATGAATTGTTATTTTGCATCTTTTAATGTTTTTTCAAACAGAAATAAAAATGAATGAATGAATGATAGCACACCATCTGGTCCATGTAATGTAATAGGCCATTTTTAAACCTCCTGATGGGGATTATCCAGTAAGAAGTGTTTAAAGGATGTATTTTTCATTTCATATTATATTTAACTTGAAGGTCTCCTTACCTCAAGTTTAGCAAACTTGTCTGACTTGCAGCAGGCATTTTCCCCATTGATGAGTTTTGTAAGTAAAAATTCCCTGAACTCAGGATTCTGGAAATAGATAAAAAAATAAAATAAACACAAACATAGGTAAGAGCTGGAATATAAGTTTTAAGAAATTCATTATAATAGAAGTAACACATGACAACATTTGTTCTCTTGAAGGCATGGTTTTGCAGATGATAGTACACCATCTCAGAAGCCTAATCTATATTCATCAATGAGTTTATTTCCTTTGCTAGTTAGCTCTGTATAAATATGGCTAGAAAGGGGAGACTGGATAACAATCAAACATTGTCAGATCCTGTTTAGGGGTCCACCAGACAGACAAAGGGTACTGGACTCAAACCATGAGTGTTGAGGTGATTTGCCATTGGTGTCCTGAGATCTGTCCTACTACAGGTCTGCAGACTGCACTAAGTACAACCCTTCCAACATTTGAATTTCAGGGTAGTCAGGGCAAGCACTCACAGGCTTCTCAGAGACTTAGTGTGGATGGCATAATTTCTGAACTCAACACTTCACTAAGACATACAATAACTCAATGTCCAACTCAGTGCTTTGAGTTTGAAAAATAAATAATATTTAATCATGCAGTAATACCAAATACTACACTGTCCAATTGAAGTCAACAGGACAATTTTCCTGGCTACACTTTCCCTGTGGGTGCTGCTGCCTCTATTCCCTCCCTCTCAGATGCCCTCTCTAAGGTAGACGCCCTGCAAGTTTTCACAGGACCATGAATTTGGCACAGGTGCATACTGTGTCCACACAAGTTAAAATGTGCATCCAGTTCATTCTTATTCTTACACCTGATTTTGCAGCAGGTATGAAAACAGTCTCCAGTCCTCATGTGCATCGTTGGGTGGCGCATCGTATTGGTTCCAACCACAGGCAGGAAGCCACAGTCTTTCTGTGCTGTCTAACAGTGGTGATAGGAGAAGCGAGACACAGCCCACAACTTTCAGCATACACTGCATCTCAAGTGAGCAGACGGATGCACGTCTGCAAGCCGTTGGAGTTCTCACCAGTCCTAACCCACTTCTTGGCCTTTGCAGAGGAACACACAGCATAACACGGGCCATTGAAGAAATCACACAGCTTTGTAATTGTAGCACAACATGGGCTGGTGAAAGGATCACAACACAGTTGTTACAGCCCGACTCAGGACAGTGTAGGACTCATATAATATGGCAGCTGTAACCTGCACAGCAGCTGCAGCCTAACAAGAGCTGGGTTGGCTCTTGATGAGGACCACAGAGAGAGACCAGAAGATCCCCATAGGTGCTGCTGGCTTCAACCTCTCAGGCAGTCAGCTTTCACTGGGTGTCACTCGACATACAGCATGTTGGGCTTTTCCCTCTGGTCAGTCTCTCCTCATGCAGTGCCATCAAGACTCCTTCCTCCCTCAGTTGGCAGGTCAGCTTTCTGACACTGGGCACCCTTAACACATCCAGCAGGAATGTAGACTTCATGTAAGCCCTCTGTCAGCCAGGCTTCAGTCTAGATCATACATCAATCTTTCAAGTATTCTGTGGAGCACTCCCTTCCTTGGTCATAAAGAACTTTGGACTGGAAGTGAGCTTGTTTGGACCCCACTTTTATACACATTTTCTAGACATAGGATGTGGATCCACTGTCTCCAACTTCAGAACCAGTTTGGGGTTGTTCTCTATTTAGTGTCCTTTTCAAGCTGTTCTCCAGATACAGCCTTTGTGAAAAGTGAAGCTCACCACATCAGGTGGCACTGATGCTGTTTTCGAGTAAGAGTCCCACAACATATGTACAATGAATTGTGAGGTTTTTGCACCTGGCTGTCATCAGACTTTTTCACGAGCAATCAGGGATTGACAAATGGGCTGGTCTGACGTAGAAACGTCCTAAATTTGCACAACAGGAATGGCACTCACAACCCTAACCCTAACCCTACCAACTACCAAATTGCAGCTCTCAAAGCCCTGTCTCCATCCTCCTCACACAGTGTCAGAATATCCACCCTCCAGCCCAAGGTACCGCAATGGGCAGAGTGCAGTGTATGTAAAAGTTATGACATGTACTGGTGTGTTTTAAAAGTCCTGTTAGTGAAATACTGTGTTTTTCGTTTTTCACTGTTGAAGGGCTTTCTGTCTCATGGGCTATCATTGGAGCTTCACTGTAATATGTTACATGTGTAACTCTCAATTGGGACAAGGTAGAGATTTGGAGTTTAGGCTCTCTGAACTCAGAATTTAATAACACACCTTTTACAGATGGTGATTTTAAAACTGTGTGTTTGAAAATGTTCTTGATTAACCATCCTGTGTGCCTCTGCCTGTTTGTGTTTTCCCGGTATGGTTTTGGAGTGACAGGAGCTAGGGATGTGCAGTCACTCTAGACAGTTACAAAGGGGGTTGAGGTGTGCCCTGCCTTGCCTGGGTGACTCATCACTAGGCTGAATAGATCCTGTCTGGATTTATAGTGGTGGGAGAAGGTTTCACTAGCTCCTGAATAGGCTGTGTCTGCTCTACACAATGATGTCCCACCTCCTGTAGTGATGCTGGATCAGGGAGAACAGAACTGTTTTTTACTGAGCACAGAGACTCTTGCAACAAAGACTACAAAGAGAACATGGGGTATAAATATTAGACCTAAAACCCCAGAACTTTAGATCACTTCTGTAGTCAAGAGGAATCTTTACCAAGGAAAAGAGTTGAACAGCTGTAAGGAGGAGTAGTGCCCTTTTGCTGTGTGTGGCTTTTCTGGGTTGGCCTGCCGTTCCTGCTTCTGCTAAGGTGAGGACAAAGACTGGACCTTTGCTGTGAACCTGCTTGTGGAGAATCTCCAAAGGCTTGTATGTGCGTGCCTCCTGTTCTGAAGTCTCAGGGATACAAAGACTTCACCACCAGCTTCCTTGAACTTCACTGCTGGGAGTTCAGACCTACCAGGAGGTACCTGTTCCGGTTCTGGGCCTCTGGAGGTTGTGCCTGTTGCTGAGAGATTAAAATGCTTGAAGAAACCAAGAAATTTGATGCAATGCCCTTCCTGTGTTTTTTCAGATACAGCACCGCCGAGCCAGAAACCTTTCCATGCTTTGCAGCCATGCAGCAAAAGAATCGATGCAGCACAGCCAGCGGCTGAAAATCTGCTGCACGTGAATCCTGGGCACCAATCTAAAAAGTCCAATATCACTGTACTAACTCCCACGCAGGCTCAGCTGTGCAGCTGATAGAATTGACGCAACGTGGACCGTGGCTAAAGAAATTGATGCAGCGCCTGTTTTCCACAGTGGCATTGACCTCCATCTCATCCAGATTTCCACGCATCACACCTATGCAGCAAGTTTTCCAACGCATCACTTACAGACCAGAACCGTCTTGGGATCTGCGCATCACTTCCCGCCACAGTCTCGCAACGACGCATCACTTCTCCTGCGTGCAGCAGAACTGTCGCATCTCCTCCCCAAAGCTAGGTTTTCCGATGCTTTCCTCCTCTGCGGCTGTTTTGCCTTGTGGATTTTGAAGCATTTGAGATACTTTGTAAAGATATCATGCATCCATAGTTTTCTATGGACAGAGTTGCTTGAAAACTTTTAAAAGTCTTATTTAGAACTGTGTATGTTGAATATTAGTTGTTTTGTTCTTGTTTGGTTTAGATAAACATACTTTATTTTTCTAAACTGGATTGGTGTCTATTTATAGTGTTTTCACTGTGTTATTGTGTGTCAGGGTTCCAATACTTTACACATTGCCTTTGGTATAAACCTGTCTGCTCGTGCCAAGCTACCAAGGGGGTGAGCAGGGATTATCTAAAGTGTGTAACTCCTTTATCCTGACAAGAAGGAAGGGTCCGTACTTGGACAAGGTGCATACCTCTGCCAACTAGAAACCCCCATTTCTAACACTTCCCTTTTGGAGAACCAAGATACAAAGTTAAAGGTCGCAAACTTAATCAATACATGAGGATCCACCAATCCCTCTAAAAGATGGTAATAATGATGTGCCCTCTCCTAATATCATGAATAGGTCTTCCAATTTGTGTGCCACAAGATATTTATACAACTCTAACCTCCTGCCATCGTGTGTGGTACCATCTCCTTCAAAAGGCTCTCCTGGGACCCAGATCCACCCCTTCAGCTTGGCATTAAAGTTGCTGCACAACAAGTGAGAGAACTGTGCTTGTTTGTCTTTTTCAGTCTTAACAGGTTAATGCTTTCATTTTAGGTCCTATCATAGACTATATTTTTGCACTGTAATACTCTGTTTCCACCCTTTACCTGCAATAGATGAATATGAGTGCTCTCTACGTAATGAATAGTAGCAACCATACTATGCTGTTTAATATTTATGTTTTTATTGTTAATGAGGTTTTACATACATTTTTCTTTTACCTTTTTCCATTTTCCATCTTAAAAGATATTCGACAATACAGCATTGTACATTTCGTAAATGTATCACTCTCTTCAGTTATTGACAGCAATAGACTTCCTAGTATCTAATTAGGATATCAAAATAAAGGTTTACACTATATCAGTGTCTTCTGTGGACCCCCACTTAATTATCACTGGAACCTAGGGACCCCACTCACTCATGATTGGAATCTGGGGACACTTACTGAGTCATTAATGGAATTTTGGGACAGAAGCCTAAGTTGTTTCGATCATCAGAACCACACAACAATGCACAATAAATACTAAAACAACCATTTATCAGAAAAATTCACAAATGATGAATTTTTTTAATTGATTCACAAATTAATATTTTAAAAAAATGGGAAGGGTGGAGCTTTTCTAAATTCAATTGAGGCCACTCATCATCCATATTATATTCTGCCTTTGCTCTGCTCTCACAAATCAATCTGGGCATACTAACTTAATTTGTAACCTCCAATTACAAATTGCTTTACAGTTACAAAATGTTTTCAAATTTCCAATTTTAGATTTTGCTTATGTATATACTCTCTATCAACTTGTCATTTTTTTAATTTAATGTTTCAAGCAGTCGCAGACCACCTGAGTAGGCTTTTCCGGACCTCTATGGGTCCTCGGGCCACAGGTTAAGAACCACTCCACTGTATCAATGTTTGATAGTCTTCCAAAAAGGCCTTCCCTCTTCCCAAAAGAGCTCTTCCCAAATGTCCTTCATATACTGAAAAAGTCTTACTATGTAACAAATACATTACAAATTTTATGTTTTTATTTAGACCAACAGTTTTATTTATTTCTATTTTACATTCATATTATATATCAAAGGGGACTGGGTGTCTGTTTTGTCTTCTCCACTTGGTAGCAATATCACACTTATAGCTAATGTCATACATTATCAATTACCTGAAAATGGAAAATAACACTTGTCCCACCATTCAAAGTTGTTGGTATCTGAAGTCCATTTAGGTATCTTTTGTATTAATCTCAAGTCGTAGTATAACAGATAGGCACGGTTTGTATGATCAGTAATGACCATGCATGTCGTTGGCAGACATGTATTACAACGCACTGGTCTTTAAAACGCATTGTGTGACATCATGCTACCTTACCACACATTGGGCATGGTATTATCGACTGGCATTATATATATATATATGTTAAGAGCTAAACGGAACTGCAGCTCAGATACCTCCTATGAAAAGGAAGCCAAGAACATGAAGGGTCGATTTAAAAACAGGGGCTATACATCTAGAACCATCAAAATAGCCTCAGAAAAGGCAGACTGTAAAAATAGGAACAGCCTACTCATTCCAAAAGAAAGGGAAGATAACAAACATGAAGTAAGATCAATTACCACCTACAATCACGCCTCGCAAGAGATACATCGCATCATACGCAAACATTGGCACATAGTCAAAAAAGATTTAATAATTGGTAAATTGGTCAGTCCATCACCACATGTCACATACAGGAAATGTCAGTCACTAAAGGACATGCTAGTACATAGCCATTTGGCTATGAAGACAAAGGCGAAGGGAACCTGGTTGCAAGAGCTACCAGGTTTTCACAAGTGTGGGCGTTGCAAAGCATGCAATAAGAGTACAAATGTAAAAAAATTCAAACTACCCAATGGCAAAATGGGAAAGATCAACATCTTTATCAATTGTAATACTGACTTTGTTGCGTATGCTTCGGTTTGCATTTGCGGCTTACGCTATGTGGGAAGTACAATCTTCCCAGTGAAGAAAGGCATACTCGAGCACTTGCGCGCTATTAAGAACAGAGACATGTCCTACGCTATTGCCAAACATTGCGATCTGATACATCCCAATTTACATAACATCAGTTCTAAAATCTCTTATTTTGGCATTGACAGGATTCAAGCGTCAGCAAGAGGGGGAGATCGGGAACGTCATCTGTGACGCATGGAATCTGAATATATAATAAAATTACAGAGTAAGACCCCAGGAGGTCTTAACGACGAGGAAGACCTCCATGTTCACTTAGTCTGATACGATGAGACTTCAGGTCACTTTATCATCATCCTCCCACTTCACCCACGCGTTCCCCTGATTACTGGATGCCGCTGGTTAAACCCAGATCACCACCACAGTTATCGATGTTAATCCCTTACCTGTAGATATACAACCAGGAATTGACTTAATTCATTGTTTTTCCCATTTATATTACCTGGGTTATTGATAATGTAGATAACCTCCGGCACTTGCCAATACCTATACTTGGAACCGTATATATGAGTTAAAATTATTTGAATCCACAGCCACGTGGCGTTTTTACAAATGTTTACTTTATTACAACATCTAAAATGATGAACTTGAATTATACTTCACAAGGGAATATCACTAATGAATTCAATACAAATATCGTTCAAAAACAGTTCCAATGTTAAATCATGAATTACAGTGATTATATTAACTGTTGAACTTTCTGTTCTCTATACTGAGTGTAAAGTTTGGCTGAGTTTGTCTTCCAAAAACCATGATGGAGACCAGTATCATTCACCAATGTATATATTTTTTCTATGTTTACTAAAGTGCAACAGGAACTGTTTTAAATAACGTGATCACTTCCTGGTTCATGTAATGACTCACTGACAAAGACCGTGGTGTCGAAACGCGTCTGAGTCACCAATTACAATCTTCTCAAAAGAAAAACCTGTGTGCGACTTATTTTTTCCTGCGCCTGGAAACGCGCGAAAAATACTCAAGTTTGAGATATATATATATATATATATATATATATATATATATATATATATATATATATATATTACCTACCTACCGATTGACGAATCGTCGAGAAATTTTCCAAACTTTTGGCCAGCTCCGGTCCGCTCCTATCTTGAAAATTTCACGGTGATTTGTCAAGCGGGGGCCGAGAAAAAAGTGGGGTCCCAAAACACATTTTCCCAATGCATTTTCCCCTAGGACCTGTTGACGCAGCTACAGCCCGAACTGCTGAACGGAATTACACCAAATTTGGCAAAGAGGTAGTCCTCAGTTCAGACTCGTGCCTTTTGCTTAAATGGTGTAAATCCGTTCAGTAGTTCCTGAGAAAATTAGAGTTAAAAAGATAGATATATCTGGGCGGAGCCTAACCACACATCTCATCGTGAGATCTGATTGGCTGTCAGTACTTCATCCAAGAAGTGTTGGCAGCCATCTTGGGACCAATATACATGATAGCACCTCATTAAAAAGCATTGCAGTTAATAGAAGGTTATAAGACTTTAGTTACATTATAAATCATGTGTTGATGGTACCATACTCATTTTAGGAATTGTGGTGCGTTCTAAGGTGATTTTACCATGTGAAAAAACCTTCTGCTGTGATATCATGTTTGAGAGAAAACTATTTTCTCATGCTTTTCCCACAGAGGTTTGGAAGGTGATCTATAAGCTAAACTGAGAGCATATTTTCTGTAAATTCACATTATCTTTCTCAGTCATGTGAGAATGAAGTCTGACATTCTCAGTAAAACATGTACATCCAACAAGGGCAGAGACTGTCAGTTGATTCCTTTGTGTTCTACTGCAGCTTCCCAGAGTGTTCTAAAGAACAACTAGAGCGCTAACAGTCCTACTTATGACAAACGTATTGCACACCTAAAGCCATCTTGATTGGAATAAAGTGGTGACTCTTAAAACATTTAATTTAAAAAGGAACAACATGAGGGGGTTCATTTTGCCATAGAAATTATGATTAGTGCTGCAAAAAAAAATAATTAGGGCATTTTTTAAGTGACTTCTCAAATCCTCTTCTATATCATAAAAAAATTCTGACATGCAGACTGAAACATGCACTTTCAATACCAGCAGCAGACTTTCCTGGTGAGCAGTAGCTTTACTACAGTGATCTAATGAGCAACTAGAGTGCTAACATTCTGAATTTATGGCAAATGTGTGACACATCTGAATGCCTTCTTGATGGAATCAAAGTAAAAAACTGAAAGTATTTCCTACTTAGGAGACTGTAGTAAATGAGGAAATTAGGAAACTTCATAACAAATAAGTCTCCCAAAATGGCCACCAGAGACAAAAGAGCCCAAATGTAGCACAAATATCACCCAGATGTAGCCCACATGTAGCCCAATGACAGAAGTGTGCAAAACACTTATTTTTTGTGTATTTGCAGTTTTATATAGTGCAGACTTGTCAGGTATTGGAGTGCTTTACAAGAGCATTGGTTACATCACACAAGATCAAATTCATTTTGGTTGTAGACATGGGGAGATTAAGTGATTTGACCAGAATCACAGAATGCTGAGCTGAAGCAGAAACTCCAACCTGGTTCCCCAGTTGCAAAGTCTGCAGCTCTGGAAGTAACACCACATCCTCTCCCCTAAGTGCAACATTTAATCAAGTGGTCAACTGGATAAAAAAACATAAAGATTACAAATAATTTAAAAGTTTTTTGTCGTTATTTGAAAACTCAGAAAATATGTCCTCATTTTAGTTTTTTAGAGCACTAACCATAATTTTGATGCAAATAAAACCCTCTCATATATGTAATTTCTAAAGGAAATGCTCTAGGTATTACAGTTTTTATTACATCAAGATGACGTCAGGCGTTCCACACTTTTGTAATAAATATAGAATGTTAATAATCTAGTTGTTCATTGGGATACTGTTGAGAGGCAGAGGCCAGGGGCACGGACTCTGAAAATTGAAGGCAGGTAGGAGAGTGCAGAGGCAACAATTTGACCACACTGGGCAGGCAGGAAGGGCAGTGGCAGCACAAGAGACTATGGAGGGCAGTGGAAAGGGGGGCAGGGGCAAAAAACCAACAATACAGGACTGGCAAGAGAGGCTGTGGCAATATAATAGACCATTTAGGGCAGAATGAAGAGGCAGTGGTAGTACAACCATACATGCCAACAGACCCGTTTCAGCCAGGAAACGTCCAATGTTTTTAAGCTCAAATGGGCTTTATTTGATCTGTCTCCTGTCTACAATCTCCTCTTTTTCAATGTAACTCAAAGGGGAAAATCAATACCCCAGTTTTTTTTCAAAATCTCCCTCTTACCAAGTTCAAAATGTTCGCAAGTATGGTACATTGGATCATGGTAGACAGGAGGAATTGGGGTAGGGACATGGACTCGGATAACAGAGGGCAGGAGGGACATGGAGAGGTGCACCAAACTGACCCTACATGGCAGGCATCAGGGTTTGCAGCAGCACAATACACCACACAGGGCATGCGGGACGGGAGTGCAGCACAACAATCCATAGAAAGCAATAGGGAGGGGACAGGACCATGCACATGGACAACAGAGAACAGAGGGGAAAAAGGCAATAGTAGCTAGCTGACCATAATGGACAGACAGGAGAGAAAGCTGCAGCATAACAGACCATAAAGGGCAGGAGGGACGGATCAGGGGCATTACACTGGAACAGACAAGCCAGGAGGGAGGGAATAGGGGTCTGCACATGGAAACAGAGGGCTGGGGGCAAGGGGGCAGGGCAGGAGAAGCAAGATGACCATGGAGGTCAGGCAGGATGGGCACTAGAAACAAGACACACCATGGAGAGCAACAGTGAGACTATGATGGCATACACACAGACCATGGAGTGAAGGTGGAAGGGGGTCAGGGGCAGCTAGCTGACCACACAGGGAAGGTGGGAGGGGCCATGGCAGCACAGAAGACTATGCATGGCAAGCGGGAGGGTTAGTGGCAGCACAATGGCTATGATGGGCAACAAGGAGGGTGCAGGGGCATGCACAAAGGACCATGGAGGATAGAAGGGAGGGTCAGGACCTGGGCACAGACAAGAGAGTTCAGGGGAAGGGGCCTCATAACAGACCGCACGGGCAGGCAGGAGGAGCAGTTGCAGCACAACAGACCAGGGAGGGCAGAAGGGTGTGGTAATAAAATGGACCATTGAGGTCAGGAGGAAGGGGAGAGGGGCCAGGCATGTGGACAGGCAGGGTGGAGGTGGCAGGGACAGGTTACAGTCATCTGACAATGCTAGGCAGGTGGGAGGGGAGTGGCAGCTCAACAGAACACTCAGAGTAGATAAGAGTGGCAGGTCCATGGAACATGGTGGGCAAAAAGGATGGAGCAGGGGCATGCACAAAGACATCGGAGGGCAGGGGGAAGGAGAATAGGGGCAGCAAGCTAATCACAGAGGCTAAGCAGAAGGTCAATGATGGGCCATAGAATTGGGCAAGAGGGCAGGAGGAGTGGACTGGTACATCATGCTAAATGGAGGGCAGTGGCAGCACATCAGACCATGCATGGCAGGAGGGAGGAGGCTAGTCCATGGATTCAGACAACAGAGGATAGGGAGGAGGTGGATGGGTCAGCAAGCTAACTGTTCAGAGAAGATGGGTATTAGGAACTTTATTGTTTTTAAAATGTGTGTCTGTGCGAACTACTTAAAATATGAACAAGTATGCAGCATAATCTCACTTTTATTCAGGAAGAAGAGGACGTTTGTGACTGTGACTCCGGGCTCACTGGGCAGAAACACCCCCTGACCCTCCACCCCCATCGCAAAATGTAATGCCCGTGAAAAGGGTAGGTGGACGCAGTCTTATATAGAACATAGTCCTGAGAGCACGATAGAAAATGAAAACTAGATATAGTATATGGTATAAACTATGCACCAAAAAGTGTGATATAAGATGAACTGGGGCGTGAAATATAATATGCAATACATTGTCCGCAATGACAGATTCATTGTGGAGCGCGAGATAGCACAGGCACTAGCGCGTGCTATGCGATATGCGCCTTGGAGTGTAATATGCACAGGGCAGTGTTGCGTAACCTAACTAGTCTCTAAAGTTGTAATATAAAATATGTGCTGGGGAGTGTAACGTTGCATATGCACTGTGACAAAGATATGGATCTCAGATTGTAATATGTATGGCATAGCGCTGTGCGTTATAACATAGGCATCGAGGAAGGCACGTTAGATGGGGCAATATAACCCGTGCGAAGGCAAGTGTGGCATGACATATTCACGGGGTGGTGTTACAGTGCACATGGGCTAGAGAGTGTCATAGCATACGCACTAGCTGGTGGAATACAACACAGAGGTGTGTGGAACTCGGCGGGCACTGGTGGGTGTAACAGAGCATTGGGCTCAGCCAGGAGCACGCTGTGACTCTCAAGTGAGGTTCGTCTCCTTTCCAGAGAGTAAAATAAAAAGTATTACACATCCGGCGGTGGATGTGTTTAATTAACCATGACGGGGGTTTCTTGCATAGTTTGGTCTAATTTTTGTCGAATCTCCTTTGAATGGTTTGGTGTGCGTGTGTATTAAATGTGCCCGTCAATAGCTTCCCATGTTTGTATAAATAAACGACAAGGGTGTCTACTTGGAGAGTACCCACCGGCGGGGGCGCGGGGATTAGTCATGGTAGGGCGTCTGACACATCAGAGCTTCACTAGTGGTGTAAATACTTTCCACGTGGATTCATTGTATGCATAGTCGCCTTTTAATGAATATCACGCAAATCGTCATGGTGATAGGTACATACGGTTTGTCCAGCATGTCCTAGGTGTTTCTATAAATATATATATTTTTTTTAAATAATAAAAAACAAAGGCCGGCCCCGGGGGATGGGGTCCCCGGGGCCATAAGTGGCCTGAGGAGGGGGGCAACACAGCCCCCCTCGTACAGAATTAAAAAAAAAGGGCCATGACCCGGGGGTTGGGGTCCCCAGGGCCGATTAAGGTCTTGGGAGGGGGACCACGTGGCCCCTTTCCAAATTTATTTTTTTCAACAAAAAAAATAAGGGTGCAGGCCCTGGGGGATGGCGTCCCCAGGGCCAATAGATTGGAAAAAGAAGGGGGGCCACACAGCCCTCGTTCTTAAAAAAATAAAATAAATAAAAGACCGGCATCGTGCCGGAGGCCACGCCCCCTCATTGAAGCACTCTGCAATTGCGCCCCCTGGCCAGTTGTAAGTTGGGGAATTAATTCCCCTTCAATACTGAGGGTCCCTGAGGGCCAACTAGCCCAACATGTATCTCCAGTATGTGCCAGGGAGCTGCGTTGCAGACAGGTGTTCTGAGGCCACGCCCCTTTTTACACCTCTATGCAACGCAGCTCTGTGGCGCTTACTGGAGGTACCTAGTGGGCTAGTTTGACCCTAGGATTCAAGGAGACTTAATCTCTCAACTTAGAACGGCCACAGGGTGCGTTTACACAGTGGTGAAGGGAGGGGACGGGGCCTGAGTTAACGTGTGCAAACACGCCCTGTGGCGCGTTTTAAATTGGGGAAATAATTCCCCTTCAATCCTGAGGGCCCCTGGGGGCTAACTAGCCCACCAGGTGCTTCCAGTAAGCGCCACTATGCTGCGTTGCAGAGAGGTGGTCCAGGCCGTGCCACTTTTTACACCTCTCTGTAATGCAGCTCTGTGGCACTTACTGGAGGTACCTCGTTGTCTAATTGGACCCTAGGGACCCTCAGGATTCAAGGGGACTTAGTCTCCCAACTTAAAACGGCCACAGTGCGTGTTTACACAGTGGGGAAGGGAGGGGACGGGGCCTGAGGTGACGTGTGCAAACACGCCCTGTGGCGCGTTTTAAGAGGTAGTTTTAATCCCCTGCCCTATTATATACTAGGGACTTACAGAGGAGGTCATGCTAATCACAGGGGGCCCCCAACGCATAGTGTTCCCTAGTGTATGTAGGTGTTTTCACTGTATTCTGAGTGTCTTTTAACATAGCACTGGCTCTAGGACTGGTTAGTCAAACTCAGTTACCCCCAGTATCCGTCTGAAAAAGTTGAGGGTACAGGATGATTTTGCAACTAGGCTTCTTTCTGCTCTTCTGTTTGTTCTTTCTGCACGTTATCCTTCTTCCTGCACTTTTCTTCGTCTTTGAGGACTTCTGTTGCTTCTTTCTGCATTTCTTTTTTTTCTTTCTGTGCGTTTTTTCTTCTTTCTTCACATGTCTTATCTCTGTAGGCATAGTTAGAAATTAGCATTTAAAAAGCATTTGAAATTCACTGAAAAAACCATAGGTTTCAGGCACGTTATAGTTAGGAATTAGCATTTAAAAAACTTTAGAAATTCACTGAAGAAACCATAGGTTTCAGGGGCATTATAGTTAGCTGGACTTTTCACTCATACAAAACCATTGAAATTCCCCAGTTATAGTTAGTTCAGCTAACTATAACTCGCGTGCCCGCAATGCACTGCTGATGACGTCACATAATACATCACTCATGACATGGTCAGTGACATCACTCATGTCATCACTGATGACATCTCAAATGACATCACTGATGACATCACTGATGACATCCTCCTTGTGATAGAGTGGCAGACCTCCTCTCCCCCTAATATAACCTTTGATACACACATTCAAAAATAGAAACAAAAATTTAAAAAACAATGGACATACCAATACCAGTTACAACAACCTATTCAGTAATTCTAAGATCGATCCACATACACATCCACTCATTCACCAACAGTCCTTAACAGTCACTCATACATGTACTCACTCATCATATGTACTCATACACCTATACATCCTGTTACACAATGCCACTCATCCATAGAGTTACTCACACACAGTCACTCATGCTAATAAAGAATCAAACATCCATTTACTTGCATATACAGTTATACACACACCACCACACTTACTTCTACAGAAACTTCCAAATACTTAGTCTTTTAAACAATCACTTATAGAAACACATACTTATTCATACAGGAACTCTTCCAATCGCTCACTCTCACATATACTCACTTATATACACCAATAGTCACATATACTAGTTTAAAACATATGTAGTTACTCATAAAGGCACTATTGAGACAGTCATTCACTCACTAACACACCCATGCACACACTCATCCACCCATACAGTCCTGCACACATGCTGTGAGTCACTCATTCATGCACCTATGCACTATTTAATACCCCCCACCGAACCATACACACACTCAGACACTCATACTGATACTCAAAAAACCAACTAATAACCTATTTAGACACTCATGTAGCTACTCACCAACCCATGCAGCCACTTATACACAAAGTGAGAGACTGAAACAGATATTTACATATATAAACATTACTCAATAAGCCATGTATTCACTAATATACACTTAATCAGTCAGTTATACAATCAATTTTTCAAAAACAAATCATCCATTTAGACACTTATATACCCATTTATTCTTCCATCGACCTTGAGATATACATATATAAAACATATGTAATTTTCAGAAAAAACCACATTCACTGGATGATGTCATCAGTGATGTCATTTGAGATGTCATCAGTGATGTCATCCATGATGTCACTGACCATGTCATGAGTGATGTAATATGTGACATCATCAGCAGTGCATTGCGGGCACGCGAGTTATAGTTAGCTGAACTAACTATAACAGGGGAATTTCAATGGTTTTGTACGAGTGAAAAGTCCAGCTAACTATAACGCCCCTGAAACCTATGGTTTCTTCAGTGAATTTCTAAGGTATTTTAAATGCTAATTCCTAACTATAACGGGCCTGAAACCTATGTTTTTTTTCAGTGAATATATATATATATATATATATTCACTTAAAAAACCATAGGTTTCACACATGTTATAGTTAGCTGGACATTTCACTCGTAAAAAACCATTGAAATTCCCCCGTTATAGTTAGTTTAGATAACTATAACTCGCGCGACCGCTATCCACTGCTGATGACGTCACATATTACATCACTTATGACATGGTCAGTGACATCACTCATGACATCACTGATGACATCATCCTTGTGATAGAGTGGCGGTCGTGCGAGTTATAGTTATCTGAACTAACTATAATGGGGGAATTTCAATGGTTTTTTAGGAGTGAAATGTCCAGCTAACTATAACATGTGTGAAACCTATGGTTTTTAAAGTGAATTTGCAAGGTTTTTTAAATGCTAATTCCTAACTATAACGTGTGTGAAACCTATGGTTTTTTAAGTGAATTTGTAAGGTTTTTTAAATGCTAATTTATGTATGTATTATTATATTTTTTATATATTTATTTTACAATAAACTACCAATGTATATAGTTATAGATTGACTGTATCCTGTAATATGGAATGGCTCAGCTCTTCTTTTTTTAATTTGGATAAAGTTGAACAGCATAGTTAATATCTTCCATAAACTTATAAACAGTTTTTTTGTGGTTTTTTTTTAGGGTTTTTCGAGGTGCACGCACCGGCTCCGTGTGCGCATGCGTGCGTGCTCCGTGAGCGCATGCGTGCATGCTCCGTGTGTGCTCCGTGCGTGCTCCATGTGCGCATATGTGCATGCTCCGTGCGTGCTCCGTGTGCGCATGCGTGCGTGCACGGTGCGCGCACGGCAAGTCATGTGATTACAAAACAACACTTTTCATTGGTTCATAGTAGTTTCAGTTCCAGAATCTTCAAACACCACACCCACTCCCCTCATTATTTCTTCTTATTTCCTAGGAGAAGGAGCTGAACAGCTTTTCCACTAAGTGAGAATGGCAGAACAGCAATCTTCTACAGAGAGTGAAGAGGAGACCTTTGTGCCACCAAGCCAGAGGAAACAAAATGACTCATTCATATGGAAGTTCTTTACTTTTCCAGAGGGGCAGAAGAAGGTGAATGCCCCAAAAGTCACATGCACTGTTTGTGGAGTTGTCCTATCTAGAGGAGATCCCCAAAAAAAATACTCCTTTAGTATTTATTCTATGATGAGGCACTTCCAAAAAGTGCGTCCTGTGGCTTATGCTCGTGAATCTACAAGAGCCACAAGAGACAACCCTCCAGGAGCTCAGCCGAGCACATCATCTGCGGCCGCAGATTCACCTGCTTCAAGACCTCTGGATATCCACCCTCTGTTCCAGAAGGTTCATATACGGTGCAATGTGTGCAATGTTGTTCTCTGTTATGGTGAGAGCAGCATCAACTTAATAGAGAACAAAATACAGCAGCACACATGCTCCACCCCATAATTTTTCCCATTTTTTTTTGTTCCTGTTGAACAGTTTTTCATTCCCTGTTTTTTTTTGCTGCTCTAAAAAAATCAAAAAAAATACAAAATTCTTAGAAAACTAAAAAAAAATACAAAACAAAAAAGACAAAAAAACAGTTCTTTCCAGAACTCACAAATATCTAAACACTTAAACTTGATTTTTAATTCTATTTTTTTAATGATTTTTTTGCCGCCGTGCGCGCACCATGCGCGCACCCTTGTGAATTTTTGAAAAATAAATAACATGTTTTTTTCACCCTTCGGGGTCCTTCAGGGACCCCCTGACAAAGGCTAGGGGGTCAGGAACTCTCTACCCTGCCCCCTTTTCACGTTCTCCACCTTTGTTTTTCACTGCCACACACAAAATGGCGTCCGACACTTCCTGATTTCGACCAATTCGAATGTTGACTGACATCTAACCACCAATCAGAATTACGGCACGGTGCGCGCATCGTGCGCGCCTATAGATATTCATGTACTTTTAACTGCAATTTTCTCAGAAACTACTGAACAGATTGACACCATATATGCAAAAGGCACATCCCTGACCTGAGGACTACCTCTTTGCCAAATTTCAAGTAATTCTGTTCAGCCGTTCGGGCTGTACCTTTGACTAAAGGTCCTATGGGAAAATGCATGGGGAAAACGGGTTTTGGACCCCCCCTTTTTCTCAACCCCCGCTTGACAAATCACCCTGAGACTTTCAGGGTAGGAGCTGAGCAGAGCGCCCCACTAGTTTAGAAAATTTCACGAAGATTCGTCAACCGGCGCCAAAGTTATTCAAAATAGAATTTTCAGATTTCCTATGGGAACTCGGTCCTAACTATAACTATCTACTGGCGACCGCCAGTAGATATTATATATATATATATATATATATATATATATATATATATATATATATATATATATATATACTGTTAGCTTCGCCGCGAACACCACTCAGTCCCAACAGAAGACGAATATATATATATATATAATTTTTTTGTTTTTTGCCAGCAGTCCTTTTAATGTCTATTCTAGAGTGTGCTTTTGTAATAATGGCAATTTGGATAAAAAAATGGTTGCCGCTGTCACGTCGTGAAAGCGTACCACTCAGTACTTTGAATGGGGCCTCGCAGACACCGAACTGCTTCAAGTCTGCCTGAGGGAGAACAGTAAAGCACAATATATGGCTTGGTTTTTTCGGAAACCCACTGGAGGGCGATGGATGATTATTATTAATGGACTGTGGCAGGTGCAGAACCCATTGTGGGGAACAACAAAGGAGACACTGAATACTACATACCCCAGATTGCATCACACTATTGATGTAGTCACGTGCCCGCCGGAGGGAAATTAGAACAAAATGTTATTAAGAAGGAGTGTCAGATATTACATCACTGTATTTAGACACTTATTTACCCATGTCTTCTTCCATTAATTTTTAGCTATACATATATTACAAATATTTATTTTTTCAGAAAGACATATATGTCATCAGTGATGTAATATCTGACGTCATCAGCAGAGGATTGCGGTCGCGTGAGTTATAGTTGCCTGCACTAACTATAACGGGGGAATTTCAATGGTTTTTCACGAGTGAAATGTCCAGCTAACTATAACATGTGTGAAACCTATGGTTTTTTAAGTGAATTTGCAAGGTTTTTTAAATGCTAATTCCTAACTATAACGTGTGTGAAACCTATGGTTTTTTCAGTGAATTTGTACGGTTTTTTAAATGCTAAGTTATGGTTTTTTTTTGTTTTTTTTTTAAGGTTTTTCACCGTACGCGTACCATACGCGCACAGTGCGCTTCACGCACCGCACGCCCACGTTATGCAGTTCGTGGAATTTTTCCGTTTCTACCGTACGCGCACGCTACGCGTACTCCGCGATTTTTCGCAAAAAAATTAAAGGAAATTTTGGCCCTTGGGGGTCCTTCTGGGACCCCCTGACAAAGGCTAGGGGGTCAGGAACTGTCCACCATGCCCCCTTTTCACGTTCTCCACCTTTGTTTTTCACCCCCTCCGACTGCGAGAGACAAAATGGCGGCCGACACTTCCTGGTTTCGACCGATTCGAATGTTTACTAAGATCTAACAACCAATCAGAATCGCGCTCGCGCACGGCAGTGTGCGCGTACGGTAAGTTTTACCGTACGCGCACGGTGCTCGCTTATAGATATATATATTGATTTAAATGCTATTTTCTCATGAAATACTGAACAGATTTACACCAGACCTGCAAAAGGCACATCCCTGACCTGAGGACTACCTCTCTGCCAAATTTCAAGTAATTCTGTTCAGCCGTTCGGGCTGTAGCTTGGACTAAAGGTCCTATAGAAAAATGCATGGGGAAAACGCGTTTTGGGACCCCCCCTTTTTCTCAGCCCCTGCTTGACGAATCCCCCCGAGACTTTCAGGGAAGGAGCGGAGCGCCCCACCTATTTTGAAAATTTCGCGAGGATTCGTCAATCGACGCCAAAGTTATTCCAAATAGAATGTTGCGGATTTCCTATGGAAACACGGTCCTAACTATAACTATCTACTGGCGACCACCAGTTGATAATATATATATATATATACATATATATATATTTACTCGTGATCAAGGGAGTGTATCCCAAAACGCGTCGAGTTGGTCTGCTTGTGCGTTAATTAAACATCGTCTTGAAAGCAATTTAGTGCCGCGCCTGCTTTTCACGGAATACAGGGTAAGCAGGTGTTGATGGATTTGGAGAGGTTCGCCTCCTCGCCGCGGACCGCCGTCATAAGAGGAAGAGGAGTGGCATTTACAGTGCGCTGCACTGTTTTGTAGTTTGATGTATATATATATATATATATATCCCCCCAAGGACCCTTTTTCTTAAATTGTTTTATTTTTTTCATTTTTTGTGTATAAGTCCCCCTTTTAGTACTAGTCACCCTATAACCCCTAAGTACTCTTTCCATTAACCTTTAAACCCCCTTTTTTAAGTGACAAAAAATTTGTTTTTTTTTACAAAAAGCATTTACCCGTTTGGTAAAGTCCCGCATAGCAAAGTTCCTGAAAAGGGCCTGAGTGATATATACTTCGTATTTAAGACTTCCATTGTAACATCCTGTATGGTAAAGTCTGCGTAGTAAATGTTACAGATTTTATGATATAAACAATACATGTTTTACTGTTCGACCCACGTTATATAGCATTAACTTATACAAAAACCGTGTTATCATCTTGAAAATGTTCCCAGTAAAGACTTCTGAAGTAAGGAAATATTTAAGAATTTTAATAAACCATTCATTAAGTAATATGTGCATATTATTGGCATTTAAATTGTGATGCTAGGTGCTCTGCTGTTTTGACAATAATGTGATTTTCGTAATGAGTTAATCACAGCTACATTGCCTATATATCTATGTGCACATGGACTCTCTCGCTGACTAATAGTACACGTCATGATGCTGTGAACAGTGATTGTATGTGCTGGATGGGTGGTGTCCATTGATTCTAGTGGACACCACTTGCAGCAAGGTGGCATCCTTTTAAAGCACCTCCTTGTGGGTTTTGTACAATTGATTAAAAAAAGCAGCACTATTCACTTTAGTGCACCACATTATTTGCTGTGGATTTCCAACAACAATCCTACCACTGGTAACATTTGCAATGTAGGCACCTCACTGCCAACTTCACTGCTTGGCACCTGTCTTTCCCTGTATGAGGATTATTTCTTGCTTGAATCACAATTGATTCAACAGGTCATAATATTAAACAGATGTCCTTCATTATGTGCATCATTAATAATTGACGATGGATTAAAAGGATGTTCTTTATTTGTGCACAGGCATCAATCCCTGGAGTTTAAGGTAAAGAGGGGTCAGCCTCACAGGCAACTCATGCATTATGAGGTTCTACCCAACAAGCTCTGATCAGCAGCCCTGCAGTGACAATATTTGAGTGCTTCAACCATACCAAAGGGAATGGACCACTCTGCCACCCCTTTGTTGATGAGTCAGATGAAAAGTGAATACTTACATGCTGGAACACTGCAGGGTTTGGCAGAGGGGGGCCAAAGGAAGGCACATCTTCTCGAGCTGTCACGGACACCTGTCAAAGCACAAAAACAGAGAACTGGTCAGAAGAAGTGTGACCACCAGGTGTAAGGTGTTCTGTTACAAAACAAAGAAGCAGAGATACGTGTGACGGGGGTGCAAATACTGGTAACGACCTCTGCATCAACACGCAAACAACACACCCTATGTGTTCTTGTGATCTCACCAGGATTGACCCCATTACATTGATTGTATTCATCTGCACGTGAGTGCAACTACAGTACATAGACTTGAAACACTGATAGACACACCTAAGTGACAGTATGTTAGAGCAATGTCCGACTTCAGTTTCACAAACATTCAAGAACTGGAGGCCCCAAGATAATTATTTTACATCTAAGCCTTGCTAACTTCATGCCTTGGCTAGAGAAGCAGCCGTAGCAGTGGAGAGCATGTGTGCTCTTGGCTCTCTGTGGCGTCTTCTCCAGCATGGACCCCTACACTCGGACCCCTCTCAGTAAAGAGTACAGGGAGTAGGGCTCCTCTTTAGAATTTAAATTCTTATATGGCCATTAGTATGATGGAAGTGCTAGTTAAGACAAAACCAAGGACAAATAACAAATATTTGTATAATTTCAAGCATGCTATGATTCTCACAGTACACAACAGGGGTGCAGATGGCTGGGAAAAGAATACTGAAGTTGGTAAACGCTCGGTGTGTCGTAGTTGGCGTTTTGGAACCATTACAAGGGCTATCACCACCACAACACTTTTCTCGACGTTGTGGAGGTGATCGGGGCTTCGTCTTATTCACGCTATACTTAGCGTGAAAGGGGGGGCAATGGAAGTTGTGGTTGGTGTTCAACTGCAACACCCAGCGATTTTGATGTTGCCCCATATGTACAAGGGTGGTGTAAATATGGGGCAGCGCCAAAATTAAGACCAGGGAAAACCTGGTCTTTCCCTGGCGCAACAAGAAGAAAAGTAATTTCTCCTCGTTTTTGCTGTTTCCATGTGTGCTGCGTTTTGCAGCACACATAGAAACAGTAAATCGCCATTGTTTGTTTATGTGCAGGAAGGTTTCCTTCCCGCACTTACACAATCATTAAAAAAATGATGTTTTGCAACGTCTATGTGTGCTGCATTAGGCAGCACACATAGAAGTTTCAAAACGTCATGTCAGATTGAGGGATCCCTTCCTCCACATAAACAATCATTCCCCTCAACGCAGGCACCCTTGCACTATATTGCAAGGGTGCCTGCGTTAGCACTAGGCAGCTAAATTGGCACCAGCGCAGGGGGAAACGCAAGGCTGCACCGTATTCTTGTAAATACAGTGCAGCTCTGTGTTTCATAAGAGATGGAGTGCGGCGTTAAGCCAAGGAGGCTAGAGCAGCGCTCTGCCACTTCCTTATAAATATGCCCCATTGTTTTATTGTTAGATAAGACAGTCAGGCAAAAAAATCCTTTTCCGAAATGCACGTTTTCGCATTCTGATAATGCGAGGGTTTAAAGGGATAACTGCCTGGTGAGAATCCAAGTCTGACTACCGGAATAAACAATAGCAATGTACTTTTCAGTCATTGATTCTGAGTCCCCAATGGCATGCTTAAGGGAAGAACCCAACTGGTAGAACTCGTTCATCTACATAGAAATGGAACTAAACTCCCCTCTATTTTACTGCTTTTGAAAATTGTAACCATGGGTCTTGGGCTTTTACAAACATAGGGGCAGATTTACAAGCCCCTTGCGCCTCATTTACGCCGCCGTTGCGTCACTTTTGTGATGCAGCGGCGGCGCAAATCCTGCGCCATGGTGCGGAGTACTTACAACGTGACGCATCTAGGAGATGCGTCACGTTGTAAAGTCCTGTGCCAGATGTAGGCGTTCCTGCGCAGGAGGGGGGGGGGGAGCGTTCCGGCGCAGGAACGCCTCCTAAAAGTGGCTGAGTGAAATCGACAAGATTCTCGCGAGGACAGGCTGCGTTGTCATCTTTAGAATGCACGTTGCCATTTACAATACTGGCACCGTTTGCAAATTCAACTGAATAAAATCTTGTTACTTTTTATTATATTTGAATGAGCAATGGGTGCCACGGTATTAGTCAAAAGTTTAGAAAGGAAAACACAATGACGTCGGACAATGCTTACGAGGGAGCACAGACTGATATGGAATCCTACTTGCTCCGCTCCCTGTTTTGGGAATGAAGGGCAGGTCCTTAAGAATTCACAACGGCCCTTGGAGTTGGTGGGGGCCCATGGAGGGCTGGCATAGTCACAGGGGGGCAGTGATGAGTCCAGTGTGACAACAGCAGAGATGACGTCAGTGCTTGCTGTGTCCAGCTGTTCCGTTTACCAGCCAGATTTCAACACACGATGTAAAGATGTTATTGTCATGCACATTTTTTGTTTTTTGCCAATTGATGTTTGATTTGAGAATAAATATGTCCTGACAACGCGCTCTCAAACAACCGGCTTCCATGGTCTCAGGTCGGGTGTAGTGGTTGTTACCTTGCCCTTGGGGGGGGCACAAGGCTCAGAGGGCCCCCTCCTATAAATAGGTGCTTTAGACCACAGGACGAGTGAAGCGTGCATTCAATCTGCGCTGGTTTTAAATCCTGCGCCTATGGGGACCCAGGCGCCATGTGTGCTGGGTGTGGTTTTAGCTTAGGTGATTCTCACCAGGTTTACTTGGTGGTGCCGACCCAAGCTCCACTGAAAAGCAGAGCACAGTGTTTGCCAAACATCCTCGAAAACAAGTGTGAGTCTTAAGTGTCCTAGCGATGTTTCGCCTCACCAACCACTGTTTTCCCCTCACTCCTCTTTTAACGCACACCCTCCCAAAAAAGCAACATTTGCTCTTTGTTTTGCTCCGCCTCCTGTACATTGTACATGCATCTCTCAATATTCCTCCCCTCCGTTTAAGCTGCATTTTTTGCACCCCCTCTCTGCATATCTCTACAATCACTGTTTGCATACATCGGATCTTACTTTTAATGCTGTGTTTCTCCTTTCACCCTCTGTACATTTTACCCCTGATTTGACCACTACATTTATTTTCATTTTTTCTCTGCACGCTGGTACGATACTCGTATGTAAAGCGCTTTACGCCGCCTGGCCTTTTGTAGGCACTATATTACAATATCTCAAAACATAAAAAAATCATAATTTAAGACAGAGGAATCAATTTGGTGAAACGCTACGTCCTACATCTGACGTAAATGTCATTTGAGCCATTTTTTTTGCACGTGACAATATCTTGCGTGTCTGAATTACAAAGTTAGTGGTAAAAACAAAACTCCATCATGTCAAAAACAATGCTAACGTTGGAGTTCAAATGCAACTCTACGAGTGGAAAACAAAAAATCCAGACAAACATACATGCAACAGGCAGGTGAAGAAAAAAACAGAAAAGGTTTGCAGCCCAAAGTGATGACCCGCAGTTGAGATTAATTCAAGCAATCCATCCATCAATTGTTCTTCAATGCGCCATGGTAAAGGCGACCGATGCACCCTGATGTCGGTTGCATACTCACTGGACTCAAGGCGCACCCGACAATGAGTACCAATTAGACAGAAACCTAGACACCAATCATATTTTTGTTTTCTTCGGCTCTTAATTTAATTCATCAAACAATCTGCCACAGAGTGACAAGCTCCACTCTAGAAGACACATTGTTCAGCCTCCTCCTGGACCTTCCACGCCAGGGCTAACCTTTGACTCCGCAAAGCATTGCACGTGCGGGATTCATCAAGCTCCTGACAGTCTTTTGGCACTTTGAAGGTTGTATGACGTTACAACGCATTCCGTTGCAATGCATGCCTTTACCACGCATGCGTTACAACGCGCATGCCATTACCACGCATAACCTTTACCACGAATATTCCTTTACCACGCATACCTCTACAACGATTTTCGTTGTAAATTAATGCAAGGTAAGGGCATACTCTTGGTAAAGGTTATCTCAGACCCCTTGCCCATTTCCTATAAGTGCTCTCTTGCCCCCTCCCCTCTCTAGTTCTCTAATTATTTTTTTAAAATACCCCTCCCCTGTACTCCTGCACGACCCCCCGACCCCCAGCCCCCAATCCTTCTTAGAACTACCCCTCCCCGGAACCCTTTCATTGTTTCCTTTCGTGATTCCCCCACCCCTAAACCCTTCTTACAAATACCCCTCCCCTGCCCTTAACCCTAAAATCGGACCCCTGCGTAACACAACCCCATCAATCCTTATATATATATATATATATATATATATATTTAAACTAAAATTCCCCTTACCTCTCCACGTCATCTCCTCTCCATTATCTTCCGAGGTGACGTTGCACGTCGTAAAGAGGAAGCGGAAGTGTCTTTCCGTTTCCTCTAACGACGCCGATTGCCTCCACTTCGCCACGGAAACAGGTGCGTTTTTTTTGGGGGGGAGACCTCCCCAACCGCCTTTTTTTCACACGCATTTTTTTGGGGGGGTGGAGACCCCACAAGCCCCCTTTTTTAATGTTAGCCTTTACCACACATGCCTTTACGATGTATCTCGTAGTAAAGGTATGCATGGTAAAGGCTATTCGTGGTAACCACGCATGCGTTGTAATGCATGCGTGGTTGAGGTAATGCGTGGAAACGGCCACGTTGTAGTGGCCGTTTCCCCTCTTTGAAAGCCACAGGATGTAATCTGCAGTTCAGGGGCATCCAAGGGAGGGCGCAGTGTTGTGTTCTTTTTCCTTGAACGTGTGAGTGTGATCAGTCATCCTAGGGGAATTGGGTGGGCGCATTGAATGATGCTCTCTGGGAGATGGTGTTGTGCCCTTCCTCTGGGCTGACATGGGCCCTGTTATCAATGATTTTGCATTTAGTTCCATTCAGGGGCGGCTGCCAATCCGAGGTGGGTGGGGGTGGGCGTGTGGGAGAAAAAGAATAATATTAATACAAATACCAACTTTCCTTTCCTTCCGGGCACCGCGATCTTCTACTCCCGCACTGCGCTGCTCCTCTGCTCCCGTCCCGATACTACGATTTCCATGGGCACAGGTTCCCATACTCCACCAAATCCCAGCGCTTCTTCCAGCATGAGAGAAGCACTGGGATTGGGTGGAGAGGGCTGGTTTTGCGCTCCAGCAGGGCTTTGGAGCCTGTGCCCCTGAGCACTAGGATATCTCTAAGGAACAGCCTGGAGATATCCAAGTGCGCACTTTTAGTGCCTACCACCACTCCCCCTGTTGTGTGACGTTGCAGCCTAGCCCCACCCCACCCCACCCTCAACTCGGCGGGTTAGAAGTAATAATAAAATGACAATAAATTTGCTTTATTGTAATTTTACTTTTCTTCTGACTGCTGCGTTTCAGCAATAGGGCGACGCTCCTCCGCCATAGCCGAGGAGCCATCCCTGGTTCCATTTGAGGATGCTACCAATGGGAGTGAGGGACGGTTGGTACAGCAGGGGTCCAGCCTAGACCGGAAGTGGCGTGGAGAAGATACTGCTACCAAACCATGCATTAGTCGTGATGCCCTGCTCCCTCAAGGACTTCCAACAGTCAACCTTGGAGCGGCCTCAGGCAGTATTAGAAGAAGAAGAGGATTCCATTGCTGAGATCTCGAATTAAAGACAAGATTGTTCTGGGGCAACAGGGCTCTGCTTGGGGGAAATCTACCTAAAATGTAATGAAAGGGACAAGGAACAGCGAGGAGACTATAAAAGAAGCAATCACACCGCCATGATTGGGCGATGAAATTACTAGTAAGTAGAATCCTGATTAAATGCATTTTTTAACATTTCTCCTTTAGAAGCAAAATACAGCAAAAAAATTGCATAAATCTCCTTCGTAGGTGAACTACATAAATGTGCTGATTTCTAGTCCGAATGATACAAACTGTCCGACCTACTGAATCTGCTAGCCGCTGGTACTTTTGCAGTGGTCCATGGGCCACTGTGAAATTACTGCCTGCAGTTCACCTATTTTGTTGCCCATTTTTGGTGGGTGCGGATCTGGCAGGAATGGTAAATTGATGTTGTGATTCGCATCCACTTTAATACAAAAAATGTGCAACCCTCCTAACTGCTAATACACCTGGGAAGGAACAGCTCATAGAGGGCCCTGGGAATCGAGGACAACATCTCTGCTTCAGCGAGTCAGGATGGGACCCCATGAGCATCTGCTTGCAGCCACAACATTGGTTTCTGCACTGGTCCTCCGTAGAACAGGTTATTAGTTGGCCTCGCCCAGCAGTTCTTTTCTCCAAAGTAATGAACGTTACTAATAGAACTCTGAGTAAGGCCCTCAGACATACCCCTACATCACACTACCATCCCCGACTGATGGCTATCCACCAAGAACAGAGCCCAGTACAAACTAATTATGAGTTTAGGTACTATGTATCGCACCTGATAAACAAAGGGCCATATTACCAAGAACGGCGATAACATTATCGCCGCTTTAGTGGCAGGAAACTGCCGCTAAAGCGGCGATAATGGGCATGATAATATGCCTCGAGAATACCAATAGAAGTCCAGGTTTGTGGTCCTTCATACCAGAACCTGGGTTTCTATGGGAATTCACAAGGGCATATTATCAAGCCCCTTATCGCCACTTTAGCCGCAGTTTCCTGCCGCTAAAGCGGCGATAATGTTATCGCCGTTCTTGATAATATGCCCCAAAGATTCTACGGGATAAGTTATTAATTGGGTGAGGTAAATATCATTTATTGTGAGTTATTTGGGAATAACATGGATTTTGGCGTTTGAATCACCAAAATCTGCATGATATAGTACATACTGTATACCCCCCGAGAAAGGTTGAGGTATTTATCTTATCTGACAATTATCAATGACTTACTCATAATTTTGACCTTCGCATAAACAGGGCTTTATGGATGGGTCGGATCACACTGCCCAACTCACAATCATGCCCTTGGTGTTCAAAACTAAGACCGGGCTATCCCATAACTAGTGAGTTTAAATTCTAGTCAGGCACTCACCCCCACAATATTTGCTCGTAAAAACCAACATCTTCTAGCCACTCCCAAACTTCTCTGCACAACATGAACTTTTTATATTTTAACATGTGTGGGGTTCATCAGTGTAAATCCCCACTGACTTGAGCTAACTCTCTTTTCTATGCACTTAGAAGATCATTCTAAAAAGAAACAAAAAGAAAATATTCACTAATCTTTCTTCACGGTCAATGGTGGGGAACATGGCGGCAGACAACTAGTGCTGGTCGCAAGCTCTTTCGAGAGAAGAGCCCCCCAAAAAAGTATGGAGGACACACACAGTTTCTAGTAACATTCGGGAAGATGCCCTGCGATTAGAGAATAGGTTTGAACTTTTGGCAAAAGGAGACCTGTCCCCCAAGCAGCCTAGCCCTAAGGTCTAAGAGAGCCTTTTGCGGGTTCAGAATGAATCGGTTATTGTGGATTTTAAGCAGAGTAATAACCCTGAGTTGGAAAAAGTTCTATCTAGCCTATTAACAGAGATCAGGGAGAAGATTGTGATTTCTGAACTAAATCAGCAAAAAATCCAGGGTACGGTTGAGGCTCTTGTGGTAAAGATTAGGGGTGGGCGGAATTTGCGAAATCGCGTTACGCAAATCTCCGCGAAACGGTAAAAAATCTCCGCGAACACGCAGAAATTCCGCGAACACGCGGAATTGCTTGTTCGCGATACTTTTTTCCTGTTCGCGATTGCTGTTTGCGTGCTCGGGGTGAAATATCTCGCGAACACGCATATTGAGAACGCGAACAAGCAAAAAATTTTGCGAAGTCGCGGAACGCAGATTTTTGGCCAATTTCGCGTTCTCCGCGGAACGCGAAATTACCCAAATTCCACAAATTCCGCGAACGGAACGGAATTTACCGCCCAGGCCTAGTAAAGAAGATTGACAATCTGGTGGAAAAATTCGGGGTCATGAAGGTCTCATAAGAGGACCTCTCTAATAAAGTAACTGCCAACAAGGGAGAGATACAGAGCCTGAAGAACAGTGAGAAGTTGGAATCTTTAGGAGAACAATATTCAGATTTTGAATATGCCTTAGGACCTCGAAGGAGGAGACATAAGATGTTTTGTGTTAAACCTCCTGAGAGAATTTAATATGGAAATTGATCAGAGTTGCCTAGAGGAGGATATCCAAAGAGTACACAGGGATCCTTTTAAGGAGGTTTACGAGAATAAAAAATCCAAGAAGGAATCTTGTGAACTTCAAATCTTACACTCTAAATGAAACAATTCTAGCAGGAGCCCTCAAAGCAGGAGTTTTTCAAAAAAGATGGCTGGTCCTTCCGTATTAGATCAGATATTTCATGTACCACGCAGGACAGGCAATGGGAAATGGGCAAATTCATTCAGGAATTGAGGGAGATGGGAGCAACCACAAATATATGATTCCCCACCATGCACAATTGAAGGGACCCAAGCGAAGTTACTGTATTTATCGAACAGATTAAGGCACAGCAAGTATAATTCTCAATCTTTCCGCCCTAGCATAGCGAGAGACTTCATATGAGGTAACCAACATCAGTTTATCTCTAGTGAATAGGGAGGGTCCCCGGGATACCTGTGGGGGGGGGGTAGATTTCAAGGAAGGAGGGGAGACTCCCAAGAAAATGTAACTACAGCACTTTTGCACCGGGTGAAGGAGCATGTGGGAAAAACAAAAAATATATTGTCCTCCTTTGCAATTTTCAGACCAGAATCTTTTTCTCAGATAAGTAAGTCTCCAAGTCTAATTGGAGGAAGAACTAGGCTTTTAGGCATTTTTTTTTTGCTTATCTCATGGTAAATTTGGATATGCCCAGGATTTTAAAGATTCTATCCTGGAACGTCAATGGTCTCAGCATTCCTGCAAGAAGGAGTAAAATCTTAGAGTATCTGAGAATTAAGGACAAACGTTTTCTTTATTCAGGAATCACATTTGGCCAAAGTAGAATGGCCTTAGATTTTAAGGGGTCAGCAGTGAATTGAGCATTGCATATACACTTCACAGTCATGTACGGTGAAAGGGGTTGCCCTTCTTTTTAAAAAATCCGTCCAAGCCATACCGTATAGTAGATCCATCCGGTAGGTGGGTAATAGTTAAGGCAAAAAGTAATCATGTTTGGTTGGCTTTTGTGGGATATTATGGCCCTAATCTAGATGACCCAACAGCCTTACGCACCCTATTTTCGTAATTAGTTGTCATTAGTGATCCCATTATATTAGGAGGTGACTTTAACGTTTGTCTGGATCCAGCACAAGATACGACCTCTAGGAGGGCAGCGTTGTCAACCCCTAATATGAGTGGGGCTTTGAAGCAACTGATAGCTGACACAGGTCTTGTAGATATCTGGAGGACTATGAGTCACAAGGGTGGGACAGAAGGGGGAAATATAACTTTTCACAATAAAAAACACGGTCATCGTTCCAGGATAGAATTTTTGGGGATAGATTTAATTATTATTAAAAACATTAGGAAAATCATGCATGTTCCTGAACATTTATCAGACCATTCTACGGTCTCTCTTGAGATTATGTTCAGAGATAAAGCCCCTTTGCGACATTGGACATTAAATCGCACGTGGCTTTTAGATTTCCTGGAGGTGGAAAATCTTAGGGCAGCCACAATGGAGTTTTTCCTTTTCAACCTTGATTCAGCCACTTTAAATATTGTTTGGGACACATATAAGGCGCTCTTAGAGGCATTTTATCTAGCCTTAGTTCTGTCTATAGCAGAAGGTCAGGCAGGAAATCAATACTCTCGAAGTCCCCATAAAAATTCTTCAAAGTACTCTGGCACAGGACCCTACCCCTTTAAATACAGTTCAAATCGAGCAGGCATTGCAGCTGGTAAAATCCAAGCTTGCTGATTTTCTGGAAGTCATAGTAAGGTTGAAATGGGAGGCCAGCAGGTTATCCCATTATGAATCTGGGCAGGGGTGCGAAAAATTGTTAGCCTGGAAGACCAAAGCTAACCAGTCCAGGAATTTCATAAAATACCTAAAATGCCAGCTTTCAGGTATGGACTAGTCAATTTGTTGCGGAACCTAGAACTAATTGCAATACAATTTCTGTGAGTGGATTGTTATTGAAATTTTTCCGTAGAAAACGATGGTAAAAAGTCTACCACTCCATCATGACGCGTTAATCCAATATGGCGGATTTTTCAAACTGGCTGCCCATTATTTGAGATATAGGGTATAACTGTTTATATGCCCATGTGTGGTATCATTTTATATGTTTTTAGGGACGGGAAAGTCAAAAATAACATCAAAAACTGATGACTATAATATCAAATTGGGATTAATACAATAAACAACGATAATTATATGTAAATATGCCAAACATAGTTTTGACATTATTTTTTTTAAAAATTTTGTAACATCATTTGAAAAGGATAAACAACTTTCAACTAGATAATATAGCACTTCTCAATATGACACTGACAAATTAAAATTGTTAAAGAGATAATGATTTAATCAGACACAACCTGAGATATCTAGGTGTTCAAATTGTGAACAACTTAGAAAACATAGCAAAAGTGAATTTTGATAATTTATCGTCTAGTGTACGGAAACAACTACAGGCCTGGAGCACCCTCCCACTATAAGGTTATGCCATAAATCAACAGAAAACAGAGATAATGCAATGGAATACCTGCTACCCGTCTGATTTAATCAGACACAACCTGAGATATCTAGGTGTTCAAATTGTGCACAACTTAGAAAACATAGCAAAAGTGAATTTTGATAATTTATCGTCTAGTGTACGGAAACAACTACAGGCCTGGAGCACCCTCTTTTAGGTAAAACAAAATTGATAAAAATGTCCGAACTTCCCAAATTTACTTTTTTGTTTAATGCTATTCCGCTGGAATGTAAGAAAGAGTGGCTTAAGGTGGTGCAAGGGGACTTTACGAGTTTTATTTGGGGAGATAAAAGGCTTGGAGAAAACTCAGTATGAAAAAGGCAGAGGGCAGAATAGACAGCCCGGATCTCCTTCAGTATTATCGGGCTTTCCATCTGAAGATTTTTAGGCAGCTGAGAGGGGAAACAGCCATTACAATGCGGTTTTTACCACGCGTTGCCATTACATTGCATGCGTTACAACGCATGCGATGTTACAACGCGTGGTAAAAACCACGCATACCATTACATCACATACGCTTTTACAACGCATGTGATGTAATGTGTAATGGCGGCGGCGGCTATCCAAGTCATTGTGAGGAAACTGAGGCTGTTTCCTCACAACGACGTGCACCAAGCAGGAAGGAGGAAGCAGGAACCGGGAGCAGAGACAGCGACGCTGGAGAGGTGAGAGGTAAGGGGGTTTGTGCTTGGGGTGGGGGTTACTTTTGTAGGGTTTAGGGTAGTGTAAAAGTACTGTTGTGATGTTTGTGTTGTGTGTTTCTTTTATAACGTTTTAGTGTGTTTTTTTGTAGTGTAGTGTAGTTTTGTAGTGTTTGTTTAGTGTAGTGTATTAGGGTTTAGGGTAGTGTAGTGTTTATGTAGTGTAGTGTTTTAGGGTAGTGTTGTAGTGTTTGAGTAGTGCAGTATTTTAGGGGTTAGGGTAGTGTAGTCTTTTATGGTTTAGGGAAGTGTAGCATTGTTTGAGTAGTGTAGTGATTTAGGGTTTAGGGTAGTGTTGTAGAGTTTGTGTACTGTAGTGTTTTAGGCTTTAGGGTAGTGTAGTAGTGTTTGTGTAGTGTTTTAGGGTTTAGGGTAGTGTTGTAGTGTTTGTGTAGTGTTTAAGGGGTTAGGGTAGTGTAGTGTTTTAGGGTTTAGGGTACTGTAGCAGCGTTTGAGTATTGTAGTGTTTTAGGGTTCAGGGTAGTGTTGTAGTGTTTGTGTAGTTTAGTGTTTTTGAGTTGAGGGTAGTGTAGTGGTTTAGGGTAGTGTTGTAGTGTTTGTGTAGTGTAGTGTTTTAGGGTTTAGGGTAGTGTAGTAGTGTTGGTGTAGTGTAGTGTTTTAGGGTTTAGGGTAGTGTAGTGTTTTAGGGTTTAGGGTAGTGTAGTAGTGTTTGTGTAGTGTAGTGTTTTAGGGTAGTGTTGTAGTGTTTTAGGGTTTAGGATACTGTTGTAGAGTTTTAGAAGTGTAGTGTTTTAGGGTAGTGTTTGAGTATTGTAGTGCATTAGGGTAGTGTTGTAGTGTGTAGTGTAGTGTTTTAGTGTAGTGTCATGGGGTCGTGCAGGGTACTGTAGTGTTATTGTAGGGAGAGGTCTGGGAGTGCGGGGGAGGGTTGTGTGGGGGTAGGGTAGTCACTTACCTTGCAAACTTTCACCACAAGTATAGATTTACCACGCATGCCTTTGCGTTGTAAAGGCATGCGTGGTAAAAGCATACTCGTGGTAAAGGTTTGCGATGTTATGGCATTTCGTTGTCATTGACATCGCGTAGTAATACCCGCGTTGTAATGGCATGCATGGTATTACTATGCGATGTAATGACATACATCCGTTAAAAGATACTTCAGAGATGTCACCACTTTTCTGGGCCCTTACAGCCAGTCCCTCAGACCTTAATGGCTCTTTCCTCTTTAAATTTGGTCACCCCAAGTTTAAAAAAAGAAGTCAGGCTAAATGTTCTTTTGAGTGCATGTAAGGTTTGGTATCAAATTGGAATATCTTTACAAATACCTTACTTCAGTCACAACACACCTATTTGGAACTCACCGAGTATGCCAACCTGTCTTTGAGACTCTCTAGCAATTCCTCTATAGGAATGTGGTATTCTGAGATGAGGTCAACTCCTTGTTGACATTGAATAAATCTCTTGGCAGCGTATGCAGGAAATATTGGAAGGGACAGTATCAACATTTAAATATTACCAGTTAATGAGTTGGGCAAAAACGCTGGGCAAAGATGGTAAGGGAAAACTTCCATCCGCCACCAGACGAGGAAGCAAGAGATAAAAGGGAAGTGCCAAGAACAACCTGCACCTCTCTATATTGTCTCTCCTTGAATTGCAGATCGCTCAGTAAAAATAGGTTAGAAATCCGCGATCTTCTTAATGACCATGAACCAGCTATACTATTCTTGGTTGAAGCCTGGCTTAATGAGACGTCCGCCCCTGATATCTTGGAGGCTATACCTGAAGGATATGCGATCCTGATGGTGGACAGGACCGGCCAGAAGGGGGGCGGCATTGCTGCGATTTTCAGGAGAGATCTTCAGCTTAAATTGGAGAAACTCGTGCTTCTTAGCTGTGAAGCAGCCTTTTTCAGTCTGAATATCACGAGCTCTAGATCAGTGTCTGGACTACTCATGTATAGACCCCCTGGTCCAGGGAGAGCCTTTATTGATGAACTTTTGGAAACACTTCCTCCATATGTCCTCCGCTACTCTAACTTTCTCCTATTAGGGGATTTTAATTTGTATTTGGAAAATAAAGGCTGTAAAGAATCGGCTGAGTTTTCAGTAGGTCTTCTGGCTTTGGGCCTGAATCAATTGGTCCATACTTCCACACATAAAAAAAGGTCATACATTAGATAACATTTTCACCAACTGTGCAGGGACAGCTGCCACATTGCGGGTCCCTGTAGCCTCGTCAGACCATTATTTACTGCCTTTTAGTTTATTGGTACCAGGTCAGGCCCTCCATGGTAGTTGCTCAAAATGGGCGGCATTAACTCGGGATGACTTTGAAGAAGCATTGGCGGGCAGCCCCCCTGAGGTGGGGAACAACATCCTGAGTGCTGACAATTTAATATCTAGTTGGATGTTGGAGGCGGTCGATTCCCCAATACCTTTAAAACAATGTAAAAGTGGGCGTACTTCTGCCTCTGCAAAGTGGTTTTCGACAGAATTGGCGCAAATGAAATCTAGCTGTAAGCATCTTGAGCACCAATGGAGGAAGAGCTACAGGGATGAGAATAGACAGAAGTATCTAGAGGCTTTGAAGCTTTACCATTGCCAGATCAGGAGAGTGCAGAGGGAATACTACACTGGGCAAATTGATCTAGCAAAAAATTCAATGAAGGCCATCTTCCAGGTAGTCAAACAACTGTCCTCTCTGGAACGAGTGATAGCTGCGCTCCCTGCCTCTACGGATTATTGTAATAAGGTCGCTGACTTTTTTACCAATAAGATTGCTAAGATCTACTCCACATTTCCAGAAAGTAGTAGGAGGCATGCTCCCGCACTTGGCTTGGATACTCCAGGGTCCGAGGATAAGTGTGTCCTCCGTCCTTTGGTAGAAAACGAGGTTCTCAGGCTGATGGAGGTGGTGAAATCTGGGTCACTTCTGGATCCGGTCCCCCCAAAATTTTTGCAACTGGGAAAGAGAATTATTGCTCCTGTTTTCACCTCGTTATTGAACCTGTCACTTAGAACTGGGCAGGTCCCTAGCAACTGGAAACATGCAATAGTGGTCCCTCTGTTGAAGAAACCCTCACTGGATCCTGCTCTTCCTGAAAATTTAAGACCAATATCTCTACTTCCCTATGTAGCTAAAATTGCAGAGAATCATCTGAATGGCCATCTCTCTAAGTTCCTCGAAGAGAGGCGGGTTCTTCATGATACCCCGTTCGGCTTTAGGCCTATACATGGTACGGAGTACGCTCTCCTGTTGGCAGCCGAAGTGTTGAGGGCTGCGGTTGATGAAGCTAGGACTGCGGCCTTGATTCTGCTGGACCTAAGCGCCGCGTTCGACACGGAGTCCCACGGCCTCCTACTTGAGAGGCTAAGGGAAGTCGGGGTCGGAGGTGTCACATGGATTTGGTTGAAGAATTTTTGGGAAAATAGATCCTTCTAGATCTTGCAACATCCTTTCAGTTCCAGAACTTGTCCCTTAAACCAGGGGGTGCCGCAGGGTTCAGCTCTCAGCCCAACCCTTTTTAACATATATATGCGCCCACTTGCAGATATTGTTCTGAAACATGGAATTCAGCTGGTGTCATATGCTAATGACACTCAGCTAGTTGTGACCCTGGAACAAAAGGAACCTGAAAGGGCTGCCGATTTTAGAACCTGCCTGGGGGAACTCATTGACTGGATGAGACTGAGCTGTCTCCAGTTAAATGCAGGGAAGACAATGGTGATGGTGGTTGGAAATCAGCCCTCTCACTGGTCACAGCATTGGTGGCCAGAAGCACTGGGAACTAGTCCAGTGCCGAAAGTCAAGGTGAAAAATCTGGGAGTGTGGTTCGACGATAATCTCTCCTCCTCACAAATATCGGCTGTGGTTGGGACTTGTTTTGGCATTCTGAAGATGATACGTAAGATCCTGGACCTTCTCCCCCTGAATGCTAAAAGGACTATTGTACAGGCGTTGGTTACGTCTCGCCTTGATTACTGCAATGTCTTGTATCTAGGGATGACTGCCAACAATCTTAACATCTTATAGAAGGTCCACAATGCCACAACCCACCTTATCTTGAATGTACCTAGGAGGGCGTTGGTGGGAAAAGCTTTGAAAGAACTGCATTGGCTTCCAATCCTGGCCAGAGTTACCTTTAAGGCTTTATGCCTGAGTCACAGGATCTTTGGGGAAAGGGGACCGCGTTTCTTACGGCCTCTCCTGACAGTCCACCAGCCTGCTCGTAATTTGAGATCATTGGGCAGTGTAAGACTGATTGTGCCCAGGGTGCTGAAGACGCGGATAGGCGGAAGATCCTTTGGTTTCCTGGCAGCTAAGGCCTGGAATGAGCTCCCAGTGGATCTTAGGACAACTGAGTCGGAGTCTCTGTTTCGCAAGAAATTGAAAACATGGCTCTTCCGTCTCCCCCAGGGAGGGCTAAAGTGGTAAGGTGCAATCTTGTATGGATGCCCGCGTTCTCTGGTGGGCAGCTTGGGAGGGTTGCTTGGGGTCCAGCTATGTCCTAGCGTGGGGACACTCCGGTTGGAGTCACCATTGCGCTTTATAAGCTTCCTAAGAATAATAATAATAATAATAATCAATTTTGGGAGTCGAAGATTTGTTCCCGTCCTCTTTTGCGGAAGGAGGTATCGGAGTAGTAGTGGACGATGATTCAGGTATCTGAGGAAGTGCAAGTCCCGCCGGTTGCAATCTGGAGGAGGGAACTGCCGGCTCTTGATCTCGACCGGATATGGCAAGTATCTATGTCTCATCTATGGCTATATGTGAAGTCTGCTCCACTTAGGAAGAATCATCTCTTTACAGTCCATAAGGTCTACTGGACGCCGCGGAGACTTTAATAAATGGGAACCCAGACAGAGAGGTGTCCCAAGTGTGATGAGACCAATGCAGACGAAGCCCACATGTTCTGGCAGAGTCCCTCCATCCAGCTCTTTTGCCACAAAGTGGGTATGTCACTATCCGGAATCTTGGATCAAGAGGTTCAGGTGAGCTTGGCTGTGGTTATTTTTGGGGTGATATTAGAGAATGAGGGAAACAGGGTCTTTATGAAAGCATATAAAGCTCTTGTATGTATGTTAATTCTCCTTGCATGTAGAGAGCTGGGTATTAAATGGATACTGCCTAATCCACCACTAGAATTTGCGTGGATGAGATCAGTACAAAAAAAAGCTAAATTAGATCAAGCTACAGCGAATCCTAAGATAACGAGGTTTGGGGACCTTGGGAATAACTGGGTAAAAACAATATGCATGTGGTTGGTTTTGTCTTGTTTCCTCTTTGCTGTCTTTGTAAATATGTTTCCATTTTATTTATTTCACTGGTCCAATAATTAACAACATGATACACAGGTAGTTTGAATGGGAGGAAGGCGTCCTTTCATTGGTTCCGTGGTCCAAAGCTCAGCACCTGTTTCAGGGGTGGTTTCCAGGTTGGCAGCACATAAAAGACTCAGGGGGCTTCATTTATGAGAAGTGACGCATCGCTGCGTGAAAGCAGCGATGCGTCACTTCTCAGTGCGCCCTTCTTGCGACACCAATGATGCGTCATATTTATAATATGATGCATCATGTCGCAAGGAAGGAAAGATACGTCAGTATAACTGACGTATCTATTGGCGCAAAAAGTGGTGCATTGCTGGAGTTGTGTCGGAAGCCTGACGCAACTCTAGCAATGTTCCTTTCACATGGTGGAAGCCCCATGTGAAAGAGCCTGCGTCACCCTTATGCCTGCCAAGAGGCAGGTGTAAGGTTTTGACGCATTGGCGTCCTAGTAGTGGCACAGCGAAATCTCATAGATTTCGCTGCGCCACTCCTACGACCCTTTCTTGCGGGGGTACGCCCACCCTGCATACATTATACCAGGCGCAGGTATAATGTAGCGCAGGGGTTTACGAAGTGATGCATCTACCTAGATGCGTCACTTCGTAAATATGGCGCGACATGGCGCATGTTTTACGCCACTGGTGCGTCACAAAAAGTGATGCACCAGTGGCGCAAAAGTGACGCAGGGGCTCATAAATGAGCCCACGGATGTTTATACATCCCTCCCCTGGGGAGAGGGGGAGAGTCCAAAATCTTTCAGTCAGCTGCAGCCGCTAGGATCCTCTTGACACTTAATACAAAAATTGGCAAATGAGTACTAATAAAAAAATAAAAAACCTTTCTTCACGGTCCTGTTTTTCACTTTCCCGGTACCCTAGCCATGCCCCTATATCAGTACGCATAGTTTCAGAGATATTAAAGTATATCTTCTAATATCTATCCACTGTCTTGCACTACCACTCAACTAACCACCTCCAGCACCACTATCCTGTTTATGTCACCCACCAAATTGCTTGTATTTTTAGCTGCTTACCATGAAACATGTTGCTATTTAGGGTCTTTCTCGTAAAGATTATTTTGATACTGTGGTGATATAAATACATAAAAATAGTAGAAGCAGCAAACAAATAAAAATTCCATGAAAAAGTGCTTACAGAAATATGAGACTATTGTATTCTAAATTCATATTTACATCAGCCTGTGAAAAATAGTGATAACAAAGAGGACCATGGGAAATTCAAGTCATTTTCATATCAATGGCAGTACAAGAGATAAACTGCTTACAAACGTTGTGACTATTTTTAACTGCATTTTATTTTGGCCTAAAACTGATTGTCCTGAGAAGGTAGGCAGTTACTTCATGCGCTTCTAACCTACGTTTTATATTCGCTGGTTTAGCTATCAGATCCAGCAAACAGCGTGAAGTACCTTCAGCTCCAAGAGTTAATGAGTAGTACACATTCCAGCTGCAATTCTAATCACAACCACTAGAGAGCACTCTGGGATCAAGAACAAGTTTAACGAATACTTGTAGGAGCAAATAACAGCTAATGGGAAACAGGGCCTATTTTTTAATCATCACGACTTTGACCCAGAGCAAGAAAGGGAAAAATTAAAGAGAAAAAAAAAGGAAGAGATAAATAGGTGAACAGAGACAAAGGGAGAAAGCAAGGATGATAAGTCACTGCATGAGTGAGATAGAGAGACAAGAACAGCAGGGTGGTGTAAGAAAGAGGCATGAGGTGGAATCTGAAGTAGGCACGGCAGGGATGCTTTGTACATTTTGGCAAATCCCAGTGCTTCTCTCAGCATGACAGAAGCGCTGGGATTGGGTGGAGCAGGACGGTTTTGCACTCCAGCAGGGTCTTGGAGCCTTTGCCTTTGAACACGAGGATGTCTCTAAGGAACAGCCTGGAGACATCCGTGGACGGCCGGTCAAACCAACATGCACATTTTTAGAGCCCACCACTCCCCCTGTTGTGTGACGTTGCAGCCTAGCCCCACCCCGCCCTCGACTCGGCGGGCTGGAAGTAATAATAAAATGACAATAAAATAGCTTTATTGTAATTTTACTTTTCTTCTGACTGCTGCGTTTCAGCAGTGCGTAGACGCTCCTCCGCCATAGGGGAGGAGCCATCCCTGGTTCCATTTGAGGATGCTCCCAATGGGAGTGAGGGACGGTTGGTACAGCGGGGGTCCAGCCTAGACCGGAAGTGGCGTGGAGAAGGCCCTGCTACCAAACCATGCATTAGTCGTGATGCCCTGCTCCCTCAAGGACTTCCAGCAGTCAACCTTGGAGCGGCCTCAGGCAGGATTAGAAGAAGAAGAGGATTCCATTGCTGAGATCTCGAATTAAAGAGAAGATTGTGCTGGGGCAGCAGGGCTCTGCTCGGGGGAAATCTACCTAAAATGTAATGAAAGGGACAAGGAACAGCGAGGAGACTATAAAAGAAGTAATCACACCGCCATGATTGGGCGATGACATTACTAGTAAGTAGAATCCTGATGAAATGCATTTTTTAACATTTAAAATACAGCAAAAAAATTGCATAAATCTCCTTCGTAGGTGAACTACATAAATGTGCTGATTTCTAGTCCGAATGATACAAACTGTCCGACCTACTGAATCTGCTAGCCACTGGTACTTTTGCAGTGGTCCATGGGCCACTGTGAAATTACTGCCTGCAGTTCACCTATTTTGTTGCCCATTTTTGGTGGGTGCGGATCTGGCAGGAATGGTAAATTGATGCTGTGATTCGAATTCACTTTAATACAAGAAATGTATTAAAGCCTCCTGACTGCTATGCACCTGGGAAATAACAGCTCATAGAGGGCCCTGGGAATCGAGGACAACATCTCTGCTTCAGCGAGTCAGGATGGGACCCCATGAGCATCTGCTTGCAGCCACAGCATTGGTTTCTGCACTGGTCCTCAGTAGAACAGGTTATTAGTTGGCCTCGCCCAGCAGTTCTTTTCTCCAAAGTAATGAACGTTACTAATAGAACTCTGAGTAAGGCCCTCAGGCACACCCCTACATCACACTACCATCCCCGACTGATGGCTATCCACCAAGAACAGAGCCCAGTACAAACTAATTATGAGTTTAGGTACTATGTATCGCACCTGATAAACAAAGATTCTACGGGATACGTTATTTATTGGGTGGGATTAATAACATCTATTGTGAGTTAGTGGGGAATAACATGTGTTTTGGTGTTTAACGCAGCAAATCTGCATGAAATAGTAAATACTGTATACCCCCCAAGAAAGGTTGAGATATTTAACATATCCAACAATTATCGATGACTTGCTCGTAATTCTGACCTGTGCGTAAACAGGGCTTTATGCATGGGTCGGATCACACTGCCCAGCTAACAATCACCCCAACAACATTTGCTCGTCAAACCAACATTTTCTAGCCACTCCCAAACCTCTCTAAACAACCTGAACTTTTTATATTTTAACGTGTGTGGGGTTCATCAGTGTAAATCCTCACTGACTTGAGCTAACTTTCTTTTCTATCCACTTGGAAGGTCATTCTAAAAAGAAACACAAAAATAAAATATTCACTAATCTGTCTTCACGGTCCTGTTTTTCACATTCCCTGTACCCCAGCCATGCCCTCATATCAGTATACATAGTTTCAGACATATTAAAGTATGTCTTCTAATATATGCACTGTCTTGCCCCACCACTCAACTAACCACCTCAGCAGCACTATCCTGTTTGTTACCCACCTAATTGTTTTTAGAGCTGCGAACCATGAAAAATGTAGCTATTTAAGGGATTTATTGGGGAGATTATGTTGGTGTAATAAATACATAAAAATAGTAGAAGCAGCATAAAAATTAAAATTCCATGAAAAAGTGCTTACAGAAATATAACAATACTGTATTCTAAATTCATATTTACATCCGCTTGAGAAAGACAGTGATAAGAGGACTGTGGGAAATTCAAGTCATATCAATGGTAGGGACAAGAGATAAACTGCTTACAAACATTGTGACTAGTTTTCTCTACCGATGGAAACTTTAAATAACTGCATTTTATGTTGGCCTCCAACTGATTGTCCTGAGAAGGTAGATAGTAACTTCGTGTGCTTCTAACCCACGTTTTATATTCGCTGGTTTAGCTATCAAATCCAGCAAACAGCGTGAAGTACCTTCAGCTCCACGAGCTTAATGAGCGCCACACATTTCAGCTGCAATCCTAATAATAACCACTAGAGAGCACACTGGGATTAAGAACAAGTTTAACGAATGCTTGTAGGAACAAATAGCAGCTACTGGAAACGGGGCCTATTTATAAATCATCAGTCTTTCACTCGGAGCAAGAGAGGGAAAAGTAAAAAAGAGAGACATAAAAAGGAAGAGATAAATAGGTGAACAAGGACAAAGGGAGAAAGCAAGGATGACAAGACACTGCATGAGTGAGTTAGAGAGACAAGAACTGCAGGGTGGTGTAAGAAAGAGGCATGAGGTGCAATCAGAAGTAGGCACAGCGGGGATGCGTTGTACAGTTTGCCAGAACATGGAAACTCTTGTGTTTTAGGTGGCCACAAACTTGATAACAGTACATTACCACCATGCAAAATCTGACATCCCTTCCCACAATAAACATAGAAAGGGAACACCTCCATAAATTGGATTTTTTTCCCGGTGAAAAGATGTGCAATTCAAAGCAAACACAAGGAGATGATGGACGGAACGCTGAAACTTTTCAGACACTCACCCCCGTCACAGATCTGAGTAGAATCCATCATCGTTCTTTCGCTCACTCCGCCACCCCAGGTCAGACCCAGCTATATGCAAATCAGTCTTGATCCTGTTTCTAATGGGAACAGTCCAGTCCAAACTGCTAAGCCAGGTCTTCTCTGGACCGAAAACAAGCATCCTGGGACCGGTTTCGGGACAAGATGTGCAATTCACAGATGCAAAGTATGTGGAATTGTATACTAGGCAAAGTTGTGCATGTGCAGCCAGCTTAGGGGCAGATTTACAACAAACTAACGCAGCACGGTGCAGCGAGTAATTTTGCTGCGCTGTGCTGCGTTCATTTGGAAAGCACAGAGATGCGACATATTTTCAAGAATATGTCACTTCTCTGTGCTTCCCCTGCGCTGGCGCACAAACTGCAGCCATGCGCCGGCACAGGCACCCTTGCACCATGGTGCAAGGATGCCTGCGTCGTGGGGAGATTGTTTTTGTGCAGGAAGGGGCACCTTCCTACACAAAAACAATCACAAGAGGCTTTTTCCTCTTTCAATGCGTGCTATAGAATGCAGCACGCATTGAAAGAGGAAAAAAGGAGGAGAAATGAAAAAAATGTCCTCATTGTGCCTCGCTACGCATCTCCAGATTTACGATGTCTCGTAAATCTGGAGATGTGTCTAGTTCCATGGGTGTTGCGTGGGAACACCCACAGCAACACCGATGGACCGCCCCTTCCACGCACAGTGCTGAGTGTGAAGGGGCCATATTTACGAGGAGAGGAAAAGTCACGCAGTGTGGCTTTTCCTCTCCTTGTAAATATGGAGGTGCCCCCTGCACCACCAGTACGTCACGAAACGTGACGTAGTGGTGGCGCAGGGGGCTTGTATATCTGCCCCAAAGTATTTACAGAAAAAGGAATTGACGAGCGTTTGTAGGAGTACTCTTAGAAACATAACTCTGTGGGGAAGCTCGAGGAGTACACACGTTAAGGGTTGGGAGTCTCTGACATCTATAATTGTTCCCGTTAGTGTGCACAGGTGTGGGGATACAGCAGGGCTCGAGTCGGGGGTACACGCAGGTACACGGCGTCCCCCCACTCTTTTCACAGGGTTGACACCGTCCCCCCTACCAAGAAGCTGGGCCTCACAGAAATAAGCTGAACGTCTCCCTGTGTAATTTTTAGACACCGGAACACGTTCAGCACGTGACGTCATGAGGTTATTTACATATTGTTAGTCCCCCCACTTCTTTTTATAGGACTTGTGCACTGGGGTACAGTTAAACACTTCTGACATGGAAATGGCCACACGACTCGAACCGCACAGACTGACATGAGGACTGCACCGATAGCCCATAACACTACTTACAGTTTACACTACAAACTGGACAGAAATCTGATGGGGTAGTGTATATTTCAGGCTCAAACCACTGAGATGCGCACAGAAGCCCATGGAGCCATCATGACACAGCCGTGGAGAGAGTTTCAATAATCAATCCCAACGTTTCAATTCAATTATTTTCCGTTTGTTTTCAACAAATATTCATACGTTTCTTTGAGTTATTTCAACTCTTTAACTAATGCGATGACTTAAAATGTTTTCAAGATTAGATATTCTTGAAAAATGTATTGGAATTATGAGTGCAATTGTCAGCAATATTAGTAGTTGGGCGACTTCCCAAATTTATTGTTGGGCGACTTCCCAAATTTATTGTGCTTCCCTGGCCAGCAGAAAGTCCCAGTCTGCAAAGCTTGAAACTGAATCATTTTGAGTGCTAAGTGCAAGTGGCGGCCCAGAATTATACGGTGTTGATTTTAAAGCGGCGATGGCAGTGGTACTTGGGGAACACGCTGGGCACGGTCCTTCTAAGGTTACCAATTATATAATACATTTACGGTTGGGTAAAATGCCTTTTTAGGTCTCGCCTGACCTAGCGCATGCGCGGGTCTGGAGAGACTTATTGAGAGGGCTCCAAAAAGTGCTACCAGGCCAGCCTAGAGCTACAGTGCATGTGCGCGGGCGCGCGCGCCGCGCTTTACCCCGATTACTTTCACTTTTGCGGCCGCTTTGATGTTTGATCGTGATCGCGATTGCGATCACTTTCACTTTCGCGGCCGCACGCCGGCTTTTCATAGCCAATAGGTCTCGCTTTTGGGACCTTATAAGTATTTAGTTATGCAACTGTTGCATGGCTAAACACTTATAAGGTCCCAAAGGCGAGACCTATTGGCTATGCCAATGCTTGTTTTGCATTGCGTTTTACTGTGTTCCACAACACCCACATACACCATCCACGCACCACAGAAGGTCCCCTGTGCTACCCCACTTGGGAGGAGGCCCTTTGGCCTCTGCGGATCGATACATTAGAGGGAGTCTGTTCAGGGCCGGCCCTGGGGCGGTGTGATCAGTGCCATCGCACAGGGCGCTGACTTGGGGTGGGGGCGTCATTTTTGCAAGTATATTATCATTTCAAAAGCTCCGGCTGCCACGTTCCTGGCCTCTAGCAATTTTCAGGTATCAATTAAAATGTCAAGATAACTCTGGTGATTAATCGTCTTCCTGGAAAGAGACGAGGTGTGTCTAGTGGAAGTTTTGACTCATCCTAAGGTAGCACAGAGGGTTAAAATGGCTGCTGCTAAGAACGTGCACCATGCAGATAAGGAAGTGCATATAATGTAAATAGGTCAGTGGGTTACTGCTTCTGTAAGAGATCTCCTTTTGTTACTTGTCATCTGTGAGTCAAAATCCTAATATAGAACATTGAGCTCTTAGCTGCCATCAAGGGGCTGCATGCAAACTGCAAGGTTTCTGTTAGAGCTATATGTTTTTTTGCCCAGTCTTTCATTATCCTAATCTTGCCAAAAGGGTTCATTTGGGTAGAACACAATTCTTATTATTACAGAGAAGCCCCAATAATGGTGTTATATTTTAAATTCTGAATTTGTGCTTTTCTAGAATGAGGGCTCTTGAACTGTATTGCCTCCCAGTACCGATGACATGTCACTCCTACACTACACCTTGTACTCCTGCTTGATGTAACATTTCCTATACACTGATTTACACACATATGATTGTCTCTGTGCAATGTGTGTGTGGTGTAAAGTGCTCTGACACCTTACACTGGCATGTGTGGTGCTATAAAACTAACTGAATCCGAGAGACAGTGGTGATGGAGACTTGAGGGGCACTGTTAAAGAGTGGTAGTGAGGGAATCCGTGGCAGAGGTGGTCATTAAGTGGGGGTGCCAACAAACATTGTCGCACAGGGTGCCACCAGTGTTAAAGCCAGCCCGGAGTCTGTTCTATCCGTGTGGACGTGGCGTTTGTAGATGCTGCCAACCTGTGTCAATGTCACGCAGACATCAGAATAATATTTAAATAAACCAAGCCTACCTGCGTACGTTTTAAGGTCATCTAAACATATAATTAAGGAATAACCTTTTTACAATCAACAAGATATAGGCTGGGACAACGCTACATTATCTTATTTTTTGTGCGCATTCCCAGAAATTCAATTTCTGGGAAACGGGTGGAAAAATGCAGGCACAGCCACGTGTGTCCCAACAACGCAAGCGCTACCACACTCGCCTTAAACACGTCTACGCCTTAGCCACGCGTGGCAGAACGCGTTCTCGCTGTCAGGATGATTGGAAGCAGGAAGAAGCGGGGGAGGATGTGGTGAGGTGAGTGGGGATGGGCGGGGTTAGTTTTTTAGGGTTAGGGTCGTTTTCAGGGCTGGGGGATCTGGTTGTTTTGAGGGTGGGGGGTCGGGGAAGTTTTTAGGGCTCAGGGTGGTCGGGGTAATTTTTAGGGATCGGTCGGGTAGTTTTTAGGGTTTAGGGTGGGGTGAGTGAAGTTTTTAGGGTTCTGGGGGAGGTCAGGTAGGTTTAAGGCTTGGGAGGGGCAGGGATGGTTTTAGGGGTCGGGGAGGGGGCTGGCTTCAGGAGGGAGTGGTTAGTTTTAGGTCTCAGGGCAGGGGGTTGGGATGCCATTTTAGGGCTCAGAGCAGAGGTGAGAGATTGCGGTACTTTTTAGGGCTTGGGGGGCAGGGACGTTTTTAGTGCTCGTGCGGAAGGGGTTGGCTTTAGGGCTCAGGGTGGGTGCTTGGGGCCAGTGGAGGGCTTAGAGTGGAGGGCAGGGATCAGGATGCACTTACCTGAATAGTCTGAACCAAGCATATGTCTTAGCCATGCATCCCTGTACAACGCATATTGCCTTGTAAAGGGATGCGTGGTAAAGGCATATGCATGGTTGAGACTTGCGTGGTTCAGACCGCGTGAACTGGCATGTGTGGTAATCGCATGCTCCTGTACTAAACTCTTGCCACATAGGCCACTACTTGGGTATCCAGCATAATCCGAGTCTGCAGAAGTCCTGACAGGTCTTGACTGATCTGTCGGATGATGCAGTTATTGTCGGGCTGGTACCGCTGAGCAAGATGGGATGAAGTAGAGAGGATCCTGACACAACACTGGACCACATACCGGAAGTAAATACCGTCGCCAGAGATTAGCACTAGTTCTGACCGCACATCTTTACTCCCCCTCTCTCAGGGCACTAGTCACAATATCTACTTGCCCGTTACCGGAAATGAAAGTGTAGGTCTCTGTTATGCAAGCCACCAGTATTTTCTAATATATTGCCCATCAAACGCTTAAGTATCCACGTCACATATTATAGTGTGGAATTCAACAATCTTCAAACGGTGAGGCGATTCTGCAAGCAAGGGTTCACGTAAAGGTGCGGGGTCACAATCTAAATTTCACCCACAAAGCTTTGCAGAGCTTATATTATAAACTTTGCATTTGAAAAAAGGTGCAAAGTTTTGCAAACTTTAGAAAACACTTGCAAATACAATTGCTAAATATTTTTTCTGAAGACTTCTCTCACAGAAACAGTTTTGCAAGAACGCTGTCCAATAAATGGGTTATTGCTCAGATGTCTTTCTATGCCCCGTTCCTTTGAAGGAAGTTTCTCGATATTTAGGATAAGATTGCAGAGGAAAAAATGTATAAATTTGCACCCCCTTCGTAAAAGAGTCCTTCGGATGAGGGGCATACCAGGCGAACAATGCAAAGTGCACAGCCATGAATACGACGGTGAGGGATCCACCGTGTCATGTATTCAACAGAAATATCACGCAAATAAATATTTTAGCCTGCTTTTAAAGAACAAATTAGCTTTAAAAGCTATGACCACAATGCCAGCTTATATTTTGTCACAGCGGTTAAGAGACTGTGGGACAGATATACAAGCCCCTTGCGCCACTTTTGCGTCACTTTTCCCATGTTAAAAATTACGCAAAAGTGGCGCAAGGGGCTTGTAAATCTGCCCCTGTGTCTCTAGTGCCGAGGACCCCAGATGGACTTTGCACTGATGGTTTCCACCAGGAGATCTATAAGGTGTGGAGTGAATCGACCCTGTTAGTTCATTCGAATCATGTTGCGCCATCTGTCTTGCGGCACCACACTTCAGGCTCCACAATTCAACCACCGCATACGCGCCGCTTAATACGTATGCAGAGCACGTGGCCTGTTCACCGGCGATTGTGCTCACAATATTTGATTGTGTAGATAAAATATTGACTCAGAAATAATCTCTGGTAACTGTAGCTGTGAAGGTTGTTATGCAAGCAGAAGACATAAGCCTTTGGTAGCAAAAGTCCAAAGTACGCGGCGCAGTGGGCTAGGGGCCGTTCATGCTGCAGTAGGTCCCTCCACCTGCTGGCTGTTGGCCATCAGATAAGACCAGCTCAGCAAACCACCCCTGGTCCTTATCTGACAGATAAAGGCACAGGCTGCTTCCTTTGAGGCATTGTAGGCTCTGTGCCATCCTTGCCTCTTCTCTGTCATCAAACCCTTCCAACAGCACGGTTGACGCGTACGAAGCAAACGGCGGTCAAGCTGCGGGTTCAATTGCGCAACTTGAACAAAAATGACCAATATTTCAATATGGGACGTATCACTCAATCATATCACTCAGTGTCTGTTGTTGACTCTGTGCCAGAATACACATGGAAGAGAATGAATATTCTGAATACATTTCGATTCTACAGCACTCTGTTACTTCAAAGAGAAATTATAGCCCAAAATCCCCCCATTCAATGTGCCCTATATTCATAAAAGTAGAATCCACTGCAAGGTCCCTACTGCGCCCCTGGTTGCACATTACATTCTCAAAAACCACTGCGAAACTGATATGATTTGGCAAGTAATAGAGCAACCCACACTACCGCTGAGAGGGGGCGACATCAAAGCACTCCTCAATAAATGCGAATGTAAATGGATTTCCACTTGTAACTCAGTCCATGCTGGCCTGAACACACTTGATGAATGGAATAGCACCATTCTACTCTGAACCTTGTCCTGACTCTTCACACCCCTGTTACTAACTTCCATTACTGAGATACGTGTTCACTGTTCCCCCCCCCCCTTTTTTTTTTTTTCTCCTCCTTTTACCCACCCCGAATCACAATGTATAATTACTTTCATTAATACAGTGCATTGTGTAATTAATTATTGTCTCCAAATGTTTTTCCACATGACTATCTTTCAATTATTGTCTCCAAATGTTTTTTCCACATGACTATCCTTTATTGATTTTTTCTATCATAGTCTGTCTTCTCTGAGTTGTACCTTTACCTTCCCGCGCGTCCCTCTTCCCTTTTTCCGCCTTCTAGTCTTCCACCGGGCTGTCTCACTCGGCCAGTTAGCCCCGCCCCCTAGTCGCGCTCACGTGATCCCACCCGGTCTCGCTTAATCACTTCCCCGCGAAGGCCTCCTCATTCGAATCGCCACACGAAGACAAGCTGCACACGCCCCCGACATGCCTCGGATTCATTCCGCATTCCCAGTAAGTGCTCCGTTACTTGTTTTGGCCTCCAGTTTGGTTCACCACATCCTGTCCCCGGATCGCTTCTTATTGGCCTTTTTATTTAGGAGTACCTCTGACGGGACCTGGCTAAGCCCCGAAGATCCTTTGACCGCCCGGCGACGTTCATCCACAGACGCGCCCCGCGTCTCTACTTAAACTTGACGCAACCTCTTCCACCCCCAGGTAACCCTCACGCCGGTTCGTTTTGAACCTTGTCCCCCGCTCATCCTTCCTTCACCCTAATTTTACCTTTCTGTCCCCTTAATTGCAGCAAACAACATTCTCCCACTGATGCGGACCCCTCTACGTTCTTGTCCGACGCCCCCTCAGGTTAATTCCAAATTATTAATTTCCTAACACCGCCATGCCTTTTCTTCTTCTTCTCCCTTTCACCTTGCTGTTTTCAAATACAACTCGCCTTGTACTCGGGCCCACTGCGGTCTTTTCACTCTCCTCATACCTTCCCCCCTCTCTGTCCTTACGCCCTTCTGTTCTTGCCCCCTGTACAGCACCGTTTTTAAATCGAACAACCCGGTCCTGAAGATGATCCTAACATAGAGGATCGAAACGCCGTCGACCGTTCAGCGCCATTAATCGCGCAACATTTCTCCTGTGGTTTTCTCCTTTCAAAATGATTGTCTTGAATTACAAAGAATAATCAATTTATTTCCTCTACCACAGTATTTTATACAATTTGCTCTCACTGTACATTACTTGTCACTTCTCTTGCGCCGCCGTCGCTGTTTTCACAATTGTCACTTGTGTCGCCACCTTCACCTTCACATCCAGCACCAAGTGCAATTTGGGTTGTTATTGTTTTTTGCTTCAAATATGTATTTCTACAGTGCTGATACAACTGTAAATTTGCTTTCTCTTGTTTCTACGAATGACGCTTAAATGATGTTTTGACCTAAATACATTCTTTAAACATTCTTCAAGAGTCTTCCTTTTTCCCTCCGGTCTGATGTCTTGGACATACAAATTTAATTGTCTAGCGTAATAATACCTGTTGAGAATTGTTGCTCTTTCTTTCATACCTACCCACCTCTCAACGTGGTATATGGGTTATACTCCTGTTGTTATATACTATATTCATTATTGGCAGTAAATTAAATGTTGCACTGATGTAGATGGGAGAGTCACTAGTATTTATTAACCCTGTATTGAAGATATGCAGGGAATTATGTCTTCCTTTAGATCCCATAGACCGCGCCTCAAGGGAATGTGATAACCATACATGCTTTAGAGTTAGATATAGCATTCATTAAGACAATTTAGGGAATACAACTTTTGAAAAATGCAGCCACATTTGAATTGTTTCAGAACAAGTCCCATTTGTCACCAATCACGAACATATAGGCCCAGATTTTATAAGGGCTTACATTGCACTTGCGTCACACGCAAGGTGACGCAAGGCAGCACAAACCCATAAGTCAGATTTACTTACCCACGCCTAACCCACGCCTAGCCACCTTGTGTGGCTGTGCGTGGAGCAGGGGGTCTCCAACCTTTTTCTGTATTGAGAGCTACTTATGTTCAATGAAACACATTGAGAACTACTAATCATATTAATTTTATATAATCTCCATTTTTTTAATATGTATCTTAATTCAACCAAGCAAAAGCTTTCTAATTTAATAAGCTGGGCTTTACACAGGTGAGCTACTCAGAGGTAGCTGGAGAGTGACAGTAGCTCACGAGCTACTGGGTGGAGACCCCTCATCTAGAGTAATTCACCTAGCGTCACTGTGCATTGGAAAGGCATCCATGGATGGAATGTGGGTGTTCCCATGCACCGACTCATGGATTTTAGCATATTACCAGATTTACTAAGAATAATAAACCTTGGAATGGCTTCTCTATTGTATTGCTTTCAACAATGTATACAAAACGTTCTCTCCAGAATTAATGTTCCAAATTAAAAATGTTGAACCATTCGGATTCAGGATTCAATTCCAATCCCAAACGTCCCTGTTCAAAGAATTGGGGTAAGCCATAATATAAAAACTCAAATACTGAAGTCTTAGTTAGAGTTCAGCCTTAAATTATAATGGTGGCACATAAACGGGTCCATCTTGAGATAAATAGCATAGGAAGTTTTACTTTCCACATATAGACTGTCCATACCAAGTGACCATTTGTGTCTTTTTCCTTAATGAACTGTTTAAAACTGCTCTTGTAAATAGAAGTATCTTTCAATGAATGTCAAATCCATTCTGCATCAAATCCAATAAAACACCATGAGCCAACTGCAGGAGCATGATTCAGTGCGAGCAGCGTGGTCCAAGGGGAGCAAAAACATGCGTGGAGATCTATTCAACTTAATGATTGCTCCCATAGGCAGTTCAGTGAAGCTCTCTTCAATCATCCTCATTATTTTCCAGATGAACTAGGGCCCCTTCAGGAGCCACACAGAGAATATTTCCTACCACCTACCCATATACAACTACTAACATGATTTAATGGTAGGCCTTGCCTCAAACTTTTGATCTTAGACATATTTACATGTATCCCAATATTGCAACCAGATCAGTAATTAAAGCCATTTAAACATGTCTAAGGCCTGCCATCGCAGCCTGTGTGTGTATTTTAAACTTCCATTTCGACTTGGCCAAATCTTCCTTTTTAATACATATAAGTCACCACCAGAGTAGCCCCTAGATAGTCGAAAGGGCATGGTGCAGTCTATTTAAAAAGTTGGATATGAACTTTTCTAAGTTTTACATGTCCTGGTAATAAAAAAGTTTAAATTAATTTTTTACTCATGGAAGGCCTGACTATCACATAGGATAACATTGGGTTACCTTAATACATTTAATGGGTGATAACTTTCAATTGCAAGCAGGTAGGAAAGTCGAGTTTGGTGTCTAAAGAATTGTCATTTAAAACCCTTTTTAATGGTAAAGTTGGATTTAAGTCACAATTCTGAAAATGCCTCCTTTCAACTGCCACTACACAATGTATTCCTGATGTAGGGCTTCGGCAACGTGGCCCTCAGTTTCTTGGAACCACCACTGCACTATGCATCGTCAATGCGCACAATCAGGATTGAAGGTACTTTGTTCAGCAGGCCTGATTGGTCCCTGTAACCGGCCCACGCTCTATCATGGTGTGCCTGAATTTGTGACTTTATCCCGTTCTGGGGCGACCAGATAACTACAGCTGGCGTTTTGTGCTTTTAGGCCCTACATTCGCTAAAATCTTTCAAATTGCATATCTTTAGCTCTACTGATTGGATATATGCTGTTTTGCTATCAAATACTTTACACATTACCTCTAAGTTAAGCCCGACTACTTGTTGGCCAAGCTACCAAATGGTTAGACACAGGTTAATTTGTGGTTACTTGTGACTTCATCCTGACAGGAATTGTGGTTGCTGCTTGTGTAGGGGACTCACTCCCCTCAACCAGTAATCCAATGTCCTCTAGTAAGACATGCAGCATTCTCCTGGGATTCATATTTTCACACACTATAAGGGTTATCAGTCATACCAGTGATTAGTTTGTAAAAAAAAAAAGTACCACTGCGCAATATATATCTAAGAAGGACACTGCAAGCTTGCACCAGCCACTATCCTTACCAGCACTAGAACATTCTAATATTCACACCCTACTATTCACACACCGACAAATGTGACAATTTGAAATACTCCAAGTCACATAATGCTATTAGTATGGCTCAGGTGCGCTGGTCTTTTTCATCTATTTCATATATATTGTATTATTAAACTTGCTACTTATATTCAGTGTTTAAAACTAGATAAGCAGTGCCAACATGTGGTGGAATGGCATAAAATGTGACGGTGTTAAGAAATAAATACCGGTGCCAAGAGCCGGCAAACACCAACACAAATTAAGAACTAAATTAAACTGTTTTACCCTGAAGGGGATTGTGACTGTTGTTCGAGAAGGGTTCACACCCACCCTAACCAACGACCCAGTTTCTCACAATGACCAGGCTGGACGTCTCTAGAGTGATACTGGCCCATCCATCTGTGCAGTTAGCTCAAGTTAATTTGATCGATGAAGCTAACGTCATCTAAGAGTTGGATAAAGAATCCTTCCATGGCTAGCTTGCACAGATACAATTCAAGGGAGCACAGACGGGCCCTATTTTGAAGAATAGAGAGCAGATGGGCATAGCAGCCAGGTGAAGAGAAGTGTCTCTTTCAAACCACTGGCAACGTCTACAGTTAGATTATGTTCAAGTTTCCAAACTCCACTGCTGGCATGCGAACAGCCACATCTGGGAACATCTACTACTTGTTAATGAATTTCAATCTCGAGGGAAACTGGAATGCCTCAATTAACCTGTTGGCGGGTGCAGGACCCAGTGGTGTCTAATTCCACTCCCAGCACTACAAGGCTGCGATACGAAACAGGAGGGGGTGTCGCGTTCCCTACTCAACTGCACTCAGTCTCTCCTTGGTGCACCTGTGGTGCCCGTCGGAGTCTACCGATCAGCATGTACACATGTAAGTGCATTAGTGTCGGCGGGGCACGGGGTTTACGGAGTGCGGTGCTGGCCAGAACACCACCCCATGAGAGGACACGGGTGTCTACTGCACTCTGCAGTACTGGCCAGTGAGTGCGGCATCAGTGCCCTTCAGAGCGGACAAACCAGCGTGTTCTTTCTGCTGTAATCATAATGGGAGGTCACAAAGGAAGCACTACTTCTAGTAATAGGACAATTACAGCCTTATCAGATGATTTGGGTACTGCTGTATGAACAAGGAGGTCTAATCCCGTGACTGCTGCTGGGAAAAAAGAAGAAAAGATCTGTACTGCTCATTATGGGTAGGAAGCTGGCCCAGACGGCGGGAGCTCCCCTGCTTTACTTCACTGTGGAATGGAGTGTGCCCTGGCCAGCTACTCCGCACAAACTTAGAAGGGAGGGGGGGGGGCAGGGACCCGGATTTTACACCGCTGTCCCCGATAACTTCAGCAAATTTTACTCGTGTCCGGGTTTTCAGAGCGGGTCGACTGAAAACCGAGGGAGGCACGTTTTTATATGTTCCAAAGCACGACTCGTTCGCAGATGTTCTCGGAAAGCGATGCAATGAACAGGTGCGAAAGTGAGTGTAAAAATGTCCCTCTTTTGTTTCATCAGTGCCTCGTCTGCCTTGCCAGGTCGGCGCGTGCTGCCATTCTGTGCCACCCGGCAGATGACACATTGTGGTCCTTCTATTAGTGAAATGTCCCGTTTTGTTTTGTTTCTTTTGTTATTATACCTGGTCACCCTAAACAGGTTTGAAGCGTGAGAGCCGGCAGAGGGGCGGCTGAAGACGGGCCTTCATATTACATTCTGGACCACAGAAACAATGCGCGTGCGTGGCGCCTCCTCAGTGCACCGATGTGTTGAACACATACCACAGATAATGAGATGGATTCCGAAGGATAACAAGCTCTCACTCAGTGGGCACCTCAAGTGAAACCTGAGACCATGCACACTCAGGGACAGCATTCAATACGTTGGCAGGACCCAAGGATGGAAGCGTCTAGTGTGGTCTACTGATGTCTACACTTATACTCAGTGTTTCAGCTTTCTTCAGTGCATTATTGCCAAAGAGTAGAGAGCAGAGAGTCAACCTGGAGTCCTACGTATCCCACCCCGGCCCCTGGAGGCGTCCAACACGCTTGTATATAGGGGTGCATGAAATAGTGAATATGATTTTTTATATAACACTAATAATTACTGTGAGGGTTACGTGTAATACGTCTTGGTAGTTGTCTGTAGGAAGATCACACACAGGGCATCCCCTCATGTATGAGAAACTCAAGTGTTTTGTCCTTCCAGTTTCCAGAGTTATGGGGCGAACCTTATTGCGCACTACAAGGACTCCGGGACACACACCACTCTCAGTTCCTTCAACACCTGTTCTGCTCAAAGCATTACAACAAACAAATGATGGACGGAATGCTGACAATGCATACATTCTCCCCCAGTCAAGAGATCTGGGTTAAATCCATCGTTCTTTTGCCCACTACACCACCCCAGTTTAGACATGGCCATATGCAAATCAGTCTTGACCCTGTGCCTCATGGGAACAGTGCAGCCCGAACTGCCAAGCCATGTCTTCCCTGGACCGGAATCAAGCATCCTAGGACCGGTTTCTGGCTATCAGCCGTCATCAGCCAGGATAGCTTGACTCCAGTGGCGTAGTGAGCACGGGTCCCACGTCTGGGAATACCCATCCCACTTAGGGCGAAAAGCGTTACAACAAACAAATGATGGACGGAATGCTGACAATGCATACATTCTCCCCCAGTCAAGAGATCTGGGTTAAATCCATCGTTCTTTTGCCCACTACACCACCTCAGTTCAGACATCGCCATATGCAAATCAGTCTTGACCCTGTGCCTCATGGGAACAGTCCAGCCCGAACTGCCAAGCCATGTCTTCCCTGGACCGGAATCAAGCATCCTAGGACCGGTTTCTGGCTATCAGCCGTCATCAGCCAGGATAGCTTGACTCCAGTGGCGTAGTGAGCACGGGTCCCACGTCTGGGAATACCCATCCCACTTAGGGCGAAAAGCGTTACAACAAACAAATGATGGACGGAATGCTGACAATGCAGACATTCTCCCCCAGTCAAGAGATCTGGGTTAAATCCATCGTTCTTTTGCCCACTACACCACCCCAGTTTAGACATGGCCATGTGCAAATCAGTCTTGACCCTGTGCCTCATGGGAAGAGTCCAGCCCGAACTGCCAAGCCATGTCTTCCCTGGACCGGAATCAAGCATCCTAGGACCGGTTTCTGGCTATCAGCCGTCATCAGCCAGGATAGCTTGACTCCAGTGGCGTAGTGAGCACGGGTCCTATAAGCCAGAACTAAGGGGCAGATTTACAAGCCCCTTGCGCCACCAGTCCATCACTTTTCGTGATGCACTGACGGCGCATTTCACGGCCCCATATTTACAAGTACAGGAAAAGCCACCCTGCGTATCTTTCCCTGTCCTTGTTAATAGGACCCCATTACACGCAACACTTTGCGTGGAAGGGGCGTTCAATGGGTGCTGCTGTGGGTGTTCACACGCAAAACCCATAGAACCAGACACATTTCCAGATTTACGAGGAATCGTAAATCTGTAAATGCGTCAGAATGCTATCCCTCCCCAGGGGAGGCGTAGGGAGGCGAAACGAGGAGAAATGGTTTCATTTCTCCTCGTTTTTTTCCTCTTTCAATGCGTGCTGCATTCTACAGCATGCACCGAAAGAGGAAAATGCCTGTAGTGATTGTTTTTGTGCAGTAAGGTGCCCCTTCCTGCACAAAAAGAATCTCCCCATGACGTAGGCATTCTTTCACCATGGTGCAAGGGTGCCTGCACCGGCGCATGGCAGCTGTTTGTGTACCAGAGCAGGGGAGAGCACAGGAATGCGACATATCATTGTACAAATGCAGCTTTCCTGTGCTCTGAAAGTGCCACAGCGTGGCGCAGCCAAAGGGCTTGTGTTGCCGCGCTGCAGCACTTTCTTGTAAATCTGCCCCTATGTGTCCCAAGAGAGAGCATTATGCAGTCAGCGTAAGCTTAAACAGAGAAAAATCATGCATCATGTGCATTGGACACTAATTGGGGTTTATGCGACATTATGCTCACAGAAAGAAATAATGATGCGTATTACTAATTGCCCGTTTCAAATGTACATGTTTACTTCAAAGGGATGTCTAAGGGCTCTTCCACCCCTGTTTTAATAGCACCCTGATCTGTCTACCGATCAGTGAGTCTAAGTGGTCCCCATCTACCATGGCCTGTGATTTGGTAGAGGAGCAGATGCGAAGTGGCGGGACTGATGCAGAACCCCTCAAAATGTGCGTCTTGTGTCTTTATCACAACCCATGGCCAGAGCTCCCGGAACTTTATATAGAATATGGACATTCTTTTTCATCTCAAACATTCTCCCCCTCCAGTCTGTGCAGATATCGCCCAGTTAAGTCAGTCAGCACCCTCGTTAAATCCAAACCGACCCACTGAAAGACCCCTTTGTATGGACTAAGATTACTACCGCACTCTGCAAACGTCTAAATGGACTCCAAACTGTTTTCTTGTAGACCTCAATAAAAAAGTTAAAAAACTACAGTCTGCCAACCGGCTCCTGCTCACTGTTCCCACCAATAGGTTGTGGGTATTTGCTTGTATTCACAAAGCTGTTGAATCTTTCTGCTGGCTTCTATGATATAGAACCAACTGGCTCTTGGCAGAATGACTAAACACTTATAAGGTCCCAAAGGCCAGACCTATTGGCTATGCCAATGCTTGTTTATTTTGGGAGGGAGAGTACCAGCACGTCTCATGTGAAATGTAAAACTTTTAATTGGCACTTCTCAGAAACAAGCATGCACTCTGGTACTGAGTAACTGCACTTCTATTTTTCCATTTCAAGCACTGCATACATGCCAACATTTTAAAATAAAATAGGAGTGGAAGAAAGAGAAAAATAAATGGGGGAGGATATAAGTTTCCCAGTTGACTAACATGTTTGTTTTTGTTGAGCGCTTTACATGAGCACCAGTTACGTTAAACAAGAAAGTTGAAACAGAAACATTTTTAAGCTGGAGGCAACCTAAACCATTTTGGCTTTATAAATCGGGAATCTCCCGCTTTAATCGACTCTGTTGACATGCATGCGTGAAGGTTCCGAATACATGCTGATTTAGCATTGCTAAACGCAGCTGAAGTCAGTTAAGAAACACTATTATTACACATCAGGTGTTTGGAAGCAATCCAGTGCGCCTAGGAAATCAGCTCGGGGGTTGCAGTTAAAGTGAACCAACCTAGGTAAAGTACATATCTAATAGACAGGTTCCCTTCATTTCACAGAAGTCAATTGTAATGCAACTGGTGCTCATGTAAAGCGCTCTCATACGTTGGGGTCGAGTTCGCGCTATATAAATCTACAAACAAAAAAAAGTCAGATAAATGGTTTTCCAGCCTTTGAAAGCACAGTTCGAATAGGTAAACAAGTATTTAACCCGTAAAGAATGCCCTCTCGATTGACGTCAGTCGAAACTCACCAACACTGTTGTACGTAAAGGTGAAGACATGCTGCAGCTAAATATTATTGTGCCGGGGCACGTACGCGCTCAATCGCCCAATGAGCAAACGGCAAGCTTGTCTATATCCTACCGGAACCAATGATTTAGAGGAGTCGCAGTGCCAATGATAGCCTGACATTAGGTTCCTTAGCCAATTACATGATAAAGGTTTCCATAACCAATCCTAAAGTATCACGCTTTCCGACAGCGAATAAGATAAGTTTGCACTGGTTGTGAATACAGCGCGGGTGACCATAATTTACTGCTTCTGAGGCAGTATAGTAAAAAGACAGATAGCGGACAGATCATAACTTTTCTATTCCTCTGCTGCCCTCGGTTTACCGCTCTTTAAACCCACATTTAACATCAGTTGTCCCTTTTCTCTTTGGGCACTTGCTTTCGCATAGGTGATGAACGGCTCTAAATTGTCCATTCTGGGCGCACGTAGTTCTTTCATGGTGCCAGCTTTTGGTCTGTAGTGTACTTTGCAAAGTGGCAGAGTGGGAGCTGGCTTGACTCAGCTAAAAAACTTACGGGTCTATGTTGGCGCCACTTTTGCTGGTCCTTCGGTAGTGGGATTACAGGTGAGTGTCAGGTGAAAGGATGTTTGGTTACACTGTTTGTTTACTAGTGTAGCTACGTAATCTCCACCCAGTAACAATACTGGTTTAGACCCTTATTTTTCCGTTTTGGGTGGAATGTTAATACACTTCTGTACGTTAGTCTGATGCAACAACTCCTCCATTTAAAGTTTCATTAAACAATTAAAAACAAGCACGGGCGCGAATGCAGCTGCAGCCTCCCGCTTCTCTGGGCTAACAAGTGGGAGGGGTGGGGGGAGTGAAAAAGAACACACAGCGATTCCCTTGCGGGAGCAAGCAAACATATGTTGCCAAAGCTCGCTCCCACAAGGGAATCGCCAGACGTGCACACATTGCCATTGAAAGCAATGCAATGCGTGCACGTTTTTGGCTGAAAAGCAGAAGCGATTTCTATAGGTCATTTTCTTATGCAGCGCATGTGCGCTGCGTAGGCGAGACCTAAAAAGGCCCCTTAAGCTGAGTTCCTCGCCTAACTGCCACTTCGGCCAGAGGACACTTAAGTATCCCACATGACACAGGCCTGCACCCAGACACAAATCAGTCTCTCGAAAATACATGATACAAATACATACACATATAATTAATCGCTGGCCTCTGGGGCCTCTCGGTGGCCATAACTATGGCTCGTGTAGACTGATATGCAAATGAGAGACTGAGAGAAGCCTTACCTTGTAGGAGGTGGTGTCTGCTTCGGGGTCTTCCACCTGCACGACAATGTACGCGTGCAGGAAGTTTGAGGCGATCATGTCTGGCACGAATGGAGTGTTCTCATCTTGGAATATAATGGCCACAATGTCGTTCCCAATGTGCCTTTTTCTCTGAAGCTGAAGTGAAAGGGAGGCTTGTCAGTTCACATGGAAAGTGAAGACCCGATCATTCAAGGCATTCCTGGCTAAATCATCTTATTATTGTCCCCAAAACAGGTTGCATTCCCAGTCTATTTTAGTTAAACGCGTCTATATTCTTGCAAAAAACACAATTTCATCCTTTAAAATCTGCTACACTGCGACGAGTCCATAGTATAGTACAGTTTTCTGTGAGGGGATAACTTGTGTATTGATTCTAGAGCTCTTCGCCTCTAGCACTTTTTGCACTTGCATGCAGCCACAGCATCACTTTAGTGCTGTGTGACAATATCAGTATCTTCCATAATCACGTGCAACCACACCATCACTCTATACTGTGTGACTATCAGTGTCATCAACACTTGCACACAACCACACCACCACTCCAGGACTGGGTGACTGCCGGTGCCTTCCACAAGTGCATGCATCCCGCCACCACTCTAGGACTGTGTGACTGTTGGAATCTCCCACACTTGCACACAACCTCACCACCACTCTAGGACTGTGTGACTGTCGGAGTCCCCCACACTTGCACACAACCACACCACCACTCTAGGACTGTGTGACTGATGGTTCCTTCCACAAGTGCATGCAACCATGCCACCACTCTAATACTTTGTGACTGTCGGTGTCTTCCACACTTACACACCACCACACCACCACTCTAGTACTGTGTAACTGTTGGTGTCTTCCACACTTGCACACAACCACACCACCACTCTAGGACTGTGTGACTGTAGGAGTCTCCCACACTTGCACACAACCACACCACCACTCTAGGACGGTGTGACTGTCGGAGTCTCCCACACTAGCACACAACCACACCACCACTCTAGTACTGTGTGACTGTCGCTGTCTTCCACACTTGCTTTCAACTTCACCAACGCTCTGCTGTGGCACATTGCTCTACTCTGTATTCCTCTATTAGTGTCTTCTGCACTCCCGTACAACCACAACATCATTCCAGTTTGTTTGCCCCTGACAGTGTCTTCCACACTTGCATGCAGCCACCCCATCAGTCTAGCACTGGGTGCCGCTTACAGTGTCTTCCACACCTGCATGCAATTACACCATCACTGTGCTGCTGCACATCACTCTACTGCTGTATTCCTCTATTAGTGTCTTCTGCACTCATGTACAATCACATCACCACTCTAAGACTTGGTGTCACTAACAGTGTCTTCCACAATCGTGTGTAGCTACATCATCCCTTTACTAACGCATGCCTATGTCCGTGTCCACACCCTCACTCCAGCTCTATGTGCACTCATCAGTGTCAACTACTTAATCTTCTACGCTTTTGTTGTGTAATGTCCCAGATCCCACAATGACACAATATTTGGCATGACACAATATTTGGCAGGCTCCTCACCACAGCTCACAACAGTGCCAGCGCTGCATCCATACTGGGATTACTACCTGGGCTCCAAAGCGCCTCACCCACTTGTCTGTATGTTTCATTACTGAATACATTGGCAATTTGCTATAAATTACAGGAACTAAAACCTTTGTTTTCATTGGCTTCATTTAGTATAGAATGCAGGAGCTCAAAATCAGTCTTTAAAGGCCTCTCTTTGTCTTACTATTTGCTCAAAGATTAATTTTAGGTCCATTCTTTTATGGGACTACTTACTCCAGTGGGATTTATGCCATCCTACCAACTCTCAGGGCTCTTTGATTATATTGATCTAATTATGCAGTAGACAGTGACCACCTGATAATTAAGTTGGCAATTTACCACTGATGTAGATTTTACAGCTTAAAAACCAGGAGCAGTGTCTTGAGGAGAGATGGCCAAGGCACATGTGGGCTGTCATGGGAAAGTATGAGCAATAACCAACTCCCAGAAACAGCACAGAAGAGCATCCAACACCCAACACATTCACAGATGTTGGTACGATTCAAGTGCAATGGATGTGCCTCACCGGGGAGGATCCACCCTCCAAAGCAAACATTCAGCATTCTCCCCTGTCACTTCACTATAGCAGGAGTCTTTAAAGAACAAGTTACTTACCTTCTGTAACGATGTATCTGGTAGAGACATATATTAGTAATAGATTCCTTACCTTAGAATTTCCCCCAGGCATCAATCTTGAGATTTTTTATCAGCAGTACCCTTGCGCATCGATAGGCGCCGTCAGTCTGCTTTGCGTCCATCGTTGGTGTCGTGGGCACAGGGATGACATTGTGGGACCTATATAGACGCTGCCCATGCGTGCTGTAGTCAGTTCTTAACATGACTTTCAATGCCAGAAGCGCAGAGCCATGAAACCACTGACCACTGGTGCGTCCAAGCTAGGGCCCTGTAGGGAAGTCCCTATCCCAAGAAATCAGTTAACAGAGCGAAGAGGATGGGTGAAGCAGTAAGGAATCTACAACTAATATATGTCTCTACCAGATACATCGTTACCTAAGGTAAGTAACTTGTTCATCTGATAGAGACTGCTAGTTATAGATTCCTTACCTTAGAATAGCTACCCCAGCATCACCATCCCCGGACGAGGGTCTACAAACCAAGATCACACTTGGAGGTCTTGGAGGACAGAACCCATCCCTCCAGACTTGGCTGTTTAGGCAGTAGTGCCTGGTAAACGTGTGCAAGGATACCCACGTCGCTTTCCTGACAGATATCAAGGAGTGGCACTGTACGTGCTACTGCAGTGGTTGCCACTGTAGCTCTAGTGGAGTGAGCACGCAACCACACAGGAGGTTCCTTTTTTGCCAATGCATAGCATATTTTAATGCAGAGGACAACCCATCAACAGATAGTCCATTTTTGCACAGCCCAACCTTTCTTGGCACCCACATAACCAATGAAGAGTTGAACATCCACCCAGAAGTCTTTGGTACGATAAAGATAAAAAGACAACGCATGTTTTGGAAACAGACGGTGGAGTCCCTCCTCCTCCTTAGAGGGATGCAAAGGCGGGTAAAAGGTGGGCAGAATAATGGATTGTCCCACATAAAAGGGCATGACCACTTTAGGAAGAAACAAAGCTTTTGTTTGAAGCACCACTTTATCCGGATGGACAGACAGATAATGAGGCTTGGAAGATACAGCCTGAAGCTTGACGGGTAGAGGTGATGGCGATAAGTAAAGCAGTTTTGAGAGTCAGGAGCCTGAGAGGACAATTATAAAGAGGTACGAAGGGAGCACACATAAAGTTAAATTCCATTGGGGCATTATGAAGGGAGACGGAAGAAACAAATGAGTGTGGCCATTAAAGAACCTACTAACAAAGGTATATTTGAATAAAGAAGGCCGGTCTGGCAGTCATAGAAAGGCAGAGATAGCTGCTAGATAACCTTTCAGGGTACCTGAACTAGAGCGCTGCTGAGCCATGGAAAGTATGGACAAGAGAACCTCTGACAGAGGGGCAGAAAGGGGCTCAACAGCCTTTGCTGTGCACCATGCCACAAATTTGCTCCATCTACAGGAGTGTACCATTTTAGTGGAGGTATGACTGGCAGCCAAGATGACATCATAGACTTCAGGTGGAAGGTCAAAAGCTGCCAACTGCTGCCTCTCAATCTCCATGCAAAGAGGTGGAGACTGGACAGGTTGGGCTGAAGAACAGCCCCCTGCTGCTGCGACAGAAGATCCTCCCGAAGGAGCAGTCTGATCTGAGGATTGATGGCCATGCTCAGAAGGTCAAAATACCAGAGTCTTTGTGCCCAATCCGGAGCCACATAAATGACTTGAGTCTAGTTGTGCTTGATCTTCTTGAGCACTCTGGGCAGAAGTGATATAGGCAGAAAGGCATAGAAGAGGAGGAGTGTGGCTCAATGGTTAGAGCGGCAGACCCTGAAGCAGAGTTCTGGCCAGGGACCAGGGTTCGATTCCCGCCTCGGCAGGGCTCGGGCTCAATTTCCTCGGACCTGTCTATTCTCGCCTCGGTGCCTATTCTAATCACGGGCCCCACGCTGCAACTCTGGGCAATAGCTTGCTTAGCCTCCACACCGGCCCCAACAGCGCTAAGGATGCCTGGCTTCACCCTGGGGGTGCCCAGGAGTGGACACTTCACAGGGAAAGCCAGGAGGGGTTCCACAGCGGTATGAGTATCAGCACCAGGAAACCGCAAAGGCGACACCGCAAGGTGGCCGTCTGGTGACAGTGCGCTCTATAAGTACCTTGACATTTACATTTACATATAGTGAACCCCAAGTGTAGGAGGTCCGCTGTAGTCTGGAGGTGGGAGACGACCGCCTAGGGGAAAGCCCGTCCTTCAACAGCCAGTCTTCGAGATAGGGGAAGACTGGTACCCCTGATCCGCGCAGATGAGCTGCGAACACCACCATTACCTTTGTGAACACCTGAGGGGCACTTGTAAGGCCAAGAGGGAGCACGGTAAACTGAAAGTGCTCGTGGCCCACCGTGAACCATTAGTAATGCCTGTGGTTAAGCAGGACAGGGATATGGAAATAAGAGTCCTGCAAGTCCAACACTACCATCCAGTCTCCTAGGTCAAGGGCAGAAAGGACCCAAGCCAAAGTGAGCATTTTGAACTTCTACTTCCGGACGAAGTAGTTGAGGGTCTGGAGGTCTAGAAAAGAATACAAGCCCTTGTCCTTCTTGGGCACCAGAAAGTATCTGGCTATAGCTCGAGACTCCTTGAAGCGCTCAAGCGCTGAGTCTGCCTTGTCGCCAAAAAGGCAGATGCCATTGAAGGGCATGTCCATCAAAGACGATTGGACATCCCTCGAGAAGCCAGAAGTCCTCAACCAGGTGTAGCGTCGGAGAGCTACAGTCGTGACAGTCGTTCTGCCCAGTGAGTCGGTGGTATCCAGTCCACAACGGATGGTGAACTTGGTTTCGTCTCCCCTGTCCACAACTGCCTGGTAGAGAACGGCCCGTGCTTCCCCGGGCACTGAGGCAGCACCTGTACAACCATATCCCAGATAGTATTGGAGTATTGGTCCAAGAGGCAAGTGGAATTCACCAACCTCAATGCTAGAGGTAGAAAACATCCTCTTCCTAAGATGGTCCAGCTTCTTGGATTCCCCATCTGGGGGAGCAGAAGGTAATGCACCTTTCGAATATGAGGTTTGGACAATCAAGCTATCAGGGGAGGGATGTTGCAACAGGAACGCTGGGTCGCCCGGGGCAGTGGCAGCAGGCAATTGCCCTGTCCACAGGGACTCCTGTGCTGGGCTTGGACCAGGTTCCCGGAAGGACATCAGTGAGGGTTTCATTTAATGGGAAAATGGATTCAGAAGTGTAAGCCCCAGGCTCAAGCACCTCTGTCAGGAGATTAGTCCTGACTGCCACCAAAGGGAGGTTGAGGCCGAGGACCTCGGCTGTCTTCCTCATCAACACAGCGTAGGAAGCTCCCTCCTCCGTAGTCACGGTAGGGGGAAGCAAACCAGTGTCAGGGCATGTGTCCAGACCACTGGCTCCTCCAAGGTCCAGCCACCAGTCCGGTTTTTCAAGCTGGTCACTTAAAGAGGACAGCCGCCCCTCCTATTCCTCTTTACCACCTTGTTATAATTGAGTATGGGTGACTGACAGCCTATGTTGTATGTACTTGTGGCACTGGAACACCATTTGTCATATATGGCACCATTACATGAATCATACAAAGGTAGAACCATTGTTTTAAATGGGAGAATTTAAATTTAAAGTCTAGAAAGCGTTTTGCAAAAATGTTCATGATAGGGAACATTTTTTATGCATTTTAAATTTTCCTTTCTTAAAATAAATGCTGTGTTTTTCAGTTAAATATATGGCACCATGTCTAATCACTGGTAGCAAGATGCCAGCTGTGTGTACAGGCAACCCATTATTTAAATTGAATCCCATTTCCAAGTGACACATTTACAAACACCAGTCATCTTGCTCCCACACAAGGTGCCAGATTTATAACAAAAAAATACAGCCATTTTGTTTAAATGGGGAGAATTTAGAGCAAACAAAATATGATTCATAAAACATTAAGATGTAATTGGCTTAATTGAAAGTGGAAAAAAAATTAAGACAATGTTTCATGGAAATATTTTTCTTTGCTTTGAATTTCTACCATTTAAAAAAAGAGGACTGTATTTTTCTGTTATAAATATGGCTAAGTGTCTACTGATTACTGGGAGCAAGAGGCCTGATGTTTGTAAATGCAGCACTTTGAAATGGGAGAAAATTCAAATGAAGAGTGGACTTAATCATTAAGGTAACTTTTCATTTTCATTTTCTATCATTTAAAAGCATCCAGAAACATCATTTTGTTCTCACAATCCCATACTCAGTTGACAAGTACTTACTTAAGAGTTAAATACCTCAGTGCTTCAGTCTTCACCTCTGTGCCCTGGGTCATAAATTTGACTGAGCACTGCTCATTATCAGGTCCTGCTATCTGCAGCCTGAAGATAATAATGTCGAATAAACACAGCCTTCCCTTAACTTGAAAAGAACAAGCATTTGCAATGCAATCGGCCTCGTCTTTGGGACCTTATATGTATTTAGCTATGCAGCACATTAGGGTGGGTGCTGAAACATCTACTGTTGTTAAACATGGAGGCCTGTGGTATGTATGTATGCAGTTAGAATATGCAGGTATGCAGTCCTATAAGTACACACACAAACATGCTGACACAGAGATACAAACAGGCACACACACAGACCCAGCCACATGCATATATGGACACAGACACACATGCGCATTGGTACACACACAGACACACAGACTCAGAGGCATACACAGGCACACACATACAAAACCACACACACAGACATATTGACTCAGACACACACACACAAACACCCGCACACACACTGACTCAGAGGCACACACACATACACAACACACACAGACACATTCTGACTCAGACAAACACACTCGCACACACACACCCTCCGATCCCAGCGCAGCACACCTCTCTCGCTATAGCGGAGGTCTGGGGTACCCTTCTTCCTCGGCAGCCCCTCGCGCTTGCCCGTGCCCACCGGCGCCCCCAGCCCCGCACCATGCCCGTGCCGCTACTGTTCCCAATTCATGCTTCGCTTGCAGCAGAGGAGCTCTGTTGCTTTTTTACGGCCTGGACACATGTCCGGATCATCAGCTTAATAGCTCGGTGCTGCGTAATCCATGCCTCTTTATTCTACATATTCTCAGCCTAGGATATGCTCCTTTTAGAGGACTGTGTCAAAGTACTTACTCCTATGAATATGCTGATTGTGCAGTGTGCCTGCAATCTGGAGGCGGATTGTCTGGTTAAGGTGAAAAGAAAGAAATAAATAGAGCGGATGGTAAGGAGTATGGGTAATGGGGGAAGTTGATAAGTAGGGTGGAGGTGCCCACTAAAGGAACAGGAGATGATGGGATGAAGAGCTAGAGAAAAAGGGAAGAAATGAAAAAATAATGGAGGGAAATGAAGGGGCTAAAAATGGGTGAGGGGAGGGAGAGAAAAGGGTAAAGTGGAGATGAAAGGTAGGAAAAAGGACAGAAGTGTGTTATGGGAGGGAAGGAAGGAAGGAAGGAAGGAAGGAAGGAAGGAAGGAAGGAAGGAAGGAAGGAAGGAAGGAAGGAAGGAAGGAAGGAAGGAAGGAAGGAAGGAAAAGCAAGCTTTGGAGGCTGGGAGTGGAAAGTTAAGTGAGGAAGTTCTGGGGAGTTAAAAACTGAGGGGCGAAAGAACGAAAGAAAAGAGAAAGGAAAGAAGAAAGAAAGAGCACGGAAAAGGGAGGATAGGAGAACGGAAACAGAGGAAGATAACAATAATGGAACGAAGAAAGAACTAAAGAAGATATGAAAGATTGGGCTCAGCACCAATACTCTCAAAAATATGTTGGAATGCTTACATCGTGAAACCTGACTCAGGGGTACTTACAATAGCTACCAGAAAGGTAACTGTACAAGCCGTTGAGTTTACATGTATTCACAGTACTGTAAGTGAAACAGTTGCATTCTGTTTTTTTTTGTTATTGTGAAATCAAGCCCCATTACTGTAGATATTGTATCGGCATCTACCAGAGGCGAGAGAACCCGTGATTTGTGGCTCAGGGAGCTCCAGGTGTTAACTTGCAGCGGAGTTTAGGGTGTCAGAGCGGGATGAGCTTCTTTGATTGGCCTCTTTCTAGCTGTGCTCAAGGAACAGCCGTCAACTTAGCTTCTTGGCGAACAGAAAGGAGGGATGCTGTGAACACACCCCAGACAAAGCGCTGCTTATTATCTCTGCCGCCCGTAATTCCTTTTCTAATCCGAGCCTCTCTGCCCCGGGGGCTCTGGTTTCACCGAGATGGGAGGCTGCGGCAGTCCTGTGGGTGGAGAGTATGCCCAGTCAATCAGGCGCGGCCAGTCCCTGGCAGACCACTGCAGCCTTTAATAAAATAGAGGCTCCCATTTGATGGACTCAGAGGAGAGGCGAGAGGGAGTTTTGATTTAGGAGACTTACAATGAGTCTGAAAACTCATTTCGGCGCGCATCAGCAGAAGCGCCGACACTGTGCTCCCGGCAGCACACCTGACTCACTGTTTACTCTCGGATCCAGTTCTCTTTTAGTACAGGGGTCGGCGGCCCCCAAGAATGAGGAGAGGGCTGGGGGCTGGCATGACCATTAGCTAGCTTGCCAATAACTGCCGCTATCTCTCCTCTTTCCCAGGAAAAAAGGGAGAGGAATGTTAGGGGTAAGGAAATGAAATGGCCCTCTCTGCTGGCCATCCTCCTGCTACTGCTGTTTACCCCGGCGCAGGTCATCCCTAGCAGAGAAGACGAGCTGCAGGACAAGAAGAGGGGTCTGCTGGAGCTCATCAAGCGCGTCATGCGAAGAAAGTGCAGGAACTGGAGTGCGAGTGGGAGGGGCTGAGAAGGACAGACTGCGGAGGGGGGGAGGTAGGGGAACAAAATAGTGCCTGAAGGGGCAGGATACAAATGACGACATGGTCGTCATGAGGCGGAACTAACAAACATAAATGATATCGGAAGGGTGCATTGAGGAAAAAAGTCAATAAGAAATATGGGCGGAGAGTGGGCGGAGCTTCCACGAAGCTTCCCCGCTATAGTGTACACTGCATGCCTCGCAAAGTGAGCAGCGCATGCGCTGCAACGCTAGCCGAGGCCTAAAAATGGGAGATGTCAAGCTACTGGGCCATAGCATGGTTAGAGACACCTGTTCTTTATAGGTATCCATACAGCATTTTTGCAGTTTCTATGCAGTTTAAATAAAATGTTTCTCTTACCCAGCAAAAGGCAGGTGCTAAGTCCAGACCAATAAAACCAGGACAACGGTTCATGCTCTGATTATCAGATGCAGTAATACAGTTACTGATTCATTGCATTACCTCAAATGTATTGAAAACATTTATATAAGGGCCAATGTATTTGTGTAAGCTTATGAATATAATTTGTACTTATGATCATGGAAATGTAGCTGTTGTGTATAATTTTCTAAAGGGCTAATTTCAAGATTATAGAGTGGGAAAGGGACACTCTGGGGGGTTCTGCAAAATGCAGTGAACCCAGCAATCACATCGGTGCGTACCTATTCACAAACATTTTTCATGTAGTTTCCACTCGAGAAAATAACATAAAAAGTACTTTTGTTAAAGGAAGGAGCAAGTGGCTTCTGAGTACATGAAAGGTGCAGTAATTTTATAATTCATGGGTGTGGAGGGAAAGATGTTTCTCCACAAGGAGCAATAACTTCCTTATGGAAAAAGCAAGTAAATGTAATAATGCCAAATTGAACATGATTGACTCAAGCAGGTTAAACGTCAGAGGGAACTGCAGAGGCCTACATTCTGCCCATTAGAAATACCAGGAAATGGTTGTCTCTCAAAGTCTTCATGGATGCCATCAACATCCGAAATCTGTCACCAATTATTAGATAAAAACCACAGAAGAAGATTTCCAATTTTCAACCTGTGGTGTACTTCATAAAGTAAACCAAATAATTAGGGACTCGGAGCATAAAAAAGAGGTCCAGTACCCATGCTCTCTAGAACACATATGTAGTACACTAAACTGTTCTTAAAGGAAATTCCGGTCCATTGGGCTGCGGATAGGGTGAAGATCGGGGGAGCGAAAAAAGGGAGGGAATACATATTTAGTTTGTCTCAGGATGGAATTATAGGGTACGGGAATATCCTTATTTGGAAGAGGTGTCCTCACACACCGTGATAGTGTCATGCTTCATCATTGGGCGTTTTTGCTCCTTGTGGTTTGGCGCTACAATACCCCACAAGCCCCGCAAGATGGCTCTTTACCGGAGATCTTTTTGTAAAAACACCATAGTGGCGAGTGCAGGTGTGCGGAGATAGTGAAATAGTGAGTTAAAAATACTCGATAGTGCCCAAAAAGGCTTTTATTCCTGTGACCATCGAGTAGAGTAAAAACAAAAAACAAACTGTTATTTTCCACTGATGAGGAAGTATAGTTTGGTTCATGTTTCACGCCCTATTGGCCCAGAAGGGATCCTCAGCGTTCCATCATGACCAGGTGTAATGTGAAAAAATTATTAGTTTAGACAAAGATGCTTTAAAAAGACAGGGGGGAATCCTCCCTGTATCTTAGTCTAAGAAAGACTAATTGTAATGGTGCTGAAAATAGTACTATGTCATCAGTCACCCAAGAAAAATAATCCAACCCATAAGAAATGAAGGGGAGGGCCTCTATGGTAAATAGCAGGGGTACGCTTTAGGCAGCAGTGACCCTTGGGAGCCTTAGGCATTATCACATACCCGATTCTGCTACAACCAGTACCATGTAGGTGCCATGCATGTATGCACATGTTCCTCCTGGGGTGCAATGTGCTTGTGAGCCCACAGCGGGGCTGTGGTGTGTGTGTATGTGTGTGTGCACTGCACCTGCCTGTAGGGGGACCTCATTCGTCCTTTGTAAAGCGGACCAGGTGCCACCTGTACTGTGAAAAACGGATCATGCTTCAAACAGCTGCTCTGCCTTTCATTAATGTCTGCCCCCAGGGCAGGTCAGGGCAGTCACAAGTTCACAGCTGCCCTGGGGCTAGCGCCATATTAGCAATATGGCTTTCTGTCCTTGTTTGACCCAAGCGCACTAGGTTAAAAGTGCGCAATGATGCAAGAAGGGACACTACACCATGACTCAAACAGGGAAAGTGCACCTTATGTCTAATACAACCTGTGGGAAATGTGCCCTTTCTGTAGGATCACCCTGGATTTGTTTGCCTTTTTGCTGAACCCTATTGTTGTTGGCTATAGAACTCTGTGCACTTTAATCCCAGCAACCAGTGGCAAAGTGCTTGTGCTCCTCCTTTCAGCATGGTAAAATTGGTATTCTCCTGATTGACACATTTAATTTAATCATAAGTCCTGGTTATATGGTACCAAGTGTACTGATGGCCTCTAAATGAAATGCAGCCAGTAAAATGCAGCACTAATTGTGCCATCGATGGCACTGGAACTGTACAACATATCTCCAGGCCTACCACTGTACCCTGGCTGTGCGGTTTTAAAACTGCAAACTCGACCTGCCAAAATAACCTTTTTTGACAGGTTCAACCCTCTCTTTTGAATATTAATAACTCACCTGTAGGAAAGGCCTTATTGTCTATAACAGTGTTTCCCAAACTGGGGTCCGAGGACCCCCAGGGGTCCGTGGCACATTCCCAGGGGGTCCTCAGCCAGCAATTTTAAAAGCATTGGCTTCCAGCATGAAGTGAATTGTTTTCAATGCTCCCTAAAGATCCTTTACCTGCTGGGTGTCTCCTTCTGTGAAAGGCAGCTTTGTCGAGACGTGGAACATGATCTCCTTGTCCCGGAACACTGTGTACACGGACTCTGTGCCTGTCTGACCATGAGATACATCCAGTCCTCCTCGAAAACTAAACCAAACGGAAGAGAGGATTAACAGGAGAAATACTGTTACAGCCTATACCCGAGATAACGAAATAGGGACATTGTAATCCAGAGGGCAGGCACCAATGCCAAAGGTAAATCGATGAGATAGCCCGTGGAGGATACACCTGTACCGTGCAGGGCCGGCTTTATCGCTGGTGGTGCCCAGTGTGGCAATGTTTATTGGTGCCACCCAATGACCACCTCTGCCACAGATTCCCTAACAACTACCCTTAATCAGTGCCCCTCAAGTCTTCACAACCACTCTCTCTCAGGTGCATTTAATTTGCTTTATAGTGTCACTCATACCAGTGTGGGGTGTCAGAGCACTTTACATCACACACACATTACACAGAGATAAGCAATCATACACATGTAAATCAGTGTATAGGAAATGTTGCAAACGACAGAGGACTATAAAGTATAAGAGTCACCTGTCATACATACTGGTAGGCAGTATAGTTTAAGAATGTTTGGTCTGGAGATGCAAAAACTCAGAATTTTAAAAGTAACACAATGGTTAGAGATTATACCCTTTTTGCAACATTAGGATACTGAAAGACGGAAAAAAATCATGATGCTCTAATGTATATCTTGCAGTTTGCATGCAGCTCTTTGATGGCACATAATAGCTCACTGTTCTATGCTAGTATTTGTACTTATAACCGGCATGTAACAAAAGTGTCTCTCTGATAAAAGCAGTAACCCACTGACCTATTTGCATTATATGGACTTGATGATCTGCATGGCACACATTCTTTTCAGCAGGCATATTAACCCTCTGTGCTACCTTATGATGAGTCAAAACTTCTACTAGACACAAATCTAGTCCCTCTCCTACAAGAATATTAATCACCAGAGTTATCTTGACATTAGTATTGTTGCCTGAAAAATGCTGGAGGCCAGGAACGTGGCAGCAGGTGTTTTTAAAACAATAATATACTTACAAAGAGGGCCCCCTCCACCCGAAGTCATCACTTGGTGTGGTGGCACCGGTAGTACCGCCTTTGAGCCGGCCCTGCCTGTACAAGTGAGCAGAAAGGCATGCCCAGCCATGCGGCACACCTCTACTGACAGAAGAACAAAGGTGGGTCCAATTTCACATAGGAACCTGAGAAAGAATCGGTGCTTAATTTGAGCCAGTGATTTCTGGTGCTCGGCACTGGCACTTAATTAGTTTCCGGTGCGCGGCATCAGCACTTAATTGTCAACACCACACTTATGACACTCTGCCACATGGTGAAACTGTGCATCTAATTTAGAGATGAGCTGACTAACGGTTGTTTATGAATGCTATATACATTAAAAATTACTAATAACCAAACTCGAGAAGTATGCTTTCTCCAAATTGGAACAAGATCCGCACGACCGCGCAAACGCTGGCACTGCAGCAACCAAGGGGCCAGCGACAGGAAAAGAGATCACACTACAAGATATCATGACTATGCTCAACAATGTACATACCTCTCTGGAGTCCGGCATAGACACAGTTACCACTGAACTCTCACTCATCCGCGCAGATCTCAGAAACCTCAGTTCCTGCATGGCAGAGGTGGAAACAACAACAACCGCTTTAAGTACAGACACAGCCGCCTTAAAGAAACAAATAAAACAGCTAGAAATGGAGAATAGAACCATGGCGGCGAAACTGGATGATTATGAAGGTTGCTCCCGACGCAATAACGTTCGAATTGTGGGAGTACCGGAGGGAACGGGGGACGCTGCCGAGGACCTCTTTGTGGAGGACCTGATCAAGAATCACCTGCAACCCAGAGGACTCTCCAACTATTTCTCGGTTGAGCAGGCCCACCATGTCCCCGGGGGCAGACCCAGGCCGGGAGCGCCCCCCTCGGCCCATACTAGCACGCATTTTTTACTTTCGTGATCGAGACCTCATCCTTCAGACAGCAAGAGCGCCCCCCGATCTATTATCAGCAAACTACAATTTCTTTCTTCCCAGACTACACGGCTGCTGTGGCTAAACAGTGACGGAACTTCATCGCCATAAAGCAAGAACTCAGGAAGCTCGAACTTAAATACTCAATGATGTTCCCTGTGAAGCTAAGAGTGGAGGCGGACGGGAAGACTTGGTTCTTCACCACCCCGAAAGAAGCGCAGGACTGGTTAGAGGGATGGCAACAGGTCCCACACCGCAGTAAGCCCAAACAAAACACCAACCATGGCACGACAACATCACAATCTACGGACCGGGTGAGTGACTCGCCAGTGACAGAGACCCCGACCAAAGAGAACTGAATAGGCATTTTCAGCACCTTCCATATAAGGTGCTGACAAACAGGGACCCGTTCCGCAGTCCGGATAAGGCACAGAGTGAAGAATCACGACGCTGCGTTACTGACACATATGTGAAGAGGTCTATAAGCTCCTATGGTGACCCACTGAAGCAGTGACTCTTCCAGGACTGGCCACTAACAGTCCCCCATGCAACATTGTATGGACTGGGGGTTTCCGGCATCTTATTATGACCACCTAAATAAAGCTGTGTGGGTAATTCTGTCTACGAGAAGGCCCCTGAGGGGACAGCCCAGGAGCTCTCTCTCCCCCTATGAAGGTACTGGGTAATGGGAAATAGGCACTCTGCAAAGTTGGGGTGGCGGGTAGTTCTAAAACCGTCTTTCAGGGAGGGGGGAGGGAACGAGGATTTCTCGGGGAAGTTCTGATTCATTTGGTTTATTTGTATTTATATGTTGAATGGCATATCGTAGATCCAATCATGCTGTTCGTGCATTGCTGCAAAACTATCCAGACCGTATAGCGCACGCCTCTAACACTGACCATGGTGATACCATCTGATCCTACCAAACCTGCAACACTACACGCACGGCATCTACCTATTATATCCTGGAATGTTAATGGTCTCCGGGACAAGCTCAAACAGGGACTAGTCCTACAATATCTAAGGCTTAAAGCACCAGCAATAACTCTACTACAAGAGACCCATTTAACAGGGATGGCCTGCAAAGCACTCGACAGTTGGGGTTTCAAACTAGCGGTACACTCTGAGTTTACATCGGGCTCACGGGGAGTAGGGATCCTTATTAAAAAAAAATACCCAATTGTCATCAAACACACGTAAACAGACGACCAGGGTCGATTCGCGGCACTGTCATGTCAATGGGAAGGTCGGGTGATCAACATAGTGTCAGTCTACATCCCCCCAGCGCTCCACTTGTTAGCGTTACCGGCGCTCAGCGAATTTCAACTTCAACTCCCACAGGGCAATTTAATTATAGGAGGCGATTTTAATGCTACATTGGATGATACCCTAGACAGCACACCCCCTCAACAGCAACACCTGACACACTCTAACCTAACAGATTTCCTAGAAACCATAGGTCTGGTAGACATTTGGGGATTCTTCTTTCCACGGACACAACAGTACACATATCACTCAGGCACACACAACAGCCTATCCAGAATAGATCACATACTGGCGCCGGCAGGGGAAATAGGAAACTTTCTAGATGTTGCACATTTACCGAGAGGCATCTCTGATCACTTCCTGGTCAGTGCTCTATACACGTGGCACGCCACAGCGCAGCGTCGCATATTCCCTATATACCCGGGATACCTCAAGACCCCTAAGATCTGGAAAGGACTGACTGACACCACCAAACACTACTTTAGTGAGAATGCACCCTCAGTCTCCTCCCCACTTGTCCTGTGGGAGGCATACAAAACAGTGCTCTGTGGGCAGGCGGTCTCACTCCTAACGCACCATAAAAGAGTAAAGGCTCAGACAGTGGCAACAGGAGGTAGGCGACCTGGAGAGGGCCCAGGGACAGGACCCCTCCGACGCAAATGCCCATCTACTACTCCTTAAAAAGCAGGAGTATAAAGACCATCTATGGGAGGAAGCGAAGACGCGACTCTCCGCTATCCAACACACTATTATATATGAAGTCGGTGATAAGGCCGGCAAGCTTTTGGACTGGCTTGACAAGCGACAAAAGGCAGATACGTGGATCGCAGAACTTTAGCTCCCCACGGGAGAAACTACACAGAACCCCCAAGTCATAGTAGACCTCCTAGCACATCACTATGAATAGGTTTACACTTCAGTGCTTAAAATAACACAAGAGGATGAGGAGGAGTTCCTCCGTGATCTCAAACTTCCGAAGCTCACGGAGATGGAGTCTCACCTATTAGAGGCAGAGCTCTCAATGGAAGAAATAGCAATAGCGATCAGTAAACTCCACTCAGGAAAGGCCCTGGGCCCAAACGGTATTCCCATTGAGTGGTACAAACGAAATACGACGACACTCATGCCCTATCTCATAGCTATGTATGAGGCCAGTTTCGATAGGGGGAACTTCTGCAAGACCACAGAATGTCAACAATAGGGGCCATCCACAAACCCGGCAAACCCACTCAGGAGTGTGCCTCCTACAGGCCCATATCTCTGACTAACGTTGAGGACAAGATATTGGCGAAGACCCTGGCCTATAGACTCACACCACACCTAGCTACATTAATACATCCAGACCAATCAGGGTTTATGCCTGGGAGGAATACGGCCCTAAATTTGAGACGTCTCCATAACGTGTTGGGCCGACATCATACCATAAAATAAGACGCCATTGTGCTGTCCTTGGACGCACGAATGGCCTTTGATATGGTCGAGTGGCTCTTTCTTTTTGTTGTCCTCGCAAAGTTGGGATTCGGACCAAAATTCTGTTCCTGGGTTAGGCTGTTATATACTACTCCACTGGTCCATGTAGTGGCCAATGGGCATATATCCAGAGAGTTCCCACTGCACTGAGGCACAAGAAAGGGCTGCCCACTGTCACCTCTTCTCTTCGCCCTTGTGCTGGAGCCTCTGGCGGCCTGGGTGCAACAAGACCCTGTCATCCGCGGGCTTCGCTGGACTGAGGGATGCGAGGATCGAATATCCTTATATGCAGACGATATCCTCCTCTATATGGCCTCTCCCAGGCATTCCCTGTCTTGCATATTAGACATATGTGGCTCATATGGACGATATTCAGGATACACGATTAATTGGACTAAATCAGTGCTATATGTCCTGAAAGGGCCTCCACCAATACTCCCGTGTGGCTGTGACGTAACAATTGCTGAGGACACTTTCAAATATTTAGGAATTCACGTCACCCATGGCCCAGAGGTCTTCATGACTATGAATCTCCAAGCCCCCCTGAAACAGCTGCAAAGAGACACCAAACACTGGCAATCGTTGCCACTAACGCTCCTGGGGAAAGCGGCACTTTTGAAAATGATGGCGCTTCCTAGGTTCCTCTATGCCCTTCAAAATACATCTTTCTTGGTCCCACAGTCCTATTGCCGAGCCATAGAGGCAGAACTCCTTTGGAATAATAAACCAGCTTGCATAGCTATGACAAAACAGTACCAAACCTGGTATGATGGGTGCTTCGAACTCCCGAACATATAAACATACTATTGGGCGTCCCAATTGATAGTGATTAACCACTGGCTACATGTCCCACACAAGGACCCGGCCTACAGTCTTGATAGATTAGAGTTGGGAGAGGAGGGACTATATGGAGCACTCTATGACAAGACCCGGGCCCTCATGGGCCCCACGAACCAAACACTCCAGGTATGGAACATTGTGCGCAAAAAGTTAGGGTGGCAGAACAAGGCCACACCAGCAACGCCCCTCTGGGTCATGGATAAACTGGGAAGGTTGGGTAAGAGTAAAGGCTTTAATCATTGGGACAATATCGGAATATCCAGGGTTGGAGATCTCTGGGTGCAGGGAAAGATGATCGCCTTTACACAGCTCCAGCACCAGTACGAGATGGCACCGATGGAGCAATTCCACTACCGCCAGATCAAGCATGCCCTAAAGGCAGCAATTCCCCCTGACACCACTCCACCCGAGGCCTCACCATTAGAGGACAGATTATTGATGGACCATATGGACACGGGAGCAATCTCCATGACCTATCGGAAGATTATTAATAACTTGTCCAATCCCGTGCAGAAGCTCCAAGACAAGTAGCGGGCGGACCATGGAGAGTTAGATGACACTGATTGGAAAGAGGCACTAGCATCACCCAGAGAAGTAGCGATTGCATCCAAATTACGCCTCGTGCAGCTCAAGATCTTCCATAGAATTTACTACACCAGAACTACTCTTTATAAGATAGGGAAAGCTGACACCCAGCTCTGCCTGCGACAATGTGGGGTGGTCGGTACATTCTTCCATACGCTATGCGCCTGTCCTGTAATAATGCCATATTGGACAACAGTCATGACCATCACCATGAGGGTGAGTGGGAACCCAGTCCCTCCAGAGCCCAAACGTTGCCTGCTTAATATCTGGGAAGCGACGGATCTTAACTCGACATCGCACACCTGGGCGATACTGGGAATGATGTTGCCCAAAAGAAACATTGCTAAACACTGGGGTGTAGCCAGCGCCCCCACACTCATGGAGTGGTGCAAAGATATGGACACAGCAATGGTGGTGGAAAAGACCATATATGTACGCTGGGGTTGTCCTAAAAAATGGATGAGAATATGGGGAGGCTGGAACACCTACAGGGGGGGTATATGCGAATTACCAATAGTGACCCGAGAAGTGGAATAAATTAATGTAATTGATACTAATATGTGTAACGATATACACACATGCAGCAAGATACGAACAATACTGTATTGTAAATAGGAAGGACAAGCAATGTATACTGTAATGACCATATATATACTGTTTAATATGTACACGGATGTTAATAATGTGCCATCTATGATTAAATAAAGAAAAACAAATACTAATATCTCCTTCCCCAAACATTCCTTTAGCTTTGGGGACCTGGAATAATCTGCACTGCTACACTAGCAGGCAAGAGAGGTGGTTAGTTGTTGTTTTGGTACCGTCAATGGCAGCAATTACGGGGCAATAGGTGGTGCAAGCTGCAGTGGCCTCCTGGTCAATGCCCTGGCACTTATTTTACAAATCAAGCACTGGAAAGAAGGGCATTGGTAGGCAAACATAGGACTTATCTAGGCTATAACTGGAAGCAAATATCGAAAAACACCTACAACAACAAAAAACACTGTACATTGGAGAAAACAGCTACCATCGTGGGATCAGTCAGCATGGAAAAAACACCTACATATGGAAAAAGTAGGATGAATGCAGCCAAAGAAACAACCACAGAAGCTGGAGCCACACTCGACTGGATCCGCTCCTTCCTCTTCGGCAGAACGCAGCGGGTCAGACTCCTCCATTTCCTCTCGGACCCTACACCAGGGGTCCTTCCTCAGCCCCACGCTCTTCAACATCTACATGGCTCCGCTCGCCCCCATCGTCAGAACCTACGGATTCAACATTGTGTCATACGCAGACGACACCCAACTCATCCTCTCCCTTTCCAACAAACCCAACGCCGCCAGACACAACTTTCGAGAAGGCATGGAAGCTGTCGCCAAGTGGATGAAAACCAGCTGCCTAAAACTAAACACCAACAAGAAAGAAGTACTCATCATGGGCCCAAACCCCGACGCCTGAAACGATACCTGGTGGCCCCCCGCCCTCGGAAACCCGCCCACCCCCACGGACCACGCAACGCAACCTGGGAATCATCCTAGACTCCGAGCTCAAAATAGACTGCCAGATCAACTCCGTCTCATCCTCCTGCTTCCACACCCTCCGCCTCCTACATAAGACCTTCAAATAGAACGCCCTCGAACACAGAATGACAGTCACTCACGCCCTGGTCACGCTTGACTACGGCAACGCACTCTACGCCGGAATAAACAAAAGCCTCACCCACAAGCTAAAGAACATCCAGAACGCCGCTGTAAGACTGGTCCTCAACCTTCCAAGACACTGCCACATCTCACAGCACCTGCGCACACTCCACTGGCTCCCCATCGAGGCTAGAGTCACCTTCAAGATGCTCACCCACGCACACAAGGCCCTCCACGACACCGGACCAGCATACCTGAAGAAGCCGACTCAAATTCCACACACCCCAAAGAACCCTACAATCAGCCCAGCTCTCCTACGCCGTGGTCCCCAGCACCAGAAGGACCAGATCGGGAGGCCGCTCCTTCTCCTTTCTCGCAGCCAGCCAGAGCCTGTAACGCCCTTCCACTCCACCTCAGACAGACAACACCGCTCCCCATCTTCTCAAGAAACCTCAAAACCTGGCTCTTCGACAGACCACCTTCTTGTTGGACTGGAACCTGCACCCCCTCCCACCCCCAGCACCTTGAGACCCTTACGGGTGAGTAGTCTCACTTAACAAACGCCTGATTGATTGATTTAATGATGGATCGTAATGCAGAATATGAGGACACAAATGAGAGATGTTGTAGGGAGAGTACCCAGACACACATGAATGAGACAGATTTCTAAAGTGCAACGGCTGCTCCCAGAGGAGCGTACCGACGCCATAAAGGCAGGTTCCAGAGAAATATTCCGATGATGTTCCGAAAGGGAATTCAACAAGCTGGGTTCCAAAAAGGAAAAAGACATTACCCCGTTCTGGCTTTATGCACCCTAGGAATGCATAAAAGGTTTCGATTAGCTGAGCGGAGAGCCGGGGGTGGGGGTCTATTCTTTTAATTTTATCCTGAATATAGTAAGGGCCTTTTTTAAGTGTAGCCTGAGCCAGAGCACAAGCCCTGCTCTAGGGATCTGGCGTAGATAGAGTACGGAGGAGAAGCCCCGCCCATATTTGTTCATTGGCTTGTGTCTTTGTCCTTTGTAAATGCTGGAGTTTGATTCCTTAATAGGCTTGTACGGCCTCCTTAGTACGGCCATATCATTATTTGTATCCTCCCATGGCTACTGGCCCCTTTACTTCTGTTCTTACACGGTGTGTGTTATTTTAGTGTTGTGAGCACTATTTTCTTCATTGAGTTTGTCCTACGTGAGGCACGACAATGTCCTTTGTTTACATTTAGCTCGCTGCGCGCGCTTTCATTTTCATTTTCATTTTCGAAGCTGCCGGGACAATTGCGACCGTTTTTGGTTTTTTTAAATAACCCGCGCGCCTAAAAATGGTGCGCTTTTTTGTCTATTTTAAACAGAGAACTTTTTATATTACCCATATAATGACTGTCTTCCGACTTGGCAACATCATCTTTTGCTACTATGGAAAGCCTTCGTGGACAGTGTTGCTCCTCAACTACTTAGAAAGTGCACAGCAGATGCTACAATCTGAGAAGGGAAACTGTTTCTGGAAATTACGGAATGAAATCGGCTGAGAAGCCAGATTCACATATGTGACTGTTTAATCCCTCATCAGTGGCTTTGGGGGGGTGTAAATTAAAATGTGCTAATATCACTCTGATAATTCTCTTAATGTGGCATTTAATGTGTCCAGACTCTTATTCAGTCACAATGAAAACAGTTTTCATTGAGCTGATCCGTCTCTCATCCCCGAGGGACTGGTGGAACAGACTGTCTATAGCCTAGTTAAACACGGTAAATATTCACTGTCTGTAATCCAGGCAATGGCAGACTTTGTTACTCAAACACGATTTGTTGTCTTGTTTACTTTCCTTGTTTTTGTCATGTCATAACTCTTCATTAACTTTCAGAATTTGTGAAACCAATTCCTAGTTTGCGTTGTTTGCAACGCGGATTACTTGAACTCTCTTTTTGGACAAAAACAAAGTCTCCAAAGAATTTTGTGTGAGGAGATGGTGAAATCAAGTGTAAAAGTGAGATCTTGCTTGGAGAAAATGTACATGTAGGATTCAAATACTTTTGAAACCAAAAAACACAGCTTTTAGTATTTCTGTACACTGCTTGACTTGGTTGTATATGTGCTTTGCTGTGTTTGGGTATGCTTTTTTTGCTCTTTATTTCAATGCAGTATTATGGTCGGAATAGGATTTGGCCGATGAAGCTTCCTATTTTTGCATGAGTTGTTTACTCCCAAAAGTTCATATAGCACGATAGGGCTTCTTTGTAAGGGAGATTGCTGTCTGTGGCTCTTTCTTGCTCAGATATTTGGGGGGACCTGATCCACAACCTTGGAGAGCAGAAAGTCCGTTTTTCTGTACCTCTTTTGTATTAAGTTAATGCATATAGAATTGAGGTTTTGATTAAAATGTGTCAGTGAACACATTGAGAGTCCACGTGTACCTGCAGCTGTCTGGTGGTCTTCAGTTGCACATTCCTGCTGTGACAGTGGGCTTGAAGTAAGCAGTATCATGCTTTCTGCATGGATTTCCTACAATAAATGCAATCTTCTTTGAAGTTAGTACTTTTAAAACTGGACCAGAATGTTCTAGCAATGGTGGAAACTAGGCTTCTTGTGTATGTCTTCTTGAATCACTGCTCTCCTCATGGAGCATACAGGTGTTGTTTTGGGACCTTCTTGTTTATCATATGCTCACTTCTATGGGATAGTTTGGATTTATCAGTATCGCAGTATCTGTGCATAGGGTTCAAAAGTGTTGAATTATTAATGAAGCCAACATTTTCTAGTGGAGAGACCACCAGAGAGACATCTGTTCCATAACTGTCTCACACACATTTTTAGGTCCAGACTGGGCAGAGCATGCGCTGCTCTGCGAGGCATGCTGTATTGGGGTATGGACTTTCAGCCCTGCCCACTTTCCGCCCATTTGTCATTGGCTTGTGTCATTTTCCTTCGTAAATGTTGGCTTCTGGTTTATTAATAGGCTTGTAAGTCCCGCCTTCGTACCGCCTTGTCTTCATTTGGACTGGCCCTTTTATTTCAGTTCTTACTCGGAACGTCCTATTTAGTCTGTAAGTACTATTTTCTTTAATGAGTTTCTCTTACTGCAGGCATGACGTGTTCCTGCAACATTCAGCGCGCCATGCACGCTTTCACTGGGTGTTTTTACAAAAAAAACATTTGTTTGTCTTCTTTAGAAACAAATGCTTTTTTTTGGTAAAAGCACCCCATACTGCACTTTCACTTTAATAGCGGCCAGGGGCCTTCTTGAGACACGGCTCGTCTAAAGAAAGGGGCGTGGCTTCTATAAATGTGAAAGCGCAGCATGAGGCGCTTGTAAACAGCAAGTATTTGCAATACAAAAGGTCTCACGTTTTAGAAACTTTGACCTATTTCTATTGTAAATGACAATGCCGTTTATTATATGCAGGTTTTTTTAACACATACATAAAAGGCATTGTCGTTTACAATGCCAAAAGCTCAAAATCTCGCAATTGTGAGAACTATTGCATTGCGAATTATTGTTATATACAGCCCTGTAGATTACCATAAGAGCTTTAAATGGTATTCTCTGCTTGATAAGGCAGCCAGTGCAGTAGTTTCAGACCTTGAAGAATGGATTGACATTTAGAGATATCCCTAAAAACATAAAGTACTTTAGGGGGGCACGTGGAGGAAGCAACATCACAGGAAACAACTGTGTCCAAAGGGGCTCAGAGTGCATAGATACAGTATAAAATAGTGTTTTAGAAGAAGATGGGGGTTCAGCATAAACAGAAACAAGTGAGCAGCATGGATCCCAGAGTTCACTGATAAAAGACTGGAGTATAGCATGTGGAAAGATAGCATAAAAATAATGGGAAGCAGAATACAGAAGAACAAATACAATATGGTGGAGAAACATAGGGGTAAAAGAGTTTGAAAAAATATTGACATCGATACAAGTAACACAGATGGGAGAAGACCACAGGAGCAGAAAAAAAAATAACTTAGTGACAAAGAGCACTGAGTACAGATATATAAATATAAGATGGTAGGGAAACGTATGTAGGAGAAACAGCACAACAAACAACTGAGTGTCAAGGGACACAGATAGTGTACAGTTACAATTGATATTGATTTACTGAGTGTTCTGTTGAGTTCTTAGTTTCTAGATGACAACATCTCCCTGGGTACGCCTGGGACAGCTCGTCCACACTAACTAGAGCCAAGTGCTTAAATGGCCACTGGGTTCCACTTTGGGTGGCCACTCTAAAGAGGCTTCAGCACAAAAGAAACAAAAGACTCCAGTTGTCACAATTGGGGCCCCGTAACTTCTGATTACACTAGGACTCACCAATCCAGATTCTCCATACCAAAGGCCCCTAGATTAATTTGATTTTTCAATCAAAACTGCTAATAGTAATAGCTGATACAACTTCCAATTTAGCTGATCCCAGATGGTAGCACTGGTTCATATTTCCAGCCCCAAAATGCCTAATATTAACTGAAATACATAATCTTGACTTTGTTTGAATTGACTGCGGCATCCTTCAAATCAGCATCAATCTTCAGCTGATCCAAGCTTCACTGCAGTGCTACCACATAGCATCCAGCGTTAACAGACTATCTGCCAAAACAGAGCTGGAACTATTTCACTGCACAGCTTTGGAGAAAGTGGCTAGGCCTGGGCGTGAAATTCCGCTCCACTTGCGAAGCCTGCACAGTTTTTCCCACTCGGCGTAGCGAGGCAGAGTCTTTTGGTGTACGCGGAACTCCACAAACTCTGCCCAGGCCGAACAGTGGCCCCATCCTCCCATATACCTAAAAAAGTGACTGATGTCTAAACTAAAGAGGACTGGTGTTTGGACGTGGGCAATTCCCACACCTAAGACACTATAGATTGGTGTTGACGGCTCCTTAGTACTTTGGTACTTCATTGGAACCCAGGGTTGCCTATATAATGTGCTCAATATATTACCCAGCCAACATGGGGCACCCAATATAATTATTCTGTGTGCATAACATAGTACTAAGCAAATGCGTTGCTGTGGTATGGCAAAGGCTAGGCAAGGCATCTTTTGAGGGCAAGATTGAACGTGTTAGACTGTGGAAAACTACATTCACCATCCATTGTGGCAAGAAGACCTGCAAATGTGCAGAGTGAGCGCCATTTACAAAAGATGTACCACTGTTCATTTATAGCCGAGGGACTCCATCATCACTGGTTCTGGTGTGCAAGCACACCAGCATCCTTTATGAGCCTATCTCTTGTGAGAAGGCTGCCACAGCCACCTCACAAGCAACAGCAATGGCTGCTGCATTCACACGACTGATGATGACTGAGAACCACTCCTTCTGGTCTTATCCATCATTCGTTATCAAATCTGTGCATTTTATGTTGTGGTCCTCTGACTCATGTCAGGTTCACACTTCCTGTTGCACGGGTGTGGTGATACCTTGCACTGTACCACTGGTAAGTGGGAAGTGTGACCTTGTGCAAGGTATCCCCATTGGTCCAAGATTCCAATTTGCCATGAATATAGAGTGGAGGTCCACTGAGATAGGCAGCAGGGGCACAAGAATCTTATGAACAATGTACAGAAACAGCTTTACCCTATTTAGCCCCAAGGTTGCATTACTGTTTTTCTTGGAGGCCCTGAGTTCTATCTGCTGCAGTGGGTCGCCTGTTTCATCAACAATGTGACCTTAATTGGTGCCAGATTACCTTGATCTTTGCTTTAGGATGGTTCATGTCTGGAACATGGGGAGATGATTCCACTGCCAAATGTATAGCCCCAAAGATCTCACAGCTTCCCAGCTCTTCCAGAGCTCACACCCATGGCACCATTAAAAAGGAGTGCCACGGCCACAGAAAATAAGGCCGACCTGTGTTTTGAAAGGACACAGATAAAACATATGACTGGTCTCGGTACAGACCCTGACACTGGGGCTCTCATGTACCTAGAAAGCAAACCTGATTTTAATGCACATTGACATTCATACACATTCCTCAAGGCCTGCTAAGCCTAGCCTCCAAATTCACCCTGATCTTCATCAATCTGGTGTCTGTCCTCCTATGTACACTGACCAGGCTCTTCACAATTGTATTACACGCGGCACACAACGGGTTTAGAAGGCACTGAGAGCCCAAGACACCACAGCTTTATGATGCACATGACTCCAATGCAGGTTAACCATGGCACAATGGCCAGCAACACCACATTAGACCATCTCAAGCTGCTAGGTATCAGGTTGGGTCTGGCCTGGGAGACGAATCGAAAGCACGTAAGGTGCTCCTGCCATACTTTTCAGGCTCCAAATCAGATACCCGCAGGTCATAGATCGGGCATTGCCACACAACCCTAGAGCCTGGTCAGATCCCAATGCCCAACACGGGCATCACAAAACAAAGCAGACTCCAATCTATGATGAAAACCTGTGTGGACACCTAGGAAACCCTGATAGCATTACGAAGCCAAACGAATGACCTGCGAATACCAATCACAGAAGAAACCAAAACACATCACGATAATGTGCATTGATGTTACAGCGCGACAAGCGGTTGAGTTTCCCTCAAGCCTATTGGCTTTCCGTTCTGCCAGCTTACAACGGTTTGATGCTGCCTTACCACACCACATTGCATGATATGTATATCCCAGGACTCGCTATACACCACCCCATCTGCACTTAAATTCAGCCGCACTGCTTGCTGGTCTCACCCACCCCTTGAAGTCCAGCAGGAGCACGGTTTCTCCCAGCAGACTCAAGAAGGCTTGGAAGGACGGGCTCTCCTCTGTGTTTCCAAAGAGCTCTTCTTCAGAGGTCTGGAAGAGAAAAGAAAGTTCAGTCACTTAACAATGTCATTTGCCTTCCTTATGATAAAATGACTCAAATGGTGAAGCAGAAATCACTCCCTTTTCTTCAATTTTTGGCAAAATGTGTAATACTTTTTAATGTGCCCCGTGAAAGAATCTTTCTAGGACAATGGCCTAAATAAAATGAATCCGGTATTTGTAAAGCGCTAACTACTCACCCTTACGGGTCTCAAGGCGCATCAAATCTGTAACGCGCTCTCTGGGAGCAGTACACGCTATAGAAACATTCATATATAAATGTACACATGTATAGAGTGTTTGGCATTTGGTCGTTGACAAGTGTAGACTGGCATCGATAATACGAGTGCAGCCGGCAATACTCCACAGTAGAGCAGTAATAGACTCCAATTACATGGATGTTCCTGTGCAAACTTATTTTTTAGCAGAGATGCCAATTACAAGCGGTGACGCGCTTATCGCCCCTGGTAACCAACAGGTGCAATAGAGAACACACCATTTATTAAATGTGGGCAGGTCTGACCTGCTGCACTAAACACGGGGTAAGGTGTGGCTTTTGATGACATAACTACTACATTATTCGAGTAATTCCATAAAATTCAGAATATGCAAGAATTATTGCACTAGACTTAAGTGCAATTTTTTTAAAAGCCATACTGGCAATCCGGCTGTGGGTGGATTAGTAATTTACCACCAGTGGTAGTTGCTTTGCGAGGAGGATCACAATAGTTTCTTGGTGGAGGTATGTGGACACCACTGTGTTCTGCTATGTGAATCTTGCTGTTCTACTGGGCTACATTTTGTCTCACACTCTAGATTTCAAACTGTTCTTTACGGTGGGTTTGCTCTCGCTAATTCACAAAGATTGAAAGTACCAATTACGTTTTAGATGCGCATTTGTGTTGATTTCACGCTTAATCTAACTCGTTTGTCCGTTCCGGGGGACATCCCACTGCATGAAGGTACTGACCCGCATGCACACATTTAAAGTCTCACTCTCTGATTACAATTGGCATTAACCCCTTCAGTGCCAATGACGAGCTGGACTCGTCATGGGCCGCGGTGGCGCTGTGCCCATGACGAGTCCAGCTCGTCATAGACCCCGCCCGCTAATGCAACGGCCGGCACTGGGCGGGGAAAGGGGCGGGCACTGAAGGGGTTAAGGGGGGCAGGAACCATGAGGCTCTCACACAATGAATGCGTGCAAAGCCGCAGTGCGCAAGATCCCTAAGTTTACTGGACTAAACTAGTCTTATTTTAAATGAATCTTTCTTGATATTTTAATTTTGTACTTGCAATGGTTTTTTTTAATCACGCAATAAAGTATTATTATTATCAGTGCGCAAGATGCAGAAGGTCACACATGTACGAGGCAAGACCATCCTAGGAAAGTCTTTTAAAAGTTAAGGACATTGGAGCTGAGGGATATGCTTAGAGGTCTGTGCAAATATCTGTAGGCATATCCATTGGCTTAGTGTAGAGAAAATTCACTATGAAGTTGTACTGGGACTCTGGGAGTCTGACTGCAGATAGAGTTTCATGTGTGCTCAGTCCTGATTGGGCAAGCACAGAGCCAATCAGGAGGCAGGATGTTTTCTGAATGAAGACTTTAGGCCTGATTTAGATCTTGGTGGATGGGCTACTCGTCACAACGGTGACGGATATCCCGTCCGGCGAATTATAAATTGAAAGTGATATAATGGGATTTATATTTCAGCGGACAGGATATCTGTCACCGTTGTGACGGAGTAACCCGTCCGCCGACATCTAAATCAGGCCCTATGCCTGTCTTAGTACAGAAGGGACAGCAGCGGCTAGTCACGTGCTTCGTCTTGTGCGCGTTATGATGTCCTGTGTTCCCTGAAGTGACTGAAACAATTAGAGACAAAAGCCCGGTGGAAAACATGCCCAGGCTCCCAGGCACTGCCTGAACAGCCAAACAGGCCGCTCAGACCAATCACGACACTGCTCATTCAGCGTCGTGATTGGCTGGGAGAGTACGGGAGCTTGGGTGCAGCAGAGTGAGGACGGAAGAGAGGCGTGCAGTGGGGGAGGCGGTAAGTTTATTTATTAATTTATTTTCAACCCCCCCCCCGTGCCCCACCACCTAGATTGCGAGGTAGCCACCGCTCCTCAAAAATCCCAAAAATCCCATTTTAGCCCAGAACCCATTTTAGGACACTGTCATTCCTCACTCATTACTGATTATCTTTGACCCTCCAACACCTCTTCTCTTCCCTTACTTTTCATAAGCAAAACATCCGGCTGACTCCCATCGCAAAGAGGCGCGAGTTCAGCATTAGTGCTAAGGTCCTCGTTACAAGTAGGGGGATCACTATCACAAGTAGCGCAATAGGGCTCACACCCTCACAGCTGTCCACTGACAGATTATAGACGGTCACAAGAGCCGAAATTTAGCAGAGAAAAAAGCTTATATGAAAAGGCAAAACATGTGGAATTCAGTGTATTAAAAAGATTCTGCATGTTATGCCCCATTTCCAAGCTGAAAACTCAAAATAGGAGGTATGTAACACAGGTGATAATTTCATCACTGTGGGGTGGGAAATGCCACACCCTATTCCACCCAACTTGTAATGAGGGCTGGCATGGCTGTACTACACCTGAGGCGCACATTTACCACAGATGCTGCAAATATCCTTTAGAAAAAGAAACAACAGCTGTATACCTAATTTTGACCCAAAAGATTACTTGTTTCGACTGTGAATGTGACCTTGGAAAAATAGCACATTAATTTGCATACTGCAAACTGCCTCTGTGATTGATCGGAGCGCATCCCAGTCTGCAAGGCACAGGTAAATGTTTCTAGAAGACAAGTTTATTTTATTCACTGTAGGGCTGGTGACACACATTGTCAAATTCTATCTTCCTTTGTCAATCAAAACCCTTGAGGCTGGGTCATATGCATGTAGGATGTGTTAGTTTACAGCAAGGTCTGTGCCACAGTTTGGGGCCGGCTGGTGGCCTGAAAAGAAGCAGAGCTCTAGCAGTGGTAGATTGGTATATATGACAGTGTTCAATGCTTGTTTTTCACTGGACTTCTAAAATGTGGTGTGCTACTTTAGAATGATAACATAAGAATATTTGGTAAAGTCTACAAGGTAGGCGACAGAAAATAAACAGAATACCAACAACACAGAAACGCTGTAACACAATGCAACCCAACAAGACAGTTGAAGAATACAATAAGACAACTCAACAACTCAATAGCGCAGACTAAAAACAATGGTAAACACCAGAATCTATCAACCACTACAAAACAAAACATACAAGTATAATACATTCACAAACCAACGCAATAGCAAAACAACCGTGACAACAAAACAAAACAGCACGAGAAAGTAATACTATAACACTAGACTCATTATAAAACATCACCACCTCAACAAAACTGTAATGTCATGCCAACACACTAACACAAAATCACAAATGCAAAGTACTATGAAATGTTGCTTTTGTGTTGGTATGCTTTTTTTGTGTTCATGTTTTATTGTTTTGGTGTGTTGCAGCATGAAGATTTTTTGAGTTGGGGAGCTTCCTTTGTGTGGTTCTATTGTTGTATTGAGTGGGACTGTATTAGAGTTGAGTTAATGTGGTCCTATATTATTATAATGAGGTGTTATGTTGCATTGTTATTGTGTAAGCTTCTCTTTGAGTACCTCAAGCGCAGTCCGTTTCCTGTAACAAATACTCTCGGTGCGCAATAACTCCGCCTCATACCCACCTTCACAGAAAACTGGAAACAGATGTTTGCACCAAACGCTGCACTACTCACCAGAGGGCGCCTGATCACAAGCACTTTGGTATGTGGCGCTATGAAATTGGGGGTTAATAACTTGTACAACACTTGGGGAAAGATTTACACGCCCCCTGCACCACCACTACGTCACTTTTCGTGACGTACTGGTGGCGCAGGGGGCTCCTCCATATTTACAAGGAGAGGAAAAGCCACCCTGCGTGACTTTTCCTCTCCTCGTAAATATGGCCCCTTCACACGCAGCACTGTGCGTTGAAGGGGTGTTCCATTGGTGTTGCTGTGGGTGTTCCCACGCAACACCCATGGAACAAGACACATCTCCAGATTTACGAGAAATCAAAAATCTGGAGATGCGGGTGAATGCTACGCCACCTTAGAGGTGGCGTAGCGAGGCGCAACGAGGAGAAATGTTTTCATTTCTCCTCGTTTTTAGGTCTCGCCTGACCCAACGCATGCGCTGGTCTGGCGAGACTTTTTGAGAGGGCTCCAAAAAGTGCTACTAGGCCAGCCTAGAGCTACGGTGCATGTGCGCGGGCACCGTGCTTGACGCAATTACTTTCACTTTCGCGGCCGTGTTTGTTCGCGATCGTGATCACTTTCGCGGCCGCAAGCCTGCTTGTTTGAGCTTGTTAGGGTGTTTCATGCGACAGGGTGCTCCGGTATAAACCGGATGTATGTATAGGTTAACGTGCAAACATTCTGCACTGCAAACGTATTATCTCATCTTTCACTGTAGGAGAGTCATCAACGAGATGTTATTCTAACCGTGGCATGTTTGCACTGCTGTTTGGCACGCAAACAATTTGACATTTCAAAAGAATTCCCTAACACAATTATCCAAAGTAAAACTGTAGTTATAACGTTCAGAGGACTGACTGTCTCTTCTGGTGTTAAGCCCTAAACAAATACCAAGAGATTCACGAACAATAAACCAGACCCTCCCGGGGTAAGGGCAGCCTCCCATGTGGAGCCTACAAGCGACAATCTCGTGTGGATCCCTAACGAATGCCCCCGCACAATGACAGATGACAGGGGAGCCCAGCGGGGGTAACTGTGCCTCTCCGCAAGAGGGGAGCGCACAATTGTTTCATAATTCACCACAGACTCAAGGCAGGCTGGGTCATTAAAAGAAACAAGCAATAGCAAAGCTCGCAGGTCTGGCGTTGGCCTGTGTTCCATACGGGGGAGCAGATCTAGTTAGAAAACCGCAGCCTTTTGGCGAGTCTTGCTTTGTTCTGTCTAGGTTTTTGCAAAACTTTATGTGTTCACAAAGGCTACAAGGAGTGTGGTTGGAAATGGTTGAGCCCCACGTCTGTGGCTCGCTCGCCTTATTTTTCATGAATTGGTCTAGACGTGACATGGTTGCTTGTTGTGCGATGGAGGTAGACCTGGCGAGCAGGGCGCCGCGCTTGTCCTGATCAAACTTCAGCGCTATACAAAACATCTTATATTTTGACACTGCTGTTTTGGGAAGAGAAAACTGACAGCAAAGGCAGATGTCCAGAGATCATTGATGACAAGGCTTGTGGCGATCAGTAAACAACGTTTGGTGTTGCTGGGAATCAGCAGAAGGGCTTCAGAGGGCCTGAGATGTGATGCTCGAATCTTTCCAAAGACATGTTCTCGTTTGTGCGCATGCAGGTGATATCAGAGTCCCACCCAATTCTGTTTTTTATCATCACAGTGAGATCAGCTAATGAAATGCGCCTATATGGCCTTCCATTTTGGCAGCCTTTTTGACACAGCTGTCCCGTGGTCATTCTTTAATATTCTATCAGTGTAACAGGCATTTAGTACAGCTGCCGAACTCTGAGTGAATTTGCCCTATAAGTATGGTTATCATCAGATGACGCTATGCCATCGGGGAACGTTAGTTTTCAGGCATGGGCTTTTATTGAATAACCTACGGTGCTTTTATAGTTGTAGACTTGGTTGGCTTCAATTTAGCAATTTTGATAGGAGTACCAAATTAAATGACTTTTAAAAGGAAGCGCAGGACTGAAGGCATGTAGTGCAGTACCCTGGTGACAAGAGCAAACCTAATAGCAATAAATCGCATATTCAGGTTAACTTGGTACTGAGTTTGCCCAATCTGTTAAACTATATTTTAGATTCCGATTTAGATTTTATGACCATGCCCTTGCCAAGGCCAGTGGAAGCTGTGTGCGACAGAAGAGAAACAAGCATTGGCATAGCTAAGAGGTATCGCCTTTGGGACCTTATAAGTGTTTAGCTGTGCAACGGTTGATGTTGTTGCACCAAGGATATTGTGCTGCATAACTAAATACTTATAAGGTCCCAAAAGCGAGACCTATTGGCTATGCCAATGCTTGTTTTCTCTTTCAATGTGTGCTGCATTCTACAGCACGCATTGAAAGAGGAAAAAGCCTCCTGTGATTGTTTTTGTGCAGGAAGATGTACCTTCCGGCACAAAAACAATCTCCCCACAACGCACGCATCCATGCACCATGGTGCAAGGGTGCCTACGCCGGCGCATGGCTGCAGTTTGTGAGCCAGCGCAGGGGAAGCTCAGAGATGCAACATATTCTTGTAAATATGTCGCATCTCTGTGCTTTCCAAACTCACGCAGCACGGCGCAGCAAAATGACATGCTGCACCGTGCTGCGTTACTTTGTTGTAAATCCACCCCTTGTAGTTCTCAAGATGGGAAGATTTCTAGGGGCAGATCTATGTTGGAGTTGCGGCACTTTTACACCGCCGTTGCGTCACTTTTGTGATGGAGCGGCGGCATAAACCCTGCGCCATGTTGCGCCCTATTTACATCGTGACGCATCTATGGAGATGCGTCACGGTGTGAAACCTGCGTCCGGTTTCATGTGGGCGTTTCCACGCAGGGGGGGCGTACCGTCGCAGGAACGCCCCTGAAAAGTGACTCAGTGATATCTATAAGATTTCACTGAGTCACTTTCCCAACGCTGATGCGTCAAAACTCTGCAGGCGTAAGGCTTGACGCACCATGTTAGGTATGGCGTAGGTTGTCACATTGCTGAATTCCGTCGCGCTTGCGACACAACTTCAGCACTGCGCCAACCTTATGCCGGCAGATACGTCACGCATCTGCTTGTCCTTGCGCCACGATGCACCACATTGTAAATGCGGCGCATCTGCGGTGGCGCAAGGGCAAACTTGCGTGACGCATCTTCCCTGGCGCATCCATGCTGATTTGCAGGGATGCGCCAGGGAACATAAATCTGCCCCCTAGTGTCCAAAATCCATGGAACCAGAACATCGTAACCAAAATATTGCCTGACTGGAATACCTTTTCATAAATAACATTAAAAAAATATCGCCACTGGAGTTGATAATAGAACATATTCACACAATGGGGCAATATGTTTTCAAATAACATTTGGGGCGTGATGTTTTTACTAATGATATTCTGACATGCAACCTGCCAAAGAGTTAAAAGCAATAAACAAACACTCACCCATGTTTCCCGCTCTAAATGGGATGAGGAAAGAGGCCAGTTCTCTCTCGGTGGCCGGGGCCTGGGGGAAATGTTTCGGTTATCGACGGCCGCAGAGCACCACAGCTGACGCGCATGGACCCGCTAATTTGTCTCGGATTAGAACAAAAATGTGGCTTAATCGGGGAGACGGAGGGGAGGAGGGGGGAGGGGAGCAGACACGCCTCCCTGCACAGGGCTGGGTAGGGTGGTTCATCCAGGGATGGCCCTACACTCAGTTAGAAATCCTTCCTATGTAAAGCCCCCTATGCAAACTCCTCCTGCCCCCCAGTAGAGGCGCAACGATCCCCTGTGACCCCGGTTTTAGATCTCATCTATAAAGGATCTTCTGAAGCCAGGAAAAAAGGATGAAAGAAAATTCTTGTCTGGTTTGACACAATCTTAACAACTCCGGTGGCGTATGAAATGCGTTCATCATGTGTTATATTGTATCTATATAACCTGTTGGTAGTTGGTACCCCACCATAGATGGCTTTTTAAAAAATTCTTCCAGCTGTACTTTCCTGATAAAAACTTAATTAAAAATAAAAAAAGACACTCTTCATTCACAACGTCTTTACCCGGTTAAATCAGTTTTAAGACTGGGCGGCCTGATTTACAAAGTGGTTCTAGACAGATTTGACATTGATAAAATTATCGCCGCTTTAGTGGCCGAAAACTGCCACTAAAACGGCGATAATGGTCTTGATAATGTGCTCTATGGAATTCCAATTGAAGCCCATGTTAGATGTGAAGGACGTCGAACATGGGCTTCAATTGGAATTCCATAGAGCATATTATCAAGCCCATTATCGCCGTTTTAGCGGCAGTTTTCTGCTGCTAAAGCGGCGATAATTTTAGCGCCTGTCTTGATAATATTCCCCCTTTGTTCTTTGCCTTGTTCTTTTCGCACCCATTGTGGCTCCATTACAGGTTTGTGATGAAAGCACGCCGGTTCCCGATGTAATACAAGACCCCAAGCCTTCGTATTGCATTAATCGCTCTTACAACATTAATTCTAATTCCTTCCGCAAATTGCTCCGAGGTTGCTATTAGCAGCAAGAAGCGCTTTACAAAAGTTCTAGATTAAATACACGAATGCTGACTCCCGGAACAGATGTGTTCATTATTTGTAGTGTTTTTACTTTTTGTATGTGTAGGAGTTTGCATCTAATTTGGGGGCATATTATCAAGGACCGACGTTAAAATTATCACCGCTTTATCGGCAGAAAACTGCCGCTAAAGCGGGGATAATGGGCTTGATAATATGCCCTTGAGAATTCCAATAGAAGACCTGGTTCACACCAGATATGCCCTATAATTACTAGTGTGGCCATATGTGGAGTCTGTTCAATACAAATACTAGTGATGTTTAAAAGGCATGCTTCGATTCTACCTATCTGTATAATTCATAAGAAATACTGCTTTTGTAACTTCCAATCTACAGTGGAAATAGCTGCTCTACTGCGATGCAGTGCTGAGAAGTCCATCAATAACAACTGATCATACGTGCATCTTTGGTGAGTGTCAGACCTGCCAGCCTTAGGTCTGTCTCCCCCAACGTTTTGCCTTCCTCTGCCATTTTTGTGCTGGTCTTGGTTTTGCTGGCCTTAGGATTCTGTGCACTTTACCACTGCTAATCAGTGCTGAAGTGCTTGTGCTCTCTCCCCTAAACACTGTCACATTCGTTTATCCAAAAGTGGCATATTTAATTTACTTATAAGTCCCTAGTTAAGTGGCACTACTGCACCCAGGGCCTGTAAATTAAATGCCAGTTCTAGGCCTGCAGCACTGATCGTGCCACTCACCTGACCCGCCATTTCAACATGTCTCAACCTTGCCACTAAAAAGCCTGTGTGTGCAGTTTAGAGTGCTATTTTGCCAGACCCAAACCTTCCTATTTAATAGATATGTCACCCTTAGGATAGGCCCTCGACAGCACAGAGGGCAGGGTGCAATTAATTTTAAATTCCTTTTCACCCACAGGCCTGAACGGTTTGCAAAATGGGACAGGATAGCAATTCGTCAGGTCGGGTATATCTGGTCTGGGGACGTTTTGAACTCTACTAAAGCAATATCAACTTTCTGGTACTCAATTTCACAAGTGCCTACAACTTCAGCCCGCTCTTGCAGTTCACTTCCCCTTAGAGACCGATGTCCCGGACTTTAGTACCCAGTGGTTAAACTGTTGACTGGTAGGCTTGAAAAAAGTGCAATATCCTAGGATTACCATTTTCTGGTCATCAATTCCCCTAACCAGTTTGCAAGGCTGAAACAGAGGTGTGATCTGTGGATTGGGCAGCTGGATGACACTGACTGAAGGGCTGCTAGGATGGCCCCACGGGAACTTGCCATCTCCACATGCCTTAGGTTGATCCAACTCAATTACCTCCATCAATCCTATAGGACCCCCAGTGGCTCCAAAAGCCAACTTCTTTGGCTGCTCGGTGACAGATGCAGATTTTTTTCATGTGGTTTGGTTATGCCCGGTGTGGACCTCGACTGTTCACACCTGGTAGTTAGTCTGGAGCCTGAACAGGGAAGGCAGGATGCCTAGGGACTTCAAAGGGAATCCTCTAGAAGCTTCCACCAACTCCAAAAGCACAACTAGGTATCAATACTGGACCTCAGACACCAATTCTTCAGTACACATCTGAACCTTTGGAGGCTCTGCCAGGAAGAAGGACTGCTGTGCAGCTCCAAGGATTGGCACTCTGCTGGGCTGCTGCTAAGAAGGAACTGCTGCCCTACTCTGCTGACCTGCTGTCTGCTGCCCTGCTGCCCTACTGTGCTGACCCGCTGTCTGCTGCCCTGCTGCCCTACTGTGCTGTCCTGCTGTCTGCTGCCCTCTTGCTTGGGCGAGAAGGACTAGACCTGCATCTCTTGAACCTAGAGTGACTCAAATGGCTAGTTGACCGGCCTCCTGATCTGTAGCCTCAGGGACATACCTGACCTCCACCAACCTTACCTCTGAGCCTGGACACTGCCATCTGTGAGTTTACCCTACTAAGTGGGGCCACCCCAGTCCTGGACCCTTGGAAGTGGCCTGAAGGTGCTCTGCCATCCTCTGTGGATCCAGCAGAACTGGCTCATGAGGTGTGAATACCCTAGCAGAATCGCTTCTGTGTGAATTGGACCTGTAGCAAAGACCCGCATTGCAGCTCTTCGGCACTGCTGCATCGCTCAGACTGCTCAATGCATCCACCGCGCAGGCCCGCTCATTCCTCAATGACAGCCACCTCAGCGATGACTCCAGACTCCGCAACATAGCCTTGCACTTCTTTGGAACCGACATATTGCCCTGAATCCTCGATGTCAGACTTCCCATCGCAAGCCCCTACAACAAGTTTCTTGATGAGGACGCAGGCCTCTTCATCGCACCATATTTTCTGCAGCTGTCCTAGCTGGACCCTGCAGCTAGTCTGTGCTACATCATGATCGGCCTCAACTTTAAACTTTGTCCTGGACTGGCACAACCAGATATCCAGAGTAGGTGCTTTGTGGTTTTTGGCACTATTTTTACCTAAACATTAAAAGTCAATATCTCTGGGTCTTGTTTTATTTATGAAAGAAAGTTTTATTTTCTAACTTGGAGTGGGATCCTTTAGGTGTGGTGCTGTCAATGTTTTACTGTCTGAAGTGTTAAACAAATATGTTACAAATTGCCTCTAAATTAGGCCTGACTGCTCTGTGACAAGCTACCAGGGGATTGAGCACAGGTAATTGGGGTATGTTTGTGCCTCTTTCTGACAAGGATTGTGATTGCTGCTTGACCACGGCTCAAATCCTAGTCAACCAGTAACCCAACATCTAACAGAAAGAATTTCTAATGCTCATTTATTTGAAGAAACAAGTAATCCATTGTAATAACCTATGTTACGTTCAGCACTGCGCATTTTATCAGTATTAACAATGAACGTATATGCTACATTTTGTAACATTAATAATGATTAATAAAAAACATCAAGATTGCACCACCAATGTATATGGTGTGTGCATTGTGTTACTGTAAGAGCAATGGTTGCCAGTATGCACAATTTCAGTTCTGAGATTATGAAAAATAAATTTCAATTAGTCTGTATGGACAATCCAATTTGGAAATGGTTGTATCCAAATATTACCTCCAGTAAACATGAGACGGTGCGAGCTAGTTAAAGGAAATAAATAAATAAAAGCAATTATGTATTTGGTCACAAAGATAAATAAAATATGGCCGGGAGATACACCTTAGTGCACGGGCGGCTTAATGGACAGCATGTGTTACTAGGCTCACTATACGCCCCGAATGTTGAGCAGCCTTCATTCCTTGCTGACTTGTCCACAGTGTTGGCGCCATATGCGGGTCTCCCCTGGCTACTGGGCGGAGACTTTAACTCGGTCCTTGACGTGCAGCTTGATCGATGCTTCCCGCCTCTCCGTGGTACACAGGTGGGCTCGAACGCGCAGGCTTTGACCAACTGGATGTCACGCTGGGCTTTGCTTGATGTGTGGCGCAATTTGCACCCCGACGACCGTGTTTACTTATATTACTCGGCAGTGCACGACCTTCATGTCCGTCTCGACAGGGTGGTGGGCTCCTACTCAGTGATCCCCCTATTGGATCAGGCTGAATATCTAGGTCAGACACATTCTGACCACAACCCCCTTAGGGTGTGTCTCCGATGGAGGCCTGACCGCCCCCGGTTCCTACGTGGCACCTCGAGTCAGTGGCCCTAGAGGACAGGGAATTTCGTGCCTCTTTAGGCACTGCGATAGAACAGTTTTTTTACCTCAATGCGGGCACCACAAGCAGTGAATTGCTGGAGTGGGATGCCCACAAGGCCTGTATTAGGGGGCATTGTTTGGGCGCGACGTGGAACATCCGCAAGCAACTAGCGATGTCTCTTGCTGCTTTAGAGTCTCGCCTGCTCTTGTGTGAACTACATGGGGAGGGCGGCGGTCGGGATTCAGACCAACTGCTGGGACTTCGGGCGCGCCATGCTGAACTGCTGGAGCGCCTGCGTTGCCACAACTATGCGGCCCATTTGGCTCGAGTTCACACAGCATCAGATAGAGCGGGGAGGCTGCTGGCATGGCTACTTCGGCAGGAGACAGCTCATACCCCGATTGGTGCTATACGCGGACCTGATGGGTCGTTGGTGTACACACAGTGGGAGATTCACCAGGCGTTGACAGCACATTACACATCCTTGTATCGGTCGATGGGAAGTCGGCAGGCGCATCATCTAGACCAGTTTTTGGCGACTGCTGACCTACCCACGGTCCCGGATGAGCATCAAGAGTCGCTTGAGAGCCCCCTCACTGCAGATGAGGTTAGGGATGCGGTCACCTCTCTGGCCGCTGGAAAGGCGCCGGGTCTGATGGACTCCCGGCGGAATATTATAAAGCCTACAGGGAAGCACTGATATCTAAACTTTACGCTCTTTATCTGGCCACCCTTGAGGAAGGTGCCTTACCCAGATCGATGCGAGAGGCCTATCTGGTTTCCCTGCTCAAGCCTGGGCGGGATCCCACCCAGTTGGGGTCCTACCGCCCCCTTGCCCTACTTAATACGGATTACAAAATCCTGGCGAAGGTGTTGGCGGAGCGTTTGGCGCCGGTGGTACTGACGTTGGTGCATGTAGACCAAAATGGGTTTGTACCTAAACACAGCACCTCTCTTAACCTGCGACGGTTTTTTCGTGTGGCAACGGACTGTGTCCAGCAATGGCCCAGGGCGGGCTGCCTGGTCTTAGACCTTGAAGAGGCATTTGACTGTCTGGAATGGGGATATCTGGTGGCGACATTTTCACACTTTGGGCTGAGCCTCGGCTTTCTTCAGCTCGCAGCCCTCCTATACAAGGTCCCCACAGTGAGAGTGAGAACTAGACCGTACATATCTGATGCCATCCCTGTTGGTCGCGGCACCAGGCAAGGGTGTCCGAAGTCACCCCTCTTGTTCGCACTCGCGATGGAGCCACTGGCGGCGACACTTCGCAGAGAGCTGGCTGACAGCATCCCGCTAGGCGATACGACACACCAGGTGTCCCTCTACGCGGATGATCTGTTGGTTTTTGTCAGGGACGTGTCTCGTGTCCCTGTTGCTCTGGAGCGCATCCTGCATGAGTTTGAGGTGCTCTCGGGACTCCGGGTGAACGCCGCCAAGTCCTGTCTTTATGCATTCGGGGCTGATACTCAGGATCCTAGCTACTGTCTTGGGGGAGTGCAGGTGCAGTGGAGACCGGACACCTTCCACTATCTGGGTATCCAGATCTACCGCCAACCGGCGGATCTTCTGGAGGGCAATCTGGGAAGAGCTGTGTCTGCAGTCAGGGCTCAGATGAAGTTTTGGAGTACGCTCCCTCTCTCGGTCACTGGCCGAATAGCATTGGTTAAGATGGTGATATTGCCCCGTCTACTGTATTATTTTGCTAATCTACCCATCTATGTCCCGGCATCCTTCTTCGCTGGTTTGGCGCGATCCCTTCGAGACTTCATATGGGGTGCCGCGCGACACAGGGTCGCGTTGCCAAAACGTTATCTCCCCGTTGGCCAGGGGGGACTTGCAATGCCATGTTTAGAACACTACTACCTGGCAGCGCAGCTTCAGTGGATAGCCCGCTGGCTGGCGGACAGAGGACGCGAGGACACTGCAACTGCGGTGGCCCCCCCCTCTCTCATTGGCAGACCTCCTTGGGCTCTTCCATCCGGCTGCGGGGATGGCGAGGCCTGCGCCGCTACTGCTAGCGGTGGCCTGCAAATGTTACCGTCGGTGTCTCCGTCTTACCCGATCTGGGGTCCCTTATGCCCCGGCTATACCACTTGAGGGCTCCCCAGGTGGGCAGGGGGTGCTTGAGGCTCCGGAGTTGGACGACTGGAGCGCTGCTGACATCCACACCTTAGGGGACCTCTACCGAGATGGGACTATTCTTTCATTTCCCACCCTGGCGGAGGAGATGGGTCTAGCCCTGGGCCAGTTTCTTCGCCACCGGGCCTTGGTGGAGACGCTGTCGGAACACTGGGGAGATCTGAGGGAGGAACCAGAGCAACATTTAGTGGTACAATACCTTCATGTTATGAGGAGGGGGAGGCACCTGGTTAAATGGTTTGCGGCGGCTCTGCGAACACACGCGGCGATGAGTTTGGTGTCACTACGTGGAAAATGGGAGACAGATTTGGGTCGTCCCATGACTGACAAGGAGTGGGACGGGTGCTACAGGGCCCGAAGAGAGTCCCTAGGAACATGCGCTTCCGCCAAATACAGTTCTTCATCTTACACAGGGCGTATCTCACGCCCGCATCTATTAACAGATACTTTCACCGTATAGATGCGTGTTGCCCCCGCTGTGCGGAGCCAGATGCTGGCCTGATCCATATGCTGTGGAGCTGTCCCGTGCTGGGCGCCTACTGGCAGACAATACGGGAGGCGCTCTACGAGTGCATAGGGCGCGATATTCCATTCGAGGGGTCAACCTACTTGCTGCATCTTTTCCGCAGAACACCCTCCACAAAAGTCACCTCTAGATTCATAGACCTGGGGATTGTGGTGGCAAAGCGTCTTCTCACCAAGCGCTGAAAGGCGGACACCCCCCCACACGTAAAGGCATGGTGCGGTTCCTTCCTGGTCTGGGCAAAGGCGGAGGGCGTAGCCCTCCGGAGGGAGGAAACATTGGGGCTCAGGATGACACCCATCGCGACCCAATGGGAGGAGTTGTTGCAATCCATGCTGCAATTGGGAGCGGCCATCACAGAGGACAGTGGGGGGTACACTGAGGGAGCCGCGCTGGATGGCGAAGAGCTGTCCTGCCCGGCAAAGGTCCGCGACGCAAGATCTAGTAGCTTCAGTCAAAGTGGCGAGGCATAGGAATACACACAATACCGTCTGTACAGCATCTTGAACAGAGGGATGCGGGGTTTGAGAGGAGGTGACCCAAGGGGTGATGAGAAGAGGATACTTGGGCAAGCACCGGGCGCTGCTGCTGTTCTTATGGTTGATGTTCTGCAGAGGTGATAGTTTCCCAACTGCGTAGTCTTGTTACTGATAAAGGAATTGGCTATCTGTTTATGGTGTAATACCAGAAGGGAGTGGACACAGCAGTAATGCCTTTACCTTATAGTTACCCGCATAGGGTAAGACTTCAGAATGTACAGCGGTTCAGCAGTTGAGGTCCTGGCCATGGGGGCCTTCAGTGTGGAAGGGACTTAAGAGATGTACCCATTGCTGCAGTGAATTGTACACGGATATGAATGTTTCACTAAACGTTATCTATAGCCGTATGTTATTCTGCTCCATGATGTGCTGTATACCATCTAAAACTCAATAAACAGATTTCTAAATAAACAAAGATAAATAAAATAAGGGAAATAGAAAATACAAGTAAAATGTGTTAATTTCTAATATATTCCATAATAATAGTAAATAACAACATCAATCTATTGACACAGAAATTAATGTAACAGAATTCCTGATTTTCATTGAAACAAAAAAAACTAACAGAGAAACATTCTTCCTAACCAAACCCTGTAAATTCAACAAATCCACAACTAAACTCCCAATTGCATTTGAGCTGCAATCGTGGGTGCAAATTGCATGCCCATAAATTACTGCCTGCATAGGGCGCGATAGCAGGTGTGAGATTTGCTCCTGAGTCTACATTTAACTACATGGAACTGACAATAATTTTTGAGTGAATCCAGTGGGCAAGTATCAACCGAACGGTTGCGATATTTTTTTGGCAGGTGCCAGGTTTATAGCCGTGAACACCATTGGAGGGTCAGCAAACCTCCATTTACTTGTGTGCCATTTCAACTGGGGTCCTGGGGACACAATGTCTGGACTTCCTAGGTTAATTTGATATTTTCCAAAGAATGCTGGTTGTCTTAGATGATTATTTTCCTAAGTGGGCTATGAATCATCCAACTACGCAAGAGGTGACTGAGTAAAGAAAGGGTCATTATCGTACAATCACAACTGATGAAGGAATTGAATTTACTTCCCTATTGAAGTAGAATGTTCTCAAGATGACCTGAGTAGTCCATAAACGCAGTGCCTTAATAGACCCTTTGGCCAGTGGCATAACGGAGAACGTAAACAAAGTTAGTGTAAGGGTATCCATGCAGCCACATCTTCAGGGAAGGACGCCACATCAACCCTAAGGCAAATGTTCTGGGATTCTTGTAGTGTTCCTGAAAGAACATGGTATTTACCTTTCAAGATGCTACAACAGAGGTTGCCTGCTACAAGGCTACTGCACAAAAGCTAAATGGAGTGTGCCGCCCCAATCTTGGTACCAGAATCTCGCAAAATTTGTCCTTGGAAAACCGCAACCACCACTTCCAACCAGCGGCATACATACACTCCACTGGGGTCGTTTAGTGGGTAGCGTCATCATCGAGTCACACACCTGGGTGCTGAATTTACCAGGTGAGTAACGCCTCCACAATTGTCTGGGACTAAACCCCAGGAATCCTCTACACTACAAGTGAGCAAGATGTTCTCTGGAGTAATGAGGCTGAAGGCCGAGTTTCTGTAGAAGGTCCTGGAAATCCAAGGTCACTTGCAATATCCTTTAGCATGTAAAAGAGGGCATTTTATTCCTTATAATGCATGGTCACATGGCCAAAAGATTAAATCCACGGTATCTTGCCCCTTCATATGAATGAAAATAGTAATAAATAAGTAGAATAAATGTCGCTAGAAATGACTAACACTGATATAGAACTAATAGTAATATGCGGCAAAAATGCACTTTATAGCTAACAAGCAAAGACACCGATGTACACATACACAACTTATATTCAGGTCAACATGCAATGACACAGGAATCTCCTACACCTACCAATACATCCATGCGCACACCCAAAAACATGAATTCTCTCTCTCTCTATCAGCCTCACACCACCATATATATCAACAAACTAATGCACACAGACCAACAGGCACATATGCACAGTCAGGCATCTAAAGACACATTAGACCTACTTACAAGCACTCATATATAAAAAATAACTCAGATAATGACACACATTTTCGTACATGCAAGTCACATAGAGAAACAAAGCCAGATAGACAACCCACATGTAGTCACAAACTACACGCCCACGAGGGCATGAGTCATGCGGCCGTGTGGTGGGAGGATGACAGGGTGCATTAGTGTGAGTTCATACATGGTTAAATAAATAAATAAACACACATATTATAGTGGGCGGATATATCGAAACTTAGATTAAAGATATAGGGCCAGAGAAAAAGGACCGGGAGATTCGTGGGGTGCAGTTGGGGTACAGGGCGGCTGTGGTGCCTGGCCCCTGCCTGCTGTGCATGGGGGAGTACAGCACTAGCACCTTTGTCCTCCCATCACCCTCCTACCTCTGCATCACGGACCTTATATTATCTACCACCTGCTCCCAGTCAGGATGCTGCTCCGTTCTTTCCTCCAGAAGCCGAAAAACACACAGGTTTGGAACCGGCATCCCCAGGCCCCATGCCAGGCCCCCCCGTTGGGTGAACAAACGTGTAATCTCTGGATTAACCGACATGGATACCTGCCACAGTCCGAGATTTCGGCTCATTATCGTGTCCAGATCAAAAGGTGGAGAGTTGGAAAACATACTCTATTAAAACGTTCCAACAAATATATTTTCCATTGGCTTGTTGTCACGTGGACCGAAAAGCTCCCCATTTGCAGTTTGCTGATTGAACAGCTCCTCGGTGGTCTCGGCGCATCATGGAGCAGACACTGAACAAACAGGCAGAAGATCGACACCCTCCCCAGTTATGAGCGCCAGCAAAGAAGGGACATCAGCCGTGAAGTTAAATTGCATTTTAATCTCGTTTACTAAATTGATAGCTCCCTTGAGAAGCTCGCTGGGAGCATTACACCCGTCCAGTGTTTCTTGGCACACCCCTGCTCTGCTAGCAACATGTGGCCCCCGGCCTGACTTGAGCCTTGGGGGCCTATTATGATGGCGGGCGGATCACCACCACCCAGCCGGCAGTGGCGATCCGCCCGCCATCAGAACTACATTTACCCCAGCCAAATTACCATGGCAGGGGTACCGCGGCAGATGGAAAGTCCGCCCGCCGCTTTTCCGCCGGTTGGCAATCGCCACAATTGCCGGCCGGGCGGAAAAAGCCCACAAAATATGGAATAACCATATTATGATGGTTGCGGCGTGTATGCCTTTCCATGGCGGAGACTACACCATGGAAAGGCATGCGGGAAATGACTTTGGGGGCCTGTTGCGGGCCCCATGGGGGGTGGAGAGTGGGTGGCTGCACTGGCATTTCCATGCACAAGGTGGCAGGCACTGCGCGGTGCCTGCCACGTTGTGCATGGCAATGTACAACATGCCTCTTTGGAATTGCGGCAGATGCTGCTTACAGCACCACCCGCCGCAATGTCAAAGATGCGGAATGCGACCGTCAGGGTGGTGGTTGCATCCTAATTGGCGGTGCGGTACCGCCGCACCACTGGTGGCCGGTTCCAGCACCGCTAGGGTGGCTGGTCCGCCCGCCATCCTAATGGGGCCCTTGGTGTCCTGGAGGGACCATCAGCTCAGGCCTCTTCCTCTGGGTTCAAACATGCCGGAGCCGATTCGCAGAACTAACTTAAGACAAAATCCTAAATTTACTACTTTTGGTATTCACAGAAGTTAGGATTTTGTCTTAAGTTTGTCTTAAGACAAACTTAAGACAGACTTAAGACAGACTTAAGACAAACTTAAGACAAACTTAAGACAGACTTAAGACAGACTTAAGACAAACTTAAGACAAACTTAAGACAGACTTAAGACAAACTTAAGACAAAATCCTAACTTAAGTCTGTCTTAAGTCTGTCTTAAGTCTGGCTTAAGTTTGTCTTAAGTCTGTCTTAAGTCTGTCTTAAGTTTGTCTTAAGTCTGTCTTAAGTCTGTCTTAAGTTTGTCTTAAGACAAACTTAAGACAAAATCCTAACTTCTGTGAATACCCAAAGTAGTAAGTTTAGGATTTTGTCTTAAGTTAGTTCTGTGAATCGGGCCCGTCCTTCCCATCCTCGGGTTCTGTGCTCCTCATACAGCACTTTTGATGCTTTTAAGGAGGGCTATGACTTGAGTTTGACTGTCAGTATCTGAACACATGGCCTGCAGATCACCACACGTGTATGTTGGAAGGATTTAACTTTTTGAGCCATCGTGCTGGCTTCTGTTGCATCAAGAGTGTCATTTCTCTGTGAAATCGGTCCCTGAGCATTGTCATCAGTAGGGTACGGTACAGGAATATCGGTGCTGTGCTACAAAAATATCATATTGTAGCATATACATTGACAACACAATATGAAAAAGGAAAGTGCATATAATTTCATATAGGTTTACAATACTTTACCCTACACATATTTATATATAAGGGACTCTGCACCTCAACACAAACTAATGATCTTTGAAGCCATCTCCTTATAAGATTCTCTTGCGGCACTAAAAACACTCAAATCTGGCTCTCCTAATGATCCTTGCTCAACTAAACTACTTGCAGCTGCACCTCATATCATCAATCCTGTAGTTAACACGCTACTCAATGTATCTTTATCCTCGACCAGGGTTCCCTTGGCCTGGAAGCAGGCCATGATTATCCCCTTGCTTAAGAAACCTGCTCAGGACCCTTCACTACCCTCCAATTACCGCCCGCCTCGCTTCTCCCCGCAGTGGTTAAAATCCTCAAAAGCAGGTTAACATCAATGCGGGGTTTTGTTGACAGATGTGAACTTCTCCATCCAGCCCAATCAGGCTTCAGAGCTATGCACCGCATGGAAACAGCGCTGACTGAAATATCTGAAGCTATTCAGGGGACTCTAGATGCAGAAGGCAGGGCAGCCCTGGTCTTGCTATACCTTTCGGCGGTAGGTCCCCCACGACCTGTCATTGACCCGTCTTCCGGATCTTGGCGTGGACGGATCAGCCTGGAATTGGCTTAAATCATAACTGGCGGACAGAACCCAACAAATCTGGATCCTGCCTTTTACAGCGTCTCACCAGAAACTGGACACAGGGGTCCCCCAGGGCTCGGTACCATGTCCTCTGTTGTTCAACATCTACGTGTCTCCCCTTATTCAGTTAGCAGAAGTTCTTTGGGCGAAAGTAATTTCGTATGCAGGTAATACACAGCTGCTTTTTTCCTAGAGCAAAGACAGTGGGGCTAACAGTGCACATGTTAAGGTCTGCCTCTCTGCAATTTTCCACTGGCTGACGGAGGCCCAATTAAAATCCAATGAGGACAAGAGAGAGATTCTTCTCTTTGGGAATTTTCCACTGCTCCCCGTTGATGCCAGGAAAACCGTCATCCAAGCTCTGATTACGTCCCTCATCGATTATGCCAACGCTCTTTATGCTGGTCTGCCTGGCTACCTGCTCAACAAAATTAAGGTGATCCAGAATGTAGCGGCCAGATTACTACTTAACCTCCCCAAGAGGGCGAATGTCAGCTCACATTTCCGTGATCTGCACTGGCTGACAGTGATAAAGAGGGTGACGTTTAAATCCCTGGTGGTGCACTCCACCTTATATGGCCATGGCCAGGCCTATCTAAAATCTAGATTTAGTTTCTACTCACTGGCCAGGCAGCCTCGTTCGTCTCACAAGCTAATGGCATGCGTTCCCAGGGTCTTCAAACAGAGGGCTGGTGGCAGCTCCCTGTCACAACTTGGGGCTATGGCCTGGAGCAAACTTCCGGTGGAGCTTCGAGATGTCCGTGCTCTAAGTGTATTTTGGAAGAAGGTGAAGGCCTTTCTTTTTAAATAAGATCTCCCGAGCTGTTCACTCTACCTGCAAGGCACACGCCGGGACACTCCTTGGAGTAGCTGTGCACAATACAAGTGTTAATAATAATAATAATATATGATACACAGATATTACCCTCCAGATTCGCCGCCGCAGTAAGGATGGATAAACTTAGGAAGACGGCAGATGCAGCTGATTAATCAAAGGTTTGTAGTTTTTATTTTCCTTTTGATTTGCACTTCCACCAGCAAAGTGCACGTGCATTTAGAAACAACAGAGCTGCGTTTCGCCAAAGGCCTTCGACTGGGTCATATATAGAAGATAGATAAATTCACTGAAAAAACAAAGGATGAAGTGACGGAAGTGACAGTATAGCTTGGTGTGATAAAAAGATCTGTCTTTGATTGAGAAAATCCTTAGAAATTCACTGAAAAAAGCACAGGTTAAAGTAAGGTTTTAGTTAGGTGAAATTGTTAGTGAAACCATTAATGTTTTGAATAGACAAAAAAAAAAGAAATTCACCAACTAGACTTAGCAGAGCTATCTACAACTTTGCCCCGACATGCACTGCTTATGAACTCACATATTACATCACTCATGACATGCTCTATGACATAATTTTCAGGACAGGGGACTGCAGTGACCGGCTGGTCGTGGTCTAGTGTTTCTAAACTATGTGTTTCCACCAGCCACTCCTTGAGGGCTGGCTTCCACACTCACGCCACACTCATCCATCACAGGTGTCACCGGTCAGGTGACCCTGCTAATAAAAGGAGCCGGGCGCACGTGCCCAGGGCCAGTTCCAGATCCTGTAATCCAGTGACCGTGTCGTGATTACAGCTGCATGATGGCCTAGGGCCCCACCCATTACATAGACTAAGTCCCCAAGTCCTGTAATGGCTGCCAGCAAAATTTTTCTCATGCCGCTGGCAGCCAATCCGCGCTCTCGCTCCTACCTGAGTCTGACTCCCACAGAAGCAAAGTGGCCCACAGGAAATAAATCTCCTGGGGCCAAACAGAATTCTCTATTTTAAAACTGACGCCCCCAGCAATCTTTCTTGAGTCTCCTGCGGACCCAATCGTCCAGATATCTACATTTTTTTAACCTTAATTTCTCAAAACCTTTGAATGGATTTACACCAAATCACAAAAAGCATATTCTGCATACCAAGCTGTAGCTTCTCGCTAAATTTGGTATAAATTCATTCAGCAGTTTTTGCTGTAGCCCTGTCTAAAGAAGTTTTGGGAGTCCCTTTTATTCTCGGCCCCCACTGGATAGCTCACCCCAAAACTTTCCATGCACAAACTGGTCAAAAAGTAGCACCTTTAATAAAGTTTTGTGGAGATTCAACAAATGATGCTAAAGTTTTTAGCAACACAAAAAAAGCTTTCCTATGGAACAGCTGCCCTAACTCTAAGTAGCCAGTGGCGACCGCCACTTAGAGATTATATATATATATATATTCAATGAAAAAACCATAGGTTTCACACATGTTATAGTTAGCTGGAAATTTTACTGATAAAAAACCAATGAAATTCCCCCGTTATAGTTACTGTAGGCAACTATAACTCACGCGACCGCAATCCTCTGCTGATGCTAATACTGTATTTAGACACTTATTTGCCCATGTCTTCTTCCATTAAATTTTAGCTATACATATTTTACAAATTTTTTTTTCTCATAAAGACACATATGTCATCAGCAGAGGATTACGGTCGCGTGAGTTATAGTTGCCTACAGTAACTATAACGGGGGAATTTCATTGGTTTTTTATCAGTAAAATTTCCAGCTAACTATAACATGTGTGAAACCTATGGTTTTTTCATTGAATTAGCAAGGTTTTTTAAATGCTAATTCCTAACTATAACGTGTGTGAAACCTATGGTTTTTTCAGTGAATTTGTACGTTTTTTTAAATGCTAAGTTACTTTACGCCATTCGTGGCGTGCACGCCCACTTAACGCAGTTCGTTCCGTGCGCGCACGGTGCGCTTCGCGCACCCTGCGCGCACAGTGAGCACGCGGTGCGCTTCGCGCACCGCGCGCCCACTTTACGCAGTTAGTGCCATACACGCAAGGTGGGCACGCAGTGCGCTACGTGCACCGCGTGCCCACGTTACGCACAGTGCGCACATGGAGGACATATTATGCACTTCCTTGTGATAGGTAATCTGTTAAATTTAATTTGTAAGTGATGACAATAATATGCCATGCAGAGAGAGTGTTTTTTTTTTTTATTAAAATTTTTAGCGTAAGCGCACCGTACGCGTACGGTAAGCGTAATCGGCGAAATTTTCAAAAAATAAAAATTTACCGTTTTTGGCCTTGGGGGATCTTTGAGGACTCAACTAACATGGCTATGTGCATGGGCGCTGTCTAAACAGCCCCTTTATATGTTTTTTGCCTTTGTTTACAGCCCCCCCCTCAGAGTGCGAGAGAGAAAATGGCGGCCGCCGCTTCCTGGTTTCGACCGATTCGAATGTTTACTTAGATGTAACAGCCAATCAGAATCGCGCTCGCGCACGCCACCGTACGCGTACGGTAAGCGTACCGTAAGCGCACCGTAAGCTGGCTCAGATATATATATTGATTTAAAGGCTATTTTCTCAGAATCTACTGAACAGATTTACACCAAACCTACAAAAGGCACTTCCTTGACCTGAGGACTACCTCTCTGCCAAATTTCTAGTAATTCTGTTCAGCCGTTCGGGCTGTAGCCCTGTCTAAAGGTCCTATGGAAAAATGCATGGGAAAAACGCGTTTTGGGACCCCCCTTTTATCTCAGCCCCCGCTTGACGAATCACCCCGAGACTTTCAGGGTAGGAGCGGAGCGTAGCGCCCCACCTATTTTGAAAAATCCGCGAGGATTCGTCGACCGGCGCCAAAGTTATTCAAAATAGAATGTTGCGGATTTCCTATGGAAACGTGGTCCTAACTATAACTACCTACTGGCGACCGCCAGTAGGTAATATACATATATATATATATATATCTCGTCAATGTACGTAGATAGTATGTTAAGAAGGCTAAATTTATGCATTCCAGTATATATTATGCAGCATATTAGGTTTATGTTATTGCAATATGGCTACATGATTCTTATAGGTATTTTGGCACAACCTTGGTTAGTAATACTCAACTTATGCTTCAGGTTAAGCATTGCACTTTCTACACCGTATTCATCATTTGCACTGCCATCTTTAACTTGTGTTTGAACAGTGGGTCGGCGCGCCACATTTGGGCAAGGGTGAGCAGTGGCCATAACTACCTCCTTGAGTTGGAATCTGATGACCACAATGTGTTTGATATGTCACTCCCACCTCAGAAGCCTCAGAATTACTCCTCCTCTCGACTCCATACACCTATATTATGACTCTTACAAACCTAATTGGGACTCTTAAAAGTCTAACTTTTGTTTTTCAACTTTAAACAAATATTGTTCCAGATCATATGTGAGGCTTGCATTTTCCGGAAGCAGTTATTGATTTACCAAAGCTGATGGGCACTGTTTAATTTGCTCGAAATAGTAATTATTGGGTGTATTTTGCATATGTAAACTAGCCAGGCATGAGGTGGAATAATAATCTATCATCAGCAGCTAATACCATGAGGTGAGGGTTGGACATTCCGCTGGGTGATTCAGGATGCAAATGCAATTGATTCAGCCCTAAAACTGCTGTTGAAGAGTTTTAGTCCAAAGCCAACTTTATGGATATTGTACACAATACAGCTATTTCCAATGCAAAATGAAGCCACACCTAAAGGCAGAATGGCTGCAGTATACAGCATTACCGTTGATTCAAAAAATAAATAACCTAGGTGAATGTAAACATGCACAGGCACGAGGCTGAGGGCAGTGAAACCTAATGCACCTAAAACGCACCAACCATCTGGGCCAAACAACCAGCACATCTAATGGGACAGCTGGGAAAGCGAACGATGCTCCAAAAAAAACGAATACAATAAATATTTATTTCCATTTTTGATTAGCTATGAACGTCATATACCAAAGAAAGAATTTACATTTTATAAATATATATATTTAGGCCAACAATTTCGAGATTTCTTCACCCAACAAAATTTTTCTCTAGTCCTTGTAGATAAATACCTGTTTAAATATTCTACACATACATTTTTCAGAGGCATTGTCTTCGTATATGCACTTTTATAGATTTGTAAAAATACATAAACAATATATAACTACCATGAACCCTGTCCAAGACAAGGTAAATTGCCATGTCCAAGGTCACACATTGAATATGTTCAGGGCCGGACTGGCCATAGCAGGCACCCGGCATTTTCCCGGTGGGCCGCCAGGGTTGGGGGCCGGTTTTGGGCCCCTGGGGGCCAATATTTTTATAGGGCGGTTTTGCAGCATAGCTGCAATAACGGCCGCTGTAAAAAAAATTGGACGAAACTGTCCATGATAAACAGCTCGGCCGCACCCCCAACCCCCCTACGGGCAGGCAGAGCACTTTGCCAGGGCGGGTTTTGGTTCCCAGTCCGGCCCTGAATATGTTCGACAGAAGCACATGTTCTAGAACTCTTAAACTGATCCCCACTACTCTCCACACTCTTCTGTCCCCAAACAGCTATGTTGTTTAAATAGAAAAGAAATAGTTCATAAATTCACCTGCTTAGATTTCTGATAAATCACCCCAAATTTGAAGGTATTGTTGACTTCATGTTCGTCGTAAGACACAATCATTTGGGAGGCCTGGAAGAAAGAAAAATGTGCAGATCTTAATTAGGTGACAGCAGTCTTAAGACATGAAGAAGAGTGCAAAACAATCCTCTAATGAACCGATTTTAAAAACAGAGTCACATGTCCTTCGTGGATAATGGAATGCTAGGGGTATGACACTTGCCAGAGTAGGTCGAGGAAAAAAGTTTGATAGACTATGATATTCCGTCTAATCATCTCTGCTGAACTAGATTCTCTTTTTTTTAATCTAATGTATATTGTGAAATGGATCCTAGGGTCTCTGGGCCCTTGGCTAGTATCCTAGTGGCCATTGTGTGGCCCCTACCGTAATATACTTCGTGTGGTGCTTATTTGTGCCCACAGGATCCTAAAGGATCATTTCCTCTTTACACAGAGCTGTGCTCACATGGAAATAAGGCACTGCCTTTGCCCCTGCACCCACACTATATTATAACTTTGGAATGTTGAGCACTCCATTGAAAACAACGGAGTGCTCCAGGCTTCTAATGGCTGTGAGAAGCCCAGAGCATCAACATTCCAATGTTTGTTAACAGCAACAGCTGTGAGCAAATGTCTCTTGGAGCCCGATGGGATTTTAACCCCCTCTGGCTCCATGAGGCCTTTGTTTTACAAATTAGAACATTCTGCCCTCCAGGGGCGGAATGTTCTAAAAGCCTTAGAGATCTCCGTAGTGGGCTATATCTTTTATTAAAGGCCCGCTCCCTTGATAAAGGCCCTCGCCCTACGCTTGAGCGAGACAATAATGGTCATTAGAGCCTGCAACGGCAGGCACTAAGGCTGCATTAGAACATTGGACTGTTGGGCGCTCCCATGAAAACAATGGAGTGCTCCAGGCTTCTAATGGCTGGTAGAAACCCAGAGCTCCAACATAGCAATGTTGTCCTTCACAGCTGTTGCAGTGAACAAAGGCCTCACGGAGCCCTGGAGGATTTCAATCCCCTCGGGCTCTGTGAGGCCTTTGTTTTATTTCTTAGAACATTCTGCTCTCTAGTGGCGGAATGTTCTAATAATCTTATATCCCTCTGTAGCTGGGCTATACCAGCTTTAAAGTCCTGCTTCCTTGTTAAAGGCCCTCACCTTCAGTTCGGGTCTTGAACGCTGGAGCGGGACTTTAATGGCAGATAAAACCTGCTATGGCTAGCTATAAGGGTATATTACAGCCACAGGTGTAAGCTCAAACAGGCCATTGGGATTCTCACTGATTGTTCTTCACATACAAAGCAGCATATAGTCAGTCCAAACCCCCAACGGTGCCCCCTAGGGGCAGGCACGGGACTCTCAGTGGCCACCAAGAGAGGCATTTCAAGTCACCTGCACGGATCCCTGTCCCCTCCTTGAAGAGCTGCTGGTCCTTCTGATTTCAAAGATGAACCAGCAGCTTCAGTGCTGAAGTGTCCTCTTGTTAGGCACAAGTTTGTATTTGCTCTGGGGAAAGCACATTTTCTTTTTAATATTGCAAAGTGAAGAGTCCATGGCTCAGCTCCCACACAACAGCCAGGACACTCACCAAAGGCGAAGAAAATATTTCCGCAATACATATTGTATAACTCATAGCCTTAAAGAATAGTCTTTAGTCTTGTACAAATAGTGGGTGACCCAGCAGCAATTTAAAACTAAAACACAGGTGATAGAGAATGTACAGATCCAAACAAAGTTATACAGAGAAGGGAACTTATTGCCTAGAGACAACTTCAAAAAACTAGATCCATGTAAATTATCAATTGAAATATAACATGTAAGTTGGAGAGGAAAGCAATGGGAGGGACCTATTAGGAAGAGGTCAGTGAAGGAGGTAAACTTCTGAGAAGGATGTCTGAGGCTCCTTGGGTGGAGACCTTTTATTAATGCGAGGATGACCTTTATTTTCATGCAGTTGAGTAGAGCAAGGGACTCGCTCTAGTGGTAGATTTCACCCCCCGGAGTCAAGGTGGAGCGGCCAGTGGGCCACGGCTCAAAAAATGTCCGTAAGAGACCTCCACAGAGCTGGATATGCTGAATCTTTGGTGTAATGAAGAATAGTGAAGACAAATGCTTCAGCGGGGTGGCTTCCACATCGAGCTTAGATAGTGGCCATCGGAGCTCTCCCAGGACTCACATTCCAGTCTTCAGATAGGACCAGAGACTTCTCAAACCTGTCCTTCAGGTGGCTGCTGCTGTTTCTTCTTTAGTGTTTAATTTGCTGCTCAGTTATTTGTATTCTCCAATATGTATTATCCGTATATCCCAAGGTGCCTTATGGAGAGTTTAAATCTTTCTCTTCTGTATTGATCTTGGTCTGTAATTATGATGGGAACCAAGTTCATCTCATTTTATCGATCTAAAGACCCCACCAAGGACATATCAAAAGAGCTCCCTGGAGTATGACTGAGCCCACCCCAGTTTATTGGGACCGGGTTAGACCCACTGATGAAGCATGCCACTGATAGAGTGGGTGAGTGTATGAAAAGCAATTAAGGAGTGCCCGCTGCATTTTGTATTATTGTACCTTCAGTCACGATTGTAAATTATGTCCGGTAATTTGGACTTGCATATCTGAGTGTGGATTTGAGTAAACTAGGGAGAGACTATCCTGAGCCCCACTAAATAATATATCTCCCCACCAGCCAATAGAACCTCTGGGTCTGACCCAGGAAGTGGCATAACGTGGGCGGGGCCAAAGGGGCGGTTGCCCCAGAAGCAAAATTCTTAGGGGCGCGAAATTCAAAAGGAAAAAAATTCGTACTACTCATTTTTTTTTCTTTTAACATTTTGCACCAGGTAGTGCTAACGGTCCACGGCTTTGGGGGCGCAATACTTGCCTTGCCCCGGGTGCTGGCAACCCACGCCTCGCTGCTGGACCCAGGTTATTGTCTAGGACACCTACGAAAAGTCAGGGATTGCAAAGGGTCCCAGTTAGGTATACAGATTTGACCACTATTTATTGTGAAAAGCGAGTTATGTAAAGAAGATAACAGAACGTGTATATGTGAAGCTCACCTTCACCCAAGGGTATCTTGGCGCTGATTAACATATTTATTTATTTATTTATTTATGGGTTTGTACCGCGCTGGACTCGACTCCCGAAGGAGTATCTCCGCGCCTTGAGACGGCCATATTACAGCAGAAGAGGAAATCCACGCAGTATATCTTAATAGTTCTGAAATAGGAAGGTTTTTAATTGTCTCCTAAAAGGAAGATGATCGTCGCATAGCCTCAAAGATGTAGGGAGGCTATTCCATAGGGTTGGACCAGCAACTGATAGGGCTCTGTCTCCCTGTCTTACTTTTTTTACTCTGGGTACACGTAACAGAGCCTGCTCACTGGATCTCAGAGAGCGCATGGGTACATAGGGGCAGAATTTGTTGGAAAGATATACAGGGCCTCTCCCATGTAAGCATTTATGTATAACACAGCCGATTTTAAACTTCACCCTCTGTTTGATAGATAACCAATGCAGCTTGTTAAGTAGGGGTTTGGAAGGAGTACGAGGGGGCCGATTTAGGACAAGGCGAGCAGCGGTGTTCTGGACTACCTGTAGTCTAGAAATGACTCCTTCATTTGCTGCCAACAATAGTCCATTACAATAATCCAGCCTACTTAGTACTAGAGCCTGTATCAAAGTTTTTCTAGTTGAATCTGGCAGCAAAGGGAAGACTCTCCGCAGCAAACCAATAATGTGGAAACAAGAGCCCACCACTTGGTTGCCGTGATGTTTCAGGGAAAGCTCCTGGTCCAATCGGACCCCTAGATTTTTCACAACCTGTCTAGGTTCAGGGACTGGGCCAAGGTCTTGAGGCCACCAGTCAGGAGTCCACAGGAGTTTGGCCTCCCCGAACAGCATCACTTCCGTCTTTGCCACATTGCATTGCAGGAAGTTAGATGCCATCCAGTGAGCCACTGCTTTCATCCCCTGGGCAAAATCATTCCTAACTTAGGCAGTAAGGGTTTTGAAAGGAAAGAGGAGTTGGGTGTCATCTGCGTATGACACTGGGATAAATCCATGGGATCTCATGATGTCTGCTAGGGGGGCCACGTAGATGTTAAAAAGAGTAGGGCTCAGACAGGAGCCCTGTGGTACCCCCTTAGAGATCTCCCTCTCCTCTGATCGATATATCCCCAAAGTGACACTTTGAGTGCGGTCTGTTAGGAAGCTCCTCAGCCAGGCTAAAGCCTTGTCTTCCAAGCCGATGTTAACTAGCCTGGTGGTCATGATGTTATGTGACACTGTGTCGAACGCCGCGGACAGATCCAACAGGACCAGGATAACAGAGTAGCCTTTATCCTGGAACATGTGTAGATCGTCCGCGACAGACAACAAGGTGGTCTCAGTACTGTGTCTTGGCCTAAAACCTGACTGGGAGGAGTCTAACCCACCTGTCGTTTCGATGTAGTTTGACAGGTGTCGGTTTACAAATTTCTCTATTATTTTACCCAAAAAGGGGAGAAGTGAGATAGGTCTGAGATTAGGCAATTCCGTCCAGGGGGTTGCGGTGTTTTTCCTCAGCGGTCTTACCAAAGCCCTTTTCCAATCTAAGGGGACCTTCCCTGTACTAAGAGAAATGTTAACCAGATTCTGAATTTGCGGTCCTAGATCGTCTGCAAGCATGGGCATAATACGTGCAGGAATAGAGTCTAAGAGGCTGCCACTCTTAATTTGAGTAATCAATAAGACTACCTCTTCTAAGGAGATAGGGGGAAAACTTGTAAGGCGCTGAGTAGGTTGTACCTGTCGTGTGATCTCATGAGAGATATTGTTTCCTCCTACAGCGCTTATATTTGAAGCCATTATTCTGTCATAGATCCCATCTATCTTCTTCATAAAAAATAGAGAGATCTCATCACAGAGATCTTGGGACGTAACCTCTGCAGTCTCACAGGCCACTGGCTTGGTAAAGGTTTGTAAAATTTTATACAACACTCTAGAGTCTTTCCCAGCCGCTGTTAGTTGCTCTGCAATATGATTTTTCCGGGCCGTTCTAATGGCCTTGTGATATATCTTGAGAGAAGTTCTATGCTGTTCTTTATCATGAGGTCTTTGGGACTGCCTCCATAACTTTTCCAATTTTCTGTTTTTTTGTTTCAAAGATCTTAATTCCTCAGAGAACCAAACTTCTTGCTTATTCGCCATGCGCGGTTTGTGTACTTTCTCCGGGATAATGGCATTGATTACTGCTCTAACCGTCTCCTCAAATCTGTCAAGGGCAATTACTACGTCCCCTGTGGAATTCTCAAACAGGGAGGTTTTATACTTCTCTCTAAAAGCTTCCATGGTGAGTTTATGCCAAGGTCTCCTCTTACTAGCTAAGGCGGTCTGTGTTTGTGGCTTATACCTGGAAGCAGTATAGAATTTTAAAATAAAATGATCTGTCCACTCTACCTGTGTAGGTGTCATGCATTTAATGAAGGATGAGTTCGACAGAACTAAATCCAAAGTGTGACCTGCCTCATGAGTGGGCCCATGGTTAATCTTTTTAAGTCCCAGGGAATCTAAATCCAATAGAAGAGTTTTAGCCTCTGTACATGTCTCGGACTCACTATGTACGTTAAAATCCCCCACCAATAGGAAGTCCTGGTTTTCTTGTATATATGGCACTAAGGCCTCTATGAGTGCAACAGAGAAATTCCCACTTGGGCCAGGTGGATGATATACCAAAGCTCCCTTCCTCTGTTCCCTGGGTGTTGAATTAATTTTAAAAATTAGTACTTCCATCTCGGGTGTACATATTTCATCAAGGATAATGATGTTCACTTCCTCCTTATGAACAATCGCCACTCCCCCTCCTATTTTATTAGGACGGTCTAGCCTGACTATTTTATACCCCACCGGGATACCCAATGTAACAGCTGGAACCGAGTGTGGCTTAAGCCATGTTTCTGTTAAGAAACATAGATCGGGTTTCTCATTAGATATAAGGTCCCATACGTAAGTGGCGTGCTTCGCTAATGAGCGAATGTTACAGAGCAGATTTTTACTACCCCGGGGGATACTATCCATTTTGTGAATCATCGGGACAGTTTTTTGCACTTTAGAGTGTGAGCCATCTAGTATGTTCAATTGGTTACATTCCTCTCCAAAATGAGTATGACATACCTGACAGGTGAATGGGCCTTCTAACGTTAGTTCCCTGACTACATTACATACCTTTGGGAGATGATTACGCATATCTCTCAGTACCTGAGAGCTGTAGGTTATCCGGTGACCGGGCATGGTCTCCGAAGTGTGTAAGCAATTCCTCATAGCCCCCTGTCCCCGGCCCCGTCCGGTCGCGGACGGGCGCAGACGGGCTAGTCTTTGGCTCGTCTTAGGTGCAGGAATAGGCGCCATGCTGCGCGCTAGGGGCGACGAGTGGCTAAATAGCCCTCGAATAAGTGGAAGCTAGAGCGCTAACCGCTCGCCTTCCTGTGTGGGCCTGTCACTGTCCCGCCCTCCGCACCCGTGATTGGCTGATGGGTCGGACCGGGCGAGTAAGCACTTTTTAAACTTTTAAGCAACGTCTGATCCCTCAGTGCTTGCGTGAATGTATTTTAAAACAGCGTGACACTAAATATCTGACAACAGGAGGTCCCTACAACAGCTTCACCAAATTACAATTTACAAGGTAAAAATTTTGTTTTTTAAAAACGTTTCCTCTTGTCAAAACAAGATACACATCAGACAGTTAATTAATTCTTCTGCAAAGCTGGCGCCAAGCGGGGTCGGGACTAGCTGCCACCTATACCCTTACCGCAAAATTCGGAGCCTCCTCGCAGCTTAAATAGCCCTCGAATAAGTGGAAGCTAGAGCGCTAACCGCTCGACTTCCTGTGTGGGCCTGTCACTGTCCCGCCCTCCGCACCCGTGATTGGCTGATGGGTCGGACCGGGCGAGTAAGCACTTTTTAGGTCTCGCCTGAGACAGCGCTTTAGCGCTGCTCTGGCGAGACTTATAGTAAGCGAGTTTTGGAAGTGCAAACGAGTGCTTTCAGGCCTCCAAATACAGTGCATGTGCGCCGGGCGCGCGCACCATTTGGCAGCCTGAAAGCACTCGTTTTCTTTCACTTTCGCGCCCGCACGGCCGCTTTGATGTTTGATCGCGATCACTTTCACACTCGCGGCCGCACGGCCGCCTCCCTTCCTCCCTCCATGAATGCCTCTCCTTTACTCATTGAATCTTAATATTCAGTTGTAGTCTTGTTGCAGAGTGAATTTTATATACGTTTTTCCTTCCAGCAAGGAACCAATTTCGACAACGCCCGTAGATTTCTACACAAATAGTTTAGCTGCTTCTAGACTTGCTGTGCTCATACACGTTTTAAAGTAACTAGAAAATGTACATGCTGCTGAGTAAATCGCATTTATATCTGTCTGCAAAGCAAGGCGGCGGGTGTTTTTGAGACATTATTTGAGGCTATATTGAAAAGAAGCTCCCAACCCCCCTCCCCCAAACGTATTGACCAAGCTACGCGTCAGACATTACGCACACTGTTTTCATCACTTAGGGTGCTGCTCGAGTTACCGAGTTCAGATCCGTGCTTGGTGAACGCATAACCGTGCACAAGGTGACTTTTGTTTGCAGGATTTATAATCCACCACAGTGTGTTCGTGTTTATGCAGTTTTCTTTCAATCATTGTCGTTTTCTTCTTTTATCTCCTCTATTTTCATATTAATGTCTCGTGTTCACCCCTTTCCTCTTGCGGTATAATTGTCTGTTCTTATCCAGCTCTCTTCCATCTTTAGTTCTACGTTCTATTTCTTTTCATCTCCCATTGTTTGTGCGCTTTGTACGTTTTTTTGCTTCATATTTTGTGTGTTCTGTTTCTCTTTTTTTGTTCCCCCTTTCTAACTTAGACTGTTTCAGCCATGCGAACCAGTACTCGATGGAAACCATCTGTGTCATCCTGGAATGCGCTCCCCCGCCCCCAAGTGCGCGCGCCACGCTCCGCCGGGCTTGTCTTTTTTTGTCGTTTTTAAAAAAAACTTTAAACGCGAGGCGCGCATGCGGCTAATGCTTGTTTTCCTGTGTATCAACGCCCAACTACTTGCAATCCCCTTTCTCATGCATTACCTACAGCGACATCATAGCCTTGCCTCCCCTGCACATTTTCTGTTGTCTACCCAGCTATCTGATTTAAATTCAAGATGCCGTAGTTGTTTTTGAGAGACTCGTGCAACCTCCAGACCCTCTCGTAGAGGACAAACACCCTTATCTTTGCCTAATGCTGAGCTGACAAGATGACAGAACAATCACTTCTGACGCCATTCCCCTTTGGGTGGGTTTAGTCATACAATGAGTCAGTCAGATAAAATCTTATTTTCCCGATTAAACAGTTTTTTCAAGCAGCACACACCAAATTGCATGAAATGTTCTACCTCTCTGTCTTTCTGAGTCTCTCACTTTCACTTTCTCTATGTCCATCCCTCTATCTGACTCTCTTTCTCTTTCGGTTTCACCCCTTTCCCTCTGTGTCTCCCTCTTTCTCCCTCCCTGTCTCTTTCATCTATTTCTCTCTTTGCTCTACTCTATTTCTGTCTTTCTCTTCCCATTCCCTTTAGCCTCGCTCTCTCTCTTGCACTCTCCCTGTTCCATCTCTTTATCTCTCTTTCTACTACTCTGCCTTCCTCTCTGTCTCTTTCTTATTTCTCCCTCTGTTTCTTTTCACCTCTCTATATATATATCTAGTTCTCTCGATATGTATAATATCTACCTCAGTCTTTCTCTGTCTCTATATCGCTGAACCTATTTCTCTCTCGCTCCCTCTGTCTGTCTCTGTCTGCCTCTTACTCTGTGTCTCTGAGTTTCCCTGTGCCCCTCCTTCCTTTCTCTTAATATATTTTCTCTCTCTCTCTCTATGTCATTCTCTCTGTTTGTATTCCTCTCCTCCTCTCCCCTTTTCTCTGACAATTTCTTAGTTTCTCTTTCTCACTGTGTCTCTCTGGGTCTCCTTTTGTCGCTGTGTTTTTCTCACACTCTCTCTTTCTCCCTGTCTTCATTTCTGGCATTCTGCTACTTAAGCCGACTCCTGCCTGCATCTCTCACACCAAACAGGGTATCTGTCTTGTGGGCATTTGCCAGTGGGACTGAACAGAGTTTTTAAGTAATCTCTGGTCCGCCAGCCATTCAGACGATACCGCGGTATTGTCAGAGAGGTGAGAATTGGGCCTCTGGCTGAGTTCAAAGTTCCACGGTAATCTGAGCTGCGCGTTTTATCTAATTAGACCAGGCATTCTTCTCTGCCTGGGGCTGCAGGGTTCCCATTTCATGGAGCAAACTGATTCTTGCATGTACTTTTAGCATGGTTGTTTCAGATAAATTGGTGCGAACCGCACCGAAGATCTGTATGTGGGGGACAGAAAACATGGTCAACTTTCAATAATGTAAAGAGGGGCAGCGGCCCCACTACGTTTACATATACACCAGAAGATGAGTCTGCAGCCTGCACCTTCGAGGTGGCTGCTCACAGTGACTTCAAACATGCGCACCACAGCCTAAGACTCCCCCTCTAACAAGCATTTGCAATGCAATAGGTCTCGCAGTTATACGAGTTTGAGCTATTGGCATTATAAATGACAGTGCCTTTTATTTATGTTTTTTTAAAAAAAAAACTTAAATAAAAAGCATTGTCATTTACAATGCCAATAGCTCAAACTCCTATAAATGCGAGACCTATTGCAATAGGTCTCGCATTTGCAAAAGTGTAAGCTATTAGCATTGTTCATGACAATGCCTTTATCTATTTTATTAAAAAAACACATAAATAAATGCCATTATCATTTACAATGCCAATAGCTAGTGTTGCATTATTATTAGCAATACCAACTGCTCACACTTTTATAATGCGAGACCTATTGCATTGCAAATGCTTGTTAAACTTTTAAGCAACGTCTGATCCCTCAGTGCGTGCGTGAATGTATTTTAAAACAGCGTGACACTAAATATCTGACAACAGGAGGTCCCTACAACAGCTTCACCAAATTACAATTTACAAGGTAAAAATTTTGTTTTTTAAAAACGTTTCCTCTTGTCAAAACAAGATACACATCAGACAGTTAATTAATTCTTCTGCAAAGCTGGCGCCAAGCGGGGTCGGGACTAGCTGCCACCTATACCCTTACCAAATCAGGATCAGTTTGTATCTATTAAGTGTGAGTTATAGACATAGCATTAAAGAGAATCTATCTAATGCCATTTTGTACCTAAGAAAATCCTAGGTCAGCCCTAAAAAACGACTAGGATGAATGCACAAGTCATTTACATTATTAAATTAACGACTTGCTAAAACAGCAGACAGAATCTTGGCGTCGCAGTGCTATGTGCAAAAAGTATGTTTCAACAAGATCAATAAAGAAACCCTATAGAATATCTGGTAATTTAAAATAACCTGTATTTACAAATGTGTCAGAAGAGTATGTTAGCCAAAGAAAAGTTTCATGTTGTCCTTTTAATAGGTCACGCATGTGCTAGATCTCAGCTGGGAGCTGGGTCTGTTCGAACGCTACCAGAGCAGAAAAGGCCTGAAGCATCATTTTCGATTTCTTAATTATGAAATGTGCAATCTCCACAGCTGGCCGTTTCCATTGGCAACATGCAGACCCTGTAGGAGGGTGGTTGTCTTGGGTTTTCAGAGGTTCCAGATTAACCCTGTGCAATATGCACTCTAGATATAGGAGTCCTGCAGTGATGTCCAATGCAGGCCCAGGATGGACGGATCATCCGCGTGCATATCAATCCTTTCGATATTCACAGTATGAACATGTTTTAAAAACACAATAGCTCAGGCTTGGCCTGAACGTCGGTGCCATGCAGGACTTTCAGGAGATCCACATGAGGCACTTCTATACACATATGTTCTAAATGTCTATAACATGCCTTAAATACAGGTGATCTAGTTGTGAATCACTTGCATACGGGGTGGCAAGGATGAAATACTGACCTGTGCTCTACACAAAGGGTAAACCAGGCATGAGCTAAGGAGCGCCACTCTTAGTTATTACATCCCGCCAGAAAAATGTATGTCTTGGCCTGGCACATGGGCGTGAAAGAATGTATGTATTTATCACTTCTTGCTGGTGATGCCAACTAATGTGTCACCATATGCAATCGCAGAGACGCTGAGGATGCAAGGTTCTTGTTTTACGTAAAGCTGCAGCCGCCATGGATCCTGGACGGATGGCCACACCAGGTCTCGACTTCCACAGATATGCTCCAGTCCCTCATTTAGAGGATTTCAGGTGCGGGGCATCCACTGAACAGCAAGACGTGGCCTGTGTACAAAGCTTGTGGTTCCCCGCACCACATTTATAAGGGGGGTGTCCTCAGGGTTTGGACCAGCAGAGCCTCAGCTGACAGTGAGGGTGCAACTCCTTAACCCAGAGATCCATCAGCCAAAGGATAACTGTGTCTCACTGGCAGGCTCCGCGCCCTATCAAATGCCGGCGAATTGTCACTGGAATTCAATAGCCAGTAGTATGAAGGATGGTGATTCCTTACAAGGACATCAAACAATGGCCCCGATGCACAGGGAAGGACATCAAACAATGGCCCATATGCACAGGGAATGGCATCAAACAATGGCCCTGATGCACAGGGAAGGACATCAAACAATGGCCCTGATGCACAGGGAAGTACATCAAACAATGGCCCTGATGCACAGGGAAGGACATCAAACAATGGCCCTGATGCACAGGGAAGGACATCAAACAATGGCCCTGAAGCACAGGGAAGGACATTAAACAGTGGCCCTGAAGCACTGCAAAGGACATCAAGCAATGGCCCTGATGCACAGGGAAGGATACTAAACAGTGGCCCTGCTGCACAGGGAAGGACATCAAGCAATGGCCCCGATGCACAAGGAAGGACATCAAACAATGGCCCATATGCACAGGGAATGGCATCAAACAATGGCCCTGATGCACAGGGAAGGACATCAAACAATGGCCCTGATGCACAGGGAAGTACATCAAACAATGGCCCTGATGCACAGGGAAGGACATCAAACAATGGCCCTGATGCACAGGGAAGGACATCAAACAATGGCCCTGAAGCACAGGGAAGGACATCAAACAGTGGCCCTGAAGCACTGCAAAGGACATCAAGCAATGGCCCTGATGCACAGGGAAGGATACTAAACAGTGGCCCTGCTGCACAGGGAAGGACATCAAGCAATGGCCCCGATGCACAGGGAAGGACATCAAACAATGGCCCTGATGCACAGGGAAGTACATCAAACAATGGCCCTGATGCACAGGGAAGGACATCAAACAATGGCCCTGATGCACAGGGAAGTACATCAAACAATGGCCCTGATGCACAGGGAAGGACATCAAACAATGGCCCTGATGCACAGGGAAGGACATCAAACAATGGCCCTGAAGCACAGGGAAGGACATCAAACAGTGGCCCTGAAGCACTGCAAAGGACATCAAGCAATGGCCCTGATGCACAGGGAAGGATACTAAACAGTGGCCCTGCTGCACAGGGAAGGACATCAAGCAATTGCCCCGATGCACAGGGAAGGACATCAAACAATGGCCCTGATGCACAGGGAAGGACATCAAACAATGGCCCTGATGCACAGGGAAGTACATCAAACAATGGCCCTGATGCACAGGGAAGGACATCAAACAATGGCCCTGATGCACATGGAAGGACATCAAACGATTAGGCCTGGGTGGAGTTATGTTGTACCTGAAATTCTTATTCTGTATTTTCAAATATAGTCACTCCATATTGGAACGTCATCATGTAAGCCCTCTACATTCCTTTTCTATGCCAGGCTGCTGCTTAGTTTCCTTGATAACTTTCATGTCACAAGTTGGACCTTACCTCCTCTTAGGACTTTAGAGCGAATGTTTGTTAAGATCTTTTCATGGACCGTAGGGCCGGATTTAGAGTTGAGCTGATTGGAGACTGTCACAAACACAACAGATATCCCGTTGACATCCTACAAGAACATTATATCCTATGGAACTAGTAATACGGCAGATGGGCGATCACATTTGAGACGGATGTGTCCCAACCGCCAAACTTGTGGTCAGACAGTTACTCTCTGTATTTTCACTGAGAGTAAATACGACCAAATGCAAACTGTGTGAACCATTTCTTAGGACGCATCACTAGCCAGCATTGTAAAACACATACACATTTGAGAGAAGTCTTCATTTTAATAGCATTTATATTAACTCAGTAAACATCTCAGATGTTTCAAATTCAATTTGAGTTGCAAACATTGGTGTGACAAAATTTCACAATATTGCCTTATCACATTACAATAAAGTGATCTAACTGGTTACTGAATGTGGAACTCGTCAAATAGAAAATTTACAATTTACTCCAGTTTGCAATACAGCCCGACAGATCCCCACCTGTAGATGTAGTATCAAACAGACCTGAAATCGAATTTAGACTAGTACATAATGTAAAAATCATACACTCAGTTTCAGATGTTGCTGAAGCTATCCGACTCCTGACATTCCGTCATCTCTTCTTATCGCAAATACTGGCGGATGTACCACTAGATCAAATCACAGAGTGGACGAGCCATCCTTCTTTCGTCATCATGTTGAAAATAGAATCGTTTTTGGAAGACACTATTGAAGCTAACCCTCACTGGCCTTCAGCACTTCTCTGAAAGTAACCCCAATGTTAGGTTATATGATTGGTTTCAAGAAAATGTGTTAACGTAGAGTTCACGTGTGCTTCTAGGATCTTAGAGAGAAAAGGGAGCAGTGAGATTGGGTGGTAGTTTTCTGATTTAGAACTATCAAGTGTAGGTTTTTTAAGTAAGGGGACCACTTTAGCATGCTTCCGTGACTTAGGCACTACCGCTGTGGAAAGTGATAGTTTGAGTAGCTCCAGACATGGAGATAAAAGACCATGTTGAATTCTCTTAAAGGCATCTGGTTTAAGGGGGTCAGCTGGAGATCCAGATTTAATTTTAACCACCAATCTCTGTAATTCATTTAGGGAGATAGAGGGGAGTGATGTGAGAAGGGCAGTCTTGGGACCAATATGGGCATTCTTCCCACAGCCACTGAGGGGTATAACGTGACCAAACTTTAGATAAATATCTTCGACCTTCTTCAGAAATAAGGTCGCCATCTCCTCACAGTGTTGATTAGAGGAAATAGTATTGCCTGATTCCGCAGGGGATGTGATCAAATACTTTAGTAGCGAGAATATAGTTTTACTGCGGTTGGTACTAGTGGTTATCATGCTAGAGTAATAAGCTGCTCTAGTTTGGCGCAACAGCTTATGGTAGGATTTAATAGCCACTCTATATAGTACTTTGGCCTGGGGGTCATAAGATTTTCTCCAAGATCTTTCCAGAATTTTACAGTTTTTCTTGGCAAGGGTTAGATCTTCATTAAACCAGGCGTTAGCCCCGGTACCTTTGGAATTAGTGAGTTTAAGGGGGGTGCTAATGTCTAAAGCTTGAGTTATCCACCTTTGAAAGAGCGCATCGGCCTCTTCCATGTTGTTGGATTTTACCAGAGGCTTTGCGCTCAATGCTGCAAGGAGATCCGCTTGATTCAATTCATACTTGGGCCGTTCAAGTGAGGGCCGCAGGTTAGACAGGAGCTTAGAGCCAGCTGTCATTAGCCGCATAGGAATGAGGAAATGGTCTGTCCAAATCATAGGAAGTGGTGATAAACTTCCAATGACTCTAAGTTAGAAAAAATAGGATCCAGAAGATGTCCTGCTCTGTGCGTAGCACTAGGGGTCTATTGGGTCAGCTGACAGGCTGCCAGGTACCCTAAAAAACGAAGAATCTCAGAGGATTCATGCAGTTCCAAGTAGAGATTCAGATCGCCTATAATATTAAAGTTGGCGGTCTGCAGAGCTAGAGCTGTGACCATGTGTGTCAGGGCTTCTCTAAAGCGTTTTGATGGGCCAGGCGGTCGATAGATGATAAGGCCAGAGACGGTGAAGTTTGCATCCAATGTGACTTTAAAGAGCGCACTCTGACAATCGGGGAGATCTAGTGGGGGCAGGCTACAAGAGTGGACTGATTTGTATATGATCGCGATGCCACCCCCTCTCCCTCCAGTTCTGTCTAGACTGCGTCTGGCATACCCTGTCGGAAGAGCAAGAGCTGGTATGGCCACAGAAGACGCGCAGAGCCACGTTTCAGTTAAAAAGAGACTCTCGGGTGAATGTTCCTGGAGGAGGTCTAGTACTTCAGCGTGATGTTTAGGCAAAGAGCGGCAGTTACCGCTCTGAAGAGTGTATGTCAACATCCGAGGACCACATGGCGTAGCGTACTTCGAGGGGGACAGACTAAAAGTGCAATGCTCACAAACGGAAGGGCGCTCATCTGGGGCCCAGCTATGAGTCCTGCAGGTTTCTTCACTGTATAGGGCCCGTAATTCTTCGCCAGAGTAACTAAGTGTTTGGGTTAAGGGTGGGGCAGAGTCCCTGGCTCCTGGAGACCACCAGTACACATGCCCACCAACCTACACTGCCATTTTGAAGCCTTTTGTCCAAGTTAATAACCTGTTAGATGGGAAATGATTCACCCTATTAACTAAATTAGCAGCATGTGGAAATAATGAATCAAATCTGCTGCCACCTCGTACGGAGAGTTTTGACATATAAACTTTAAAAAGTGGCCATGTGGACATAATGATCACCCGCGATCTGTTTTCCAATGCGGCGCGGCAGAAAAACCACAGCTGAGTCCCAAAGGCCTCTCCAGCAGAAAGACATGGAGGTTTAATTAGGGGCTGATGGGAGGTGACTGTAATAAGCGTCTACAAAGGTAGCAGCCGCGTCAATCAATAGTACCAATTACATGGTGCATTTTCCTCAAACTCGTTCTTTTTGCAAGTAATTGCTATGATTAAATACCCCTGACTGCCGCAATGATTGCCCGGGCGGGATTTCCAATAGGCTGAAAACAATTTACTGTACCCTTCCCCTATTGTTCTTTTATTTTGCTGTAAGGAGTGAGATTGGTGGCAGGAAGGTGAAGGCCAAGCAACAACAAATCAATGTGTCAAAATATGCAGAGATGGGGTACAAACTTTCCAGCCTACTGCACAGCTGACGTCACAGAGCCTGAACCAATGACCTCTTTACATGCAAGTTCAGATTTTCAAATATTTTGCACGGGTTTGTACCAATTTTTTGATGCAGATCCAACACAAAGTCATCTGTGGTATTCACAAAGCATCGCAAATCTTTATTTTGCTGCTTTGTGAAAAAAGTAACGCCCTGCAGTACATGATGATACCTGGCGTTACTTTGCATCAGGTTGGTGGTCCGCGGTTGGTGCATGGGTGTTCCCGTGCATCCATCTATGGAAATATTGGAAACCCATATCTACGAAGACTTGTAGACCTGGGTGTGCGCCACAATGGTGCACCTGCCTGAGAATGGGGTAATGAGAAGAAATATCTTTATTTCTCCCCGTTATTTCCTCTTTGCACGAGTGCTCCATTCTGCCGCACACACAAAAAGAGAACATAGCCTCAAGTATACCTTCCTGTACAAAAACTATCCTGACCGTAACAGAGACTTCCTTCTACAAGAAGGCCTGTGTAGGCGCTAGGAAGTCACAAGTGCGACAGCGCACAGTGATAGCAGGACTCCAGCAATTCATTGTAGATATGGAGCAGGTATGCTACCTCCCGTTCACACAATGCAGCGCCGCAACTCAACTTGCTGCACTGCGATGTGCAAGCGCTTTGAAAATATGTGCCATGGGTTATGTGCAGATACACATTGTAACATTCCAGTTATTTGTTGAGTGAGGAAAAAAGGAGTTATGGCCACTCCCACACACTGTGTGTGTGTGTGTGATGTGTTTGTGTGTGTGTGTGTGTGTGTGTGTGTGCATGTGTGGTGTGTGTATGTTTGTGCATGCACATACACTGCTCCAAGAAAAGTCTTAGGGTGAACAAAGTAAGAGTAGAAACTAGAAAACAAGGCAGGCATGGTACAGGAAGTCGACCATGCATTACCATGACTTCAAAACTAAGAGTCTAGGGGAACTGTTGAATTCCAGAAAAGTGACTCTATCACTCACTGTCGCCTGCAGCCATTCTGCTGCTGAGGAATAACAAGCACTCGGCAACAAGTGCACAGCTTTGAGTTCACGTCCTGGGTCAAGTCCAATGAGATCGCATTGGCAACATCTTCATTGCCTGTGGAAGTGATTCAACTGTACCCTCTGCACCGTCACTCAGAAAGAACATCTATCACCTCTTCTCATCCTCCTTCTTCTAATTCACCCCAGAGGCTTCTGGAGACAGGCAGCTCCATGCAATCCTCACACCAGAGTCTTCCACCCTCTCTGGAAAGGACCACAAGAGTTTACGTCAAGAAAGATCCTACCTGTCTTAGTCTCACTTTGGCGTGCACCTTGTCACTTCTAAATTGGCATCAGTTTTACATAATGATGGCCTTGCTGTAAGTTCATACAGACCACGAGAGACCCTCCCCCACCACAGCACTCCCCAGTCCCTTGCTGATCATGGGCTGACCTGAGGATGCAACTTATTCTAGCCCCTCGCATGGCTCCAAGTGAGTTTCATTTGGAGGATGGAGGTATGGTGAATCCTGCAGAGTAACTGGCAGCTACATCTACCCTCTGGAGCTTGCTAGAAGCAGGGTAGACCATCACAAACCCACCTCGTGTTGGCTTCTCAGACATTTGTTGCTAAATGAGACTTGGCTGAGAGATACATTATCATATATGGAGATGTGCAATTAATTCCCAAGAGTGCAGGGTATATTCCTCACCTGGTTAGTTTACATGCAGGGACGCACAAATTATGTGGTTCTGCGGCCACAGCGTTTTTCACATAATTATGGATTTGACGCATTTCTCACATAACCTATCATCTGCTCCATAATTTTAAGAAAATAAAATTTGTTTCTAACTCAAACGGTTCAAAAGTTACTATAAATGCAACAACACGTGTTGCTGCGCAGTAGAACACCTTTTTAAAAGGGTAATTGATCACCTTTCTGTTGGTTACTGCTATATTTGGGTGTTAAATTGGTACTAATGAGGTGCAACCTATGCCTGGACCATATTAACAAGTGTAAAAGTGAGAACAAAATGAAGTAGTATTACCACAAACTGTGCCACATTATGCCGCATAATTTGTCTTCTCTTAGCGCACAATGTTGTCTACCATGCCACATAATTTGTCCCTCCCCTGCCGCATAATTCCAGTGGCCCTGTTTATATGTTGCTAAGAGAGCTAGTCAACAGCATGCTGTCGGCCATGCTGCAGTCATATCTCACCTGGAATCCTCATCATGAGTTTTGAGGTACTGCTCCTAAGGTTGAGTCAGAGTTATTGACGACAGACACAGGATCATTGTTAGGGTCTTGGAAATTAGTTAACAACAGATGTTAATAGAGTCAAGAGGCAGACGGGTCTCGAGTATCAGTAATAGAGAGTAAAGTGCTAAAAAGTTGCTTTACTTTCTTGAGCTCCTCACGTCACCTTCACAGTCGAAGGCGCTGAGGCTTTGCAGAAACATGGCACTAAAAAGAACAGACAATGGGGAAACAATTCGAAGGTATCTTCCCAGAAGTATTAATTTTGGGAACTTTCCTCTCCTCTCTCCTGTACATCACTGAAGTATGACTGCTGAGATCCAGATCTCAGAGGGAAGTGAGCCCATTAGGGGTCTTTAACAACCCCATTGACCTATGTCTGGTGAAACCTCAATGTGTACATGGCGAAACCTCAACTTTGCACTAACAATCGGTTGTTTCAATAACTCAGTTGTTCCTCTCCAACCTGCCATTTGCCCAAGTGGTGAAGTAGACTTAAGGCTTCAACAGTGGTGTGTTCTGGAAAAGAGCTGGGCCATGTTAATGCTCATGTAAATGTTGGTAGCACGGTGGGTTGCTGCACTAGACAAAAGGCTTCCAAACACAGCCAGGACAGAAACCAAAATCAGCCCTGGCAAAGTGTTGAAACCACTTTCACATGGCCGAGGACCATTACTGTAATGGGTCAATGTGGGTACGGCTGGGTCATTGCTGGAACTGGGATTCCTGGTTGGCTGAAGTTTGCACCCAGGCCAGGCAGGAACCAGCACTCTGGTCAGGGTAAGCTGGATACACAATAAGATAACCTCTGCGCACCCTCTGGCAGCTTGGCACAGGGCGTACAAGCTTATCTACAAAGGCAATGTGGAAATTATTTGTGCAACACACACAAACAGTAACACAATGAATACACCACAAAAATATTCCACACAGGTAGGGCCGGACTGGCCGTAGCGGGCACCAGGCAATCCCCCGGTGCGCCGCACGGGTGGGGGGCAGTTTTGGGACCCTGGGGGACGTTTTTGTTTACAGGGCCGTTTTTGCAGCATAGCTGCAAAATCGGCCCTGTAACAAAATCGGCCGAAAACTGGCCCTGGCAAATAGCTCGGTGGCACCCCCAAGCCCCGGGGGGCTGGCCGAGCACTTTGCCAGGGCCGGTTTTGATTCCCAGTCCGGCCCTGCACACAGGTTTACAAATATAAATGATTATATTCTGAACAAAACAAAACCAAAACAAAAAAACTCCAATCAGTGGATCTCAGGATAAGCTTCTTTACAGTATAATTGCCAAACAGCACTTAAAGGTCAGTACTGCTTTCAAAAAGCTAAGAAAGGTTATGCAGACGGTGTAATGTGACACAGACCCCTCAGAGGCTTATCAGAGAGACTTGATCACAATCGCAATGGAATCATGCGCCCAAAGTCAATAGGGATTCAACAGTAAATTCTTGTCACTGAGACCGAGGTACTTTCACAGGTCCGGCCGCCCTTGAAGGCGTGCAGGCTGGCTACAGGCACCCGCAGCTTGCCGGACCTTAGAAGTGGGGCCCATGTCATCGAGTCTATAGGACGGGAGGGGGCCGCTGGCATAGCACGCTCACAGCATGGATTCTCCTTGTGTAGACGGCTGCAGTAGTGTCAGGAAGGAGTGCGGCAACTTCGGCCAGCGAGCAGCTACGAAGCGCTGCTCCTGGACACACAGGGGCTTATTTACAAGACCCTTGCACCACTTTTGCGTCATTTTTAACAAGGGAAAAGTGACGCAAAAGTGGCGCAAGGGGCTTGTAAATATGCCCCACACTCCGCTGCCGATCGGACAGCAAGCGCTGATTGTAGACTAACTTAGCTGTCACTCTGGCGTGAAGTGCGGATCATAGACAGTCTCCAATGTCACACACACAAGTGCAGATCATAGACAGACTCCAATGTCACACGCACAAGTGCGGATCATAGACAGACTCCAATGTCACACGCACAAGTGCGGATCATAGACAGACTCCAATGTCACACGCACAAGTGTGGATCAAAGACAGACTCCAATGTCACACGCACAAGTGCGGATCATAGACAGACTCCAATGTCACATGCACAAGTGCGGATCATAGACAGACTCCAATGTCACACGCACAAGTGCGGACCATAGACAGACTCACAGACTCCAATGTCACACGCACAAGTGCGGATCATAGACAGACTCACAGACTCCAATGTCACACGCACAAGTGCGGATCATAGACAGACTCCACTGTCACTTGGACATGAAGCGCTGGTCGTAGATAAACTCAGCTGTCACTCTGACACGAAGTGCGGATCAGAGACAGCTTCCAATGTCACTTGGACATGAAGCGCTGGACGCAGAAACGCCAGCTGTCACTAAGTCACAAAGCACTGCATAGTTTAATAATTAAACTAAACTGGCTGTAAGACTTGGGGGCATATCAACAAGGGCTTTATTTTTGCTTTTTTGGCTTTAAAAGCCAAAAAAGCAGAGAAAAAACTAGCGCCCTATAAGCAACAGGGTGCTAACACGCAAATTCGCATGTTAGCACCCTTTTAGTCTACGCTTCCCCTTGCATCTCTAATGAGAGGCAAAGTCAAGTATATCGTTAACCCTGTTAGCGATAAAAAAGCAGCGCTAACCGCGGTTAACGCTGCTTTTTTACGTCTGGTATTTTTCTGACTTAGCCATGATATCCTATGTAAGGTGGATATCATGGCTAAATTTGTCTATCCCTATCAGCAAGCTATCGCCAAACCGTGTGGGATTATCGCTGTATTTCCAGCGATAATCTCACAATTGGCAGCTTGCGCTCTGAATTTTATCGCTTTGGAGATAAGCGTTGCTGATAGCATGCTATCTCCACGATAAAACTCAGAGTAGGCCGGTGATAATTATCCTCATGCTAAGAGCGCTGAGCGATAATTATCGCCGGCCCTTGCTGATATGCCCCAAAGTAATCGTTATTCGCAAAAATGGACACCAGAGGGCGCAATGATTTTGGCATTAAAACAAAACAATGGCTTTCCGTGTGAGAGCAAAGGATTTTGGGAAAATGTCACTTTATCCAAAAACACTTTCACCAAACTGCAGCAAACGACCTTCTTTAAAAGATCTGATGAAATAAGTTGTTCAGATCCTCACAAGTGGTTGTGTAATGTCTTTCCTGTTTCCGGACAAAACCCGAATTTCTACTTGGACACTCGGCCCAGGCGCTGGTTGGAAAGTGGCATTTTCCCATTTCCAGTGAGGAGCACAGCCGCAGGCAGGCGCAGGTACTGCTAGCCAGCGGCGGTGCGTCCATTGGGGCGCAGGGGCGGAGCCCCACATACCGCGAACGCACGCACGCGTCGCAGCTGAGACGGACCAGCAATGCAATCATCATGAAATTGAATAGCTGATTGCGAGGCAATGCGAGCCGCGATGAAGGGGGTGGGGCCAGGGGGCGAGCACTGACAGTGAGTGACAGACAGTGCACAGTAACGGCAGCGGCTCGCATTTTATCTGCGCATGCTCGAGTTTGTCTCACGACAAGCACGAGCATGCGCATTCGCCGCACTGTAGCCATGTGTACTAGTAGTGAGAGGAGGGGGCCGAGAGGCTGAGGGTTGCCTCTGCAGCAGCCCCGTCTCTCGGTATCCGGGCGAGCCCTATCCGTGCTCTTTCGCCAATCCAGGGCAGGCGCTGCTAATGCAGCGTCTCTGGATTGGCTGAGAGAGCCTGAGACAGCCTAGGAGTAACTGCATTGGGTGCCGCGCAACTATGGCCAATCACTGTGGCTTAGTCTGAACACAGTGACAGTGATTGGCCATGAGGTGCGCTGCGCACTCTATGCAATTCTGTCGCGTCATCACGCACGCGGTGGTGCCACTGTCTGTCTCTGCGTACACATCTCGTGGCGGCGGTGCGTACAGGAGCCCCGTCGTGTGACAGTGTCGGTGACGGTGTGTGTTGATTGTTGACTCCGACTGACTCGTCGTGGTGGTGACAATTTTCTTGTTGACTGCCTCAGTGCCCTGACTTGTCTATTGGTGAGTACTGTCGTTCTAATGCGACGAGGGTGTTTTACTTACTTTTTATTAAGCTAAGCTTCATTTCCTGCTACGCACTTAGCAGGTCTCGAGCAGTGCGCCATTATACATACAGAGTAGGAGTAGGGGGGCGGTAGGATTTATTCGAGGGGTGGCGGCGCAAGTAATGAAAAATGAATTACTGTGTTCTCTGTGCAACACAGCGAGATCTAATTGCCTATAGATATTCTTATACGTGATGCGCGAGGTGTAATCTGTTTAGAAGAGTAGTTTTAAGAAAATTAATTTTAATAAAGGGGGTTCTTTTACATCACTTATTGCAGAGCAAATGTGTGCTCATTATTATTTAAAACGGATCATCTTCCGTCAAGAGCTTCGTGGGCCGTGTTTGCGTTATAGAAATCTGCATACATAGTTACTATCCCGTGCGTGGCCTTGACCGCTGTGCGCACCCCTGACCCCTGTGCGCACCTCCAGCCCGCACCTGCTCGTCAATCCTCGCATACAATTCTGGGACCTGTGGTGTGGCTCTGCTCCTGCGTCTGAGGGCAGACATGTCCCAGAATCTAATCTAAGGCATGTTTTGTTTACACGACCGCCGGTGGCTGGAAGTGCCAAAGGCATGTTGGAAGCTGGGGGGGGGGGGAGTCCACGCAGAGGCGCAACTAGAGCCAAATTTCGGGGGGGGGGGCTAAGAAAAAATTTCGGGGGGGGGGGGCTGAATCTTTTAAGCCATATGCAGAGTGGAGCTGCAGGGGCTCTTAGAAGGGGTGAAACACCAGCAAGGCCTCATTAACATGCAAATGCTCTTTTAGAGACCTGTGAAGTGCTCGGGTGCGGCTGTGTGATAACCCGGGAAGCTGTCTCATCCCGGGCTGCCACACACGACGGGGGGGGGGGCTGAAGCCCTGTGAATCCAATGGGTGTTGCGCGCCTGGGTCCACGTTCCACCCCCGCATCAAAGGGCAATGGTCTCGGCAACATGAGTGCACAATCAAGGTAACTACAAGGGGGCTTCGAGGCACGTGTGACGAGAGCTTTGGAAACCTAAATGGAAATAGAGCGCCTAAAAGTCTCTACATGTGCCAAGATCAGAAACCCAAATGCCCGATGCCCGGATAGTTTAATGTCAGCTACTCCGATTTACATTTTTTGGGGGGGGTTCCTTATGAAAAGCTTTTACCAGGTGCGTTCGATGAATTAGTTTGAAGCAAGCAACACTTCTTACCCAGAATGCCTTTAATTGTTAAAGGGGACCGACCTCCGAGGAAAAAGTCTTTATTTGGCATCGATCCTGTTCCGAATAGCTTAAGAATGATACTTATCTAAATACGTTTGTTGAGATCTTGAAAAGGAATGAAGGGGGCCGCAGTTCACACTGCTGACGGGAAGAGGCCAGGCCTGGCGGCCTTGCTGCGAGTACTCTCTCACCGCGCTCGTCACAACGAGTACACTTTGCAGTTTTAGTCTCTCGTGTGTCAGTCTAATGCCTTCTGGGTGTTGTAGTCCGTACTAGTAATGACGCAGTCTGTTCGGCCGTGGACAGTGAGGGGTTCCTTTGCCAGTCAACATTCACAGCGGAGTCATGTAATATCTGGGGGGGGGGGGGTTGGAGGAGGGTAGTCATAGATCGAGGCATCGTCTTTTTTAAAGTAAAATCCAGACTGTAAACTATGACCATGTGAAAGTCACACCTCCCCTTTCAGAAAACCTTTTGACATACAATAAATACATGAGTGAATCTATGCCCTTATGTTTTTATGGCACATTTTATCACATTATTGTAGTGTAGGAGAACTGTATATTACATTGACCATTCTGGCCCCCTTATAAAGGATTTCATTTTAGTGACCTCAGAAGGATGAAAGGTTGAGTTGTCCACGATGACATCGCAACCTGTGACCTCCATGTGCGTTATTAAGATCACTACATTAAATGACGGAGTCGGAGTCCTTATCAGCTGTCCTGCAAGCCTTAAGAAGCAGCTCTAATTGTCGTCATTCCCATCATTCTCCGTGCTGATGCAATGTCTGAACAAATCTCCTGGGAGTCTGTCCAGTCCCAGAGCTTTCCCATTCTGCATAGAGCTAATAGCTGAGACAGTTTCCTCAATTGAAAAACTAATTTAATCAGCCTGTGCTTATTCTGTACTGCAGACCTGTACTAGTTCTAGACTGCAGTCCTAAACTTTGCCCAAGTAAAGATTTGTAAAGTACTCTTCTCATGAGACTATATATGAAAGTCAGTTTCACTTGTCTGCTTAGATGTCCCTTTCGGCAAAAGGTGCCAAAATAATTGACAATCCTTCAGTCTTGAGGCCTCTACAAGTGTGCACCAATTCTCTGAATTCCAGTCCCTTTTTGCTTCAACATGTGCCTTCTAGTACAGCTTTCTTCTGTTTTTGTTGTCTGTCTGTATATATTTCTTAACCACCACAGTTAGATCATCTCTGGCTTGCCTACAAGCCTCACTGTACCATGGGGGTGGCTCGGCTGTGGTGTTGGATGTGGTGGAGTTTTATTCTGTATTGTGCTTTGCTGAGTTTATGAAACTTTTTTGTCCTTTTCTGCTGACTGTAAGATTTTTACTCTGCTGTTTGTCATAAAACCTGCTGCAGGATCTGACATTTGATTGAAACGTACATGCCAACATTTCAGAAGTGCAAAGTGGGAGATTGTAAAAAAAGAAATCGGGAGAATGGGGCCTTGAATCGGGTTACTGTCATGTGTAGGCTTTGTAAGTGTGCTGCAGCAGGACACTAGACAGCAAACTGCCAGAGAAATCTTTTTTCACAAACCGCAGGAAAAACATCACCACTATGGTCCGAATTGCAAAGGAGATCTGTGACATTGTAATTGTGCAGGCACGAGAGCGTTTTTCTTTCACTAAACATTTGGTGAGTGCCACGTTATTGCAAAGTCAACAGTTTGCCAAATATGATGAATCCTTCCCGGAGCGTGCTCTGAATGAGGCTGTGGGAGCTTATCCTATGCTCAATAAAGAAGAGCTGAGAACTGAGTTGACTGTACTGTACGGAATGCCTGTGTACCGGAAGGCCACAAGTGCCTTGTCTTTGCTGGCTTTAATACATAAACTTAATATGGAAAAGTCACTTGGAGAGACAGTGGCTTTACTTAAAATTGTCATAACCACTCCTATGACAACAGTCGAGGCAGAACAATGTTTTTCAGCCTTAAAGAGGATTAAGACATTCCTGAGAAACACCATGCTTGAGGAAAGACTCAATGCTTTGGCAATGCTCTCTGTAGAGAGCAAGCTAGTTCAGAAAATCCCGGACTTTAACACTAAAGTTATTGAAAAGTTTGCTGCTCTTAGAGAGAGACGTGCTGATTTCATTTACAAAAAGTAAACAATGTTGAATGCTGCTACTTTGCAACCAGTTTAGTTTGTTAAATAAAAAACATCTGTGAGTGAGGTACTCAGAAATGCATTGTATCTCGAAGTCTGTTATGAAGCTCTGTGGTTATACACTGAATAAGCAGCTACCTATGTTATATGACATCTCTTTATTAATGTTATAACTGCACTTTCACAATTGCTTTATTAACCTTCCTGCTTTCTCAAATTTGCTTGAAAATGCACCATTTCTCTTCTCTTTTTTCAAAATTTTCTCGGGGGGAGAATCCCCCCGAACCCTCCTTATAGGGGTTCGGGCTCGCTCGCTACGCTCGCTCGCAAAGGTGAAGTATACCAATCATTTTACGCCTCACCACTTTAAAATGTCACCAGCCGCCCCTGCTGCTAACCTGGCTAGTTTTTTTTCCGACAGCGGCAGATTTCTCTTTTCCTTGGACTGACTCCTCTACCCAGACTCAGGAAACGAAACGTTTACAGTAGGGGGCGCTCGCAGAGAGGCGGTGGCCCCTCTTAGTCTTGTAGGCCATAGAGAGTAGAGCTTTCTGGCCCTCAGAGAAGTCTTCCAGATGCAGGGTATTAACATGAAGCCATGCTCCTCTGACCTACACCAGACGGACAGGTAGATTTTGATCTTCTCAGCAGCAGGCAGCTTGGAGCCTGACAAGCAGCAGGGATGTAAGAGATGAGCCCGACCGTGCGTGCTGAATCTTTCCAATAGAATCTGATACGAATTCCTGCGCATTTTCTTTCTTTCTCTTTGCTGAACAAATGTCCCGTTCCTCGGCCACTTCCTTTCTGTATGGCAAAGAGTTCTCCAGTTTTACAAAATGACAAAACGAAGCATCTCTTTCGTGTCCCTCCTACGTCACAATGGGGAAGGGTAGCTCCCTCGGGTCAGTGAGATGCACTCTCACAAGTAACAAGGGCCTCTTTTCCTAGATGGCCCTCACCGGAACAGGAAGCGAGAGGCAGAAGGGATTCTCATTTGAGTGGAAGTGCATCAGTGGTTGGCTGGCGCCTCTTTTGTGAGTGAGTGCAAGAGGAGTGACAGTAACCTATCAACTTACGAGCCACAGATAATGCAGAAAAGCAAGGACTGCTTCATTGAAAGGCTGAGCATGTGACACCTATGAAAGTTACCTTTGCAACATACATAATGCCAATGCATGTTGACTAAAGATTTTTGTTTTCTGTTTTTTAGCGACAGGCCATGAAGATGACTTTCCTACCAATCCATTAACTGGAGTTATGGAGAAACAGGCTTTGTTTAAGTGTGCAGCCTGGTGCAGTCCAGCTGATAAAACAGAACTAAGCTCATGTAACTTCTTTTTCAGATGTAAGCAAAGATACAACATACATTTTAGATTTAAACACACACAGGGCGGCCCAAGTTTAACAAGAAGCAGTGACAGCAGTGTACACAGTATTAAATCTAACATTTTATTTGCAAAATGGTTCAGCGTTTCCTCCACCCAGGCCCAGTTGGCAGACACATACTTACTTCTCAGCTGACGTAGGTTATGCTCCATATGGGATCATCGTTTACAACGCGGGGATTACATTGCGATGCCATTACATCGCGGTTTTTACAACGCAAGTCGTTACAACGACTTGCGCTAGATGGCGCTCTAGGACAAGGAATAGTATAATTTACTATCCAACACCTTCCCTACTGTACGTAGACAAGAGTTGGAATAGTAAATTACACTACTCCTAAATCCTGCGCCCTCCAAAGCAAGTCGTAACGACTTGCGTTGTCAAAACCGCGATGTAATGTACCGCGATGTAAATGTATGCGTTGTAACATCATACATTCAAAGTGAATGCACAGAAAGACACAATATGCAAGGACCTCACATTCACACTGCTACCCTCACATAGTCACAAACCCCACGCTGCACTCACACAGGCAAACATCTCAATCTGTAGCACACTTACTCTGCACTCATAAAATACAATGTTAATCCTGAATTCTCACAGACATGCCCCTCAAAATGCACTCACTAAACATGGTGGCTATCCTGCACTTACACAAGTACACTGCTCATACACAGTTACACTGCTCACTAGGAAGGGGCTGAGATCAGACTGATGGGGCATAGGAGGCACGGATTGAGTATCTGGTGCATCAGGACACTAACAATACAAAGCTGTTGAGGTTAGCTACACTGAATCCTGAATGTCCACAGAGGTAATCTAATCTCCCATCAGTCACACTTGGATCAGCGCTGCAAAGTAAGCAAGACTGATCTTTGCGTACTATTGCAGGGAGCAGTCTTAGCATCCATAAAACCCCACTTGTGTTCTAAAATGAAAGATGCTTGTTTTCTTTTATTTTTTTAATAACTGCATATTAGAAAACCTTGAAATATTTGAGGATGTGTCATGTCCAACAATCTTTTGTGGTTTGACTAAATGAACTATAATGTATATTTATGTAAAATAAGAATATAGCCCACATAAACGGTGCACATGAAAGTAACTTTTAGTTTACTAATTGTATTGTCTTTGGAGTGAAGGTTGGGGGCATGAATGTTTCTAAGTTTATGCTTAAAAACTAAATCTTTTAATAAGAACCTCTCAATGCAGTGATATAATCTGATGCATTAAGGTGAAACACTGGTTAAAGAAATATATATTTTAAATTTTGAAGTCACTTTATCATATTTTTTATCTAATATCGGTGGCATTTCCAGTCCAAATGTTCCCATCGTTCAGCTGGTGCCTGGGCTCTGAGAGCCAAGAGAGACCCTTAGCCCAGTTCTACCTCTTAATTTGTTGGCTCGCCCATTTCTACTACAGTACTGTGAATAATTGTTACTCTAGTACCCCCTCTCAGTATCGCGCTCTGGGACGTAACATCTTGTTTTCTGAGATTCTAACTGGTTTCCATGGTTATCAGAAGGATATTTATTCTTACTTCTGGTTTTAATAAGGAAATGTTGCTCACTAGTGACGCCAAGAAGTTGTTTTAAAGCTACCTGTGCATAAAAAGAAAGAAACAATACTCAAATCATGTGTTTTCCCAGTTCCAGCACTCTATCTTAGGGGAGTCTACTTTCTTTGAATAACTGCCATCGTTTGCCCTCCACTCCTCAGGGTGACCTCAGTAATTTCAGTGATTGTCTTGTCATCTGAAGCCACCCAGCAGCTGGGCACAACATCTTTGACCTCTGCTGGCATCAGGTGGCCAGGGCCAAATGGCATACTCTGCATTTATAAAAGTGAGATGTGCACTGCTGGGCCATTCAGTATTCGTGCAATGAGGCCTTTGCAGTGCCTCAAATTCTGCTGCTTGGAGTCTGACTCCTGCAGCTGAGGGAATGAGAGGGCTCTAACAGCCAGCTCCCAGTGCGGTAAGAGGTCCTGTGGCCGTAGTAGGCAGTGAACACATAGGGATTCTGAAAAATCCAATTATCACACAAAGAACAAGTGTCTCAAAAGAGCCATGCCCATTTGGCAGGATGGTGGTAACGTTGGAGTATGTAGCAGGTGTTGCATTTAGGAGAACACTGTCACAAATGCGTTACTAAAGCATGGTGTGGTAGCCACTGCCATTAACAGACCACTCCTAACTACTAAATGTGTACAGACATACAGTTTTACTGATAAACTATATAGTACACAAACAATAATGTGTGGAAATTTGGTTCCAGTAAATATTTGTCATTAGTGCATCACCATTTGTGAACCAGCAAGTAAAGTTTCTTAATATGTTTTGATCCTAATACAATATTTTTTAGCATTAGACTTCATAATTAGAAAATAGAGCTTCATTTGTGCTTTCCTTAATGTTTACTTATCTTGAAAAATGTGTACTGTTCATTTATAGGTATTTAAACTGTTCATTTATAGGTATTTAAATGTTGTGTTAGAAGAAAACGATATCTACAGCCTTTCCTTTCACACCTTCAAGATTGTCACAAAGTTCACTTTACAAACTCCTCAAACTTAGCAGTAAGGGATAGTAAACATCACTCTCCATGATGAAAAATAAAATAAGCAGCAATGTGCCAGAAGACTAGACTGACATTTGATCTCTGTCTCTGAACACACAGCAAATGTGGCAGGTTGAAAACAAAAAGTAAAGGCTCCTTGAATGCGCCTTCAGCTTCGGTACTCCAGCACGGGTATTTACGTGTGGGGTACTGTAGTAGGGCCCCCCTGATGCCTCTGGACCCTGGTGCATTGCCTGTCTGCGGCTGCAACTTTGGTAGCTGTGCTCCTGTGTGGAGGAAACTCCACACATCCCTGTTGGGACGATTAGGCAACCATAATTCATAAGAACCTTACTAGTGCAACAATATTTCCAGATTCAGGGGAAAACACCCTAAAAACATTACTTGACCAATTGGCTGAGTGAAGCTATACATTTCCAAAGATAAAAGAGGCACTCCCCAAGAGCCAGATCCAGCCAGAGACTCTGTCCCCGGTCTGATCTGCTGACCATATTCAGGTGGACGTCTGCAGGAGAAGTTACAAACAGAATGAAAGCCCAAAACGTCATCCACGAGGCAACAGCAAATCGTGGTACTCATAAACAGTGAACTCAACTCTTATTGGAAAGGGAAAGAGAGGCTTGGGAAGACTCCAGGCTGACCTCATCAGCTACAGACACATGCCAAATGATCTGTACACATCATCATTGATTCATCACAATGTCAAGAGTGGCAGAAATTACTTCACACATTTTTTTACTCCTAAAGGTATCAGTGGGTGGACGACTTGTACCTATACGCCGGAATCAACAGAACCCTACTACACAAACTCCGGACCATCCAGAATGCCGAGGCCAGACTCGTCCTAGGAACGCCTCGTCACGAACATATGACCCAACACCTATGATACCTCCACTGGCTCGCCATCGAGAAGAAGGTCCCCTTCAAACTCCTCACCCACGCCTACAAATCCCTCAACAACATCAGACCCACATACCTCAACGAGAGAGTATCATTCCATGTACCCAAAAGGAACTTCCGCTCCGCCGACCTCGCCCTGGCAGAGGTCCCCCAAATCCACAGAAACAGAACAGGCGGGAGAGCCTTCACCTACATCGCAGCCAGGACCTGGAACGTGCTCCCCGTGAACATCAGACGCTCCCCAACCCTGCACACATTCAGGAAGGACCTCAAGACCTGCCTCTTAAACTGATCTGGAGCTGGCCCCGCCCCCCAGACCCTTGTGACCCTTGCGGATGAGTAGTGCACTTTAGAATAGAAACCCCTGATTTATTGATTGATTGATTGTATAAACCTCAGCCAGGGTGAAAAGATGCAGCTAGAAATGAAGAGGACGCTTTGTACGGTAACAATAAATCTTCTTGTATTCCAAGTCAAGTAGTACAGCCTGCAGGGCAGCAGAAGAAGCAGCATCTGCCCAAACACTTGAAACATTTCATTCTACATTCCTACTCCCCGCATTCTAATACTACGCCATGCTAAGACCCAACACAGGGCCTTAAGTGAGCAGAGACCAGTGCTTAATATGAGTGCTTAATTGAGCCGGTGATTTCCAGTACTCGGCACCAGCACTTAACTGTGAACATTGGCAGTTATGACAGTCTGCCACATGGTGGCATTGTTTGTGTAATTTAAAGATAAGCAGAACAACAGTTGTTTAATAATTCAACATACATTTAAAAATGAATGTCTGCCGCCCAAGACATTCTTATGGCTTTGTGGGCCAGGAATAGTCTAAATTGTCACACTTGTGGGAGAGTGATGGCTAGAAGTTGTGTAGGTACTGTCGTTGGCAGCGGTGAAAGGTGCAATGGGTGGTGAGAGCTGCAGTGGCTTCCTGACGAGGGCCCTGGCACTTATTTTTTAACAAATTATGTGCTGACTGGGTCCTGTCTGTACTCAGCACTGGCATTTCTAAAACGCAAGTGCTGAGAACGGTCCCTATACGGCTCTCCATTTTTGCCCTCACCTGCAGAGTGAAAAACAAACTTAACTCAGCCACAGTACCAACCTTCAATGGTCTTGATGTAACTTCAAAAAGATTCCTTATAGTTAATTCACAGTCTCATCATTTCAGAATTGAGGCAATTTCAATATTATTTACTCATTTATCTTATGCAACTAACACACATTGGCAAAGCCAATAGTCCTGGCTTGTGTTGGGTGTAATGTAATTTGTTAAATTAAATACCTGGATGCAAACACAGAGAGAGGCAGCAAAATACCAGGCTGGCAGCCCAGATTTTTAGCTTACGTGTTTAAGTTAAAAACTTGAAGAAACCCTTGGCGGATCCCACCGACCTCAAAAACTACAGACCCATCTCCCTGCTCCCGTTACCAGCGAAAGTCATCGAGAAAGCCATCAACAGCCAACTCGCCATATTTATCGAAGAGCACAACTTCCTATACTCCTCCCAATCCGGCTTCAGAAAAAACCACAGTACAGAAACTGCCCTCCTCGTTGCAACAAACGACATCTGCATCCTACTGGACAAAGGAGAAACAGCAGCCCTCATCCTCCTCGACCTCTCAGCGGCGTTCGACATAATCTCTCACCGCACCCTAATATGCAGACTCCACGACGCAGGGATCCAAAACAAGACCCTCAACTGGATCCACTCCTTCCTCTCCAGCAGAACGCAGCGGGTCAGACTCCCCCTTTTACTCTCGGACCCTGCACCTACCCCCTGTAGTACCCCAGGGGCCTCCCTCAGCCCTACACTCTTCAACGTCTACATGGCTCCACTCGCCCCCATCGTCAGAACCTACGGACTCAACATTGTGTCATACGCAGATGACACCCAACACATCCTCTCCCTATCCAATGGACCCAATACCGCCAGACACAATTTTTGAGAAGGCATGGAAGCTGTCACCAAATGGATGAAAAACAGCTGCCTACAACTAAACACCACCAAAACAGAAGTACTCATCATGGGCCCAACACCTGGAACGACACCAGGTGCCCTCCGCCCTCGGAAGCCCCCACACCCCTACGGACCACACACGCAACCTGGGCATCATCCTGAACTCTGAGCTCAAAATGGATCACCAGATTAACTCCGTCTCATCCTCCTGCTTCCACAGCCTCCGCCTCCTACGTAAGACCTTCAAATGGATCCCCCTCGAACACAGAAAGACCGTCACTCAAGCCCTGGTCACCAGTAGAATCGAATACGGCAACGCACTCTACGCCGGAATAAAACAAAACTCACCCGCAAGCTACAGAGCATCCAAAACGCCACCGCAAGAATGGTCCTCGACCTGCCAAGACACTCACGCATCTCCCAGCACCAGTGCACACTCCACTGGCTCCCCATTGAAGCTAGAGTCACCTTCAAGATGCTCACCCACGCCCACGAGGCCCTCCACGACACCGGACCAGTATACCTGAATAGCCGGCTCAAATTCCACGCACCCCACAGGACCCTACGATCAGCCCAGCTCTCCTACACCGTGGTTCCCAGCACCAGAAACACCAGATCGGGAGGCCGCTCCTTCTCCTTTCTCACGGCCCAAGCCTGGAACACCCTTCTGCTAGACCTCAGACAGACAACATCGCTACCCATCTTCGCAAGAAACCTCATAACCTGGCTCTTCGACAGACCCCTCCTTGATGGACTGGAGCCTGCTACCCCCAGACCCCCACCCCCTCCCCAGCTCTTTGAGACCCTTGCGGGTGCGTAGTCGCACTTAACAAATGACTGACTGACTGACAATCCACCCTACTCTACCCCAATTTACCCAACTCCAAACTGCTCTAATCTACCTCCACTCCATTCCATGCTACCCTACAATAATCCACCCTATCTACCTCACTAAAATCTACCCACTCCACTGCAATCTACTCGACTTCACTCTGGTCTATCCCCACTCCACTCCAAATGACTCCAATCTACCCACTCCACTCTTCTCCAATCTACCCCACTCCACTCCAGTCTTCCCCAATATATCCCACTCCACTCTACACCAATCTACCCTCATCTAACACTACTCCTACCCCACTCTAATCCCCCCAGTCTACTCCACTCCAATCTACCCTACTCAACCCCAATCCAGCCCACTCCTTCCCAATCTACCCAACTTCAATATACCCCACTTTAATCTACTACCCTAATCGTCCCAACTCTCCCACTTCAATCTATCCCACACCACACCATGCCATTCTATCCAACACTACCACCATTCTACTCTACATCAATCTACCCCACTCCATTCTCCATTCTACCCCATGCTACCCCACTCCACACAAAACTACCCCACCCAATCAACCCCAATCTACCCTATTCCACTCTACCCCAATCTACCCCACTCCAATCTATCCCCCCCACAACATTAACTTTAAGCCATGCAGAACAGCAGCCATACTGGTGTACATAACGGCTAAAACACATTGCCAAAGCCAAAGCTCTTGCATAGGTGAGACCTATTGGCTTTGCAAATGCTTTTTATTGTTGCTGTATTTTCTTTGCTTGCAACACTCTTCCCACCTCTCCCCTCTCAGCTACAGTGCCTTATTAACAGCTCTCAGCTGTAACCAGACGCTCATAGCTGCCCCTTGCTTGTGATCGTTTTATGGGCGCGCAGTCTATGTGGAAACACGTTTACATATAGAAACACTGCATAGAAGATTTTTCCACACCAGGGGCCGTATTATGGAAAGTGCCCTGGGAGCACAGAGGGCAAGTACACCCACTTTGCGTGCTCCCTGGGCACTTTGGTGTTACAGAAATGGGCGCAGACGCTTGTACGGCCTCTTCCGTAACACAGATAGCACTGGCGCATGCACCAGTGCTATCACCAGAGGGTGTTTCCTCATTTGCATGTGGGAGAGGCCCCCATGCAAATAAGTGTACCTTTGCCTCTGATTCCGAGCCGTATTATAGACACGGGCACTGAGGCAAAGAAGCTCACTGACGGTGCGTCATCTAAAAGGTCAGTGTGCCCCTTGATGGCTGCCCTCTGCAGGGAGGGAATTGGTTACATGGATCCCCCAGACATCACCTTGCCGACAGGTGCAACCACTTACTCCACCCACCTGCAAGGGAATCTCTCTCCCCTCTTAAAATTGCAGGCAACTTGCCGTCTGCACAGTGAAACACAAAGTGGCAGCTTCAAAGCAGCTCGGTTTTCACTTGAGTGCCCTGCCCCAGAGTAGCATGGGTTCGCGGCTGCCCTTGTGGCAGTGCATTCAATGTAATAGGGTGCATTTTCCCTGTTTGCGCTTGCCGCACCTGTTTTAAGGTGCACGTGGTACAAACAGGGAAAGGGCGCCCAATGTGTAGAAGGGCCCCCAGAACTTCACTGCAGTCAGTGAAGCCAGTGCTTGAAACACACCCCTCTACAAAAGGGCACTCTCAGGTGGCTAAGAGCAGACAGATGACTTTTAGTCTCCCTTGTGCAGCTTTCTGTTTTATGCAGTAATGATCTGGACACACATCGGAAACACAACAATTCAGCTCTTGAAAAACAAAGCCTCAAATTACTAGAAAAACTTACAAAAATTATTTGACATGTCTCTGGAACCTGCCTTGCCAGTTTTTGTTGTGCTTTGTAAATATTCAAACTAGCATTAGGGCTTTGTAGCATTTTCTTATCTGATGCTGAAGACTGCGCAGCTACTACATTTAAAAATGGTGGTGCGCGAGGACACCGTGGGAGCTGCCAGGTTGGAAAGAAGTAACCATTTACAGGAAAGGCAAAGCAGTAAAAGAATAGGCTTGCAAAGTACCATGGTAAAGAAAGCTCTGTAATAAGGCTACAGGCCAAGGAGCCTTCTCAGGTAAGCGCTGTATGTCTGTTCTGTATGCGTTTTAATGTACTCAGGTCCTAATTCATGAAAAGTGATGCATCGCTGCGTGAAAACAGCGATGCGTCACTTTTCATTGCGCCCTCCTTGCAACATGATGGATGCGTCATATTTAGAGTATGACGCATCATGTCGCAAGGAGTTACAGATACATCAGTATTTCTGACATATCAGTAGGCGCAAAAATGACGCATTGCTGGAGTGTGTCACAAAAGTGACGCAACCCCAGCAATGTGTCCTTTAACATGGGACAAGCCCCATGTGAAAGGGTCTGCATCAGTCTTACACCTGCTGTGAGGCAGGCGTGAGATATTGACGCAATGGCGTCCTAGAAGTGATGCAATGAAATCTCATAGATTTCACTGCGTCACTTCTGCGAGGCTTACTTGCGTGGGAACACCCCCCACATACATTATACCTGACGCAGGTATAACATAGCGCAGGGGTTTACAAAGTGACGCATCTGCTTAGATGCATAACTTTGTAAATAGGACGCAACAGGGGGCATGTTTTACACCGCCGTTGCATCACAAAAAGTGGCGCAACAGCAGCGCAAAACTGACGCATGGCCTCATAAATAAGGCCCTCAGTGTTTGCATCGGTACCGTAAACACAACACAGTAGCATTGTATCACAAAGGACAGAATAATTCCTAACAGTTAACAAGGCTGCACCTTGCATGCATTTTGAAACACAGCAAGTGAGATATGAAAATGTACGTTGATATCAAAAACTTTATTCAGTACAGTGTCATGAAAGCGAGTGTTACACCACAATAAACAAGTGTTACACCACATTATACACATGTTTTATCCCACATTAGACAAACGGTGTTAAGAGGAAGGATAACTGATTGGGGAAGCCTTCACCCATTCTATTTGAAACAGAAAAACCAGCAAACCACTGACCAAAATGAACTTGTAAACCCAGAAAAGGAAACAATCTCCTTGTGTGGGAGGATCCACAAAAATGAAGTTAGAACCCAGGGAATACAGATTAATGTTAAAGTAGATTTACTCCCACCATAAAAAATTTGGTGGAAGAGTAAACCCTCTGGGCCTGACTACGATCTTGGCGAATGGGATACTCCTTCACAGACGTGACGGATATTTTGTCCGCCGTATCACACGCTCCATTTGATATAATTGAATTGTCATTTTGCAGACAGGATTTATGAAGAAGTAACCCTGTCTGCCAAGATTGTAATCAGGCCCTCTGACTGGAGGAGGCACCTCACAGCAGAGCACAGGTGCAAGTCCAGGGCTTATCATGGTTAGTGTTGGCTCTCCATTAACACCAGGTCTCAAGGACAAAGGGGCTAGGAACAATTTTCAAGCACACTCTATTCACTCTATGCTGCGGGGAAGGGAAAATGCCTTTAGATAATTGTTAGTCGTGGCATCCTTAGCCTTACCACAGACTTGTTGCTGATTCTTTTTGTTGCCCGTAGGACTCTGAGCACTTTACTACTGCTAACCAGCTCTAAAGTGCATGGGCTTTTCCCCTAAAACATGGTTTCTTTGATGTATTCACAATTGGCACATTTCATTTACTCATAAGTCCTCAATACAGTGCACTACACATGTCCAGGGCCTGTAAATTCATTGCTACTAGTGGGCCTGCAGCACTGATTGTGCCCTTAAAACATGTCTCAGGCCTGCTTCTACAGAGCTTGTCTGTGCAGTTTAGACTGCCACTTCGACTTGGCATAACCATTAGCCAAGCCTTAAACTTCCCTTTTATTACATATAAGTCAACCGTAAGGTGAGACCTAGGTAGTGCATAGGGCAGGGTGCTATGTAACTAAAAGGAAGGACATGATCTTTTAAGTTTTGCATGTCCTGGAAGTGAAAAACTCCTCAACTCGTTTTTCACTACTGAGGGATAGACTTCTCAGTAGTGAAAAATTAGTTTGGGAGTTTTTCACTTAATAAACTGTAATTCCTAATGGAAAGATGTTAAGGAAGCAGTGTTTGGTACCTCTGGAAATTTAATGACAAATCATCTTTAATGGTGAAAGTGGATTTATTGTTACCCTTCTGAAAATGCCACTTTTATAAAGCTGGACATTTACCTGCTCTTAGCTCTGATGTCTGCTGTCTGTCTCTAATCACTGGCTGGGTTGGGTGACAGTTCACTTTGTGCATTCCTCTCAGACAGCCTTACACAAAGGAAGGGTGGGTGTCACTCGATTCATCTGCCTGGGAGGAAAGAGAGGAGGGACACTGCACAGCCTTGCACTTACACCTGAATAGAACACAGAAAGATCGGCATAACCCCCTGTAGTGAGTCTGGAGCCAGGAGGATGAAGGGACCAGTGTGCACTTCAAAGACTTGCTGTGAAGTCACCCCCACCTCAAACGCACAACTTAGTATAAGTACTGGACCTCTGACCCTAGCAACTCAGTATACTTCTGGATTTGAAACCACTTTTGACAAGAAGGACTGCTGTGCTGGGGATTGCTGCTTGTTCGACTGCTACTCTGGACGACTGCTGCCTTGCTGTGATTACTGCTGCCTTCCTACTCCTTCTGACTATCCCAAAGTGTCTCTAAGACTAGCTGACTAGCCTCCTATTATTTAAAGACTCCGGGACATAAAAGTCTATAACCCTGCTCCTGTACCTCGGTCATTGGAAATGACTCCAGGTGCTTGCTCCAGCACAATCTGCAACCTCAACACATTTTCTAACAATAACTGATATTAAAACTATACCTAATAAGAGACACCAGAGGTTCTCTGAAAACTCAATTGAGGTGTGCCCTCACTTTTACACTGTAATTTTCCATATGAAATCTAAAAATGTATCAATGGAATGGGATACTTTTTTTTCTGTACATGTTAAAACCAATGAGGAAGCTAAGAACATTTGTAAAGGAAAGGTCAACATGTTTCTTTGTCTGGTTTAGTAATGGCAGATTCTTCAGGACAGGTGGATGTATTACTGCATCAAAAAGGTTGATTGTCTGTGTTGAGACCACATTCAGTACAGAACAAGACAAGGGGATTGTTCCCTTTCCTACAATTTCATTCTGGACAGCAGCTTCCTGATTGGGGAGGGGAGTTTTGTTGTGTTTCATATGAAAACAGGACCACCACCTCATAACCAAGGCTACAATGCAACCAAAGTCAGTCCTGGCAAGAATGTTTAAACCAGTCCCACAATACTGGAGGCCATGACTACAGTGGGGCAGTGGGGGCTTGGTTGTGTCAGGAGAGCATAACCACCTATGAAAGCAGCTCCCCAGCCTTCAGTTTACTTGGCAGAAGGGCTAGTCCAGCCCAACCCATAATACGTTATTAGGAGATGCCACCAGCTCATGACATGTGTTGCAGAGTGATCCTGTGCCCTGGGCACCCCCATTTTGTTTTGCTGACTGGTACTGGTGGGAACTGACTCTGACTGTCCCTGTGATCTGCCTAACCAAGGCCAGTGTTATGCTGAAAACAGACTTAGAATACTGTGAAAATACCTACAAACACTGGGGTACACTATGGGTTAGGGTACCCCTATGATTGGTGTTAGAAATGGGGTTTCTTGTTGCATAGGGTGTGCACCTAAGCCAGGCAGAACTCACCACTCTAGTCAGGGTAAGGGAGTTACATATCAAAGATAACCCTATTCACCCCCGTGGTTGCTTGGCAGAGCAGTCAGGCTTATCCCAGTGTGCAACACAAACACACACCGGTGACACACTAGGCACACAACAAAAAGAGACTTCACACAAGGTTATATAAAAAATATCCTTTATATTATATTTAACACTTTAGACTACAATCACATAATCACTGTGCCACATAAGTGTGCATAAGTCATAAACCATCTTCACTTTGCCATTAAGGCGATTGTCATAACTGTGCTATAGGGTAATGACCTAGGTCTTGTACATGTCATAGAAATAGTACAAATATACCCCCTTACACCGTCACTGTGTAGAATATGTAGGGGAATAGAACAAATCCCCTGAAACATCCCAGGTTAGGTTACACATAAATCTGCTGGATCTCCCTGCCAGCTCTGGGAAAGTGGGAGACAATATCTAGTACCCCAACAACAGGGCACACCCCAGCCAAGTCATGTGTCAGCGCCACTGCGTTCTGTTTGCCAATCGCTTGGTACTGGGGCGGTCCAGTCAAAACCGTAGGCTGCAGCACCACCTGCGCGCCTAGAGTGGATAATGCGGTAACCCTTCCTAGCAGGGGTCTCCGTCGAGGTCTCGCTCTGCCAAACCATCCAGTTCACATGTGCCCCCCAACAGCGAGTTGCAGCTCCTCCTGGGATCTCAGGGCAGGAGACGCTGCTTCTCTCCGTGGCGCGTGACCCTGACTGGCCTTTGAGGCTGGGTGGTTGTTTCCGGGCCTCCAGAAGGTTCTGGCGGCCGCTGATGACGCCGTCCTCTCACAGCCTCTGGGGATGTTGCTGGGCAATGCTGAAGACTGTCCTGCGGGGTGGCTGCTGACAAGCAACAATGCTGAGAGTGTCCTGAACTTGATTCTGCGCACAATGGCGGTGGGGGGGGCAAACAGTTATGGGATGACCCTGCAAAACGGGCCAAGTCCAACAATTGGCATGACATCCCCTATAAGGCCCTAGTACATGATGGGACAGGGGCATTAAAACTACCTCGTCCCTAGTATATAATAGGGCATGGCAATTTAGAGACCAGCAGCCCTCTCTGCACTCGCATGTGGGCACTGCTGAGAGGCTGAGGCCAGATTAAAAGCAGCCCTGTGTTGCACGACTGCTTTTAAATGTAAAATTGTGCCCAAAGTCGACCTTGGTGTTTGAGGCACTTCAAAATTTATAAACTACATCATTTTGGCAAATTTGGTACCCAGAGGGTCTCCCCTAGGTGTCCGAATGGTGGAGGTCCAGGTACTTATAAGGAGGACCCTTATAAAACAGGTTTTATATGCCCTGGGGATAAAGAAAGTGTACATTTCACTTGCCTCATTTTGGTAAAGTGCTTTCCAAAACCGACTATGTGCTAGGAGCACTATGGAGTGAGGATCTACAATATGTTTTCAAATTCAACATACCTAAAGTCTCCCTTAGGTGTCCCAGGGGTGGGGGTCCTGTAGATACAGGCAGGGTCCTTAAAAAATATGTGTTATAGGCCCTGGTGTTGGAGGAATTGCCCAGTTCATTTCCCCATTTGTAGATCCTCAGCCACATAGATTAACATGGCAATAAGTTAATAATTAATAACTACCCCTAGTTTTAAACAACAACTATCATTCAAGGGTGTAGGAGAATGGTATTGATGAATCCAACACTATGCTATTGTTAAATGTATCCTAAAATGTACAGAAAAGAAGTTTTAAGACTTTCTTGTGGTCTGGTGTGATTGGTCGGAGTAAAGTGGATTTGCCAGGCTGCTTGGATGGCGTGATAAGTGGCACCCGGGGTGAGGAGGCATCCAGGGAGGAGAGGGTTCTGCTACACAGGAATGCTAGAGCCAGGGGGAGGAGTTGTAAACCATGATCTTCAAAGAAAGGAGGGTACAGGCAGAAGCAGCCAGGTCTACCTACACCTCTCCCCTCTGACCCCAGCCAGATAGCAGGCTAAAGGAAGGAATGCGCAGATGTCAGAGAGAGGGGGACTATAGAGGTGAGCCATCCTGGAGGTTGGTTTAGCTATAGTACAGTTAGATAACTTGAGGTGCCCCAGGACTACACCTGGTAGAATACAATTGGTTATTATAAACACTCCTTGGTTTAGGATGTAGTGGCCCAGATTCACTAAGAACTTGCACTGTTGATTGCATTGCGCAAGTCAACAGAAGGCAACACGAGTAATCAAGTGATATTTACTAAGCCTCACTAGGGGTCTTTTGGATTTGCTTTGCTTTGTGTTACTTTGTCAAGAAATGTAACGCAGCACAGAGGCTTCCACTGCATTGTGTTACATTTCGTAGTGGAAGGCGTTTCATTGGATGAGCATGGGCGTTCCTGTGCATCCACCCATGGAATGTGATGCAGTCTCAGATTTACAAAAATCAGTAAACCAGGGATTTTGCCAAAATGGAGCACCTCCAGTGGATGGCATGAGAAGAAATAGGTTGATTTCTCCTTGCTACTTCCTCTTCCTATGTGATGCATTCCAAATCACACAGAGAAAGAGAACATTGCCTCTCAGGATTGTTTTTATGTGGGAAGGTATATCTTCCTGCACAATGGCTCAAGGGTGCCTGTGTTGGTTGCTGGGCCGAACACTGCGGGCAAGCGCAAAGAGGTAGCCCCAGTGTGCTATTTGTTGGTAGATACACACAAGCTCTCTCCGTCTCACGTAATGTATCAACTAGCTACATTACTACCTTGCTGCATTGTGTTGTGTCACACATAGTAAATCTGGCCCAGTGTCCCTAATGATGTGGCGGGTGGTGGGGAAGGTTCTAGCTTTTCTTACAGCAAATACATGTGTTTTATTGGTTTTACTCCGACTCCACAGATTAGCATCATTTTGGGGATTCACTCTCTCGCCATAATTTACTGATGTCCCATGAACCATTGATAACATCTGGAAGTAACACTAAGGACAAAAGGGAGTTCATTAGGTGTGAGGGATCTGCACTTCATTGTGTTACATCAGTCCGTGTGGGCTTTGGAGCTAGTAACACTTTTTATTGTGGAACTTTTCTTTGCACATTTGTAGATATGGCCTTAAACATTTTGTAGCTGACTCGAGGGTGCAGCCAAAGGTGCTGCAGCAGGAGTCAACAAGGCCAGTGTCCCTTGGATAAGAGGCCCCCTTACCTTTCTCACAACACCACAACTAGGGCCTCCCTCTCTAACTCTGGTATTCTTGTGCTGATCTGTCACTTTGATGAATTTCTAAAATGCAGAAAGTCGTCCTGATGAAAGCAGGTAGAACAAATGAAATTTTACAGAAAACCTTCTTTTCTACAAAAAGTAAGTTTTTTAATGGAAAACGAAATTGTACTTTTTAAAAAAGGGCCATGGTAGACTTTCGTTTATGTCTATAGAATCCCTTTACTCGCCGAAAAATATTCTGTAACACATGAAGTAGGCAGCATGAAGAAGATATAAGAAGTGAAGGGGGGGGTAGATATACAGGATTGGCTTGACGCAGATTGGGTTTAAGAGGTAGTAAGGGTCTTGTAAAAAAATGTGTGTAAAGCAAGTGGGGAGAGCAGAAGTGACATGGAAGACAAGGTAAGTGTTGAAATGTTGGGGTGCGACTAGGAGGGAAAAAAGACCCACTTATAAAAAGTATTTTTTAAAGGAACAGCATGTTATGGGAGGTAACCCCCATCCAAAAAATAAGTCAAATTTAAAAAAAAATGAAATTTTCATCAAGAAACGCTTTTGCCAGGTTGGTTTTGTCAACCTGGCGCAGTGCATTCTCAGAAAAAGATCATTTCGCCAGAACCACTTTCTTCAACCAGAGCAACAAATCTTGGCTTCTTTGGGCCCTTTGCCCATGAGACATGTGCCACAGCTGGCTAGGCCATTGTGTCTCTCTTGCATTTTTCCCTTGTGGTGCAGGCTAATGGATGCTTGCAAAGCATTATGGGTTGTTGTAACTTAACCACGCCCCCATTCTAGTTGCAGCCTCCTTCAGTGTGAGGCTGGTTTGAATATCTTTGCCAGGTGTCATTTTGGGTTGCAGCCAGCACCTTTCATTAGCCCATGCTCCCTAACCTCTTCAGGGCCATAGGGCAAATTTGGCAAACGTCCAGTGGGAATCATGCGCATCAGCACCCATTAGTAATATAGTGTACCTTGAAAAGGTGCATTGACCTCGCACGACTAAGGGAAACACTTTGGGTGTAAATAAGTATATCATGTGAAAAGCCGTCGAAACACAGTAATACATTTTCCTCACTTGGGAATTATCAGGCAAATGTCACTCGTATTCATAACTAGCTGTGAATACTCCATAAACAAGGGGAGAGCTGCATGTCTCAAGAAGAGGCTACTTTTGAAGATTAACTGGGTGGCGGGTGGCCTCAATGACGTAGCCAGCATCTCATTCCAATTAAGCAGAGGATAGTTCTAGTAGTTATGGACAGTAGTACATAAACTACTGACCCATTATTTCGCAACTATGTGCTAAACAACGTGTTCCTTGAACGGAAATAGAAACGCTGAGAACTGCGGCAGACGCGCAGGCTTGCGGGGTTAGCATATCAGGCTGAGGCCGCAGACCTGAGTCCTTCCCTCAGAAGGTAAACAGCTCGTGCGACCCTTAGAGCCACTCAGAGTCACATCCTTCCAAGCCTTCTGGGAACCAGGGTGTGTCCCGCCCGATGTTTGGGCCAGCAACCATGACATCCTGTCCTAGCTTTGCACAAACGTGGCAGTGATGACATCACAAGCCTGCTGACCTCGAGAAGTTAGAGAAAGAAAACCCTGTCCACTGAGGTGCCTGAAGAACGTGACACCCTTTGCTAGAGCAACAGAATGTGTTCATATTCCTGGAAAAGATACACATCAGAGTATTGTATAGTGGTGCAGTTAATGCACCTGGTTGAGGCTCGTCGGTGCAATTTAGATCGCAGAAGGCGGTCAATAGTATTGTAATGCTCCTGGATGTTTCTTACCTAAATCAAGATATCAAGTCGACTGTTTCTTCGAAGTACACACACATCCCCCGCCAGTAATTACATGATATCTGGAGGGTTCTGAAGAGCCAGAATGTGGCTGTTATTCCCTCTATACTGATAGCAGCATTATTGAACAATAGTGCCCTCTCTTACAGATCTTATCTGCAATGGAGCAGCACAATCATTGTGTCAACATGTGAAGAATTCCCAGAAGGAGGAAGAGCTGAACTAAAGCACAGGAAGTAAACAGGGCAATCAGAGGGTTCTCCTGCTGCCTGCCCACAGGATGCAGGGCCTGGTGTACAAGATCATTTGAAGATGCAAAGTGCAATTCACAAAGCAGCAGGGTTTGCCCCACCAAGGAGATTCTGAGTGAGAAGAGTTCTTGTGACTCACAGAAGAGCTCCTGCAACCCTTTCCATATCACAAATAGGTGGGAACATGAAATGGGCGCCGCACTTATATCCAAGGGCTGCATAAGTGTGGATCGGTGGTGTGTGACCACAATTTCCGTTTCTATTAAATTAAAGCGCTTTTTTCTGTACATGATGTGCCAAAATTAGAGCAGGTACCAGTGTACAGCAAGCCAACACTGGGTGGTGGGGCAACCATCTCTGTATTTGTACTCAAGGTGGCCAGAGGGGGCCCACGAGACTGGATGCAGTTCCAGATTGCAGCCACTCTCGTTTGAGATTACATTTTGTACTTGAAAGGCACTTTACATAGTATGTGTTTATTTTCTATACTTGTGACATTGGATGTGATCTCAATATTATCTCAGGGACATTTAATTGAAATGATAACACACTTTGAAAATGTTTGAATTCTCCAGTAGCTAAGGTGATTTTAAGTAAGGTGCCCACATAGTACAAAACAAACTATTTCTCACTGTGAGATGTTCGCACTATTCCTGCTCAGAGAAAGGCAAAGGCCTGTAAGTCATTGGGCCATTCAACAACTCAATGAAGTCAAACAAGAAAACATGCCAATTATTCTTTGTATAGCCTATGCTGTGTATACAATTCGAATGTAAAATGACCAGCGTGATATTTCAACACTTCACATGTATGAACCCCGGTGTTTCTTATAGTGTCACGTATTTCCTTAGGGGGAAGTCATCAAAATAATAATATTAAACACATTTAACAATACTAAAGTAATAATTCTATAAATATTAATACTATGAACATATTTAATAGCCGCAATTATATGCTTGTCACTCTGTAGTATTGTAAATAACTATTTTGTGTCCAGCTATGATACCAGCTTAAAGTAAATCCTTTTAACACTGATTTATAAAGTATTAGAGAAAAGAAATAAACAATTGCATCACTACACATCAAACCATAATGCTCTTCTGTGTCTCATTAACCACCCTGAAGGTTTTATTAATGCTACATTGCATTTGTCTAACAAAAGATCAATATACAAAGGAAGTACATTGTGTAGGTTTCAAAAGCCCAATATACTTTTTTTTATAGAAAAACTAAGCTTGTTCAAGTCTGAGAGTGAATCACAATTTACAGACACTAGATTGTATAACAAAATTAAGATAACACCAACTATATATTTTAATACAGGTATAAAGACCATTACTATTTTGTAATATCTCATAAATATTGCTTGAAGATAATTATACATGTTAATATTAGGACATTCAAATAGAACAGATGGACAGTCCTAGAATGATTAATCAAAAAAATAAAATAATGATTCAACAATGCTTTTGTATTATGGGACTGTTAATTGCTTAGAATAAAGAATGCATTAGTACATTTTCCTTTAAGGTTTACTGTTAAACTGTTACAATAAGGAAAAATGCCCTGTATGATTTTATAACACTTTTCAAACCAAGACAAAAAGTTCAAGGGGTAGTAGGATTTCCCCATTGTCCATTTTATGTATTTTACTTGATGGTATTTGAAAATACATACTTATTTTAACTTAAAAGTATTTTAAAAACTCTTCATTTCAGATTTGTCATCCTAGGAATTCTACATTTCTAAGTATTCAACATTTTGTTTTGTTCTACCCAGTTCCCCAAATTAAGAAGCAATATGTTCAAATACCTTGCTGCATTGTCATCACTTTCTTTATGTACTCATGGCTTTCAGGACAATATATTTTTTTTAAATGCTCGCAGTGTCCCCTCTAAAGTTCCAAGCAAAGTGCTATTAAGAAACAAAAACACACTAAGCGCTACAACTATCAAATCCTCACCTTTGGATAAAGCACAGGGCTAAACTTCAGTCCAGTGGCATCGTCACATAATGCCTAAAGGGGAGAAAAAGAATACACATAGTCTCTTCGATTTAAAACTATCATTCTGATACTACACACACATATCTTTGCTAGACATATTAACGAAGCTGGCACTCTTATAGTCTCTTGCAGAACATATGAACTACATTCACTTTTATTTTGTTACAAAATCTGGCATTAACAAAGCAGGCTGTTGCGAGCCGCGATGCATCTTTAGTTAGAAGTGATACCCTTTAAATACCCCGGTAACTACCTTGTGGAGAAGAGAGAATGCTGACATTTTTCATTGGACATGGGCATCTGGGCTCTTTTGTGAATGTGATCCCAATCGCTGTTACTATCACCAGGGACATCCCAAGGGGGTGGAGAGGTCAGATAGGACATTATGCACCAAGTCCAGTGCTTTGGACGTCTGAGCGGACTTCCAGCAAAGTACATTTATAGGCTTTTAATTGAAAGCAAACCTGCCATCTTCATTAATAATGAGGTAGCTAATGTGTCCCTATTACTAGAGGGCGCATATGTCATGTTTTTTTTTCCTTGAGGTACATTTTATTAATAATTAAAAAAACAGGCTCTTATGGCAAAACAGACAAAGCATCTATTTTTTTAAGTTTTTGCTCCAGACCTCTAAAAGAGTTCTGCCAAGCCTAGTTATTTATGTTCCTACATTCAAAGTATCAGAGTAAATATGACTGTGAGAATCTGAGTTCCTGATTAGCTGGACTGTAAGCCCAGTGTCTAAAAAGCATAGACCAGGATTTTCCTGGGAATGTTGGCAGAAAAGAGACAGGTTGTTCCCACAGATATGTGCGTAAAGTATTTCAGCTTACCAAAACAAGATTAAAAGTCAAGAAATCCACCTGTAAAACTCCCAAGCCATTTTAATAAAATTTAAAACATTTGAATTAATAAAACAAACCCGAAATAACATACATTGAGCAATGAAATCACAAGATGTGAAATTCTCAATAAAATGTCAAAAGAAAAATACCCGTAGAAAACAATGGCAAGGTAGAAGTCAAAGTTATTCTGTCTATTACCAAAATATTAAAACAATGACTGAACTGGAGAGCAAAGTCCAGAAATGTCCTCCATGTACAAGAGAAAATCCCCAACACCTGAGGAACTAATTATGCCAATATGATAAGCAATGGCAGATCCTTTAAGGCCGGCAGGGAGGACCTGCTGTCATGGTTTTCAACAAAAATGGCTTTGCCATCTAAGTGGGAACTATTTCTGAAGATGTGATGACTTGGTCATGGTCACACCCAGGCAGATAGAGACCTGGAAATTGTTCGTGTGGCAAGGCTCTGCCTATACCAAAATGGCATTTTGGTGGCCGGGCCACCTCTAATCATGTATGGCCCACTGTCTGTGAACGTTACAGTAGTTTGATTCCAATCATAAGTTGTTCTCCATTGTGTCAGTAATCCTATGCTTGCCTGACTGTAGTGAATTTATTTTAACTTTTATTTTTGAGAGACAAATAAAATACTATAACTCATGTCTCTCAAGCCATTGATAGGTAATGATGCTCTTTCCTAATTAAAAAGTATGAAAGAAGGGCTTTGCATATGCCAACATGTTCAAGCATCCCACCCTCTCTTATGCCATGGTTTTACCTTATGAACACCCGCAGCTGCTTAAAGTGGGAGGAGTTACCTTAGCAATCTGTGGTACGCTGGGGAGTTTGCTTAACCCTGCTAAAGGGATACGTTCATGAAGCGTTTTTGCTTTTGACCTAGAGAAAATGGAGGAAAAAACAAAGTTTCAAAATAGGACAACTTTATCCTGACAATACACTCTTAAAAATGTCTACTAATACATTGAATGCAATAACAGGAAATTCACTCTTTTTGTGACTATTCATTAGGGAGCCTAAAAACATCCTGAGGCAGTTTTCTATTGTGTTAATAATGTCAAATTGATGTCAAATGTTGATGATACGGCTGATGTAGTTAATGATGGATGGTCATGTAGCACCTCCATAGGTACAGGAAGTAGGGTTGCTGGGGGTACTACAGCACCCTCAAAAACATCATGCTGGTGTCCAGAAGGTGGAATGGCAGTAAAGATGTGTTTTTGTTATCTTGCCTCATTTCCTGTGCATTCCAAGATAGAGGTCAAATGTCAAGCTACGTATTCTAACAAATTGTTGCTTATTCTTTTAACGTGTTTACTTTTCCTTGTCTAACTGCAAATTGAGAGGCTTTTCTAAACTAAACTTTGTGACAATCTTACTAGAGTACTAGAGCACAGGGAGTGTGAAAGGATAGGCTGAAGGATATCAATTGTTTTTAACAACCAATACCATTTAAATATATGTAAATGACGGGTACAAATATCTCAAACTATATAAGCAGTTAGGAAAGCACAAATGAAGCACACTTTTTGCAATTATGAAGTGTGATGGAAACAAAAACTTTAATGGGACCAAACCAATCAAGGCACTTGGTGATGTGTAAATAATAAATATTCACTGAATAGCAATTTCCACACATTAGCCCTTGTGCGCTATATTGTTTTATCCATACAAAGGCATGGCTGTGAAAAGTTTGTGGCCAGTTCAGTGGACAATGTGCAGCCTGTAAATGACAGTGTGCTACCACACCATGCTTTACTAATATATTTACAACTGAGTGCTCTAAAATGCACTCCCGGCTATATACTCCACCCTACCATTCTTGTAATGAATGGTTGTTGCTTATTTGCTCCACTTGTTCTTTGAGTGATGCTTGGATTTTTCACAATCCATATGACTGCAGTGATATAACATTGAAATGTGTTTCAACACTACTTAGTATATTGTTAATAAAGTTGATGTCTATGAAACCATAAGCTATAATCTTGGTCTTCCTTCTTGATCATCTATCATGTGATTTTGAGCAAATCACTTTATCTTGAGAAAATGTAGGATCAGGAGGGAAAATGATTAATGTTGTTGATATGATGGAAGCCCCTGTCTATGTGCCTCAGATTTCATGGATTATGCATAGAGGAAATATTTGCCAATACACATGATCACTTTCTTGGCACTGGAACATGATTCTTCCAAAACATGTATCTCATATTTAACCATGTGCCCTTCAGGAAGACACTCACATTCAAGTGTTTCAAATTCATTGTAACTTCCAACTTTTATAAAGCATTGGTGGCCAGAAAACAACAAAACCTTTGGCATTCAGGTATGCTGAACCAAGTGTTTGGTCTACTCTCCTGAGAGAATTTATAACACCACATGATGTGGCATCTTGATTAGCTCATCAAAGCAATCACTCTCAGAAGCAAGATTTTGGTCTAGTCTAAAAAGAGTGTTGATATTACCACTATAGCCAAATTGCAAGTGTATTGGAATGCGGTGTGATATTTATACCTAATTTTCCTTATCAGCACCAAGCTTGCTGACTTGAGGGTGCAATATTTACCAGGCAGAGTACATGCAACACCCTGGACGCAAACCCGTGACATTACTGCATGTATTCTGTGTTGCTTCAGTAACAACACAATGATATAAAGCAACACCTGGATCCGACAAGGGATATTTATGCAAGCTGTATATTAGTCAGACTGGTAGCATACTCACATTTACAGGTTTATAACGGGCTTCTCCAACGAGTAGCTTGTGAGCTACTGGTAGCTCTCCTCTTACCTGTAAGTGACTCTCCTATGTGCAGCAAGTCTACAAAATTTGAAGATTTTGCTTCTTTGAATGAATTTTTGCATAACTAAATTGAACATTGTGGATTCAAGAAGGTGTATGGATTTTCAGAATTTATAAGCTGATGTTTGGAGAAAAATGTCTGAATTATCAAAATAGATTTCAAGCTATTTGAGTGACAAATCATGTGATGTGGGGGAGACTAATTATTACTAGTATTATCAAAAGTGGTGCCAGAGGCATTGCAGCTATGGCTTATAAGTATTACCCCTACAGAGGCATTTCACACCGACAAAGCATTTTCACTTAACTGTTAGTAACGGTGTCTGAGGGACTTTACTGCTGATAATCTTAAATATGGTGACCACTAATGGAATCTTGCCTTTAGGTGGTCACTGAACCAATTATAATACTAATATTAGTAGCTTATGATGAGTTTAACTGAACATAAGCAGCTCCTATTACAAAAAGGACTGGAAACCTCTGGTCTATAATATGGACAATACTTCCATCATGGAGTCAAAATCCCAGATGCAACCTCCAAAACCTGAAGCTAGTCCACATGAGGCCTCGCAAGTTAGGGTACATTGAGAACACATCCTATAACAAGGTGTTTTTACTTAACACCTCGTGTGCTGCTTACTTTGGTTTACACTTATTTTGTCAAGAGTCTTAGAATATGTAATCGAACATTCAGGGTGTGCTAGCCAATCAGCTCATGTGGGAAGAGGGCACTAACTTGCTATACAGGGCAGCTTTCCTGAAGCTTGTGATGTTATAATACTCCATAGACCACTCATTATTTCACTTTTCAGCTTTCCTACACTACTTTTGATGCTACTTTTTAGTTCTCAAGATACCCATTATACCATTCCACACTGGCCGTCCCAAGATAATACCCTCAGGAACGTTAATTTATAGTATTAAGCACTCATCACATTACAGTTTTGCGTATGCCCGCATTCTGATGTTGTCCAATGATCATAGACAGAGACAGTGATGGTTTAAAACACAGTAAACATGTTTATCTTTTTTTGCATACCTGAGTATAATCCTTAAATATTCAGCAGCATCTGCTTCTTCGCACTTCACAGAAAGGATCATGTTCCCTAAGCTGCTTGCTGTACAGTAAAAATTTAAATGATCCTGAAAATAGAAATAAGAGCAGTGACCCTGGGAGGAAATCTTAAATACTGACAGTCCCATCATCACGTTTATTTTAAGACAAAAAAGACAGTCACATCAAAATACAAACTGCTAAAGAACAGAACAAGACATTTACAACTTGAAAACATGAGCATTATAAATAAAGGCCTTGCGAAGTTTGAGTCTCGATTAAAATCTAGACTGAAGAAGGAACACTCCTTGGCGTGGGGGAATTCAGGGAGGAGGAGCAGGGAGTGCCAAAAGACCGAAGGGAGTTTGGACTGCTCCCTCTAGAAATCACCTGACAGGGTAAAATTCCACTGTACGTGTGCCTATTGGAAGAAAGTGCTAATGTGCGCTTAGCAGGGATGTCAATTGGAGATAGGCATGAATCGCAGTTGATAACTTTTGCCAGTGTTTAGTTTGTAAAATAACAAGTGATGGTGCCTGTAGCATATTGATGTTATATGCAATTCACACCTCCTGGTTCTGGGGCGGACTCTGAACAGGAACTATGTCATATGAGGGAAGGTATTATGATGGTAGGGTGTGGTTAATATTGAGTATAATGTACTGCGCAGTGTGTGGGTATATGCTGAGGAATTAGAACGCATTTGACTGCAGCTCCTGTGTGGCGTATTTCATTTGCATGATCTAGAGCTGGGGAAGATGCTATATCTGGTGACGAATAGGGGATATGTGCCTCAAAGAAAACAAGGCTGCTCTCCCTGGGAATTTGCAACAGTACTGCAAACTTCTCGAGAGTGCTGTGTGTACCTCAAATTGATGCAGAGCTGTCTGCAACTGGTACAGGTCATCAAGCAGGCCCATGAAGGACACCGTGGTATTGTGGCCAACAAGGCAGCCTTAAGAGATCGAGTGACTGTTCCCTCGGCTACATGAGCGAGTTGTGAAGCATTTGAAGGCGTGCCACATTTGGAATTGTTTATCTCCCAAGGTGAAGCAGCAACCAGTGACAATGTCTAACATTATTGTCCATGTTTGGTAGAGGATTGCAGTTGTCTTTTTTGGGCCTTTAGGAAATGGACATCATCTCATGGTAGTAATAGACGCGTATTCAGTTTTTCCTTTGGTTGAAGACCTATCTTCAGTGACCCATGACAAAGTCATAGAATGGCTTGATGATGGCTTTGCAACACGGGGCATCCCTGAAATCCTCAAATCTTATTACTGCCCACCCTTAAACAGCAAAGAGCTCAAAGACTTTCTTGTCTGACTCAACGTCAAACACAACAAGAGTACACCCCTCTGGCCTCAGGTCAATGGTGTAGATGAACCATTCATGGGCACCTTCAAGAGGGTCATTCAACAAGCGTACATAGAGGGAATCGATCTAAACCAAGCCCTGTGCCAGGCCCTCCGAGCCTATCGATCAACCCTTCACTCCAATCAGTGAAAGATGACAAGGTTCGAGGCACCAAAGAGACTCGGAAAAGGAAAATAAAAACATATGCAGATCAGAGTCACCATGCCGGAGAGACAGTTGTTGACAAAGGAAACTGGGTACTAGTTAAGCAGAGATGAAAATGGAAAACAGACACTCCATTTGCCACTGATCGTCTCCATGTAGTGACATGTAAGGGACTTATGATAACAGCACATCGTCTTGGACAATCCATCACTCAGAACATGTCGCATTTCAGACATCTCCCGCAACACTTGCCAAGTCCTGAAACCATGTGTGGAGCCACTATGACAGCAGGTCTGGCTCAGCACCTGAGCCTATGTCTTCATTGTCAGATCTGAGTGGACCTCCATCATCTTGGATCACCCGGTCCAGCTGACCAGTGCGAACATCTCACCGACTGATTGAAGAAATGTGTTTTTTGTGATGTTCACCACTTTTTATAGAACAAAGGGGGAGTTGGAGCATATTGATGTTATGCGCACTAGGAAACTCGTGGTTCTGGGGTGGACTCTGAATAGGAACTACATTATATGCAGAGAGGTGTTGGTGTGTGGGTAATTTTTAATATGATATAATGTGCAGTGTGTGAGTGTATGCTGAGAAGTAAAGAAGCATTTGACAGCAGTTTCCATGTGGCATATTTAATTTGCATTCTTCAGTGCTGGGGAAGATGCTAGAGTGCCCAGTTGCCGAATACCATGGTTGTCTGGTCTTGATTCCACCTTGTACCTCTTTAATCCACCCAGCAGACACTCCATGCTTCTTTATCTCACTCTTGCAGGTTATCTGACATACCGCTTTCCTTTGTCACTGATTTCCATCCCTCTCTTCCTCTTTCTCTGCTAAAAACCCCACACAAATTGGCACCAAATTGAGGACAAAAAGGGAGGTAACACAACCCTTGCACACTTTCACACACAAAAATAAACCACATGCAGTGCGTGCCCTGGTCCTAAGAAGAAAGAGGGCAGATTCACTCAGGGAGAAGATACAAAAATGTAATCAGTACAAAGTCCTTTTCCTTCCAGAATTCTGTCCAATACTAAGCAGAGGGTCATTCCCAGAGTAAGGTTTTTCATGAAACCAGAAGCATTTCACACAGAAAGGCAGAACATTAGAAGGGGAGGAGTCACACACTGGGCATTGTCATGATTTGTCAGTTGTTAATTTGAAACACCAACAGTATATTACACTGAAAAGAAACAGAAATGTGATTGTGAATCTTACATTCCCCCAAATTTTTGCCTCCCATCCATCTGTTGTTGCTGGCTTCGTTTTTGCTGCCATTAGGACTCTGCACTATTTTCCAATGCTAACCAGTGCTAAAGTGCTTGTGCTCTCACCTTTAAACAAGGTAAAATTGGCTTAAACCCAATTGGAATATTTAATTTACTTGTAAGTCCCTAGTAAAGTGGTACTGCATGTTAAAGAGACTGTATATTAATGCTACTAGTTGGCATGCAGCACCTATAGTGCAACCCACTTAAGTAGTTCTTTCAACATGTCCCACATCTGCCATTGCTGCCTTTGTGTGCAGTTTAAACTGCTGTTTCAACATGGCAAGAGAAACCTCTTGTCATGCCCAAATCTCCCTTACTAACACATATAAGTCACCATAGGGTCGGCCTAACACAGCCCAGAGGGCAGAGTACATTGTATTTAAAAAGTTGGACCTGTACTTTTACGTTTTACATGGCCTGGTAGTGAAAAACTCCTAAATTCATTTTCACTATTGTGAGGCCTTCCTATCACATGGGATAATATTTGGTTCCCTTATTACATTTAATATGTGGTTACTTTCAATTGGGAGCAGATAGGAATGTTTAGTTTAGTCTCTAAAGTATTGTAATTTAAAACCCTCTTTAATTGTAAAGCCTGATTTGAAGTGACAATTTTGAAAATGCCACTTTCAGAAAGTTGCCATTTTTTGTCCGAACCATTTGGTGCTTGCAGCTTGAGACTGGGTTTTGCTGTCAGTTGGCCTCTCCGTATTGCTCCCAGACAGTGAGACAAAGGGGGAATAGTTGGCAGGATGGGCCCTCTCTGACATGATGTGGGGCTGTCGCCTACTACACTTGCACATCACAACGGCTCTGCCTGAGCAAACTCACAAAGGGTTTGACACTAGTTTTTTGCGACCCCTGACAATCTGGGCCCAAGGCAGGGAGATACGAAACTACAGGAATATCTGTGGGTGAAAACATCTAGAAAGTTCTCCTTCTGGAAAAGTGGGCTCCAGGCATAAATATCAGACCCTCAGACTCAACTCTTCAGTACACTTCTATATCTGTTTAAGACTCAGAAGGACTTCTGTGCTGCTCTACAAGAAGGACTGCTACTCTGCTACTCTGCTACCCTGCTACCTGAGTGAGACGGCCTGGACCTGCATCTGGAACTCAGGACCACCAGAGTGAGTCCAACGGCTAGTTAGCAGGCCTCCTGATGAGAGCCTCAGAGCCAGTAAAGCTCCAAACATCTTGAAACTAGCGCCTGGACTCTGCCTTTTGTGAGTCTTGCCCCCTCCCCCAAGTAGTGCCACTTCAGTCCCGGACACTTGGAAGTAGGCCTGAAGGTGCTCTACCAGCCCAGCTGTGGTCACCACAGAATCGACGCAGCGTGACGCATTGCCCTGCCTTCCTCAGACCCGCCACTGTGTAACGCTTCATGACATAGGACCTTGCATCGCAGCTCCATAGCTCCTTGGAACCATCACTGTGTGATGCATCTGGATGCTACCGCTGTACGATGCGTCCCGACACAGTACCTCACATTGCAGCCCCTCAGCTCATTGAAACTGGTGCTGCGGGAAGCATCCTCTTCAGAAAAGACCTCACAAAGCTCCACAATCTGGATTTAAAGTGCTTTGTACAGAGGACTTAACTTGGTCCCTGTACCTGGCCCACACTCCATCACTGTTGGGCTGTACTTGTGACTTTGCCTAGTCCAGTATGACCAGATTACCACTTTTGGCGCTTTGGGCTACTAAGGACAATTTTCACTTAAATATTTTAAATTACATAACTCTGATTCTGCTGATTGGATTTTGGTTGTTTTGTTTTTGTAATGTAATTTATTACATTTTACTGTATTTTTCTAAATTGTTGTGGGATTTTTCTTGTGTTGTGTTTTCACTTTATGATTGTTTGAAGTGCTGCATAAATACTTTACACGTCCGTCTAAGTTAAGCCTGACTGCTTTGTGCCAAGCTACTAGAGGGTTAAGCAGAGGTTAAAATGGGGTTTACTTGTGTTTCACCTTGTCGAGAGTTGTGGTTGCTGATTGAATAGGGTTTACCCCCCTCAACCAATAATCCAATTTCCTACAGTTACATATTGCACATGGGCTTTGTGAAAGGACGATCAACTGAGACAGTGGTTCTTAACCTGTGGTCCAAGGACAACTAAGGGTACGCAAGGCACACTCAGGGGGTTTGTTACTGTGTTATAAAATTAAATATTATTAAAATTATTACATTAAAATGAATAAAGTATATACAAATAAAGAAGCGAAATTGAAAAGGTGAAAAAAAAATTCTGTATGTATTTTATCAAATATATCAAAATTTGGGCATTTGTTTGGTATATTCCTCCTTTTGTATTGTGTAAATTGTTTTGCATTGGCGGCTGTTGCATTAGAGCACTGAGGGCTACACCCCACTAATACATAAGCTCTATTTATATTTTTCTCTCTTTTTAACCCCTTCGCTGCGGAAATTCCGCCGCAGCGCTGGGGCGGGTTTGGGGGCAGGGCGGTGGCGCTGTGCTCATGACGGAGCCACTCCGTCATGAGCCACGGTTGGGCTGTGCTCATGACGGAGTGGTTCCATCATGACTCCGCCCACGGCGCTAATCGCCCGCACAGGCGGGGAATTAGCGCCGCGTGGGCGGCGCGGCCGCCAACGGCCGCAGCATGACGGAACCACTCCGTCATGAGCACACGGCAATCCGTGGCTCATGACGGCGTGGTTCCGTCATGAGCACGGAATGAGTTAAAGTTCAATGCACCTGGTTCGGACTGCCTGGTTTGAAGTTCAAATGTGGGTCAGGCAGTCAGGCACCAGCAGGTCGATACTGTGAATGTGCATGCACAGACTGTAGACAGCATTACGCAGGGCTTGCCTTTTAGCAGCCCTTTATTCCTATAAAAAGGAGTCGGTGCTGTAGAAGAGCATGGCGCCAATGTAATAAGGCTTGTCCGGGTGCTGCTGGCTACAGCTCTGCGTCATACGTCACAACAGATTCCCCCAGTCTGCTTTCAATGTTTATTACAATGCGGACTTCCTGGTAATTAACGCATTAATCAATCTTTCAGTCAAGCTGCAATTAGGAGTTCTTTTAATCAAAATCAGAAGCATCGTCATAGGAAATAGATCGTCTTCGTGGAGGCGTCTTTCTTAATTATTTTTCCGGGTGCTGCAAAGCCCCATTGATTGGCTCCGCGCGCACACCAGCGCTATACACATTTAAGAGTTTCAGAATAGTCCGTGTTCTTAATACTTCACACTGCAAACTTGAGGAAGTTGCGGCAACTTTGGCTCCACAATCAGATCCCTTTCGAGGACAGAGGCAAAGAGTGGATGCTGATTTAATTGGAAATAACGAAGGAAGCTGGTCACTAAAGCATGCGCCTTACAATGGAGCCAATGTTGTCTCATTCCCGCTTGCATTCCGTCTCTGCTCTACACGAGAAATGTGATATGAGCATCACACACCGATGGGTGAGGTGGAAAAACATTATCTTGACAGAGGAGTGCCTGTGACCTTCATTAAACATTCTCAACTAGCACTACTACTACTCCTGGGCTCCATTTTGCGTCATAATGTATTGCATTGGGGTATAGTATTTACTATTGGAAATACACAGTGCTGAATTCAGAAGTATCAATATATTGAATGAGTACCTCTTCTGAATTGCCTTTTAGATCGATAGCTTTTCATTTAGTTTATGTGGGAAATATGTTGCTAAATGCACCACATTGCTTTTTAAAAGTGCTGCTTGGTGGTATTTCCAACTCCCTCCAGGAGTGCTGGCATCACCCTCAATACCTTGCCTCACCATATTAAAAATTCACCAGCCGCCACTCTTGTTTGAAACTCAAATCATAGGATTTGCTGAGGCCGGGGATCCCCAGCTTCCAATAATGGCTCGGTGAGGGTCCCTGGTTTCCAGTCAGGGTTCTGTGGGGGACCACAGAAGTATAAAGTTCAAGAACCACTGCCATCAGAGATTGTGCAAGTCGGGGTCAAAGGTGATCGGGGAGGAGGTTTTCGCTTGTGTGGTGTCTCAAGTCTGAGAAGGTGGTCTTTGAGGGCAGAACTGAGTGGGGAAAAGAGGAAGGTGCCATTTCGAAGCTCACTGGGGGGTGCATTTCAGCAGGTCCAATGATCAGATGGACAGATGCTAGAGAGTTTGGTATGCACAGAAGATAATATCTGTCTGAGCACAGGGAGCCCAATGAGGCATGCTGGAATGTGCATTCCATGAGAACGTAAAAAGTGCAAGAATATTCTGCATCCCAGAAAAATAGTATCTTGTTCCCCGAAAGATAGTGCACAAAAGTAAAGAAAACTCATTTTCTAAACGTTTATTACAATTTGGAACCACCGTGAAGTAGCATCTAACAGAATGGTTGGTCCTGGGGTGTAAAGGCCCGGGGGGAGGGACAGCAATACAATGTGGTAAGGCCTTCCCGAGGATGAGGAGGGTGTAAAGTGTTCTTCCTGTGCTTGGTAAGCTTGGGGCTGCTTTAGGAAAGTAGGTGCATTTCGAGGGAAATTATCTAGTCTGCAGATAGAAAGTATAATACTTTGTTTGCATGTATGGAGGAGCTTGGGGAGAGGTTTACTGGAGGCTCTTTCACTATACAATTGCATTGACATAGTGCTGTATACGGTAAACAACGTTCATGACGAACCTTTTTCCCCGCAGGGATTCACAACGACTTGCAGAGGGGGAGGGGGGAGGTGTTGGATTTAAAATCCAACACCTTCCCTAGTGTCCACACAGACTGGAGTTGGAATAGTAAATTATACTATTCCAACATCCAGCGCTCCCCCTCCGCAAGTCGTTGTTCCGACTTGCGGAGTAATGGTATGCGGAATCACAACGCGGTCATTGTAACGGCCGCGTTGTGAATCCCTGAGGGGAAAAAGACTGCGGGACAAAGACATATATTCTGCTGTATACCCATGGCGGTATGAGGAAGCGCTCTGGGTGGAACTCTACTCTCTGCATTCACTTGTTGGATGAATATGGAGTTTAATTTCTTGCAGCAATAGAACATATAAGACAACTGCAGGCACCTCAGCACCCAATGACGTGGGAACGTAAAGACAATTTGATCACTGGCTGAATGTGCTAATGAAATGGGGTAACTCACCAAAGTACTTCCTTATCATGCGCTTTACTCAATGGCCACCCTGTTGAGATGGTTGGGTTCACTCATTCCTATATTGGTCTGGATTTTTAAAGGTTTCCAGGGCTACATTATGTGCCCAGATCTTGAAATTTCTATAAATTGTCCTGTTGCCCATCCCTGGCTTTTGCCAAGCACAGTGCTGGTGTCGCCCGGTGCGACAATCTTTTGTGGAGCCCCCATATCGACATCCTTCTCTACAGACCCCTCACTACCGCCCTCCAATAGTGCCTCTCATCTCTCCATAGCCCCTCTCTCACATGCATTCCATTCGTTTTCTAGCGCTACTCACACCAGAGTCGGGTGTCAGAGCACTCTACATCGCATGCAGATTACGCAGAGACCAGAGACATGAATCATACATGTTTGAATCAGTCTATAGTAAAAGTGACAGAGGGCAACGAGGAATACAAGTGCAGGAGTCACGTCATCCTTACTCGTAGGCAGGATATTTTTAAGGGATTTAAAAAGTACCACTGGTTGGGGTTGGCTTTACTAAAAATAATGTATTTCTACCTAAACAAACCTTTTCAAAAACATTAGGGAAATTAGAGACTGGGTGAAAAAAACATTGTTTTAACCTATACCATGCAGTCAAGGCCGACTAGAGGGCGGTGCGACTTGTGTAAAATCTGATGTTGACATTGGGGGGTGCTGTGCTTTGAAATAACATGGGTTTGAAAGCAGCTGCTGCAGAGTTCCTTGTATGTCCAGATGACAATACAAATGTGAAGATAACGCTGCTGATTAATGATCCTGCTAGAGAGAGAGCAGAGTTTTGTCTAGAGGGACTTTCATCTCATCTCAAAGTAGCACAGAGGGTTGATATACCTGCTGCAAAGAACCTGTACCATTCAGATTTCAGAACTGTATTTTATGTGGATAGCTCAGTGGGCTGCTGCTTTTGTCACATGGATCTTTTTTTTACTTGCAGTTCATAAATTACAATCGTAATATAACACACTTACCTATGAACTGGCATCAAAGAGCTGTGTGCAAATAAAGGCCGCTATCGTTCAGTAATCTTGTACAGTGCAGACTTAAAGTCTAGAGGGGCGGATTTCAGGGTGGTGTTCATTTAGTGATGATCTCAGCTCAGTGGAGCTCACTGGAGCTCACTGGAGCACACTGGAGCACACTGGAGCACAAAGCCCTCCACAGTCATCTGAGTGAGGGCAGCACAGACTCCGTACCACCTCTATTCTTGGCCTTTGTGCCGAGACTGCTCACAAATGTCCCCTTTCTGATGGTGGTTTCGTAGTTGGACATGTGGATGATGATGAGCAGAATATGTGGTTTGAGAACAACCTGGAATCTCAAACGGTCCAGGACAACATGGGCTGGAATGCTAAGAATCACAATTTGCATCTAGTGCTTAATTTAAGCCAGTGGGTTCCAGTGCTCCGCACTGGCACTTAATCATCAACACCAGCTCTTTTGAGCACCAGCTTAGGACACATTCATTTATGTTAGGCATGGGGATAGTAAGTGGTTTGCCCAGAACCACAGAATTTTGAGCTGATGCCAAGACTCGAAGGGGCATATTTACTAGGATGGCAATAAATAAACGCAAAGCGCACTTAGCGCTTGTTTATTTATCGCCGTCTATCGCAGGAATTTATCGCCCTGGTAACGCATTATTAACAACGCGTTACTCCAGGGCGATAATATTCCAGGGAAATGGGGCAACATCGCTGGAAAACCAGCAATGTTGCACCCAAAACGGAGATAACCTTGGTGATACGACCCTGTGGTCGTATCACCATAATCCACCTACCATGTTAGCTATGCCTTAGTCAGGAATTTAACAGACGTTAAATTCCTACGTTAAGGAATAGTTAACGGGATTTAAAATATTGCTACCCCTCGTTGATGATATCACGAAGCTGGGGTAGCGATATTTTCCCATGGTGTTTTGTTAGGCACGCCTCCTTTGCATCTCACTAGAGATGCAAAGGAGGCGTGCCTAACAAAACACCATGGGATCGTTAGAGATGCAAAGCGAGGCGTGAACAAAACGGGAGCAGAATCAAGGAAACACGCCCTAGCGTGCCCTTGCAAATAATGCGATATAATTATCACCGCTTTTCGCCCGAAAACGGACGCTAAAGCGGCGATAATTATATCATCAGCCCTTGTGAATATGCCCCGAAATTGGTTCCGAGCTCCGAAGTCGGCAGCTCTGGGCATTACGCCAAACTCCCTCGCCACTTTCATTGGTTGGTTATTGTTTAGGTGGCGTTTACAGTAGAAATGGGATGGTGCAAGCTGCCACCTGGTGAGAGCCCCGGCACTTATATATTTTTCAAATTAACCACTGATCTAAGATGTTCGTGCACTGAATAGAAGCCTGTACATTTTCACTGTACAATCTACGCAGGACGGGACATAAGGTGTTGCACTAGAAGACTCCATCGCTCATGCAGTGACATCTCAGGAGGTAGGGTAAGCTAGAATGTATGGCCCCTCCCACACTCCATACATCCTGTTTTTGTAGACTCAACCTTATTGTCTCAGTTGGCCTGGTTCGACACATGGTGGGAGTTCAAAACTCAGAACTAACCTGGGCAGAGGAAGCTCCTGGAGTCATGCAATTATCAGTGGGCAACTCAAGCATTACCTCCCTGTGCTCTTTGCCCCTATTTCCTTGCTTTCTGCAATGTAGCAAGCGGTTACCATGCGCGGACAACAGAGATCCTTTAAAAAAAAGTTGATAATAGATCTTTCTCTAGTAGGATGGATGACAGAATGTTTAAGCCAAACGCATTTTGGATTTCCATTTGCTGTAATGCTCTGTAATGTTCTACAAAAGTGAAAGAAACTTCCCAAATGGCTGCCCTGCAGACTTCTGCCAGGGAGGCACCCAGTGTGAGTCAGGTAGAGTGGCTGACAATCCTCTTGTTCATCTGCATTTTACACCATGGGGCAGAGGCCTCTCAGCTTCCCTGTGTGCTAGGGCAATAGTTGATTTGAATCACCTACTTAAGGATTGTGTTGACCCTTTCCTGGCAGGGTCAAAATACAAATATTGATAATTTGCCCCTTAAGCTCTAATTGGTGCCATGGTAAGAAGTGCCCTTTTAACCTCCAGGCAATGTAGACTTAACTCTTCTTCAGTATTGGGGTCTGGAAAGAAAACTGGTAAGACAATTCCCCACTGAGAATGGAAGGTTGATTGACACTTAAGAAAGAAGGTGCTAAACGTAGGACAACTCTATCCTCAAATATTCATTTAAATGGATCTCTGAAGGACAGAGCTCAATCCTCCCAATTGTCTTGCTGAAGTAATTATGACCAGAAAGAAGGTCTTGAATATTAAGAATCTTAGGTCAATAGATTCAAGGGTCTCAAATGCTGGACATCTTAATAGCTGCAAAACTAGTAACAAAGTCCAAGCTGGAAAGTCGGGTCAGAAAGAGGGCCTAATATTACACCAGCCTTTGAATAGCCTGGTTACTGGAATCTGATCATCTGCCATCTTTCCCCACGGCCACTAAAAGCCTCGATGGCAGCCCATTGCAATGTAACCGTTGAGCATTCAGAACACAGATCTATGCCATTTTGAAGAAAATACAGATTGTGACTTAATCCTGCTTCCCTGGACGTAGCTGGTACATCATGTTGTAAAACTGCTCTGATGTTTCTTATAAACAGATTAAGTAGATCTCTTTCTTGAAGCAAGGACAGAGGACTACCCTTCCAAAGAACCCCTTGTTAGCTAGAGCAGCCCTCTTAATCTCCAAGCCTTCAGTCTGATATTCCGCGGACTGTCGACCTGAAGAAAAGAGAAGGATAGGAGAGATGGGTCTAGTAGGAGGAGCCATTCTTGACAGACTTTCAAAATCATTACTAGTGAGTACCAACAGAAGCGAAGCCAGGCTGGAGCAAGCAGAATCACTGCCACTGTCCACTCCTCAGCCTGAGCAAAAATGTCTGGAGAAGAGAGAACGGGGGAAAGGCTCAAAGCAGTCCTCTCGGACAAGAGCACAATAGTGTCTCGAAATCCCAATCACCTTTCTCCTTCTTACTCGTACAGAACTGCAGGACTTGGGGTTTCTGAAGAGTGGCAAACAAACCTTTCATTAGGTGTCCCCTCTTGTGGTACAATTGCAGAAATATGTGATGGCTGAGACAAAACTTGTTGGAAGGTGGGATTTCCTGACGGAGTTTGTCTGCCAGCACTTTCCATTTACCCTTGATACACACTTTTGACAGTGAAGAGACATTGATCCGGCTCATCTGAAGATCTGAACTGCTATCCCACAGAGGGATCAAGCCTTTGTTCCCCCGTTTTTGTTCAATTATGAGTTTATGATGTTGTTGTCTCTCCTGACCACACCTGCTCTGTTCTGTAAAAGATGGACAAAAGCTTGGATTGCCAGATATACAGCTAGCTGTTCTTTCCAGATGGAGGAACGGTTGTGATTTCCTGTAGATCATTGTAGCTGAATCTGGAAGGAGCTGATCCAGGCTCTCCAGCTTGAGGAGCTTGCGGTGTTAGGGCTAATTGATGATTAATCATTAGTGTTATTCCTTTCAGTAAATTTGTAGTGTCCATCTAACACCTCAATTCTAGGTGTACATTGTAATTGTCTTCAATAGATCCTGGCATACTGGAGATCAATGGTGTAAGATGTGCATCACCAACTTCTTTAAATTGAAACTTCTCCATCGCATCAAAAATATTGTTGCCGCCTTGTCTCCCGTAACCTATAACCTGATCACAACTGTCGGGCTGTTGTTTTCAGGATGAGCTAAACCTTTATTGCTTTTTTCTTCAGAGGCTTCCTCAGATCTACATTTGTCTTGAACATTACTCCAATAAACTTCTTATCCTGAGTTTGGAATAGGTGAGGTTCCCATCATTTATGAGGAACCCATGCTCCTGCAACACTTGAACCGTAATGCGTATGTGTTACCCCAATGTTTGAAAAGACAATGAAATTATTAGACAGTCGTCCAAGTAGGGCATGATCATTATTCCGTGTACATGTAAGAGGGTTATAAGAGGTGCCGAAACATTTGTAAACACACAAGGTAGCAATGTGAGTTGAACGGTAACACTCTCAATTGTTAATGGTTTGGAGCCACTGCAAATATCAGATTTCTCCGATGGCTCAAGTGAATCGGAACATGCAGGTATGCATCTTGTAGCTCCATGGTTGTGAGAAAGTGGTATACACTGGTAAGCTATGTATTTAGAATGTCTCATGTAGGGCTACGAATGTGGGCTTTGCCTGTGCTCTGTGTTCTAGGTGTGAAACTAGCATTCCCGGGATGTCAGTTGGAGTATGACTGACTGATGGATAGCTACGCTCAAGTTGGGGGAAATTTCTTGTAATAAACCGGCGTAACTCACCTCTGTGTGGTCTGTCTTCACTTCGGCGGTGCAAGAACTGGTGACGAGGAGCCAGTCTGCACCTACAACTACGTGAGGTAGCTTTGGACCCAGTGCCCGACCACAATTCCCCCTGCTTGGCCACAGAACAGCTCACGAACCCCAGGAGAATGCAATTACTCGGTGCCAGGGATAGTAGATGGAACGTACCTGCTTCGGCATTGTTTTTCCTTTTTGTGGAGAAGGAGTACTCGAGTTCTGAAAAAGCACGAACATGCCAGGAGTATCCAAAAGGCAGCGGAGCCAGGTTAAACAGGGCGAGCCGGGGAAGCGAGATTGGAGGCCGTGAGCTTGTGGAGCGAGTCTGGCGAGTATGGATGCAAGCATCTAGGTTTGAAAGATTCCAACCTGAGGCACAGATGTTGCAGAGGCTGCAAACACCTGATTACTGTTGACGTGCTAAAGGGTCATGTACGTGAGTGCCAGCTTTATTTGGGCACACATCGTCTATACAGTGATGTGCCCACCGAAGAGTGAATCACTTTTTACTGTTTGTCAGTGACACGCACACCAATGTGTGTCATTTTCCACAAACTTCAACTTTGTTTACCACATAGTGAATTCTGGTGATACTCACACAAGGTTTGACTGTGAAGTCATATGCGGGGACACGCATACCGCTGTGTGTCACTTTCCAGGAATTTCAGCATTCTTTATACCAACTTAAATACCAGTAATGCGCACACCAAGTTGAACTGTGAGTCACTCTGCGCGTCATTCATTATTCTTAGTAATTATTAGTAATAGCTGTGTATTAAGGATGTCTCATGTAGAACTAGGAATGTGGGGTTCGCCTGAGCTCTGAGTTCAAGATGCAAGGCATGTGTTCCTGGGATGTCAGCTGGAGTATGACTGGCTGAGGGATAGCTATGCTCAAGTTGTAGGGGAAGCGTCTAGCAATAAACCATCTTATCTCACCCTTGTGTGGTGTCTCTTCATACAGGGGTGCAAGAGAGCGTCTCCTTAGGAAACCATGGGTTCACTTGCTGTAATGACACCATTCTGAAGGGGACGTTCATGATCCATAGATTCATGTCCCTGAGATTGAGCACCGGCCAGTAGTCGACAGAAACTTTTCTGTCGAAGAGGATTCTGGAGTAAGTCCCTCCTCCTCTGTCTAGAAGCTGAACTGATATGATGGCTCTCTTGGTAAAGACATTTTGAATCACTAAAACCAGATAATCTCTTTACACTGGATGTCTTTGAATCATTGTTGGAACTGAGACTGAACTCGGAGGAGTAACTTTGAACTCTATTAGATATGTTTTCTTTAGGATATTTGGTACCCACGGATTTGATATGTGATCTTCCCAACTCTTGCCAAAAGGTAATAATCGCTCTCCTAGCGGATCCTCCATCCATCGTGGGGGAGAAGGGTCACGAATACTGTTCGATCGAGCTTGCCTGCATCGAGATGTCCTGGCTCCTAGCATACTTTGTTGGTTGGAATATTCTTCAATGATATTGATAATTCTTCGACGCTCTTGTAGGATACAATTTGTCATCTCTATACCAAGGTTTAATTTTCCTGGCAGAAGTTGTTTAACATGGTAGGGCTCATTTACTGTCCTCGTGAGCCTTGGTGATCATGAAAACAAGCTGCTCCCCACACAGCTTTCTGCCATTATACGGAATTTTGTAGAAATCTCCTTTTCAATTCCTAATCCAAAAACTGCGTCACACAAAAATGGAAACTGTGGAGTGCAACGCTACTGTTCCAATGACATCTGATGAAATATCAGCAAATAGTTTGGCCTGCTGTTCCATCTGTATCGGCAATACAGGACAATCAGTTTAATCTTGTAATGATCCTGACAGTGTTTCAAAGTCTATTACCATACACTGCCAAGCAAAGGCAAAATAGATAACATCTTTTACCGCTAAATTGCTTGCCACAAATTACTGTTCCAGGACATGGTCCACTTTCAGATCAACAGCCTCTGCCTGTGAGCAGTCATTCGGGTTGCTCGCTGTTCTTCCAGTCACCCCCTTGCAGTAATTATACATTTTTGGCAAAAATTTGGGTACAGTGCACTGGTCTACAACCTTCCACTGTCTCAATATTAATTCTTTAATCCTCTTGTACAGTGGTAAACAAAGGAGAGGAGGGTTGGAGTATTGAGGGAATTGCTCCTTCTCCTAGAGAGGAGCCATCTCCAAGCCCAAATTCTCTCTACCGTGACCTAGCATCTGAGCCAGATCTTCTTTTGCCATATATTTCTCCAAGTATATAGTACTAGGCCCCTTTCTGGGTGAATCTGATTTAGACATGTAAGGCCATTACCTTCTTGGTATTCTTAGGTCTAGTAAAGGTTTTAGCTGCAGCCTACCCTATCATAGTTTACACTTCAGAAGCTGAAAGCAATGCATTGTCGGTCTGTCTGGACTGCTTACGCCGTTTGATATTGTCTCGAAGATCTTCCTCAGATGAAGAAAAGGGAGAGCTTAGGTTATTTTTCTTATAGGTCTTCTTGTCCTTCATAATGATGCTAGAACAACTTGCATGAACGGTTACTTGCAAACTGTTCCCTGCATAAGGGAACCGCCCTGCGGTATTGTGACACCAATAGCAGCCCAACGAACGTTTGAAGATCCCCCAAACGGGCACCTTACCTACAACCTTTATGTCCCCTCTGTAGAAGGTGGACATTTCCCCACTGGGAACACCCGGAAGGGAAACCATGCGTGGACCCTGCCTAACCCATGCAGAGCCAGCGCGTTCTCTGAAGCACCCAAGCCCTGCTCCTCGAGACGAATAGCGCAGCATGATTCAAGTCATCAGCTCGGCGCAGCGATTTGGAAGCTGGCAATCAAAATATGTCATGGTGGAGCCATAACTCTGTCGTGGCTCGAATGTATGTCGAAAAAACAAAAACAGGATGCGTATAGGGTGGGAGGGGACATATATACTGTCTGTCTTTTAAGTAGGAGGTGTGTCTAGGAGGCTCACCGCCTCACACATAGTAATTAATTGAGGCAAAGCGCATGAGGAGGTAATGAAAGATTATTTATGCCACACAAATGCACAAGCAAAGCCGGTTTCTTGTTAATCATTCATTTGTGCGAAACAGGATCAATACGCAATGCTTAATCCAACGTGGCACTCTATGATAGAGTTAAAACTGTGATACAAAATGCCACTTTGCGTCCCATGCCACACACCTGTAATAATAATGCCGACTCTGCTGACCCTAACAGAACAATTGCTAAGCAGCTCTGCTTAATATTTGAAATAAATTGTATCATCCACCCGGGGAGCGTCTTGTTTGAGAACATAATCTAATGTATGGAAATAATGTGAAAAAACTTGGGTGATAAGAAACATGCTTCACTTGAAGAATTGTGATATATCACATCATAACAACTAGGCCTGGGTGAAATGTCAATTCCGGAAAATGTGTGCTATGCGTGTTACGGGAATTCACTGAAATTATGCAATTATGCCACCTCACATATAAACACACAAAAGCTTGTGGCAAAGTTTTAGTGCAGGTGTGCGGGACTAATGTGAACAACCAAAAAGAAGGTAGCCATTCTTCATGGGAATTGTGTTTTTAATCGGTTTTTTAGGTCAAAATGTGTTCTTGGGTCAAAAATAGACATGCCAGTCATTTTGTTCTAAAATATAGCACTAAATGACAGATTTGCATTTCACGTTACTAAGTATAATTTCACATAATTGTCTTGAAATTTCACGCGGTTGTGCAAAAGCAAGTTATGTGAATTCTGCACACCCCTATTAAATGCCTCTTGGTCTCCTTGAGCAGCATGTAACCATGAATGTTTACTTCTTACAAAACAGAATGATGAGCTATAGCCTACACTCCCAGACCTTTCCTACTTCAGCAGCATGTAACCAGGAATGTTTACTTCTTACAAAATAGAATGATGAGCTGTAGCCTACACTCCCAGACCTTTCCTACTTCAGCAGCATGTAACCACTAATGTTTTCTTCTTACAAAATAGAATGATGAGCTATAGCCTACACTCCCAGACCTTTCCTACTTCAGCAGCATGTAACCAGGAATGTTTACTTCCTACAAAATAGAATGATGAGCTATAGCATACACTCCCAGACCTTTCCTACTTCAGCAGCTTGTAACCATGAATGTTTACTTCCTACAAAATAGAATGATGAGCTATAGCCTACACTCCCAGACCTTTCCTACTTCAGCAGCATGTAACCACTAATGTTTACTTCTTACAAAATAGAATGATGAGCTATAGCCTACACTCCCAGACCTTTCCTACTTCAGCAGCATGTAACCAGGAATGTTTACTTCTTACAAAATAGAATGATCAGCTATAGCCTACACTCCCAGACCTTTCCTACTTCAGCAAAATGTAACCAGGAATGTTTACTTCCCACAAAATAGAATGATGAGCTATAGCAAACACTCCCAGACCTTTCCGACTTCAGCAGCATGTAACTAGGAATGTTTACTTCCTACAAAATAGAATGATGAGCTGTAGCCTACACTCCTAGACCTTTCCTACTTCAGCAGCATGTAACCAGGAATGTTTACTTCCTACAAAATAGAATGATGAGCTATAGCCTACACTCCCAGACCTTTCCTACTTCAGCAGCATGTAACCAGGAATGTTTACTTCCTACAAAATAGAATGATGAGCTATAGCCTACACTCCCAGGCCTTTCCAACTTCAGCGTCTTAGGTTTGTTTTTGGTCTGGAACAACAGTGCCCAAACAAGTATGTTTATTTCTGTGTTAGGAAGTAATGCTCCAAGGCAGCCTTGCATTCTGACCAATCATAGTCCATTGATATCTGACGGTCTCTGTTGAACTCCAAAAGCTAAGTCTCTGTGGTATCTCTAGATTTTTTTTTCAGTTATTGCAGCATGTATCAGAAGGAGGTTTTAAGTCATTGATCTCTGCAGCCAGGAGGACAGCTGAAGGGACCCTATTATCAAACTATTTTTACTGTAAAATGTTGTTTCCTTGCTGGGTGGTCATGGTTGTTCAAATTAGCCCAGGAAATAGAATCACGTTACTATGGTTCTTCCTGCAGAGAATAAACCAATGCAGCAATTTGCTGTACAGATATAGACTGCACTGGACTCTCCAGCTCCTCATTCCCTCATCATCTTACAAAATAGAATGATGAGCTATAGCCTACACTCCCAGACCTTTCCTACTTCAGCAGCATGTAACCAGGAATGTTTACTTCTTACAAAATAGAATGATGAGCTATAGCCTACACTCCCAGACCTTTCCTACTTCAGCAGCATGTAACCACTAATGTTTACTTCTTACAAAATAGAATGATGAGCTGTAGCCTACACTCCCAGACCTTTCCTACTTCAGCAGCATGTAACCAGGAATGTTTACTTCCTACAAAATAGAATGATGAGCTATAGCCTACACTCCCAGACCTTTCCTACTTCAGCAGCATGTAACCAGGAATGTTTACTTCCCACAAAATAGAATGATGAGCTATAGCCTACACTCCCAGACCTTTCCTACTTCAGCAGCATGTAACCAGGAATGTTTACTTCCTACAAAATAGAATGATGAGCTGTAGCCTACACTCCCAGACCTTTCCTACTTCAGCAGCATGTAACCAGGAATGTTTACTTCCTACAAAATAGAATGATGAGCTAAAGCCTACACTCCCAGACCTTTCCTACTTCAGCAGCATGTAACCAGGAATGTTTACTTCCTACAAAATAGAATGATGAGCTATAGCCTACACTCCCAGACCTTTCCTACTTCAGCAGCATGTAACCAGGAATGTTTACTTCCCACAAAATAGAATGATGAGCTATAGCCTACACTCCCAGACCTTTCCTACTTCTGCAGCATGTAACCAGGAATGTTTACTTCCTACAAAATAGAATGATGAGCTGTAGCCTACACTCCCAGACCTTTCCGACTTCAGCAGCATGTAACCAGGAATGTTTACTTCGTGCAAAATAGAATGATGAGCTATAGCCTACACTCCCAGACCTTTCCTACTTCAGCAGCATGTAACCAGGAATGTTTACTTCCTACAAAATAGAATGATGAGCTATAGCCTACACTCCCAGGCCTTTCCAACTTTAGCGTCTTAGGTTTGTTTTTGGTCTGGAACAACAGTGCCCAAACAAGTATGTTTATTTCTCCGTTAGGAAGTAATGTTCCAAGGCAGCCTTGCATTCTGACCAATCATAGTCCATTGATATCTGACAGTCTCTGTTGAACTCCAAAAGTTAAGGCTCTGTGGTATCGCTAGATTTTATTTTCAGTCATTGCAGCATGTATCAGAAGGAGGTTTTAAGTCATTGATCTCTGCAGCCAGGAGGACAGCTGAAGGGACCCTATTATCAAACTATTTTTAATGTTTATTGTTGTTTCCTTGCTGGGTGGTCATGGTTGTTGAAGTTAGCCCAGGAAATAGAATCACGTTGCTACGGTTCTTCCCGCAGAGAATAAACCAATGCAGCAATTTGCTGCACAGATATAGACTGCACTGGACTCTGCAGGTCCTCATTCCCTCATCATCGCAGAGTTTGACAGGTTAGGGTTTTTAAGCTTTTAATCCAGTTGTATTGCTCTCAAATGCCAAGCCGCTGTCTGTATCCATTGCACCCCTCTGCTCTCTGCACAGCCGCCCTTTCTGTTTGATACCACAGCGCCTCCGACTGGACCTCAGCTTGTCCTCTCCTGCCCACACTGCTCCGCGCCCTCAGTGCTCCTTGACAGGGAAGTCCTTGGAATCAAAAGAGTCCTCCTCACCCACCTAATCAATGATCAGCTTTTAAATCTCTTTAAACGAAAGGCCTGTGTGCCCGGCCTCACTGCAGTGGGCAGATAGTGCATGGCACTGACCAGTAAAACCAAGCTGAAAAGAAGAATTTTGCAACACAATCAACTCAATCTCTCAAAGTAGCTTGGCGAAATCTACGTACAGGAGTCAATCAATCAACCAATCAGGATTTATAAAGCGCGCCAATTCACCCGTGAGGGTCTCAAAGTGCTGGAGTAGCTGGGTGCTTTGCGGTGCTCTGTAGATTCGAACAGCTGTGTCAGTAGTGAAAAGTGAGGGAAAGCAGGAGAAATCACTCAGAAAAATGAGGTGAGAGAAAGGAGAAAGCAGTAAAAAAAAACATGAGGCAAAAGCAGGAGAAAAAACTCAGTGATGGTGGAAAGAAAGGAGAAAGTAGTAAAAAATTAGACATGAGCAGGAGAAAACGCTCAGCGAAACGGGGGAAACAAAGGAGAAAGCAGTAAAAAACGAGGCACAAACAGGAGAAAGGGCTCAGAGAAACAGGGGAAAAGAGGGAGAAAGCAGTAAAAAACGACGCACAAACAGGAGAAAGGGCTCAGAGAAACAGGGGAAACGAAGGAGAAAGCAGTAAAAAACGAGGCACAAACAGGAGAAAGGGCTCAGAGAAACAGGGGAAACGAAGGAGAAAGCAGTAAAAAACGAGGCACAAACAGGAGAAAGGGCTCAGAGAAACAGGGGAAACGAAGGAGAAAGCAGTAAAAAACGAGGCACAAACAGGAGAAAGGGCTCAGAGAAACAGGGGAAAAGAGGGAGAAAGCAGTAAAATGAGGCAAAAGCAGAAGAAAGCGGTTAGAGAGTTGGGGAGGAAGCAGAGCAGTGTAGTATCACAGGAGAACGGGGCCTCGGACCTAAATTTGCCTTTCATATTCTTAACTGGCGATTGGGAGTGTATCGCAGCACTTATAAAGTGCTTACTGTCCCTATGAGTAGCAAATAACACATATAGGGTGTGTGGTTGACAGCATGTTGTTTTTGTTGTGGTCCTGTTTGTTTTTGTTTTGATCCTACGCAGGAGGTGTTTTCATGTAATGTGGGATGACTCCTGAGGTGCAGTACTCTTGCGATGGGACGCAGCGCGTAGCAGTGTGTTGGATGGTGAAGTATAAGAGACAGACACGCAGTTTTATGGTTTTCAATATGCTGACAGCTTTGAACAGCTCTGCAGGTCTCTTTATAATATTCCAGATGCACTGAGTTGGCCAATCTGAGGTTTTGTGCACATTTGTGGTCCTGAGGTGGCATGGTTGGAGGGCGGGAGAAGTGTGGAGATCTGTTAGGATAGAAACATTTTGTTATCAGCCCATATCTGGGTGTCTTTGAGAGATGTAAAGAGGCGGTAGATTGTGTCGATAATAGGGACCTGCAGTGGATAGACAACAGTAAAGTCCTAAAAATGGTCCAGTAAAGTGTAACTAATCTCTTCAGTTATTCAATACCTGTTCTTGTGGTTTTATACATTGAGAGCCACTGAGAGCAAGAATTCAGATGCCCATCATAAAATGGGCACAGCGATGCAAACATGACTCTGACCAGTGGCCACTGAAGATGAGCTAACGCAGGTGAGAGAGAGTCCAGGGGCGTAACACAGGCTCCCGCAACCCTCGCGGTGCGGGGCGGCCGCGAGCTGCAAGGGGCCCCCTCAGCACCGTACTCAGGACTGAGAGCTCCATATTAAATATGGAGTGGGGGCCCCTTCATGTACCGTGAAGGGGGGCCCCCTCAACTTTCCTTACGCCGGTGAGAGAGTCAAACCTTTCTGATCCAGAGTGAGCCTGGCCGCAGAGCTGTGTACGAGCTGCAGTTTGCTCAATCCGTGGGCAAGTACAAAGCTGGCCTTACAGTAGTCAAGTCTGGATGAAATAAGCGCGCTCAAAATTCTATTTATTTGCGGCAGGTAAAAGAGACATATGACCTCCGTTTTCCCTCCATTACTTATGAGCTAGTACAGCGGCATACAGCATTCAACACGTTGAAGGCAGGTATAGAGGCTGTCTGGCTTTAGCCTAAAATCTTCGTCTATTTTAAAAGTAATCTGTGTTTCTTCGGCATATATAAGCACAGATATTAAGTAAACAGAGAAAAAGTCATGTGTAGTATATATATTTTTTTCCAGGTTAAAAAGTTTGTTTAGGGCATATCTTGCTCCATTCCGTATTCACACAAGCACCTGTGTTGGCACAAGTTGGCATAAACATTTCTGTACTTTCTAGATTACACAAGTGCCATTGCTAGTAGAAACTGGAGCAACACCTGCTCCTTGCACTACAGACAGGTGCACGTCAAGTGCACAAGTAAAAAGCAGCATTTACACCGACGAATCACAACACTGCCAGGAAGCGCTGCTATCTAGTCTAAATGTCAGGGCAGCTACTGGTTTGAAATGGTCGAGCGTCAGTACCAGTGCTACGCACTCTGCAATTGTTAGTAGAAATTGCAGCAAAAATGTCCATGGAAATCAGTCCACGGTGCAACAACACATTTGCACCTTTTTCATAGTTGCGAATCCTTCTGCAGCGCTGCTGGTCATGTCCATGGTCCAGCTTTGCATATATTGACTTTTCCGGATGCCAGGAACAGCGCGCCAGGTGGCTGCTATCAACCCGCATCCCCGCTGTCACTGTTTGACATGCGTGTGTGGTTTATGGGACCAGTGGCGCAGGACCCACTTATCACTGCTGGCGATCTCCGTAGAGAGATTAAACTCCTAAATGAAACAGACTCGCTCAAATGTGGAAAGATACACACGCAATAACATTCATAGGAACCCAAATAGGAAAAGGGCTAGTGAGCTAAGCCCACACATGAACACAAAACACACACACAGATAGAACACGTCATTAGCACTGAATCTCTCGGTAGCCTTCGCCCCACGAATCATGAAGATTTCCCACTCTTAGAGGATTTTCCAAAATTCCCAATTGTGTGAAATCATACTCTGCAAGGCGGACATTGACATTAGCACATGTACTATATTTTTTTATCCACCAGGAAAAAACCCTTTTCCGAATTAAAAAAAACAAAACTTTTCCAATAACTCCAAAAAATCTGAAGTCTGAAGTGCATGAGTGTTCCGGGGATGGAGTTGGCTGATATCCCAGAGGGTCACGCGCGCCACGTGCTACCTCCTCGGCTCTGATCCGAAGACCGGATACTGAATATTGGCTGCTGAGACCTGATCCAGGACCCCTGACGTGCGCCCTGAGGAGTGGTCATTTCTTGGGAGCAGAGGGCAGTCCATGCTACAGCTGACTGCCAAAGTCTGAGGTGTGGCCCAGCACCGGGTGGTGCCCACACAGTGAATCCCCGCTCAGGGCAGCATTAGCGCTGGTAGCATCTGATGTGACAATCTATTTGGGCGCCAAACCCAATGACCTCTTCTCCACGGATTGCGACACTTCCACCATCCAACAGTGCCCCTCGTCTCTCCATAGCATTATATTTGCTTTTATCGCGCCACTCTTAGACCTGCCATCTTTATGCTGCTCTTCCCCTAAACATTCTGCATTCACTCCACCAGTTTCGATGAATTTGTTTTTGTTGGCCATAGGACGCTGCACTGCGAACCAGCACTAAGGTGATTGTGCCAATTGGCACCTTTAATTTACTTATAAGTCCCTAGTATTGGACTTTGCAGTGGAGCCCTGGGCACATGTCGTGCACTTTACTAGGGGCCTGTAAGTAAATTAAATAAGCCAATTGTAGATAAGCCAATAATGCCATGTTTAGAGCACAGAGCATATGCAGTGATAAAGTGCCCAGAATCCTAAAGCCAGCAAAAATGGACTCAACAAACAGGAGGTCAGAAGGCAAAAAGTCAGGGGAACCACGCCAAGGGTGCCAGGTCTAACAACCGGGGAAAAAATATAACTGTCTAACCTGTTCCATGCAGTTTGCATCCAGCTCTGTGATTCCAGTTCACCAGTCACTGTCCTATATTAGGATTGTAACTTGTGAACTGCAGGTACCAAAACTATTTCTGTGACAAAAGCAGTAACACACTGAGCAATCCACATAAAATACAGTTCAGGAGACACATTCTTTGCAGCACGCATGTTAACACCCGGTGCTATTCTATGATTAGTCAAAATGGCCACCGGACAAATCTTTGAGCTCTCTCCGTTGGAACCTTCATCGCCAGAGTTATCTTGACATTTTAATAGTTGCCTTGAAACGGTTGGACACACTAGTAACTCTGCAACAGATGCTTTTAAAACCCATAAGTTATTTCTAAACACAGTGTCCCCTCCGCCCAAACTGAGCGCCACTTGTACCCGCTGAGCAGATCACTGATCCAGTCATCCCAGTGTTATTGCTGCAGCCTCTCATGCGGGCACAGGCCTGGCACTGACAAATGGAATGTGCCCAGGTCAGCCCTCTCTCAACACAGTTACCATGCAAAGAGAAGCCTCATGCTGACTGGTGAAGGGCTGATGAGTAACCTCATGCCCACGGGTGGAGTGGCGATGAGTAACCTCATGCCCATGGGTGGAGGGGCGATGAGTAACCTCATGCCCATGGGTGGAGGGCGATGAGTAACCTCATGCCTACAGGTGGAGGGGCGATGAGTGACCTCATGCCCATGGGTGGAGGGGCGATGAGTGACCTCATGCCCATGGGTGGAGGGGCGATGAGTGACCTCATGCCCACGGGTGGAGGAGCGATGAGTGACCTCATGCCCACGGGTGGAGTGGTGATGAGTAACCTCATGCCTACAGGTGGAGGGGCGATGAGTGACCTCATGCCCATGGGTGGAGGGGCGATGAGTGACCTCATGTCCATGGGTGGAGAGGTGATGAGTGGCCTCATGCCCATGGGTGGAGGGGCGATGAGTGACCTCATGCCACGAGTGGAGGGGCGATGAGTGGCCTCATGCCCATAGGTAGAGGGGCGATGAGTGACCTCATGCCCATGGGTGGAGGGGCGATGAGTGACCTCATGCCCACGGGTGGAGGGGCGATGAGTCGCCTCATGCCCACGGGTGGAGAGGCGATGAGTGGCCTCATGCCCATGGATAGAGGGGCGATGAGTGGCCTCATGCCCCTGGGTGGAGGGGCGTTGAGTAACCTGATGCCCACAGGTGGAGGGGCAATGAGTGACCTCATGCCCAAAGGTGGAGGAGCGATGAGTGACCTCATGCCCACGGGGGACGAGCGATGAGTGGCCTCATGCCCATGGGTAGAGGGGAGATGAGTGGCCTCATGCCCATGGGTGGAGGGGCGATGAGTAACCTCATGCCCACAGGTTGGTGGGCGATGAGTCTGTGAATGTTGTAATTTGAAAGAAACACCACAAGGAGCAGTGATTTACAGTAATGTGGTTACTGACTCCCCTCACCCACCATCGTTCCGCCATTCCTTGGTTAAAAAAAAAAGTAAGTGGCATGACCAAGATAATTCTCAGGAGACAACCACAGGTCACAACAGACAGCACCACTGCCACCTCTGGTACATGACAGATTCAGCACTACCTACCAGCCATCACACTCATGCAAGTTTTCTATTAGTGGCGCATCAAGCTTGGTTGCGCTGGTTTCATTTTGTTTTTAAAGTGTAGGGAGCTGTAACACAGTGCTGGTCTGACAAAAAAGTCAGACTGTGCCACCAAGTCTTGGATTGTCATAAATAAGTGCCAGTCCCGTTCGCTGGCACAAATTAAGCACTGACATACACATATTACATTGAGATAGTGCCATGAGTGTGCAAAGTGTGTGGCAGAAAAGCTTTTGGTGAGGATTAGCCCTTTATAGTGTTCACAGCCAGACAGTTCTTAATGGGGTACATGAATGCACCCGACATAACATACACCCGACATCAAATACGCCCAACATCAAATACGCCCGACATCAAATACACCCGACATTAAAATCACAGATATAAGAAAACATAAAGGCATCAATTCCTGAAGGACCATAGTCTGACCACCTGCCCAGTGGGTCACTGTAACTGGCCATGAGATCTCAACGACTAAAGACTGCGACAATATGTATCGGCTGCATTGTCATGGTGAACGCCCCTGTTGCCCCACCACTACTACAGAACTGTTACTACAGAGCCTACCTTACTCTTTGGCCAACATGAAAAGACACAAGTCAACGAGACCACAGAACATTTAAACGGACTCTTTATGTGTTCAATTGTTAAGAAAAAATGTTGGTTAAAATATTTTTTAAGTATGTGTATATCCAGGGTGGGAATGGACATCTAAAATATTTTTGAATTCTCACAAAGCTCAGACTTAGTGAGCATACCACAGCTAATGCTACACATACCACTGCAGGAAACCCCAACATATTTATTATTATTATTTTTGAGTTTCTATAGCACTAGCTAGCACTGAAGGTATCAGAGCGCTTTACAAGCCTTGAGCATAGATTAATTCGAGCTACATGCGATGAGACATGTGGGTCGCAAACAGTCAAAAGAAAGTATAAACAATACAGCATTAAATAGTGACAACAATCAAAAAGGTACATAACAATACAGAATTAAGGTGATGACGTCAGTGCCATGATAGGAACCGAATGGGTCAGTTGACCATAACGAACAAGTCTTTAGAGGGGGCTGGCTCCTTGGGAATCATGGATGAGCGTGTAAGCGTGTTGAAGTAGTTGTTGAGCAGTAGAGATTTGAGGTCCCGTTTATGGCAGGAAAAGGAGGGCCCAACCAGAAAGTGCAATCTGAAAATCCTGATTCGCTGAATTTAAGAATTGGAATGTTCAGTCACCAATGTACCTTTTGCTCAGTTATGTGAAACTGAAGCCTGCCTTAAAAATCTCAGCATGTCTTAAATATCAAAGTTCAATTGTATTAAATATCAGCTCGGCTAGTGCAACAGGTTTTTGCATATTTCTTATAAATTTATAAACCTGAGAACACAGTGTCATATGTACAAACTGTGGGTTTTTTACCTTCTTAATGACATTTTCTAAATGTTAGCAAGCATTGCTAAATGTTAACTCTGACAAAAATAGCTTATTGGCATTTAACAGGAGGGAAAAATTTACATATACCTGTGACGTTCACCTAATCGCCCAAATTGAGAAAGGAAAAGGAAACATGAGAGAATAAGAAACAGGCTGAGGAAGAAAGGAAAGAGTGGGAAAGAGAGAGCCAGCCAAAATTAAGAGAAATTAGGAAAGCAAAGAAAGAAAGGGAACAAGAGAAAGCGCAAGAGAGAGCGAGGGCACAGGGCCCGGCCTGTGGCTAGCCCTGCACCCAAGTCCCCGTGGCATTCAACCTCATGTGCAGCAGGGGTTGAGTGCAGCCCCTATACACACCTCATGGGTGCCCAGCTCATACGTCATACACGGCCTTCGGCAGTACATGGCAGGAGATTGGCATCAGGGTCTACCGAACCCCATGTGGGCGTCCAGCCTCCACAGGCACAAAACACCCTGCTGTACCCTGCCTGTGGCTTTGCATAATTGAGGGTTAGCTGCAGAGCCTGGCCTTTGTGCCAGCCCTGAACCCAACCCCATGCTGGCATTCTCCCCCCATGGGCACCTAACCCCCATCGCACAAGGCCTTTTGCAATGCGCAGCATGGGGTTGACCACAGGGCTTGTGCTTCGGATACCGCCCCACCACATGTTCCACCCCAGTATATTTATTTATTTATTTATTTATTGTTAATTCCCAATACCATTGTACTACTGTGGTACCGTAAGCAAGCCTCACCTCTACCGTATCACGGGGGCCATGCAAGCTTCAACCACTGAAGCTTGAACAAGCTCACTGTATGGCTCCACTTTACCTCACAAGAAGGATGTCCAGAGTACTGCACAGTATATAGGTACCCAAGGTATGACATTTCTTTTTTTGTCCCTCTGGATCCCCCACACGCGAGTCCCAGGGGGTCCTTACCAGGCCCCCTTATTATTATTTTTTAACGTATTCAGGGCACAGAGACCGAGTCCCAGTGGCCTGTAATGGCTGATGCAACATTTTTCTTCGAGTTGCAGCCTGCCAATCAGGTTAAATTTGTCCCGCAGGACTTAAAGGCCCAAGGAAGAAAAAGCTCTCTCAGCCAATCAAAAATCTTTATTTTTTTTTAATATACAGACTGTGGAACTCCAGTGGGAACAACTATCCACATATACGTATTTTTTAATCCCTTTCGACCACCTCTTTAAATATGAGTTTCTACAAAATGGCTGAATGGATTCACACAAAACAATGAAAAGTACACTGTCTGAGAAAAGATCTAACTTTGTGCTAAATTTGGTTTAATTCCAATAAACAGTTTTTTCTGCATCATTTCCCAAAGTTTTAAAATGGTACAACCCTGTTTTAGATCACCCCAAAACTTTCCAGGAAGAAACGGAGATGGATGATTTCTTTGGAAGAAAGTGCTGTGAAGATTTGTGAAATGGCGCCAAAGTTATTAACTAAACATAAATTCCTCCTCCCATGCAAACTCCGCACTAACCGTAAATGCAAGGTGGCTAGAAAAGCAGATATTTGATGTGGGCATTTTTAGGTCTCGGCTGCGAAAGGCTGCGCTTGCGCAGTCTCGCTCCGAGATTTAACAACCATTTACAATGCAATGGTCTCGGCATTGTTAAAGTTAGAGCTATTGGCATTGCTCATGACATTATTTTTGTTTATGTTTTTGTTTTTAAAACATATAAAGAAACAGCATTGTTATTTACAATGTCAATAGCTTAATCACTCTCAAATGCGAGACCTATTGCATTTGCACCCACACACACAGCCACACACACAAAGCCACCCACACACACAGAGCCACCCACACAGAGCCACTCACATAGAGCAACCCACAGACAAATAGAGCCACCCACAGAGCCACCTACACACACACACACACAATTATTAAAAGGTGTTTATGATGGCGTGACAATCGTCTGCTCTAAATACACAAACACAACCGGTATAGCCATTCGCCGCAAAGCACGGATACACATTAGGCTTTTTATTATCTTTAATAAAGTTTTATTTTCTTACAGCCTCACAAGCACGCACAAGAAACAAACACAAACTTCAACAAACACACATTTCTGCATATGAGTGCACCTTAGTTGGCATAAGGAACCGTGCTCAACGCTTAAACGCATTTCTATATCCAAAATAATCCTAACACAATAGTTAACACAACCACAACGCATGCGTGCATTTCGCAGCACACATAACGGCATAACACTGACACCACACACACACCGGTAAATGTGAACCGGTGGTTGCAGGTGGCACTCACCGGCACTCATTTTTTAGGAGAAAACCTTATTTTTCCTCAGCATACCTTTATCCAAAGAAGAGAGAGAGAATTATACACAAGCATTTGCAATGCAATAGGTCTTGCATTTACGCGAGTTTGAGCTATTGACATTGCAAATGACAATGCCTTTTTAATTTTTGTTTTTGTTTTTAAAACATAAATAAAAGGCTTTGTCATTTACAATGCCAATAGCTTAAACTTGTGTAAATGCTTGTTTGTAGTAGCAACTGGTGACACTGGATATCCTCAGGAAAATAGACTGAACAGGTGTCTCACTTTACTTTTGTGTGTAAGTACATAGCCCACATACAATTTTCACATAGAAGTCCGGCCAGCATAATTCAACTAAGAAAATGACATTTATTTCACGAGGAAAAAAAATATACAATGCTGCCTACTTCTAACTGCTATCGAACAGCATCGCATGTTACAAGGGACACTTGACAGCAATGGGCATATTCAATCAACTTCCTTACTCCTTTACTGCATTGTTTCTCTCTTTTTTTTGCCCTTCTTCAGTTGCCTCCATCCTTGCTTCTTCCCTTTCCAGCTCTCTCTCCTTCTGTCTTCCGTCCCATCTCTCTCCCTACTGCTTTTTTCTGTCCCTTCTCTCTGGACGCCCTTCTCTCTTCTGCCTCCAGTCGTTAACTAGTGAGGCGGTGGCCACCATCCCCTCCCTGCGGCTGCCACTCAAGCTGCCAGTCTTGCTTGATCGCCTTCAGGTGTTGTATTGGTTGTGGAAGGGGCGGGTGCTGATGCAAGGGACTCCCAGTGGGCTCTTGGGGGGGGGCAATCTGGTATCTGCCCTCTCGGACTGAGCTGAGGAAATAAGCCATCTGTCAGAGAAGCAGAGGCCCCTGACTGCTGCCTCTGCCTACAAGCAGGGAGGTGGGTACTTCCTAGAAAACTCTCTAAAAGCAACCGTGGGCGAAGGAAAACCTGGACTGGATTCTGTGCCGGTTGTGACTTGGGGATGAGGTAACGGACTGGATTTTGTTCCACCGTAACCTCTTTGTAAGAGTTCACTGGCGAAAAATGCTACGTCACCCGGAATGAACTGTTGGTAAAAGTATTTTTAATTACACAAACCTTGCCTTAGGGGGTTACAATGGACCAAGCCTAGTCACATGTTTTTTGCCCAAGACACAAGGAAATCAAACGATTTGCTTGACAGGCGCTGCGATCTCTTGCCTCTATGAAAACTATACCCGCGCCCCCAGTGCCCTGTCATAATATCCGCAACCCCCCGTGCTCGCGAGTCCCCCTGTCTTCACTCGCTGTGCTGCTGCCAAGCTGTTGAAGTAGTCAACTGTATACTTGCCGGTCAGAGAGGGCCTGGGCAAAGCCGGCTTGGCACCGCACCGCCCACTCGCTCGGAAGTTACTTAGCAGTGCGAAAGCCGGCGGTGGCCAGGCCAAAAGAGTGTAGGGGCAGGGCAGGGTCCAGGGGGTGGGATGGAGCATGGGGGGACACTCTGGGGGATCAGAGGGCGAGAGATGAGCACCGGCCATGGAGGCACGGACTGCTAGGGGGCGGCACAGAGCACACCGACATGGCTACGGGAGAAGACCGACTCTCGGGACTCTAGACGCGACGACGAGAAAAAAAAAGAAAAATGACGCAGCGGCATTTTCGGATTCGGAGGCGTTATTTTGTTAATGTTGTTTGCCTCATATTTGTCGTGGACCACAACTCAAAATATGGTAAATTACTACATTCAATATCACGGAAGGCGGCACTCGCGTCGCCTTTCGTACTGCTTGTTAAAACATGACGGCCTTTCCCTCCTTGCAAAAATCACGACTGAATTATTAGCACCGCCCAACCACCAAACCCTCCCCTCGCCCCTTCCTTACAAGATAATAAACCGCCTTTAACACCAGCCAGCGTGCGGCAGCGGCAATTGTGAGGCCTGCAACTCGTGCGGAGTCTCACAGTATCCCACACTTTCAGAGACAATACAGCTGCCGCACATGCGAGGAGCCTCGTTTTAAAAACCTCACATGTCTGGGCAATCATCTGTGTAACTAACATGACACCAGCTCCTTTGATTCCCGCGCGCAACTCGTGATGCGTGGACGCTCGCGGCTCGTGTTTCAAGACACAGGGTCACCGTCAGCTGATTCGTCAGTTCGCCTTCGCTATTTCTCGCTGCTGCTTCTGAGGTTATTCACAGCAGCGTGCGGGGCCGCCGGCAACAGAATCAGCACAATTTGGGGACGCTTTTTTTTCTGTGTTGGAAATAGAAATATTCTGCTGCCTACCCGTGATAATGTCTATTTCTGTCGCTGTTACGGTGACTCTTGAAAAGAACGCTTTAAATTAACAGCAGACATCTCACGCGATGAAGTGCAATTAGTAAAAGCGATAGCGTGTGTGCGCGGGAGCAACGCCGGGGCACCACCGCCTTTCTCCGAGGCACAGCAAAAATGCCTCGGAGAAAGGGAGCCTCATTTTCGGATTTGGGGGCGTGTTTTGCTGTTGTCTCCTCCCTGAGACTTCTCGCAAAAAACACGCCCCCCGATCCGAAAAGGACGGGGCTTCAACGGAGTGACTGGACCTCTTCTCCATTGGCTGGCCAGCATTTAAGAGGCCAGCCAATGGAGAACAGGAGAGAAGAGGGGCGGGTGCAAGCCCCTCTTCTCAAAGTCACTCCAACTCATTAGGTCTCGGCTGCAGTGACTTTGAGAAGAGGGGCTTGCACCCGCCCCTCTTCTCTCCTGTTCTCCATTGGCTGGCCTCTTAAATGCTGGCCAGCCAATGGAGAAGAGGTCCAGTCACTCCGTTGAAGCCCCGTCCTTTTCGGATCGGGGGGCGTGTTTTTTGCGAGAAGTCTCAGGGAGGAGACAACAGCAAAACACGCCCCCAAATCCGAAAATGAGGCTCCCTTTCTCCGAGGCATTTTTGCTGTGCCTCGGAGAAAGGCGGTGGTGCCCCGGCGTTGCTCCCGCGCACACACGCTATCGCTTTTACTAATTGCACTTCATCGCGTGAGATGTCTGCTGTTAATTTAAAGCGTTCTTTTCAAGAGTCACCGTAACAGCGACAGAAATAGACATTATCACGGGTAGGCAGCAGAATATTTCTATTTCCAACACAGAAAAAAAAGCGTCCCCAAATTGTGCTGATTCTGTTGCCGGCGGCCCCGCACGCTGCTGTGAATAACCTCAGAAGCAGCAGCGAGAAATAGCGAAGGCGAACTGACGAATCAGCTGACGGTGACCCTGTGTCTTGAAACACGAGCCGCGAGCGTCCACGCATCACGAGTTGCGCGCGGGAATCAAAGGAGCTGGTGTCATGTTAGTTACACAGATGATTGCCCAGACATGTGAGGTTTTTAAAACGAGGCTCCTCGCATGTGCGGCAGCTGTATTGTCTCTGAAAGTGTGGGATACTGTGAGACTCCGCACGAGTTGCAGGCCTCACAATTGCCGCTGCCGCACGCTGGCTGGTGTTAAAGGCGGTTTATTGTCTTGTAAGGAAGGGGCGAGGGGAGGGTTTGGTGGTTGGGCGGTGCTAATAATTCAGTCGTGATTTTTGCAAGGAGGGAAAGGCCGTCATGTTTTAACAAGCAGTACGAAAGGCGACGCGAGTGCCGCCTTCCGTGATATTGAATGTAGTAATTTACCATATTTTGAGTTGTGGTCCACGACAAATATGAGGCAAACAACATTAACAAAATAACGCCTCCGAATCCGAAAATGCCGCTGCGTCATTTTTCTTTTTTTTTTCTCGTCGTCGCGTCTAGAGTCCCGAGAGTCGGTCTTCTCCCGTAGCCATGTCGGTGTGCTCTGTGCCGCCCCCTAGCAGTCCGTGCCTCCATGGCCGGTGCTCATCTCTCGCCCTCTGATCCCCCAGAGTGTCCCCCCATGCTCCATCCCACCCCCTGGACCCTGCCCTGCCCCTACACTCTTTTGGCCTGGCCACCGCCGGCTTTCGCACTGCTAAGTAACTTCCGAGCGAGTGGGCGGTGCGGTGCCAAGCCGGCTTTGCCCAGGCCCTCTCTGACCGGCAAGTATACAGTTGACTACTTCAACAGCTTGGCAGCAGCACAGCGAGTGAAGACAGGGGGACTCGCGAGCACGGGGGGTTGCGGATATTATGACAGGGCACTGGGGGCGCGGGTATAGTTTTCATAGAGGCAAGAGATCGCAGCGCCTGTCAAGCAAATCGTTTGATTTCCTTGTGTCTTGGGCAAAAAACATGTGACTAGGCTTGGTCCATTGTAACCCCCTAAGGCAAGGTTTGTGTAATTAAAAATACTTTTACCAACAGTTCATTCCGGGTGACGTAGCATTTTTCGCCAGTGAACTCTTACAAAGAGGTTACGGTGGAACAAAATCCAGTCCGTTACCTCATCCCCAAGTCACAACCGGCACAGAATCCAGTCCAGGTTTTCCTTCGCCCACGGTTGCTTTTAGAGAGTTTTCTAGGAAGTACCCACCTCCCTGCTTGTAGGCAGAGGCAGCAGTCAGGGGCCTCTGCTTCTCTGACAGATGGCTTATTTCCTCAGCTCAGTCCGAGAGGGCAGATACCAGATTGCCCCCCCCAAGAGCCCACTGGGAGTCCCTTGCATCAGCACCCGCCCCTTCCACAACCAATACAACACCTGAAGGCGATCAAGCAAGACTGGCAGCTTGAGTGGCAGCCGCAGGGAGGGGATGGTGGCCACCGCCTCACTAGTTAACGACTGGAGGCAGAAGAGAGAAGGGCGTCCAGAGAGAAGGGACAGAAAAAAGCAGTAGGGAGAGAGATGGGACGGAAGACAGAAGGAGAGAGAGCTGGAAAGGGAAGAAGCAAGGATGGAGGCAACTGAAGAAGGGCAAAAAAAAGAGAGAAACAATGCAGTAAAGGAGTAAGGAAGTTGATTGAATATGCCCATTGCTGTCAAGTGTCCCTTGTAACATGCGATGCTGTTCGATAGCAGTTAGAAGTAGGCAGCATTGTATATTTTTTTTCCTCGTGAAATAAATGTCATTTTCTTAGTTGAATTATGCTGGCCGGACTTCTATGTGAAAATTGTATGTGGGCTATGTACTTACACACAAAAGTAAAGTGAGACACCTGTTCAGTCTATTTTCCTGAGGATATCCAGTGTCACCAGTTGCTACTACAAACAAGCATTTACACAAGTTTAAGCTATTGGCATTGTAAATGACAAAGCCTTTTATTTATGTTTTAAAAACAAAAACAAAAATTAAAAAGGCATTGTCATTTGCAATGTCAATAGCTCAAACTCGCGTAAATGCAAGACCTATTGCATTGCAAATGCTTGTGTATAATTCTCTCTCTCTTCTTTGGATAAAGGTATGCTGAGGAAAAATAAGGTTTTCTCCTAAAAAATGAGTGCCGGTGAGTGCCACCTGCAACCACCGGTTCACATTTACCGGTGTGTGTGTGGTGTCAGGGTTATGCCGTTATGTGTGCTGCGAAATGCACGCATGCGTTGTGGTTGTGTTAACTATTGTGTTAGGATTATTTTGGATATAGAAATGCGTTTAAGCGTTGAGCACGGTTCCTTATGCCAACTAAGGTGCACTCATATGCAGAAATGTGTGTTTGTTGAAGTTTGTGTTTGTTTCTTGTGCGTGCTTGTGAGGCTGTAAGAAAATAAAACTTTATTAAAGATAATAAAAAGCCTAATGTGTATCCGTGCTTTGCGGCGAATGGCTATACCGGTTGTGTTTGTGTATTTAGAGCAGACGATTGTCACGCCATCATAAACACCTTTTAATAATTGTGTGTGTGTGTGTGTAGGTGGCTCTGTGGGTGGCTCTATTTGTCTGTGGGTTGCTCTATGTGAGTGGCTCTGTGTGGGTGGCTCTGTGTGTGTGGGTGGCTTTGTGTGTGTGGCTGTGTGTGTGGGTGCAAATGCAATAGGTCTCGCATTTGAGAGTGATTAAGCTATTGACATTGTAAATAACAATGCTGTTTCTTTATATGTTTTAAAAACAAAAACATAAACAAAAATAATGTCATGAGCAATGCCAATAGCTCTAACTTTAACAATGCCGAGACCATTGCATTGTAAATGCTTGTTAAAGCTTCGTAGTGTTGCAGGGTGCTCTACGTAAAATAGTTGCTCTCCACCTAAAACTTGGGAACTACCCAGGGTTTTCTGCTTTTGTTGCATAATTTATGCGCATTCTAATCCTGAAAGGGTATTGCTTTGACTTACGCGTGCTACTTTCTGTCCGGAGAAAGCTATACCTCTCTGATGCGCTCTGAAGAGAGTGAAACACGTATCAGGGGTTACTTTTAATAATGCCAGGTTGGCTTGGATGGTACTTTATCAATCCAAAGCATGTGCCTGAAGAGGTAAAAGACGCTTGTCAGTTTGGCATGGATGCCACTAGCTAATTCGATGCTTAAAGGCTTTGCTGCATAAATGGTAAAAGGCTTTGCCACTTTTCTATCTCGGCATGGATAGCACTGTGCTAATTGTATGCTTTAAAACTCTGTAAGAAAAACAGACAGTTGAAGCGAGCATTTTAAAGTAGCGTTGGTGTTGTAGAGTGATATGTGTACTTGAGTTGCTGTTAGCCTAAAACATGGGAACTACCGTGGGTTCTCTGCTTCTATTCTTGCAAACTTTTTGTGGGACTCTAAGCCCGAAAGGGGAGTTCTAGTTGGGTGTGCGTTTCCATAGGAAATTCTTTTTGGGTTTGCTAATAACTTTGGCGTTTTGTTTTTTTGTCTAGTTCTTCATGGAAAGTTTTGGGGAGATCTGTCAAGTAGGGGGCCGATGAAAAGGAGGGTCCCAAAAAGCTAAATTCCCTTGCATTTTCCATAGGCTTTTTAAAAAAAGATCTACAACCAAAACGGCTAAACAGATTTACACCAAATTTGACAGGTGGCTAGATCTTGGTCCAAAACATGTGCTTGAGGGACTCTCACAAGAGTCCTGTGAGCTCAACTTAAAAAAATAAAGCGTTCTGTTTGACCGTGGAGGGGGGGGGTTCCCTTGGGCCTCCTCGCTCACTCCCGTGGGACTGAGGGCTCTGATTGGCTGGCCGCACCATGAAAGAAAATATTGGGCCAGTCATTACAGGACTCAGTCCACAGTCCTGAGATTATTTTTTTAAGAATATGTAGGGGGCAGGGTAGGGTTGCCCTAGCTCTTGTACACAGGTCCCAAAAGGCCCCATCCCCCTGGCCAAAACAAAAACAAAATAGGCTGGGTGCAGTTTAGGATTGGCTTTACTTATGGTAAAAAAAAATCTTCAAAACACTAGAGAAATTTACTGAAAAAAGCAATGGTTAAAGTGACGTTATAGTTAGGTGAAAATTTCAGTGACAACGTAAAGTTTTAAACCAAAAAAAACACTGAAATGTACCAGGTATAGTTATCTCTAGTAACTATAACTTGTGCCCTACAGTAACTATAAGTATGCCCTCAACAAGCACTGCAAATTACCCGACATATTTTATTACATCACTCATGACCTGATCTGTTACACCATTGATTGTATTACTGATGACAGCTGACAGTGGCTTTTTGAGTTCAAACGTTACGTTTTCACTGCCATTTCACCTATCATGTCACTTTAACATTCATTTTTTTCAATGAATATATTCATATATATGTGTGTGTGTGTGTATGAGTGAGAGAGAGAGAGGGAAAGAATGACAGGTCATAAAACAGAGTGCAAAATTGGCACAGTGATTATTGTGCCAAATGTCAGGTGAAAATAACTGAAAAATATATGCAATAGAGTAGAGGTGTCGGCAAATATTCTAAGCTAGTTCTGGATAGTTACAAGTATCTAAAAGCATAATATATTCTGCGTGGCAACAGAGAGTGTCAAAATGTTTACCGCCTATGTCCTTTTTATGACGGAGTCTTCATGAGGATGGTCAAGCGGGGCTATTCCAGGGGAAACCATTGAGAGCTATTTGCGACGTGTTCCATGTGAGATGGCAACCTACGTAAGCATAGATCCCATCAAGCTAGATGTGTAGCATCAGCAGCGTTTGCGATAGCACCAAAAGTAAATAATATCCCAAAAAAGGTAACTCCAGAACCGAGCTATGCTTACATTGAAAGTCTTGATTAATTGTTCTATTTACCAATGTTTTTCAAATCAGTCATGATTACATACTCTGGGGCAGACTTACAAGCCCCTTGACCCTCTTTTACGCCGCTTTTGCGTCACTTTTGTGACTCAGCGGCGGCACAAAGCCAGGGCCATGGTGCGGGGTACTAACAACGTGACGCATCTGGGAGATGCGTCACGTTGTAAAGCCCTGTGCCACATGTAGGCGTTCCGGCGCTGGGTGAGTTCCGGCACAGGAACGCCTCCTAAAAGTGGCTGAGTGAAATCTACAAGATTTCACTCAGCGACTTTTAAGGCCATGCTGCGTCAAAACCCTGTGCCTGCTTGAAGCAGGCGTAAGGATTGACGCAACATTTAAAAGATAGGGCACCCCCGAGCCTTGCTGGAGCTGCGTCGCGCTTGCAACTCCAGCAATGCACAGCCTTTACGGCAGCAGATGCATCACGCATCTATCCATTTTTGCCCCATGGTTCGCCGCATTGTAAATGCGGCGCATCCATGGTGGCGGAGCCGTGACGCACAATAACTGGCGCATCCCTGCTGATATGCAGGGATGCGCCAGTTATTGTAAATCTGCCCCACAGTCTTTTCTAAAGTTCTACTTAATCATGCTCCTGATAACCAGACCAGACTGTCTCACCTCACCAACTCACCCTACACTTAAATCTGGCTTCTCACAGGAAACTGTAGCCTCAGCGAGGAGGAAACACAACACAACTCAACATAACACAACATAGCAAGGCACAACACTGTAAAACGCAAGACAGCCCAACATAACATAATACAACATAACATGTATTTGTAATGCAAGCGATAACTTGAGCAAATCTTTGGAACCAATGCAGCATAAAGATGTGTTTTCTTACATCTGCTTAATTCGTGGTACCAGGGCTGATGCAATAATTATTCTAGAGCACCTAGAATATACTGTATAACTGCTGTCTCACCACTTTTCACCCACAAATTTATTTGTAATAGTTAACACCAGCAAAAGCTGGGGGTGACAATAATGTGTTAATTTGATTACTGCATGTTCATCACATTTTTGGCAACTCTAAGGGGGGTCTTAATGTTAAACTTTATTTGCATCAAATAATAGGTTGCACTTTCTCAGCATCTTCATGTCATGAACGGCTACTGGACCACAATTTTTCTTTTTCGCCAATGCCAAACAGGTACACCACATTGGACCGCATTTAGAGTTTGGCAGACAGGGTACTCTGCCACAAAAAGAAGAGTAGCTCGTCCACCAAACCAATGGTTTGCCCACTCTAGTTTGAGTCAGGTGGACCATTATGTTCCTGACAATGGTGGCCCTGCTTGCCCTGCCATCAGAAACCATACACCGTGGCCTGAAGGAATTGTGGACATCTGTGTAGGTGCATCAAACCATCCACCCTATTTAGAGCGGCACACACCCCAGTGGTCCCAAACTAAACTAAAAAAATAGAATAATGACCTCAACCCCCCAAAGGAACAGTCCTGACGTGTCAGGGTCATCTATTTTTTTTTTCTTGCTTTAGGTTGTTTTTGTATTTTTGAAGTACAACAAAGTTTGCAGAGTGGCTGCCTGAACATCTCATCAAACGCTTAGTGATTTCAGAGGAGCCACCTTGACAACAACTACTCTGAGGACAGATCTCAAAATCTAGCTTGTGGCATTTCCTCCAGAGTCCTGGTGGAAGCGACCTCCACCACATGATAGTGGGCCACCTACCATTATCTAAATCTGGCCCATTGCTTATTCACTGCACATTAAAATACTTTTCAAATTAGTCCACAGACCTTCCGAGTATCATTGACTTTATCTTTGCATGCAGATTCCTGGTGTCCCATTAGAGGTGGGTGTAACTGGCATAATTCTTTCTAGTGTAATTACTTGTACTTAAAGCAAAATTACTCATAATAATGTGAATACGTGAGAAGTGTAATCCGGCATTTAGAGCTGCATCCTCACCCTCAAAAATGGGCGTAATTAAAAATTGGGCCCGGCCTAGTCCCATTATGATAATGCTTAGTTCTCAGTCACCCTGTGTTGGACAATGCAAAGTATGTAAAAACAATCCTCCACTTACCTTTCCCAAGAAATGCTTCCTGTAAGCCCTGGCCGATCCCTTACATTCCAGTCTGTAGCCGTAGGTGCTGGGACTGGGCTGCTCGTCCTCCTCTTCGGAGATGCTGCTATCAGAAGATGTTGGGGTGCCAACATTTTCTGGATCCTCAATCCAGTAGCCCCCAAACTGTGGAAGGATTATTAATGGGTATGTGGTTTCTTTCTCGAGGATCTGAAGAAGAAAACATCTGAAAGTTAATATTCTTGAAGTGGGAAAAGTCCACGTTCTGACCAGCAAATCAAAGATTTGATAGAGTTGAGCACTGATGAGAGGATCAAACAGTTGTGTCTGTATTCTTAAGAAGAAATGAGGCCGGTAAAGAATATGCTTTCTTATCTCTAGAGTAACCTTGTGCATAGTCTATAAAGACACTACATGGTTGTGCACTGAATTAGCGCACTAGATGTTTCTCACAGTACCAATTGACCAGACGCCTAAGGTCGCCTCTTCACAACAAACCTTCTCAGCAACAACACAACAACAAAAATCCATGGCCAATCATCAAGACTGAAAAGAAACCAGGAATTTACAGGAGAAACGAGTAAGCCTTCAGTAGAAGCCCACCCAGCCTCCAAACATGTTTCAAAGTTATGGATGGAGAACTTTTTAGCAAAGCGTGGCATTGGTAGGTCCTACATGTATGTTCAAACTTGTATGAGTAGCAGATTATAGAATTGCTCTGATTGTGAAAATGTGTGTATAGGAGTAATGTTGGAATATAGGACTGGTATTAACTTTATTCTTTGTTGTTCTTGCTCTTTCTAATGGCATGGTTCCTCTTCTGAAATGAATTCATGTTATCATCTTTGAAAACAAAGCAGACCACGGACACAATTTTCCTGATCTATGCGATATATAAATAAGTGGTGTCCAGGGAGTGGATCCATGAAAGATGTTCATAATACCCACATAAGATACATTTGCATATAATCATTCTAAATAGAACTCGTGTATTTAACCAGAAGGTGTCTGCAATACCCAGCATGAAGCCGGCCCTTCTGGGCCTACGTTGGACACTTGATATAAAGCAACATTAATCATCAACCATGGATGGAGCACATATTCCCCTCTGATCTCTGCATTCATTTCAAAAGACATGTCTTCTTACTTTGAATGAGCAGTGTTTATTTTCAGAGAGTTGATTTTGAGGATCATAAACAAACTAATGGGATGAAGGTGATTTAATGTTGTTTGTTAGAAACATTAAGCAAAATGAAGTACCCAAATAGGAACAAGGTGAGACCTGACTCTCCTGCTGCATTACCCATCATTGTGAACTGAGCAACTCTAAGAATAGGTAGGGGGCATTTATCAAAGATGGATGGATGAGGGAGATAATACCATTCAAAGTTCATAATTTTTCACATCACATGGATACATTGATACAGATTCAACCAAATATGAATAAACAAATGAGACTTAAGCAAGCACCACCATTTTATGGAGCTTTGCTAGAAATGCCCTCACAGCTGTACCTCTTCTTCCCCTAAAATGGGGCACGAGAATATAGTTCTGTTCTGACTCCTCCAGCCCAAACCCTGACATAGGGGCAATGTTTGTATCAGTGGGAGGCCCATTTCTCCACCAGGGCTACAAAGTGAATTACTCCATCGCCCTGACAGAGATGTCACTTGCCGACTTTAGAAATGACTGGCAAGCTATCGGTCATTTTTAAAGCATTGGCGGGAACCACCATCACGCAGTTCCTGTTAATCCTTTTAGCAGTTTGGTACTGGGCTCTGTCAACATGAAGGAGCCTTCCACCAAACTGTATACTTTTTTCTTTTTAAAAAGAGAATTAGAAAACGGGATTTTCTTTTAGAAAATTAAAAAGATAATGTGCCATCCCCATGGGGGTGATTTTGTATGGCGAGGAGGCATTTTTTTGTTTTTTACTGTCCCTTACCACCAGGGTTTGCCTGGCGGTGATGGACTGTAAAGAAACAAATATATGTCCACCCGCCCTAGTTGGGCAGATAGACATACATCCAGTTCTCTGACAGCATTTACTATATCGGGCAATGAAAGTTTGGCTACAGCCTACATTTAATTCGGACGGGCGCACCACTGTGTTGGCAGGGAGAGAGTTCCCTCCCTGCCAACATATAAACCGGCACCATAGTCTGTATCTTCACTTTTCTCCAAAGTACTGTGTTTTTCCCACCCTCCCTGGCCCAGGGCTAGGACCTACTGAACCTTTATGCATGTGGGGGGATTGCCCAATTGGAAGGCCGGGCCCACCAGAATGGGTGGGCTGTTAGGAGGTTCATAACTCCCTATCCCCTGCGCTTTGTGAGAGCTGCATTCTTGTAATGTAACACTTATTGCTAGATTCCCTAGAACGGAATTCCTGTTGTTTGCCAAGAATAACAAACAGTATGTACCTGGCTCCATGATAAGAATTTTGATGGCTTTGGAGTAGCATACTTTTGGCTCCAGCATTCTACGTTTGGTTAGGCCACATATATATATATTTACATTTGGCCTTATGTACTCATTGGACACTATAATACAAATGAGATATGGTGCACTAAAGGTACATAAAGTGCATCTATTTCGTGTTTTGTCATATATGTGTGTGTGCGTATTAACTGTTTCCTTCGCAGAAACATCTGGATTGTTGATATTAATCTTCTATAGGTTTAGATTGTAAGGTGGGGTGCTAAAATGCATTTAATGCAGTTAATTCTCCAGTGATTAGTGAGAATAAATCATATGGGTGTTCAATGCTTTCCATATAAATCGTGACCAGTTGTCATTTTTGCCTATTAATACATGTATTAAGTTATTGTGCCACATATAAGAGTACAGTACAAAAAGAGCTAGGCGCCAGAAGTACGACCCTTTCATTTAGCGCCTTGCAATTTGCGACTCATTGCGAATCGCAATTTGCGAGGCGCTAAATGAAATGTACAACAGTGTTATTACAATGTTTTGCGATTCCCAATGGGGTTGCAAATTGCGAGGCTCATTAATATTAATGAGCTTCTTGCAATTTGTGAGCCCATTGGGAATGCCAGCCCTCCCAGGGATGGTGGCCTGCTGGGCTCAGCAGACCACCATGTCTGGGGTCTGTTTTAGGTCTCGCAGACCTAGCCCTGGAGCGCGCATGCGCTCCTCGCTGTGCGAGGGCTTTCTGTCGTCAATACCTTTTCCGAAGGGGACTTGAAACCCCGCCCATCTTTTTGATTGGGTGGCATCATCCTCCATGCTAAACGCTGGCATCTGATTGAAAAGGAGGCTTCTTAGTACCTCCTTGTTACCGCCCTGTCCACATTTGGCCCCGCCCACCTGGACTGGATCCTCTACTTGTGGCATGATACTGTCTCCTTTAATTAGTGGGTGAGCACTTTCTTTTTGTCATTCTAGCTGAAGCGCGATGCTCTGAGTTGTATGTTTTTTTTAATTACGTTTTTTTAAACGTGTTCGTCCGACTTGCTCCAAGAGCGCCGTTGTTAACAGCGCTGTTCTTATCTGGACTGTTACCGTAGATTGCTGCTTCGTCACTCCGTCCTTAGTGGTTGTTAAAGCCTGAGCACTCGTGTTTTCATTTTTTATTTTAAACTTGTTTATCCAACTTGTTTATTTTTAAACAGGATCTGAATTCCCTCCCACCATTCCTTTGCTCTCCTCAGCCACTCCCCGCCGCTCATCTCGTGCTTCCACACGTCTTAAACAGGACCCTCGGCTCATGAGTCGGAATGCTGGCATGGTAACCCAATCCCTCTCCCCATTATCTCCACTCTCACGGGCATGTGGCGTCCCCGTCCAGAGGCCTTCTGCCACTCTGTCAACACTGCCGACTGCCTGTTTGCCTAACGCAGCTGTCTGCCGCTAGGTGCCTATGTGCCAGTCAGGCTTGTCTGTCCGTCAGACCAAACTGTGGGACCCGTCTCGTTGGGGTTGTGAACGTTGCTGTAGTGGACGTGTTTGTCATGCATGCTTTTTGGCGTTCTGCACTGCACCATGTTGACCACTTATTGAGACTCATCTTCCTGATTTCTTTATTTATATTTCCATACGTGCGTTAAAACCGCTCACACGCCATACGGAACACAGTTAATTTTTACAGAGTGCGCGAGCCCCTGGAGTAATAATATGCAGCTGTGGATTATAGGCCGCATTATCGAACTCTACATAGGATGCGGTTTCACCATGCCTCCTGACACGTAAGTCTCTTGTTAGTCATACAAGAAGAGGGTATAAGAATGTCAACGAAGACAAAGGAATTGAAGCAAGCATGCTTCAATTGTTTACAGCCCACCTTACCACCTTAAATGTTAAGACCTCAGAGCGCAGGGATTTGAACCTCTGAATGATAGCGAGGTAGTGCATGTCTACGGGTGACAGGGTGCAGAGGGGTGAGGGCAGCACTCACAAGGAGGGTTATTTTAGTTCGGCTGCACCATGATTTATCAATTAACAGTTGATGTACACCGAGCCTCGGTGCAATTAAAAGCATGGTTTTGATAAAACAGCCGCTGCACCACGCAACTGCGTGCTCCTTGGAGGGCAAGACAGCTCATGTCACTATTGGCCACAAATGTGCCAATTTAGAACGCTGTTCTCACAGCGCATTATAAAATTAAATTAACTCACGCCGGTGTAACTTGTGCCGGCAGTCTGAGGCACACTCCAGCTAGCGGGCATTATCTTTAGGGAAACAAGGAGGCGGATAGCGCTTTGTTAACGCAGTGGACCAGCCTGAAGCAACCTGATAGGATCTGATAGACACTATACGATCCCTTAATATAGAAGTAAACCGTTGATGCACATTCCTGCGCCTGGGGGTAAGCTACTTTATTTTAAGAAATCACATGTTATTGACTTCCCATATGTTCTCCCCATCGGTGCTTATGGGGTGCTGATAAGGCCGACCGAGTCTTATTGCGAGCTTTGTTTATTATTATGTACAATCCAAAGCTTCTCGGACCATGCTTTCGCGTGTAGCACTCGGATTGGGAAACCATGCGGTGAAAATTCATTAATTGGGAATCAGCTCAGAAATCGTGTGCTCTCTACCGAGGCGTGTTTTTATTGTTCTCCAAGGCAGTCTCCTGTCAGGAGGAGGCGACAGCTTCCCTTGCTGTGTCTCGTTCATCGCAGGTGAATAATGACTCTGTTTTGTAAAGTCTGCCATCAGCGGCGAGGAAGAGAGCGGAGCAAGTTCGTCTCAATATCTTGGTGCTTACATCGGGGAGTGCCACATGGTCAGTGACTGGCTGCCGCCCCCCTCCCTATGACCTCACCCACCCCCAGACACAGGAACATAGAACGTGGTATCTTTGGAAGGCGGGAGGCCGCAAGACCCCCCGGCCGTATTTATTAAGTTATAAAACAATAACATTTATGATTGCACGATAAACAGTTATACAAAAATCAGCAGGACATTAGATACATTATTGTCAACAGGTGTGAGTGACTATCCTTAACAAAACTCTAATACAGATTGTTTCCTAACCGAGTCTAACATCCTCCTCTGCATTTTTGTATACTAACATTTCAGGGCCATATGGCAAGGTCGCTAACCGGTGTCAGGTCCTACTAGCTGCGCCTCCCCTAAAGATGTGCGCATGCGCAGCCGGGCCCGGTAATTACCCGGTCCACGCCGTGAACTTCATTTACCCACTTAAGGAGGGCCCTTACTCTGCGCCATCTGGTGACGTCATGAGTATGCATGCGCGGGGTGGCTACCAGCCTAAGGAAAGCGTGACTCCCCAACCCGCGCCCCTTTGAAGCACCAGCTACCTTGCCCCTGAAGTTCTAGGAGGGCCCAATGTCCCCTCCCCCTGGGCGGGAACCTCCATAGGATGATGCCCGCCCCCTCAGACCTTAAAATAGTTGCTCACCGGTCATGACCTTACCGCACGCCCCAGGCCCAGGGCACGTCCGGTGTGGGGGAGCGACCAAGGACCGAGAGGGTCACCTGGGCGCTCCCCGCTTCTTTAACCCCCTCAGCAACCCGCCCCCTCCCCCCCGACCCGGATGTCGATTAGCGACATCCGGGTCAAGGGAGGGTGGCAACCAATCGGTGGCAGGGCGCGCCCCAAAGGACACGCCCCACCCCCGAGAGGTCCCGGAGGTAAGGGCGGTCGCCGCACTGCCATGCGGGCGGGGGGGCCAAGAGCCCCCCCTTTTCATTCGCTGCACAGCCTCCATGCTCCCCCTTATGTTTTCCGTGGCAGGAGCGCCCTCTCTCCGTCTCCCACACTTTGTTTTGAACAGAAGAGTAAGGATGGTTGTGTGCACGCCCCCTTTACTGCCTGGTGGGTGGGGGTGGTCGAGGGAAGCCCTGGCTCCGCTGCTGTTGACATAAAACAAAAGCCCCTTTCCTTTGCCCCTTCTAACCACCATTCCGCAATACATGAATAAGGGAACTTTTGGTAAAAGCTGGCCATTAATTCTAGTGACCTATTGGAATTGTTTACGCCACATCAGAACTGTGTTTAGAGGGAACATCAAACGTGCTACCTGCAAAACTGTTCACCTCTCCTTGGAACCAGCACTATGCTGTGTCACCGTTGTCCTTCGTGTAGTACATCATTTTGAATTGCTTTTCTTCTGTTTGTTTATAAATGCGCTTTGTAGTAACTAGGCTGGCGTGGGACAGCTGTTTAGGGGTATTCAGTACAATGTTTACAACCTTTTGTCACAGACACTTAAATTAAAATATAGAATCTCCGTTAATATATTTCAGCAGGAACATTCTGGGCTCTGTTCCTTTCCATTGCTTTGGTGCCTTCTTTACCCCGCCCACCCTACCGCCCTCCCGTTGTCCTTGCCTTTCACTCCCCCCCTGTCCCTGCGCGTTGTCGGCGCCTTGCACTCCCCCCTCCCTCCCGTTTCTGTGATGCCCCTTGCCCTCCCTCCCGTTTCCTTGATGACCCCCACCCCGCCCTCCCTCCCGTTTCTGACAATAATATTTACAATGCCAATAGCTCTAAATCAAACCATTGCAAGACCTATTGCATTTTCAATGCTTGTTAATAAAGTTGCTTTTTTTGTAAAATGCAGCCCGTTTTCCTTAGAGGAAAACGGGATGCATTTAGAAAAAAGAAATGAAACGTTTTCGTAAAAATTTTTAAGGGCTGGCAGTGATCCCTGGGACCACTTCCTGCCTTTAAAAAATATTTTTAGAGACAGTCACAAAGTGGAAGGAGTCCCCTGGGGACCCCTTCCAAATTGCGACTGCATTACCAGGGTGGTAATTCGCGAGTGTTTTGCAACTGCAATTGCCATCACAAAACATTCACACATATCATTGCGGACGCTATTAGGAAGGGAACGCCCCTTCCTATTTGCGACTCACTATTTAGGAATTGTACATGGCCAACAGTGATTTTGCATGCGCAAACGGGTGCACTGGCCCTTGATTCCTTATTAAAGATGTCATTTATTGGATTGTATGTAGGTTGCAGAATATGCATTTAAAGAAAACTATTAAGTTAGCATGATTGTGGGCCTTAAGCTAACAGTCAAGACCTTTAATATTAATGTGAAAGTTGTTTTTCTACATGTTTTCTCCCCAGCAGGTGCAGACCAAAGGCAATCGTTAGTAAGTGAAATACACATTGTATTTTAGAGATAGTAAGGCGAGTAATAACTGGCAAGATCAAATAATTTTAATGAAGAATAAAGGAAGTGTTACCAGATGGTACTATCAGACGAAGAGAGAAACCAAGGAACCAAGGAAGCTTTGAAAGTGGAGAGTAGTGCTCAAGGCGCCACGTTCTTTTCTGGGAACTGGAAATACACTGTGATATGTATGAGGTCATATTTCTCAAATGTATTCTGTACATTTTATATAGAGAACCCACCTTGGTTTTCAGTAGATTCCCTTAAGCCATAGAGAGGTACAGACCTCTCTTGTCATCTCTGATTGAGTGGCTTCATGTTATACATGACCTCTCGCCTACAGAAAGACTATAGAGGTTCTGATGCTGACGCCTTACTTGCTTCCTTGATTCAATAGCATTTTCCCTATCCTCAGTTTAGTAGATGCAGCAAATATTTTCGATGTATGGTAAGAAGGATCAAAACCATTCGTCTAGTCATCAAATTGTTTTTCTTACAATTTGCATAGCTGCAACACAGGCCCTTATATACACTTTGCTGTTGAGGACTGATATTGTATGCCGCTTTGGTTTTTCTTTAATGATCCTGTATGTTTTGCATATTCAAAAAAGGACAAAGGAACCCAAAAGGTAATCGAGGACCTTGGGTAGTAGTTGATTACAAAAAACAGTGGTCCTCAAATAATTTAAATAGGAATGAGAATAAATATAGTCCAGAATCGGTACTATATACAGGATGTCCAGCCGGACAACCAATTTAATTCTTCAATGAAACAAGACAGAAATACAACAACAAATTATTTGTGGGACACAGTCCTGCATACGTTAAGAACAAATGACATTTACACAACATACATAGACATTTCAGGCAAGACAAGAGAGCTTATTTACATTATCCAATGTTTAAGCTTTTTTAAAACAGCAATTGCACTTTTTTACGCAATGGATTGATGTGCATGCTGTTTAAACTAAGGTCGACGACGATTCGATCCTGTTAAGAAGATGCAAGGATCATCATCAGGACAGTGATGTGTACAAGCCTGATTATGAAAAGAAATTGCCTGTGGGAGAAACAAGAGGTGATGTAAGGAAAAGAATAAGCGTGAATGGGAGAAGGGGAGAGAGAAGAAAGTTAGAGCTATAATATGGCAGCAACGTTAAGGATGTATGTTTTGCAGCATGATTTTGAAATTGATTTATATTAATCTGGCTTTGAGTTTCTAATATATTTTTTAACTTCAAATTACTGGCTCAGCCTTTTATTGTGAGGTCTTAATGATTACACTGTACTTTGAAATAAAAATTGTTTCCTCTCAGGCTACTAAAAAGGTCTATTGACCGGAGTAGAAATTGCACCCCTAGTCAGGTCCATCCTATATGCCGCAGCATGGGCCTTCCAGGGCCTAAAAAATATGATCACATCACCCCCATCCTGATGGTGCTCCATTGGCTCCCCTACCAGCAGGCACCATCCTAAACACCAGGTACATCATTAACAAAGCCGGCGCGACCAGCACCCATGCTTCTCATGAAGACAAGCATCCATCCTTTAATAGCTGGTATAGCCCACTACGGCGGGCAATAAGGCTATATTATAGCCGTTCATCTTATTCGAGTGCTGGTTAGCCCGGTATATTTGTGAGAAAATGAAGAAACGCAGGAGAAAATGTAGAAAGGAAAAGGAATGCCAGAGGGGCCAGGAGTGGAGATATTGTGTATAGATGTTTGTTTGCATGACCCATTGAAATCATTGAAAAAAGATGGCACGTCCGAACTATAGTCCCCGTTTTACGATAATGATCCACACTCTGGAGGGAAATCTGTGCCACATGTGGTTTGGTAAAACTCGAGAAAGAAGTAAAGATACTTTACTTGTGTAATAAGACCTGCAGTAGGTACATTAGAGAGCACAAAGAGACAAAAACCATCTCTCAGTCAGGATAGGTCCCACCAAGAGTGCAGGATGAATCCAAGAAATAAGAAACAGCTCATGCATGCGCTTGGAGAGTAAACGCTCAGATGGGGCTGCAAGCTTAGAAATGGAAGGACATGGCCATTAAAAATGGTTCTTCAGGAAAGCCAGTGATGTTGGTGTTAATTATGATGTGGTTGCTGGCTGACATAGATGTACCCTGTCACCCCACCCAGTGGTTAATTTGAGCTGGTGGTTGCAGGTGGGAACCACCAGCACTTATGTCTGTGGACTGGCCCTTATTTTTCCTCATCAGACATTAACACAGTGTAAGAGAAAGAAACACACAAAAGGGGGGAGAAAGAAGGACGAGAATGACAGAAAAACAGTGACAAAGAAAGAAAGAGGAATCAAAAATAACCTGAATGGGTGAGATAAAGGGGCAGAGGATGGAAAGGCAATGCCCTCATATACAAACCTCTGCGGCATCTCTCCTCAAAATACTGATGCACTTACTGGGAGATTGTTGCCCACAACTGCTGCAGTATGCCTACCAGGCAGATTTGAAAGGCCTTCAAAATCCAAACTCATATCCAGCTTTATAGATCTGGCACTGTTTTTAGGGAAACTACACATAGTGATGCAGGGGATAGCAAGAACAGCTCCCAAATATCACACTGGTTCAGAGAACCGATAAAATGGTACATGGTGGAAATTATTGTTATGACCCAAAGAAAAAGAGGGACGAGAACATCCATTAATGAATGGGACACAAAGCAACTAGCACTGCAAGCTAAGGCAGATGAAATGCCCCCCACCCCACCCAGAGATAGGATTGCACCATAGACACAACCTTGGCAGGAAGATGGACTGATATGCATGATCTACCAGGGGTTCCTGATGGATCTATGGAGAACTGTAATGTGTTCACCTTAAGACTGAGATGAAACAGGGAGAATTAACTGTAATGAAGGTCGGAGGGTCTAGAACGTACTGACCATCGGTAGGCGTACGACAGGGAAGGGACGAATGAAAGTGCACGAGGGAATGTGGTCTAAACAGCGGGTGGGAGTTCTACACGCTAATATATCTTACTTTGTTAACACATAGCTTGCAGGCAGTAACATTTATGGAAACGCACTCAAAACACAAAAAATCTATGTGACCCTATCAAAACAAATATTGTTGAATAGTGCTGATGAAGACTACCTTAGTTATGTGAAAAACATAAATAAAAAATGGAGCAGAGGATGTCTGGTGGTGAATGAAAGAGGCATGAGGGGGAATCAAGACTAAACAGCCTTGGTATTCAGTATTCCTGACATTCGATAGCACTGGCCGTGGGCTTCTGAGCAAAACTTTGGGTCCCGGCACTTATTCTTTTACAAATTAAGCACTGCCCCGCACCCTTCACATGGTACATGAACAAAGACAGGTGGCAGGAAACTCATGGTACAGACAACAGGCACAACAATGAAATGGTGAAGGTTATGCAGTCATTTGGGTATGCGGGCATGGGAATACCTTTAGCAGTGACAGTACCCGAGAAACCTTTGATGAAGTTTGGGAACCCAGGTGAAGCTGATGTCTTCTGTAGAGTCTACACAGAGGCTTTTAAGACTGCATAAAAGGGCCTAGCGGGGCTTTACGCCGGTAACCAATGGAAGCCAGACTTGGAATGAATAACATTGAGACGGAAAGCTCTATGGGAGACGTTGGCAGGCCCATCTGAAGATGCAGCTGTGCAATATTCCCAGGTGTCCCCTTGATCCTCCAGCCCACAAATGATCCTTGGGAAGCCGGGAGGATACTGCTGACAATTATACTTGCTGCCCATTCGCTCTGAGAGCTGTCAATTACTCTGGTTGGCCAATGAGAGCCAATGGTATTTTGATGAATACTCACCAACGAGTTATGAGATGCAGCTTCTGAATGACTCAGCATGTTCTTGTAATGGCCTTGCCGGAAGGAGGGCAGTTCACAAGGGAAGACTCATTATTTTAATTATTTTTCTTTGTTGGCAAGAAACACAGTGATGAATGCTGTAAATTAATGTTCACATTCAGGGAAATGGCTCTGATGCGGAGGTTGCCTTTGGCACCATTAAAATGTGACGACCGCCCCGCTCATTATTTCATTCTTGAGAATTTAAATGTATAAAGTTGCACAGCAGTTGAACTGTTGCATGCTGGTTAAAAGGAGTGAGTCCCTCTGAGGACACCGAAATTACAAATTTAAATCAATACCTTGAAATGACTTTTATCTAGGCTGATTATCCAAAACATTCACATCTGCCTTATGCCTGGTGTTTGTTAGAGAGGAAGCTAGCAAGAAGTCAACTGTGTGTGGCTGAGCACAGCCCAGTGAAAGATAATACAGAGAGATGTGCCCAACTAGGCCCGGGTGACATTTTGTTTACGCTGGCATAATCTTGCGTAATTTCTGGCATTTCGCATTATGACAGTCACATAAAATGTCCGATATTACACCACTATGCCACCTCATGTAATTGAGATTCCATGTCGGTAAAAATGCTATGGGTGTGCAGGGGAAGAATGCGAACAAAGTGGACACCAGCAGCTGTTGTTTCCGTCATGTGTGAATTTATGCTTTTTTTGTTGCACGAAATGCACTCACAATCAAAGTGGACGCAAGGTACATTTTATGCCAAAGAATACAACCAAATGTGAAATTCACCCAGGCCTAATCACAACATAAGGTAAGAACATTGTGGTTGAAAACATTTTGAGCACAGCGGGTGTTCAAGCTGGACAGTGTCAGGAAACGTTACACCCTTTTCATCCACAATTAAGGCGGAGCGCACACACCAATTCATTGCTGAGAACACTTCAAAATGTATTCCTGTTCTAGCGTGCGGAAGGGTTTCACTCTCTGATCGTTGAGTGTAAATATATGAAGTTTGGCTGCGATCCCCGACTGGGGGACGCCCCCTATTGCATTGCGTTATATCCCTATTCAAAGGGCTTCAATATTCAAAACAGTAAATCACGTAATCATTGATCAATTCGGCTCTATTTTCATTGGTGTTGTTCAGTATTCTGTATTCAGGCAAACAATAGTAGTAAATCTTCATTTCTAGAGTTCAAATATGAAAAAAGCAATAATTTTCAACATCCAATCCCATCCCAATGCATTTCGGGCAGTTTTTCGCCCTCGACAGGGGTTTTATGATCTAAAATACAAATAATAACATGCTTAGAGAAAATTATCGCATTCATGGCTAATCTAAAGTTTATATGCCAATAAACGTGGAGTAAGCTACATTCCAGGCCTTACGGGTAATAATTCCATCCAGCACAGTGAGAATTTAAACAAAGTAAGTCCGACGGTAGAGTGAAAAAAGTTAACACCTCCGAGATATACACACATTCTGAAAAAACACCTGTGCATGCTTACAACAAATCAAATGAATGTGAAAGCTATTTTAGTTGGGAAGATCATTTTTATTATTTACAACTAACGGGAACATCTATGGGCAATTGTGCAGCTTCAGCGTATGCAAATTTGGTTATGCATGAATTTGAAAAGGACTATATCCTGAACAAAGAAATTTGGAAAAAAATGCCATACATTTCGTGAGATACATTGATGATATTTTCACACTATGGAAGGGGTCAGAAGAGGAATTAATTGGTGCTTTGAATGACCTTAACATGGTTAATGAGAGAATACACTTGACTTATGATGCCAACAGTACCAGCATTACTTTTTTTTAGATTTTAGACATGCAAGGGAACTGTCCCCTGTTTTAATTGCAACAAATGCGATAGCATCATTAGAGGCTCATGGATTCACCATCCGAGGAAAGGAAACAAAATTGACCTTAAAGTTACTGCCAGCTGTAACTCCATGAACGTAGTGTATCTTTTAAAATGTACATGCAGACTGGCGTACATCAGAAAGACCGAAAGAAAAATTAAAATCCGATTCAATGAGCACAAAAATAACATACGGACAAAATATTCGAAATCAGTAATTGCCTAACATTTCTTGGAGCATGGTCACAACATTCACCAACTAAAATGTATGGACCTGGAAATGGTAGACATTAAACAAGGAAGAGACAACCACAAATTCCTTCTTCAAAGAGAGAACTATTGGCTAAGAAGATTGGATATATTGATGCCTAATGGTTTGAATGACAGGATGGAATTCAGGTGCTACCTTTAACCCACCTGGGATTTCAAATTGATTCACTTCACATGTTTTTGACCTTTGGATACTTGATTTCATGTTGTATATTCTAACATGATTAATGCGATAGTGTATTTTTTTAGTTACTATATCATGGGTTTACCTTATATACTTGAGTAGATTGAATCTTCTAGGTTTATTTACCATCTCCAACTGTTTAGTACTGATCTTACACTTTTCTTGGGCTTCTCGCATGGATGGCGTTGATCACACGTTGTAAGATGGCCCCCATCTTGACAGATAGGCTTTCTTTCACCTTCTTAATACGCCAGTCACATGGTTTCACATTACCTCTATTACAACTTCTTTAAGATGGCGCTCATGATTGAGACTAGTCCTTCCTTTAGTTTTAGTATACTTGGGTCCAGCGTGTAGTACATGCACCTGACAATGGAAGAATGCGGAAGCGATAGGATGCGGCCATTCTGATCGAAGACTCCCGCGAGTAACGCATTGCTTTGTTAAACCAAGAGCCCCGTTACTTGCACGTCAACTGCATGCCACTCGGACTGGTTTTCATCATGTTACGACCTTGTTGTTGCCATTTATTAACTTAGTTTCACGTTTTTTAGCATTCCATCTAATGGTCACAGGGTGAGATATCATGAACATGTGGGAGGGTTTGTAACGGTCTTGTTGCACTTTTACTGGTACACGCTACACCTATGGAGTGTTTTTGAACCTAATTCGCGTTTATTTTACATTCACTCAATTTTTTGTAAACATGCACAGGTGTTTTTTCACAGCGCATTCATCTCAGATGTATTCACTTTTTTCACCCTACCATCAGACTTACTTTATTTAAATTCTCACTGTGCTGGATGGAATTATTACCTGTAAGGCCTGGAATTTAGCTTACTCCACGTATATTGTCATATCAGCTTTAGATTAGCCATGACGGCAATAATCTGCTCTGAACTTGAGTTCTTATTATTTTTTTAGATCATTAATCCCCTGACGAAGGGAGAAAACAACTCGAAATGCATAGTGATAGGATTGGATGTTGAAAATTATTGCTTTTTTCATATTTAAATTCTGGAAATTAGGATTTACTACTATTGTTTGGTGGAATGAAGAATACTGAACAAAAACAATGAAAATAAAACCGAATTTACGGTTACGTGATTTACGGTTTTGACTATTCAAGCCCTTTGAATAGGGATATAATGCAGTGCAACAGGGGACATCCCCCAGTCAGGGTATGCAGCTATACACCCTTTTCATCACCACATTTTCAACCCACATAGGTCAAAGCGACTACAAAAGATAGAGCTTTAACATTTCACCTACAACAGTAGTGTTCAAATTCAAGCCCGCAATAGTGATCAGCATCATTAGGATATCTAGTATTTCTTCTTGCTTTATGTATCATCACTCTATTTAGTGTTTCGTCGAGCTTGATTCATCATCACGCTATGTAGTCTTTCTTCCTGCTCTATGTATCATCACTCTATCTAGTATTTCTTCTTGCTCTATGCATTATCATTGTCTGCAGTGACTGCTAGCCTTACTGGCCGCAACACAATAATTAATTAAGCGGCATCTCCTTTAATTTACTCTTAACATAAAATAATACAAGGACACACAGCTGCAATCAGTCCCACTGAATATTAAGTCCTACCTCATCGATGCTGGGGTATGGGATATAGTCATCCTGAAAAGAAAAGGAACAATGGTAAATAAAAGACTGACTAGACAGTTTCAACTGAGTTCAATCAGGAGCGAGATGCCTAGACATTCCTATAGCTAATTGCACAGAGTATATAATGTTAGTACCGAGCAGCTGTCTCAATTTAGCATAAATACGAGTTTAAAAAACAGATGTTCACTTATATCCCTGAGTGAACGAAGATATTTTTATTCATTTACTCTAAGATGGGGTTGGCTCACAAAGTTTTATGCAAATATACATTGTACATTTTTTATTTTATTTAAATGTGCACCATCTCTTTTTTCATTGGTCTCTTAGCAGGATCTCTACATAAACCCAGCCTTTCCATTTTTATGGCCGCCTTAGGAATGTTTGCTTCACTCAGTACAGAAAGGGAACCAAAGCATGACCCTTAGAAAACCACAATTCAAACAAAAACTGAGCTTTGATGAACTCCATGCCAGATGGCTAGCAACACAAGATCCACATACTTTCTCTGACTCATTTTGGAAGTAGAAAAGCTGCAGACCGCCCAGTCCAAACAAGCACTGGTCATGGAAACTGCAAGCTGCCCTGTGCCGGCCATGAATGCTGAAGCTTCGGAGATATCAAACCGGCCTGGGTGTTCTGTCCTCGGATTCTGTGGCATTTCGAGCAGTATTCGTGCAGGATCAAGACATGTTTACCAATTTAGGGCTCGCAAACGTACAGATGTTTGCATCCTCACAAGGTTTTTGCAGATACCTTTAACGGATCTAAGATTTAAGACAATCACATGTTCCAGGCGTAGTACCGGAATTCTCCAAAAATTACAAAAAAGTCAAAAATATATTGAGAACATAGCTGAAGTGTACATGAGCAGATGGCTGGGTTATTGTGAGAATCAGACCAATTCCTTAGTTTGAAGACTGCCAGTGGTAATTCACAGTTCTCAGCATTGCTCACCATCATGGCAGGATCCTAGTATCCATGCGGGAATATCACATGTCATTTTCCAACAGGTTAATGTAAGTCAAAAGCAAATTCAATTGGGGTCAATGGGCAACACATCCTACTGAATGGTGATGCGGGATAACCGGTGTAGGACAAGTTCCATTCAAACCAAGGATTGGCAAAGCCAATAGGTCTCACCTTCGACAATGATTTTAGCCTTACTGTGCAGCAGCCCAACTGCTGTGCAGCATGGCTAAAAAGTAAATGAATATGTAACTAAAAAGCATAATGACACAATGGCTCGTTTTGTAAGCACATGCATGAGTACGACCCGTAAGCACATGCCTACAAAATGGCACAGGCTTTTTTCTTTTTATTAAATGACCTGAGATGCACCGGTAAACATAAAAAAGGTAGCGCAAAAATAGCATGAAATTGCTTTTGTTTAAAAAAATTAGATCGATCAGCAGGCTGCAGGAGCATGTTAGGGGAGACATGGGAAGTGAAGTAACATCATGGGCATAGGATGAAGAATCATGGAAGGCAGGGTGACATGTAATATGAGCGAGAGCATGGGCAAGAAACACACAGGAGAGAGAGAGCACAACACAAATACATGTAGGGGAGAGAAGTTCATGGGTGAGAGACAGCAACGTGGGGCGGGGAGAAAAGCCCGTGAGGGAGACAGCTGGAAAACACATTCACTGTCATGGAGTGCCTAAACAAAAGGAAAAAAGCATTTCCTAAAACATGAGTAGAGGAGGGATAGAAGTCAGCTAATAAAAGAGATAATAAAGAGCCTATGCTCCATGGGTGGGCCAAATACAAGCTGGACAGGTTGAAACAAGAAAATCCAGTGAATAAAAAGCAAGCAAATAAAGGTGACAATAAAACAAGTCAATGATGACCAATAGGTGGGCTGTAACCTCTTTAGGTTCTTAGTAACCCCACAATATGCCTTTCACAACCATAAAGCTGTTCTGTCTAGTAGGTTCGACCTCAAAATATAAGTGTAGCAGCAACAATGAATGTCAAGGTTGTTTATCAGCCTCTCTTTCACACCCATAATCATACTGAGAGTGAAGAGACTGACAGACAGCAACAAACTTTGACCCCCCTATGTGAAAAAGGGATACAGATTCAGAAGGATCAGAAATAAATTGTATTTCAAGAAAAGGCATTGATGTTTCCACAGACTCTTGGAGCAATGGAATGCGGACACATTTCTAGAAAAATCAATGGAGAAACAGCATATTTGGCATTGTTTTAATAACTGAATCATCGCTCACCTTATTTCTCTGGCTTCCAGTTTTCTGCTCCTCAATCTTGGGGGCCTGTTTAAACAAAAACAAGTTGATTACAAATATCCTTTTTCACATCAATATTCAACAGGCCTCCATTTAGTTGTAATATATGGAATATAAAATGCATGGTTTGAAAGAGGTGATGTTTTGTGTACAACAGTGGAGCCCTGCAGAAGGTCCACCTGCTATTAGCACATGGGCTGAAACCTTTCTGATGTTCACTATCTTCACAACGTGGCCTAACATAAAAGTTCTATCTGTGGCCATTAGCGACTGAAGACAGCAGTGCTGCTATAAGAAGAAAGCTGTGTGCAGCAGCTTGCAGCGCCATTAATCTACAAATAAATGAGTGGTCACCGCTCACTAGTAACTTGGTCATCAAACAAGAGAGGGATTTAAGTCTTACAAGGGTAATTAGAAAGGGAGATAGACTTTCGAGGAAAAATGAAAACGTGGAGCCAAATGTTACATTTGAAAGGCCCTTTTAAGTAAGCACTGGCAAAGCCTAGAAGTCTGGCATGTACTTTGAGATGTTGTTAAAACATTTAAAAATGCTAGAAGCAGTGAGAAAAACAAAGAGCGATTGCTTTCTGCACAGAATGCATTTATGGAAAAAAGAATTAGATGTGAGAAGATTCAGTGTCATTTTGAGACGGAAAATGCTCCATCAGGCATGACAATGTAAGCGCTTCGTAGGAGGCACAATGATACACCAAGCAGCCAATACCAGGAAGTGACACGGTATTACTCCTAAGGGTGGAGCCAAACCCTAATACATTGGTTTTTTTTGAAGAATTGATAACACTAGGTCTTGTAGAGACCTATTCTGTCAAACCTGAGCTAAAATTATACTTGAGAATAAATCCACAGATGCAACAGACAAGTATGATGAGATTTTTAAAATAACCCAATATTTCGAGGTCTGTCATAGTAACGAGAAGCATCACTAGGAGGTCAGGAAGAGTTTACAACTGTGCCTTCTGTGATTGGTGCGGGTACAGATCCCTTTGTACCCTTTGCCACAAAGAGAGACACACCCGCAGAGAGAAGACCCGCCTGCTCTCCACGTCTTGCCCTGCCCACCGCTGGTACCTAAGCAGTTATCTCTTAGGTGCTGAAGGAGATGGAAAATGAGAAAGATCATTACATATTTCAGCTGCTGCTACCTCAAAGTAGGACGTGAGAGTCAGTAGATTATGGAACCTACGTAGGGTGCCCCCTATCCACCACTGCGTTCCTACAGCAGGCAGCATTTCCTGAGAACGTCCCACAGTGAGGCTTCCATCCAGAGCTACCCCGCTGTCCTGCCAAATATGATTACATCACCCAGGTGCCCTCCTCACAGTGCCAGAGACAGACAGCAGGCAACTGAGAGTCCCTTTTCTCTTTCCTTTGTGTTGGTCTCACCAGCCCCTTGTAGAGCACACAAGGGATACAAGATAATTGGCACTGGCAGGCAGTAACAGGCAGAGTCAAGCCTGACATGCCTAGGATAGGTTGGCAGCACCATAGAGTAGGTGGGCACAGCACACCTGCCTTATAGTAGTAATACTTTAGCACATCATACCAGTACTTTGGCGCACAAAGGTGGAAAATCATGGCAATACTTGTGTAAATGATGGAAGTCACCTGATATCAGGTAGTCAAATAGCTTTATTTCAATATAAATATCATAAAAGCATCACGATTCAACAGTATTACAAAAAAGAAGATACAATTCATTAAGATTAATAAAATGTAGCAATGCAATATTTCAAGACAATTAAAATGTAAAGCTATTTCCTCCACATAAAAGGATTTCATTTTTATTAATATGATTAAAACAGTAAAACATGATTAATGGAGTGTATAATGTTCCTTATCGGGGACAGAATATAACATTGCAGATTACAATTGTCCGGTATACATGCTCGCAGGTATTCTGGATCAGTTTTGGGTCACCCTTTGTATAGCCTTGTGCCTGATTAACCAGTCACGGCCCAGAAACTAGGTGACTCTGCAAACATGAAGGGCTCTCGGGTCAGTTTTTTGTATGCGTAAGGCAACTCGATGATCGAGGGTGCCTAATTGTTTGCAGATTGGCGCAAGCCAACAGGACCTAGCGGTTGCATATGCAGGGCAAGGAAACATGAAGTGTGCGACACTCTCTTTAGAGGTCCCACAGGAAGGGCATTCTTCAGTAGTCTGGTGAAGGGGGCGCCACTTCGCGGTGAATTCGTGGACTGGAAGTGAGCCAAATCTGAATTGGGTATATAATGCCCTAACTCTTGGGATCTGAATTATGTCCAAGTAAGGGTCGAGGCCTCTAGATTGTTTGTGTTGGAAGAATTCTTCCGTAAGCCTTCCTATGTTTGGGTTTCTGAGGTCTCTGGCATCTATCCCGTCCCAATAGATGCGTTTGAGTTCTGCCTTACTCGGTGGGCTTTGAGTGTCCCAGGATTCCTCAAGACCAAGGGTTATCATCAGTGCCTTAACATTAGAGATCCACTTTATCCGCTTACAGGTGTCCATCCCCATTACTTCTGCAAAAGCCTCTGCATAGTTAGCGGGTTCAGGGGTGCTCCTAAGGCGAGCCCAATAAAGCAGTGGGCGAAGTTTGGCCAGGTCTTTGAAATGGCGCCTGCCCAGATCGTATATAAAAGGGGTTAAAGGGGCACCCTGTGGTGACATGATCAGGTCCCTAAAGAACTTATGTTCTGATCTACTAATCTCGTCGAGATTGTCAAAACCCCACAGCTCGGCTCCATAGAGAGCCGAACTAACTGCCTTGGCTCCATACACAATGAGTGCAGGGCAAATAGGTCTAGTGAACGATGAGCGATGTTCTTTGCTCAGTTACCCGGCAACACGTTTGTGGTTCAGGAGCATTTTATCAAGATGTGGTCTCCACTGCGCTTTTTCTGAGAGGCGTATCCCAAGGTAATCAAAGGTGGTGACTCTCTCAAGGTGTATCCTATCTAAAGTGATGTTGCTCCTGAATGATTTGTGGGGATTGAATGTCATAAATTTTGTTTTAGATGTATTTATGACCAACCCCCGGGTGTTACAGAAAAGTTGGAACCTGTTAAGGAGTTTTTGCAGGCCTGCTGGGGTCTTTGAGATCAGCAATGTATCGTCAGCAAACAGGAGAGTCGGTATCTTGTTGCGCCAGGGCCAAAGCATCGGCTGGTGTTTCTTGCAGTAATCTGACCACCCCGTTCACATATAATGAGAACAGGGTGGGTGCCATCACGCAGCCCTGCCGTACCACCCTGTTTACTGGAATCTTATCCGTGAGCTGTCCCTGGGACCCCCATCTTATCTGAGCATAATTGCCCTCATGAAGCCTTACTAAGAGGTTAAGGATCAATGGAGGGATACCCGTGGCTTGCAGTGTTTCCCATAACTTGTTCCGAGGGAACAGGTCAAAGGCAGTCTTTAAGTCGATAAAGACAGCCTTTGCCAATCACCACCACTTTCCAATGAATCAAGAGGAGCCTGAAGACCTGGTCCACCGTTCCTGTGTTGGTCCGGAAGCCTGCCTGGTATTGAGAGAGGATATCCTCCTCCTCAGCCCACGATTGGATTCTCTGCAATATGACCCTGCCAACTATCTTCTGCAATGCATCTATGAGGCTAATTGGCCTATAGTTGGAAGGGTCCTTTCTGGCTCCCTTCTTATAGATTGGGACTACCTCCGCGCCCTTCCATGATTCTGGGACTGGGCATCCTCTAGAGATGGAATTGATAAGAAGGAGGACATACTCGGCCCATTTATCCCGGTCTGCAAGGAACAGGTCCCCAGGGAGGCCATCAGGTCCCGGGGCCTTAGCAGGCACTATCCTACTTATAGCAGACTCGACTTCGTTTAGTGTGAATGGGTCACTGTCGCTGTTCCCAAGATTTAATGGGAAATGGCCGCATTGCCCTTCCACACTTACATCGTTAGGCCCAGTGTATAATTCGCCAAAGTGGCCATGCCAGGCCTGAGATGGAATGTGATTGGGGATTTGGTCTGCGTCCCACTTATTTGCCCGTCCGACCAGTGACCAAAAGAGGTTAGTGTTCCTTGCTAAACTTTATGGCATTTTTAAGATCATGCCAGTAGCGGCCCGTGGTGGGAGTGCTGCTGGGCGCTGACGTGGGGCGGGGGAGGGGCAGGGTGGGGGGTAGTAAACTACGGATTACGGCTGATTAGAGGTAAGTAAACATATAAATAAATAAAATGAATTTCGTTGTGTGCGCTGCATCGCATTTGGCGATGCAGCGCGCGCTACGAAATTCGTTTTATTTATTTATATGTTTACTTACCTCTAATCAGCCATAATCCGTAGTTTACTGCCCCACACCCTGCCTCTCCCCCGCCCCACGTCAGCACCCAGCAGCACTCCCACCACGGGCCGCTACTGGATCATGCCATCGGGGTTCGTCCCAATCAAACTTTGCTTGGTGCTGGGCCTCTCTGTTTTCCTTCCTTGCAACTTTGATGACTGAACTGTTCCTAGCTCTAATAGCTATTGCCAAGGCCTTCCTCTTAATTCGGCACTCTTTAGTATATCATGATTGGCCTCTCCTTGAGTGTACTACAGACTTGGTAGGCTTGTTCGGTACTTGAAAGTGAGTACTAATCTGCTCAATAGTGCGTGTGTGTGTATGCGAAGAGCATGAGTGGGCCCGGCTGCAATTCCTTCTCATAGCTCAATTGTGTTTTTATACAGTACTTGCCTAATGGCCTCTAGTTTTGCATCTTGTAGGGCAACCTTATGCCATTTTAAGGCTCTTCTAGAGTTTGAGGGGATCGCCTCTTTGGACACAGAGTGCATGTGGGTGGTTGGTATAGAGCAAGGAGGTGCCCATGGGAACCTCAATGACATGCAAAGAGGGTCGTGGTCACTGTCGGTTGTGTTCCCCACCACCATATCTAGAACATGCCTCCAAAACCTCACATCTACTAAGATATAGTCAATACGATATGGACAAGTTACTCTATTGTAAGTGAAGGCTCCCTGGGCATCAGACCTAGTCCTGCCATTCACTGCCCTCAACCCATATTCCACAGTGAGTGCATTTAGTTGAATAGCCAACTGTGACCATCTTTTTAGCGGGGGTGTGGTTAGTGGGGGAACGCCCCATTTGCTATATTCCTCCTCTATCCCTATTATGTCTTCTGTACTAAGAGGCTCAAAAGTGCTGTTGAAATCACCTGCAACTACTACTCTGGAGTGGGACAATCAATTTGACAAACCTTGTTTGAGTAGTGTGATGGTGGGTGAGGCTTTGCCCCCAACCTGATATAGAATGAGAGTGCACCTGTATCCCCATCCTATGACAGCCATACCCTGGCATACCATCCCAGTACTCTTGATATAGAATGAGGGTGCACCTGGTAGATGATCCTTGTATCCCAGGCATAATATAGATGTACCCTGGCATGCGATGGTAGTACTCCTGGTAGAGAACGAGGGTGCACGCTGAAGTAAGATTACTGTACCCCCATCATCTGACAGCCGTATCCTGGCATGTGATGGCAGTACTCCTGGTAGAGAATGGGGGTGCGCCAGAAGATGACAGCCGTGTCCTAGCATAACGTGGCAGTACACAGTGCTCCTAAGCTCAATAGGTTGCTTCACCAAAACCCTTAATCAGTTATAATACTGAGGAGTCCCCTGACATAATACGGGACTGCCCTTGCATATGATGGCAGCGCACATGGAAAAAATGTGCACGATGAGTAAGGTATCACTTACCTGGGTGTGTGTGATGGTGAAGATATTTAGTTTTGTAATATTTTTGGAGAATCTATTACCTACTTCAATGTTGAGGAAACTTCTTCGAATACTATCAGTGCCAGCATCCAAATGTGGCACTTCCTGTGGGGTTGACAGTGAATGTCCTATCACTATGAATAAACTGTACTTTCCCATACTTCGGGGCAGATTTACGAGCCCGTGCTTCACTTTTGTGCTGCCAGTGCGTCACTTTTTGTGATGCACCAGCAGCGTAAAAATTGCGCCATGATGCGTCATATTCACAAAGTGACGCATCTAAGTAGATGCGTCACTTTGTAAACCCCTGTGCCACATTATCCCTGCACGAAGTATAATGTATGCAGGGTGGGCGTTCTGACGCAAGTTAGCCTCATAGAAGTGACGCAGTGAAATCTACAAGATTTGACTGCATCACTTCTAGGATGCAAATCAATGAATATCTTACGCCTGCCTCACAGCAGGCGTAAGACTGACGCAGGTACATTTGAAATGTGACTTGCCCATATGAAATGACCCATTGAAGGAGTTTCGTCATTTTTGTGACATACTCCAGCAATGCGTCATTTTTGCACCTACAGATACGTCAGAAATAGTGACGTATCTGTAACTCCTTGCGACATGATGCGTCATACTGTAAATATAACGCATCCAGCATGTCACAAGGAGGACGCAATGAAAAGTGACCCATCGCTGTTTTCACGCAGCGATGCGTCACTTTTCATAAATGAGGCCCTTTGTGTCGAGTTTGACACTTTGGGATTTACATGGCATCGGGTGCACAGGGCAAGGGCCTAAGGTGGGAGTGGCGTTGGGGAGTATGGGGGCACCGAGATTGTCTGGATGCACAGAGCTGGTGCAAGGTGTCCCCTTCTTATTGAATAACACATCTTTGGCCCATAGCAGAAGAAGCTCATGGAACCTGAAACACCCAGAGGCACCAACCAGCAAAGGAACATGACTTGGTAAAACACATGCTCACCACACAGCAGTCAGTCCCGCAACGGGACCTCTGGGGCAAGTACAGAACGCGTGCATCAGTGCAAAAGCAGGTCATATCTATTGCACTATGTTTGCTGCTAGAGCGAGAAGTCTATGATGCCAAGACCATGACCCAGAAAGATATTCATTCACACAAGAGAAAATTGAGACAGCAGATAACACAACCAACTCAAACACTCGTTACGCTTATAAGCCTTTTTTCTCTGTGGATCATACAGATTTTATTTAACACAGAAATCCAGATTAATAAACAAAATAACATCCTTAACCCCTTCGCCGCGGCAGGAATTCTGCCACGGCGCTGGGGGGGTTTGGGGGCAGTTGCGGGTCCGCTGTGCTCGTGACGGAACCACTCCGTCACGAGTCACGGTTGAGCTGTGCTCATGACGGAGTGGTTCCGTCATGTCTCCGCCCACTGCGCTAATCGCCCGCACAGGCGGGGAATTAGCGCCGCGTGGGCGGAGCGGCCGCCAATGGCCGCAGCATGATGGAACCACTCCGTCATGAGCACAGCGCAACCATGGCTCATGACGGAGTGGTTCCGTCATGAGCGGGGAAGGGGTTAAAAAGGAGCCTTCGGCACTGTGCGAGGCACCTGTCATAAATCAACAGAACACCTTTGAGCCGTAGGTGGGCCGGAGTCATGAACGTAGAGTGTGTACATCGAAGTAGTCCTGCACGGAGGCACTCGGGACATGGTGACCACCTCCGTAACGAAAGTTGAGGGGGCCCCCCTGCATGGTACGTGGAGGGCCCCGCTCCGGATTGAATCCGGAGCTCTCAGGCCTGAGTGCTATGCGGAGGCGGCCCCTGCAGCTCGCCCCCACCCTCCCGCACTGCGGGGGCCTGTGTTACGCCACTGATGGTGGCCCCTGGATAGGCCGCACTCAGTTTACCAGTCAATAGTTTTACTAGGGAATTTCAAACTCGCCCTGCTTGGGGCCACTGTTCTCCAAGAAAAACCGGTTTCTCTGAATGTGTTCGGGACCTGCGATAACCTTTGAGGCTGAGGTGATGAATGGTCGCTGCCTGAGGGTGCACGAGTCTAAAACACTTCCAAAGCTTCCGTTTCTAGAAATACACCCAGCACCCAGCAGCGATGGACAAGCAGAAACCTCGACAGGGCAAAAGTATGATGGACGTCTCTGTCCTGCAGAGCTTAATTTGTAAAACATTACGTGCCAGAGCCCTTGTTGGTAGGCTACTGCCGCCTGCTCTACTCATACCCTGCCAGTGGTCATCTCAAAATCAAAAAAGAGAGCGCCACCATGTGGTGCGCTGTCACTGGAGCCGGTGCTGACAATTCAGTGCCGGTGCCGAGCACCGGAAACCACAGGCACAAATTAAGCAAAATCCCTACCCCATAAACGTGAGATTTGTCTGCAGAGGGGTAAATCAGCTATCTGTGGTCTAAGATATATGTAAAGCAAACAAACTTATTTTCGCTAAGATGTATGTAAAGCAAACTTAAAATTACTTTCGTTGCATCACTCGTTTCTGTGCAATAGTCTCCCCTCCACGGGCCCCTCAAACGAGCACGTGCGATGCACCTTTCACTGTGCCCAATAGAAGGACAGTTTCAGGACCAGTGCTTCCAGCAGAAGAGGCGGAGCAGCGCTCTTCGGACACCACCTACGGGGGGCGCCACATTTCAACCAAAGGACCCCCCAAAAAGCTTCTGTTGTGAGTGCCCACTAAATTCTGTGTTTCAGGAGTGGTGAAAACCCTGGCACCTTCACTGCCTAAGACTGGACACGCAGAGAAATAAAGACATGTTTGGACACACACAATACTAGTTACAACAGTAGTCTAAATACTACATCGCCATATTACGAACTTTAAAAATGAATCTAACTTTTTTGATTCCTCAGTCCATAGTGTTCATCAACCATGACTTGAGTTCAGTTCCAGGTAGTGCCTTGATCCGGTTGGCCATCCGGTGCGTCCATCTTTGCAGGCACAGAGCGTGTATACTGCGATCTCACTTTGGTTCCCATATGTAAGACCCTTGACGCCCTCCAAGCCCCTCCCTCCCAAGCACCCATGGTTACCAGAAAAGGAAGCGGGCCCAGAAAAGGAGCATCAACACTTGCTTCCTTATTAATAATCTAACCTGTAAGGTAACCACGACAAGGCTCATTTATATAATAATTAGGATGTGAACTGTTCCTAATGAAATATTCTGCCTCACACTTATAGCCCAACTACTAACTCTTTCCTTCAATGCATTTTTATTAGGCGTGTGGCGAATTCATGTCATTAGATTTTGCCTAACTGCCCAAAGTTTCAGAAATATTAAAATATATATATGAATAAGTATATGAAATGCTAAACCGTCATTTGGCAATATACCTTGACTTATAATGCCTCCTCGCCCCATTTTACACACATGGATGCCTTTCGCGATAAAAAAATGTGCAAGACGCACAAGTTCAACGAACGCAGTTGCTCGCGTCCTGGTCATTCGCGTTGTGAACATGCACTCGCCCTAAAGTTTTGCAGCGAACAGTACATTATTACAGATGGGCCATAATAGTAGAATTTCATGCGTTTCGCGTCACAAACGTAACGCACAATTACTGAAATTACGCGAGATTGGGATCGCGTAACAACAATTTCGCCCATGCCTACTTTTTATGAAATATCTAAAATTGTGTAAAACTCCTAATAGCCATATCCAATTAGCTATTAGAGTCTCAAAAGTGCCTGGACAGGCTGTAAAACGATCACAGCCGCTACTAGCAGAATCTTTACACACTTCAGTGACACCTGCACGGGCAGCATCCACCAGCCCCACTCTTGGGACTCAGAATCGGATTTTGCACGAGTTCCACGTTCTCATCGCATTGTTGCTCAGAAAATGTCCCAGCACCAAGGTCTCTATATATATGGGAAGACATCCAGCAGAGGAGGCTTGAGGCAAGAAGATTCGTCTTTGGATGATTCTCGAAGGAGCAAAAACGTAGCTTATGAAGGATGGGCCAATCCGCTTCGATGAAGTTTACATTCCATTCAAAGTTTCAGGACAATCAATGATCTACTTTGTGAGTTTTTTTCCCTGATGTTGTCTGGATGCTTGACAAGATACTTCAATTTCTCCTCCTAATGTCTTCTTCTCTGAACCTCCAAATGTGTTTGCCTTGAATCTTCTCATTACCGGAAAAATTAAACGTCAATATATGTCCTGGCAACTGTCACTGAATTCATAAAGTAAAAAAGTTTTGATTTTTCCAAGCAATTTATGAATAAAAATAAAGATGCCTGTCCCGTTGGATTTTGCAGGATTTGGAGTTATTTAGTGGTGTTGCACGAAGTTGCAACAAAGACAAGCTACAAACAGTCCACCCTCTCTGGCTCGCGGTCACATGCCAGGGCTACACTGAAATGAAAGCATCAATGTCTACTTTCAGCAACATGGCCATGCATGGTCAAGCCGGTCCACAGCACCAGGGCCAGGACCCTAAGGAGTTAACCACGCCTCTATAATGGCGGTCTTTTACGACTCAAAGCAAAGTCAGCGGTGGGATGGCAATTTCCGTTGTTTACATTAGAGACCATTGGAAACTGCCATGCACCATCACACGAAGAAAAATTGAAGTCAATAACCCTACTTCAATCTTCCACCCCAGGTGCATTACTATTAATGTTAAATTGCATGGTCATTGTTTCTTTAAGAACTTAGGCTGTCAATATGATGGCGGTCAGACAAGTGTGCGACCGCCATCGCTGTTGGATGGAGACCGCCCGACATGCAGTCGTCGGCTCCACCCACCATAGTACGATCCAACCACTGAAAAAACGGTCAGAAACAAGCAGTTTACTATTGCAGCTTGTGCTGCGCCCTGGAGCAGCGGAAGCCGCAATAGTAAAATGCATGTATGCAAACATCTATGCACCATGTATGATAACATTCTCCCTATCGCAAGGCCTCCTACCACAGTTTCTTGCTTCAAGTCAAAATACTACCATCTTATCCACCAGCAATCTATCCATTTACAACCTACCCAGACTTGGTAAAGCCCTAGAAGCTGTGTCTATGACCAGCTAACCAGCTATGTCAATGAGAATAACCGCCTCGCCACACACCAGTCATGCTACAGCAAGGTACTCAAGGACGTCTACATCATCATCGACTGGGTCAGCTCCTGCTTTTTGATTCGACTGAACCTGTCAGCAGTGTTGGACACAGTAGATCACCCAGGTGCTTACCTGAATACAGACAATCAAGTACTAAGCTGGTTCTCATCCTACATTCTCAATTCTGGATACCAAGTGAAAAGAGGTAACAACTCCTCCTGATGGTCCTCTGTGTATTGCAGTGTGTTCCGGGGCTATTTCCTAGCCCGCTACTATTTAGTTTATACCTATATATATAGTTCAACATAGCTGTATCTCAATATGCTGATGATATTCGGTTTTACATGAAGACTTCATACCTGAAAGACATGCACAGCATGAGGTCCTGCTTCCTGAAACTACAGCACTATCTTGGGTTGTCGTCCTTGTGGTTCAGGAAGGACCTGATCTGGCAGTTCGGAGTGGGCTGTTCTCATTGGAGCAGGGTCAGGAATAATTTGCATATGGCTGGGCCCAAACTGAGGTGGCATGTGAGCAAAACAACAATGATTTGGAAAGCTATCCCAAGCAACTGCCAGTGGTTGGACTTATTGCAAGCATTTCCCCATCACCTCTTGTGGATTTGATGTAACGCCCTGAGCGCAAGGGTGTGCACAGATGTGGGTCCTGTGCTCACTGTGCCACTGGAACAAAGTTACACATAACCAATGAGCCCCAAGAAGGGTGGTCTTGGTGTGCTTGTGTTCCGGTACCAGGAGGACGTAGCGTGGCATTTTGTCCTAGACTTTTCTATTGGAGTGAGGTCAGGACTAATTTGCATATGACTGGGTCCAAAGTCAGGTGCATAATGGGCAAAAGAACGAGGTAACAAAGTTCAAAGCGCTCTTTCAGCAGACCCTTCCCTACTACCCCTCACCTCATCAGGCCCTCAAATCTTCCACCTTCTGACAAACTGTTGATGCTGCTGGAAGTTGGGCCTTTCAGAAAGGCCTGTTTCTGAGGAATGTCTCTCTGGCACTATCCTGGAAACATAGGAAGCATCTACACTTCATGGAGCAACGTCAGACACTCCTGTGATCAAAGAGTTTAACAGGTAAGAGGACTCCACGCCATATAAATGAGCTCATCAGAATCAAAATATAGTCTCAAATTCAATCTATAGGAATATGATGGGCTATGAGTACCTTTCATGAAGTATGACAGGTATAGAGAACAAGGCTAACTGCTGGTTCACTCCACGTCAAGCCACCCAACTCGAAAAGCCGGTTGCTATTAATAGCAGCAGAACTGCTACCAGTTCTCTAGGCATACTTAACTGAGGAAACTGTGAGAGAATTTATTTGGGAGTGCCCAAGTGAAATCATTTATAAGTAAATATAAGTTGTATAACTTGTAAGCTACGGATGTTTGCATAAGTAGGCGATAAAGTACCTTAGGCTCATAAGAAATGTTGTACAGGGTGTTGTAGAGTTAAAACAATCCCAACAAAGCGGTTAATTATTTTTTTGCCTTCCCCTGAGGTGGCAAGGAATAGTTCAGTGGCAGGCAAGAGTAGTACCTGCTGCACAATGACAGTCAGTCTATAGGAAGGTAGGATTTTGGTTTTTAAAACATTTTGTACAAGTGGCTGTCACACTTTGTCCAGCAGGCGCCCTGTTTGATGCACCTTGGTCTGCCAAGTGGTTTGTTTTTCCAAAGCAAGAGTTTACTCTTGAAAAAATAAAAAAGAATCAATGATCCCGGGGCGCAGGGAGCTTTCTCCCTTTGCGGGGTGTCAATGAGGGAGTTCCCTGCTGTGGACTACCGTGCATCTCATGGCGCTCCTGGACAAGGATATTAGGTGATGGTGGCTCTGGCCTAAATAGAAGGGGACAGCAGTCCGCATGACCCCACGGCTCTCTTAAAACAGGCATCAGCTCTGAGGTTTCTAACAGTGGTGTGAGTGGAGGTTTCACCCTTGTAAACCCAATGTTTCCCTGGAATCTAGAAAGTTTGACAGGGTGAGAGCACCCTGTGTAGTTTCTGCCTATAACCTAACAATGTGATTTTACATGAAGAGAATCTATGTACGAGTCAATAATGTACAGAAGATTGGTCAAAGAGAATATTTTATTTACTCTTGTTGCATACAAGTCCAATTCCAAGTGGCTGTCAATCATCTCTGTTAAGACCATCAATTTGCAAACATGTAGGTGCCCAAACACAAGGTAAACCAGCTTTTACTGAGCAAGATTTAGAACCTGATACACTAATAGTGTTTGCAATCTCAAATCGTGTCATTAATTGAATCAACAGTTCTGTAAAATCACAACTGCCCATGTTCTAAAGATGCTTTGTGGCACATTCTGAATCCCTAAACAGGAGGTGTCACGGGAGGTGGTCACTTCTCCTCCTTGTTATGTGGATTGCAATGTATCAATGGCTTTTGACTACACTTGCGTATGCAAACAATTGATGAGTTACCAACACTAAACGCGGCGGTAACTACCTGTGGGGCAGCTTTCGCCATGAGAGTTATGGTGGACAACCAACTGGAGTAGACAGTTGTTCAAAAAGGCCACTCCACACTCTCTCCTTATGTCATTCCCTCCAGGTGAACCTTTTTAAAATTAGCGCGTCTCCATTTGAGGGAAAGAGGATGCTTCAAAAACAAGCATTTGCAAAGCCAATTGTGCTTTCTTTTTATAAATCAGCATCAGGAAATACCATTCGAAAGATGGCCTTCTTTTACTGAACCAATTTTTGTTCACCATTTGATTCTCACACTTTATCTCTCCTGTCCAATGGTAAAGTGTTTGTTCTCACCATTTTAAACATGGTAAAAATGGCATACACTTAATTTGCACATTTAATTTTCTTGGAAGCCCTTACTATGTGGTACCACCTGCACCCAGGGGCTGAAAATTAAGTACAATTAGTGGGTCGTAGTACTCATTGTGCCACCCACTAAAGTAGCACATTAAAACCTGAAGCCTGGGTGTGCACTATTAAACTGCAATTTCAACCTGGCAAAATAAACCTTTTCCCTGGCCTTAACCTTCATTTTTAGCACTTATAAGTCACCCTGAAGGTAGGCTTTAAAAACCCATAAGGCAGGATGCTTGGTATTTAAAAGTAGGACATGTATATTTGATCGTTGGCATGTTCAGGCAGTGAAAAATCTCCAAAGCCATTCTATACTCTGGCAAGGTTGGCTCTCCTGTAACTTAACAGTGGTTTATACTACTACAGTTAACAGGTGCTTAATTCAGTTTGGGAATAGTTAGATAAATATTTCAAGGACTCATTTTGATAGTAATTTAAAATCCCACTTAATGGTCGGGTTGGATTTCATATTACTATTTTAGAAATGACACTTTTTAGAAAGTTGTCATTTTCCTATCTAAAACCACCTAAAGAATTTCCTGCCAATGTCCAACTGCCATCTGACCCTTCTGGCTCACCGGTGGTGAGATGTTTATTACTTCGAGACAGTGGAAAAAGGGCTCTGGATGTGGCGCGAAGGACTCCTCCCTTGACAGGATGGCAGGATGCCCAGCTCCTTCCTCAGCTCCAAAGATGCCTATCCTGTTACTGGCAGATGGATCTCACATCTGGCCCTCCTCTCTTTTGTCTCTCTAGTCAGGCTGGCATCAAATCTACATGAGGGGGATGAATTGAATAGAACTGGTTTAGAAGCTGGACGAAGGATTGTCCACCCCCTATAGGTTGGCACTGAGCATAAAAGTTGACCACATAGACCTCTCCATAGAACACCCTTGTACCTATGAAGAATCAGAAGAGCTGCCCTGCTGTCTGAATCCTGAAGGAAGACTGGACCTGTGCGCCTTGCACCCAGTACCATAGAAATTACTCAAAGGGTCAGTTGGCTAACCTCCTGTTTGAGCTACAGCGACACAACAAGCTTTCAGGGGCCTCTCTCCCTAAATGTGTCCAGCTGACCTGTGCAAACTAGGGTTTGTAATAGAGCCTGCTCCTGGAGTGAGTCGTAACCCTAAAGTGGCGGCCCGTATGTCCTGGACGCATGGCTGGTGTTAGAGTGCACTACTCCTCCCCAAACTGCAAGATGTAGGACTGAAAAACTTTTGGCCAAATTTATGCACAGATAACTGAAGGAGACCTGGGTCACAATTGAAGCCACAGCCATCAGCCTCATCTGGCTGGTTTGTCCCACTGATGGAGATTGAATTTCCAGAAGACTTTCTAAGTCTGAATGTTGAGGGGTTTACCAGGACCAATGTTGTACATCATCTGATCACCGTCAAGGCCTTCCATGGCATGACTCTGTTCTTCTCCCATGCACATCTGTCCCACCTTCATGCATGACTGCACCAGGACCCTGCTGTTCAGCAGCCCACTGTCATCGAGCCCTGCTTTCAATCCATCTTGCCTTCCGCCGACTCATCGTCAAACTACATTTTTTCTTAAAAGTGTCTAAGCCAGAAAATACACTTTCCACCGGCCGCTGTATCAGACCGGTCATCCATCGCGGCCAGCCTTAACTTTTGACTTTGACCCAGTCTAGCATGGCTAGATAGCTGTGGTTGGCGCTTTGTCCTTTTTGGAGCTATTTTTATTTCAATCTTTAAAAATCCATATCTCTGGTTCTACTTATTGAATTTTGTCTTTTTGGTGTCAAGATATGTATGTTTTTAAACCATTGTCTATTTTTCTACATTGGGTTGGGTGTATTCTTGTGTTGGGTTAAACTTTATTACTATTTGGGTAATACAGGAATACTTTACACATTGCCTCCAGGTTAAGCCTGGCTGCTCTGTGCCGTCGCTACCTGGGGATTGAGCCCAGGTTGATTTGATGATTTCATTGATTCAACCTGACAAGGATTGTGATTATTATTTGAAGTACGTTCTCAGCCTCTTCAACTGATACATTAATGTCTTACAGACGACTTAACTAACAAGCATTGGCATAGCCAATAGGTCTCGCCTTTAGGACCTTATAAGTGTTTAGCCATGCAACAGTTGCATAACTAAACACTTATAAGGTCCCAAAAGCAAGACCTATTGGCTATGCCAAGCGGCCGTGCGACCGCGAATGTGAAAGTAATTGCGGTAACGCATGGTGCGCGTGCCCGCGCACATGCACTGTAGCTCTAGGCTGGCCTGGTAGCACTTTTTGGAGCCCTCTCAATATGTCTCGCCAGACCAGCGCATGCGCCGGGTGAGGCGAGACCTAAAAAGGGAATAAAAAGGGCCATGTTCATCTGAATCGGTCATGAATTCTATACTTTTTTGTCATTTCCAGAAAAGCACTGGTTTAGAGTAAATCCCTTTCTGAAACTTGGCATCTCAATGCACAAAAATATGCTAATGCGGTTTGGAATTCTTCCCAAAATGTTTAGCTTCTGAAATAGATATTATGGGGTTCATAAGTGTAATGAGTCAGTAGATGCTTGTTTCTTCTTCAAGAAAGAATCTCCATGGAGCTGCCACTAATAATGCAGAGCAATTACAAAAGAAGGTGAGGATGGGTGGTGTGGCCAGTCTGTGTAGGGAAATTTTGGGAAGGTCAGAGCAGTTCACGGGCAGTAACCAAAGTTAGCAAATGTTCTGGATAGGTTTTGCACTGTTGGTAGCGGCCAGTCCAACTCCTTTCTTCTGCGAAAAGAGAGCGCGGCAAACCAGTCTGACTACAGAGTCACTCCTCGCCAATGCATGCCAGGTGATGGCTCCAAACCATAACCACCTCACCAAGCAACGGAACCCACCACTGCACTACAACGTGCTTCCAACCAGCCCCAATCTCAGCATCCATCTCCAACTTTCTCCTCGCCTCTCAATGCACCTCCAACTCATGCCTAACCCCACCACGCAACCCTAACCAACGCTACCGCACCACGCACCTCGCAGCCACCAGACCTCAACACGCACCTCCAACCTGCCCAACCTCACCTAGCACTTCTTACCGGATCCATAAATTGGACACTGTCTAAAAGAAATATTTACAAAACAGACTTTTGTGATTATTTTTTAAAAAGTGTACAGAGATTCGTTTCAGGCTTCCATGTTGGAGGAAGCTCAGAGCCTGGCAGCTGCGTCCACATCTAAAACAAGCAGACAGACGTTAAACCTGAAAGCATTTCACCTTTCATTAACCTTTCTTAGGCCCCTTTTCTCAGCTTCATCTGGTTTTACTGGAACCCTCCCTTGTAATATTTATGACATGTCACACAAGAACTTATCACAAATAGCTGACTTTCCTCTGATTTAGCAAGCTGCCCTGCACCTTGACAATAGCTGGTTTTGCATCACTTGGTGTGTGCCTGGCATGACCCGCCACAGACACAGGAATCTGCCTCTCTGGTGTTGTTTTACCTGGCATGCACCCCCTTTTATGAACTGCACCCATAGGCTGATTGTGTGACGCTCCATTGTCCTTTTGTTGACAGATGATTCAGACAGGAATGTAAAGTAATTGTGGCAGGTTCCCACCCCACCCTCTCTAAAAATATCTCCTCCCACGGGTTGGCAAATTTTAAACTAGTTGTATGTATAAAGTTTTAAGACCTGTTGGAGAGGGCGAAGTCCAATATGCCCGCAGCTCTCAGGAAGGCTCACTTATGAAAGTTCATGGCAGCTGGGCTCAAATAATCTTAACCACTAAGGATTCGTAGGAGTACCACTCCATTCCATTGTTTTAGGTTGTCTGCGCCATTACATACGGAGAACTACCTGACGCAAATAAGTCTTAACTCTGCTACAGAGTCTACTCCCAGCTTCTAGGCTTCTTTCACTCCTAGACCCCCAGGGGGAAGTATCTGCAAACAACTGGGGGGAAAAAAGCAAATACCTATAACTTCTCGGGTCACAGCCAAATGGAACGGATGCTTTGAATTTGCCCTGTCAACAGTAACAACTTGCTTTTGACACGTGCCTCCAATTACCATCCTGTCGTTTTCAAAATATTATTTTAAATGGAAATATTTAGAGTTCAGGCAGATAACATAGCATCTTTTTAATTATTGAGGTGGATACTACCACTTGTGATGTCGCTGAGGATAGAGGGAAGCCGAGGCCAAGCAGCAGAGAAAAGCAAGGACCGGATGTGGACAGTGGCCCAGGAAGGAGGTTCATGTGGGCGCCACCTCTAATTCTGGGCGTGGGAGGAGGTAGTAATGGAACAGAACACTAGGCGTGACTTTAAGCCACGGGTGAGGCCACAGAGGGAGCTTCCAGAGCTGTGAACTTCAGAGTGGTGGACCAGCAGAGCATGGCGAACTAGAACACAGAGGGGCAAGAGGAACCCTAAAAGCGCCGACAGCCGCATCACCTAGACGAGCTAAACTCACAGAAGGAAGTGGAAAAAAAAGCACAGAAACTAACAAACAAGTGCCAGTGGGAAACAAATGAACCACTGATGGAAGGTGGGTTATTGGGGTGGTAGGTAGGCACCGAACACCAGCAACAAGGCCACGAACACGATACTGGGTCCTAAATAGAGTCTCTATAAATGAGTCCCTTGCTCAACCCTTGGTAGCTGACACAGAGAAATTAGGCTTGTAAAACATTATGGGGATCCTGCTTATACTTAGATGGCCCGGCCCCTGGAACGCTTAAGGGAGTCCTTGGGAATACTCACAATGCAAAAATAAATTTCTAAGTGCCCATACCACCAAAGTCAAGTTTGCAGTGAATTTTACTTTTAAAAGCAGTGTTGCAACACAGGGCTGCTTTAAAATGACCTCAGACTCTCAGCAGTGCACACATACAAGTGCAACAAAGGCTGCTGGCCTCTAAACTGTCATGAGCTATTATCTACTAGGGACTTTTAGGGTAGGTTGTGCCAATCATAAGGGTACCTCAATGCATGTGTTTGTGTTTAACATAGCACTACCCTTGAGCCTTGCTAGCAGATCCCAGGGCACAGTCAGAGCCAGCTACCGCCCGCGTCAGTCAGGATACAAAAAATGGGGAATGAACAGATAACAATTGTGACTGTGTAACATACCACCCTCCAAACAAAAGGTAAGGAATCATTAACCTGCACCCAGGTAGTCCTCATCAGCTAAGTGGAAAAACCTGGTAACTCCATCCGAATTTGGATAGGCAATCCCAGGTCTTTACTCCACTGTGAAGTTCATTCCCTGTAGAGAAACAGACCACCTCAAGAGCTTGAGATTCACCCCCCCCCCTCATCTGCATAAGACATCTGAGTGAACCACGGTCAGTTTGAACATGAAAATGAGTACCAAACAGTTATTGTCTTAGCTTTTTCAGGGGCCACACCATAGCAAAGGCTTCCCTCTCAATGACACTCCATCTTTCTTCTCTGGGGAGAAGTCACCAGCTAATAAAGGCATTTGACTGACCAAGGCCCTCTGCATTTACCTGTGCCAACACTGCCCCAATCCCTTGTTATGAAGCATCTCTCGGTACGACAAATTCCTTGGTGTAGTCAGGGGCAAGAACACTGGGGCTGAACACATAGCATCTTTCAGAGTGTCAAAAGCCTTCTGGCACTCTGAGGTCTGCACAATCTTCTTTGGCCTTTTCTTACAAGTGAATTCTGTCATGGGAGCCACAATGGCCCCATGATTCTGAACAAACCTTCTATAGTACCCAGTCAATCCAAGGAATGTCCTGACCTGTGTCTGGGTAATGTGAGATGCCTAATCCGAAATGACTTGAATTTTGGCCTTGGGAGGCTGTGCATGCCCTCCACCTACAAGGTTGCCCAGGTACACCACATAATTCTGCCCTATGTGGCACTTGCTGGCCTTAATAGTCAGGCATGCTTGCTGCATGGCCTGAAGCACTTCCCTTAAGTGGTTCAGGTGATCCTCACAGGTAGAACTGTACACAGCTGTATCATTCAGGGAAGCTGCACTGAACTGCTTCAACCCCCCAGGACCGTGTTCACCGACCTTTGCAAGGTGGGAGGGGCATTCTTTCAGGCAAAACGCATTACTTTGAACTGGTAATGTCCCACTGGTGTGAAGAATGTTGACCTCTCCTTTGCTCCCTCAATTACGGCAATCTGCCAGTAGCCTGAATTGAAATCAGAGGCGGGATTTGGTTTACAGAAAAGAAAGTCCTATAACTTCCTTTCTGTGCATGTTATGATAAGTTCAACAATGCCAAGTTGCTGGATTTATCAATACCATTCAGTTCAGTCTTTGAATGATATCTCCCCAATCTCCTAGCAATGTTTATGCATCCATAACATATTGCCATGTCACCCTATGAGTCCAACTATCTTCAATGGGGAAAATGAAATGTGCAATTTCTTCCTCACCAAGGTTTACAAAATATCTTTTATAAAGCCCTTGCTCATAATTACAAGAACCCCCCACCCCTGGAACAGCTAAGGGAGACCTGGGGGTTCCTAATATGCAAAAATGATTTAGATTACTTCACAGCACCAAAATTGACTTTATAGTAAATTTCCTACACTGGGTAAAAATAAAATTGTCAGCTTTCACTTACCAGGGTATATAAAAACATATTTTATGTGGACCCTGCTTATAGTTATATGACCCCACACCTGGAACACTGGGGTAGACATTGGGGGTACCCATAATGTAAAACTAAGGTAGATCATCACTTTTAAAGTGCCCATACCACCAAAGTTGAGTTTGCAGTGAATTTTACTTTTAAAAGCAGTGTTGCAACACATGGCTGATTTTAAAAAGACCTAAGGCTTACAGCAGTGCACACATACAAGTGCAACAAAGACTGATGGCCTCACAACTGCCATGCCCTATTGTATACTAGTGACTTATAGGTAGTTGTTAACTCCTTGCACTAATATCTACTGGGGACTTATGGGGTAGGTTGTGCCAATTAGAAGTGTACCTCAATGCATGTGTTTGTGTTTAGCTAGCAGATCCCAGGAAACAGTCAGCGTCAGCTACCACCAGCATCACAAAAAACAGGGGGGTGAATAGGCAAAAAGGGAGACCTTCTAACAACCACGAAAAAAGCAATGCAAGGAAGAAGACACAAAAGAAAAATGCAGTGATGCTTCTAGAGGAGCATGGAAGGAAGCAAGGAAGGAATAAAGAAGAAGACCCAGCTTAGGGCCTGCATTGCTGAGATTACTGAATTACTCTCACTGTGCATGCCAGTAAATCTACACGTCAAAACAGAGATCTGGTTGCAACAAGAGCAAGGCTGCTGCGTCCCGTACGGAACAAGATGCCCAAGGCAGAGAGCCAGCGTAGGTGTTGCTAGAAGGAGTACCCGACAGAGGGAAACAGAAAGGTGGAAGTTAATCTTTTTGTAGCAACAACAGTGAATTGGTGAACTGAAATAGAGTGAAATTAAATATGAATCCCCCCCATTAAATATGTATCAAATGTAACTGCGGAGGCGTTGCTCAAACGCCCCAATGGCTGAGGGAACAATAAAAGCAGTTGAGGAAAAATACTAGAGACAACACAATAAAGTCATTGTGTGCAGACTTCGAAGCTTAAGGAACAGTTGTGGTGAGAAGAGACTGGAAATAACTGACCATAATGTGATCAATAATAACTTGTTTCTTGATATAACATTCAGTAGCAGCCAGCCTGCTCACTTGTTTGGATTCTTAAGCTGCTAAACATGGATGTGCGGTGCAAATGGTCTATTGAGAGATCAAAGGCATGTGAAGATCATTCACTGGGATTTTTTACCACAGACAAGTGAAAAACATTGTGTAGGAGGCAAATACAGAGCATCCATAACAATGCATTGAAGCATCGGTAGCCCCAAAAAATTTGGCCTTTCAAACAAAGTAGTCGATCTATTATCTCTCGCTTCCTAAATTTATTTTATGTTTACGATTCCAAGATGGCTGATATGTTGCTTTCAACTCATCCGCCATTGTGGAACTGTAAATTAACAATAAAGAATAGCAACATGCATTCAAAGATGGTTGCCTGTCCACATATATGCATGCATGTGAAACAATCTCTGAGTGCCCTAGGCATATTTTATTATTCTTTACCATTCCAAGATGGCCAAAGTGTTGAAACAAATGCATCGTCCATCTTAGAATGGTAAAGACTGATAACAATGGAAATAAAGATGGCCACCAAAACAATGCCTTTGCAAGATGTGGCAGAGTGCTAGTGGCAATGAGCAGTCCTGTAGTAGTGTGAGAGGAGCTGCCGGGTGATAGCAAAAGAAAAAAACGCCTAACAATTGTAAAAGTGAAAAATAGCACTTGTTTTTTCTTCTCCAAAAAGGGCAGATTGGCTTAATACTCGGGTACTCATAGGGCCTACTAGTGAGGAAAAGTTGAAGAAAGCTAACTTATGGGCATAAGCAATGACAAATGAAAGGACCAATGGATGATGACGGATGCCCTAAAACCCCTTCATGTATGTATGTTTGAATATTATCCTTGAAAGCTGAGCCAAAGGTAATGTCAAAGAATGTACACAGCAGTTGACTACTTTGAAGAAAGATATTTTAGACCTATCATCAGAACTTTAAAAGAGGGGTGCGAGTTATGTTTTTCCACCACACTGTCATGCTAATTATGAAAAACCTAAAAACTATTGTAATTATAGAACACTAGGGATGGGGACAGCTTTGTGAGCTAGACATGTGCAGCATACGACCACTTTACCCTAGTATCTGTGATGGAGCAGGTAAAACAACATTTTGTATACCTCCTCTAATATGCATGGAATTAATTACATAATCATACTAAAAATTAATTTATATAACCTGTTTGAAGTGGAAGTGTTACTAATCAACCTTTACACCTTGATAAATATAAATACACGTGGGACTAAATTGCTAATTGCATGGCAAAGTTAAATAATTAACAATGGTACGCGAACTAACCTTAGATTGTGTTAAAATAGTGAAATTGCATGGTTTATATTGCTTTGGGATTGTATTGTGGCTTAAAGTTATCCTGTGGTAAGTATTATTGCTTTAAATGTTGCTGCAGCTAAGAAAATACTAATATTTATTGGGATTAGTGTGGGTTTTAAACATTAGAACTTTCATTTCTACATTTTAATTACTGTTATGTTTATTTTTGCTTAAGTTAACATTCGGGCCTACTAGGCCGCAGTACCCAAGATGGCGTTCTCTGAAGCAGATGCCACCATGTGCGCGCGATAATTTCTGCGCATGCTCAGACGGCTCTTGAGATCATGTGGTGACCTGAACTCCTGACATCGTGTTTCCTGCTAAAGACAATGTGTTGGGGACTTGACCGCAAGCCAGAAGATGTTCGAATGGGAACTTGGGAGAAGACAAAGGATGAACCTGTCAATAGGACCCTTTTACCTTGAAAAGATACATTTGCCGTTCTCGCCTGAGAATACGGAAAAATAACTTTCAATTTGTGACCCCTTGTGCCAAGTCACCATGGAAAACCAGTTTGCATTGGGTAAAGTGTAATGAACTATTGATAACCCCAAACTGTCCAATCAGAACATTTGGTTTGCCCCTAAAGTTGCCATATCTTGTATGAAGTAAGGCAGAAAAAGGGTATAAAGAACCCCTCATTGGAAATTATTAGGTGTGCTTGCGTTAGAGTTGGAGTTGCCGTTGAGGTTGCAGCTGGTGTCGCAGTTGGCGTTGAATTTGGGAAATAACTACGCGGTTGCGATTGTCTTTGGGTTAATTTTCTTGAGAAGGAGTTCTTGTTGGGTCGTTGTTCCTCTTTCAAAATTCCAAATTTTATCCTATGCTGTCAGTCTGAGTGTGGGATTGACCCGTACTCCGGATTGATGTATGGACTTTGCTGAATTTCAGAACTTTATTACGCTGCATCGTGTATTTTGCATGACGGTTTGATCCTTTGATGAGGGTCAGACTGCCTTTTGGAGGGAGTCTTCACCCGAGAATGCAGATAACTCCCTATTTGAACTGAAGTTATCGTCACCTGTCTATGGGTAAATGATTTACTGCATTTTTCTTAAATCTTTGTCTACAAGTAATTCATTAATGTTTATTTTCTCTTTAATAAATCTAAAAATCAAATAATTAGCTGTAGTCAGTAAATACAAGATTTAAAGAGTTCGATTCATGTTTAGATAAACAAAATTGAAATAATAAGAAATTAGTTGTGGTTTCTTAAATTAATTACTGAAAATATCAAATGTTTTCTTAGGCTTTAATTGTGTTTTAGCTGGTTCTAATTCACCATCAACCAGTCCAACTAGTTGGTCCATCGACCAAACAGTGGAGTGCCTTGATAATAAAGTCAGGATTCTGAAAATTGTATAACATGTGTACATAAAGTAGTAAGAAGTTAATTCTGATAGGTAATAAGGTGCCCACTTATCCAGCAGCCCCTTTCTCCTGTGTACAGATTCGGGTGAGTTTGTGAAGTGTGTTGGTGTTATGGGCCCCACCAATGAATGTATGAATGAACCCATGTGAATAAGAATCTGTGACATAAGGAGAATATGTAAATTTTATCCCTTTTCCGCTGCATCATCTGACAAAAGAAATCGCTTTCTGGAATTGTTTTGTCTATGTTTCTGCAGTTCCACCGAACACACAGTCTTGTGGAAGACAAAGAGACAAAAGATAAGCAGAAAGAGATGACGGACTACAAATGGAAAAGGAAAATTAGAAGGCTGCCGTGACCAACAGTAAGGTGTAGACACAGCTATGTGTAGACGTCCCATGTGCATATTCCTTGAGGAAAAAGTAAGTAAAAGGTATGGATGTCAATTGTTCAAGTGTTAAGACGGGTCAGTCACAGCAATGTGACAGCATCAATTCCACAGAATGGGGACCACAAATCCGCTGTGACGATGCTGACTGCAGATTGAAGCAATCTCACTTCCTATGGAGATCCACACGGGGGGACAGTGGGAGCAGGAAAAATGGCAGGATCCAGGTGAAATGGCAATAAGACAACAAAGATTGAGAGACAGAACAAGCAGTCTCCGAAGGGCAAAAGACAAGTGGTGAATTCTAGCTCAGAATTAAAAGCTAGAGAGAAAGACCACAGTGGAGAGGTCTAAAAGAGAAGGATTTCTCAGAAAGAGTAGGCATCCCATAGCTGTAGAGGTAGGAGGCGTGGGGGAAGTATGATCTCATGAAGTTATATTTATAAGGTTGAAAGACGATGATAGGTATCAAGAAAGGAAGGAAAAAGAAGACAGGGAGGAGATGGTAATATTCAGGGAATAAAGCAAGGATTTCTGTTGCGAACAGATGTAGAGGAGCAGGAAAATAGTAATCATTGAAGCGCTGCGGCCCAGGTGTGTGCTGAATCACTGCTACCAAATTCGGGGGCACATTTACAGGCGCTTGTCTCCACCACAAAGTCACTTTCAGTGACGTTGTGGTGGCGACAGGGGCCTCGCCTTTTTTACAAGGCAACATTAAGCTACTTATCCTGGCTAAACACTGCCTTGTAAATAAGGCACCCTTTCACGCTGTACTTAGCATGAAAGGGGAGGGCAATGGGTGTTACAGTGGGCGCTCCAACGAAACACCCATCGATTTTGACGTTGTCCCTTATTTACAAGGGCAGCGTAAGTAGGAGGCAGCGCCAAAATTATGACCAGGGAAAACCTGGTCTTAAACAGTTTCCATGTGTGCTGCTGCCTTGTGTAGAAACAGCAGAATGCAAATGATTGTTTATGTGCAGGAAGGTGCCCCTTCCTGCACATAAACAATCATTAAAAAAAATGATGTTTTGCAACTTCTATGTGTGGTGCATTAAGCACTACACACAGAAGTCACAAAACACCATTTAAAGATTGTTTAAAGGAGACCTTCCTGCACATAAACAATCTTCCCCTCAACGCAGGCACCCTTGCACTACGGTGTAGCACCAGGAGGAAAATACAGGGCTTCACCATATTTTAGTAAATATGGTGCAGCCTTGTGTTTCAAAAGTGATGCAGCGTTTTGTTAGCCTTCTTGGTTTAACAACACAATTCGCCACTTTCTTGTGAATATGCCCCTCTGTTATTTCATTTAGCACCTAAATACTGGGACAGGGGTCTATTTTCTCTTCTTGTGTTAGTACCCATGGCAGCACTGCTACGCTGCTCAGAACAAGAGAAAGGGGAGTAACAGAGCTGTAGGAGAAAGGAAAGGATGAGTATCACCCCTTTACTGCCAAGGTCAGCATCTGCCATCTAAAGCCCAAACATTGCAATAACATAGGGAACAGAGGAAGTAATGGGACAATTTGAAATTGAATAAATTGGGAATGTGATACAGAAATTATGGTTTGGGTGTCGGTGGGTGAATACATTTTAAAAATGTGACCTATCACATGTGGGGACAAACAGGTAACTGTTTTCCTCAATAGATGCGAAATATTTTCAATTTTTCATAGAGTTCACATAAATGTAACCTCTTGACAACAAGATTTGCAGTAAAAAGAAAATCCTGCAAGTATTTTTATATGAATAATCCCATCCAATATCCTACAGAGAAACTGATATGAAAAACGCAACCCATATGACGCTGCATAGACTGTCCCTTTCTCACAATTTAGCAAAAATATAATGTCTTACACCCTCAATCAAAATTCTTAACTTCCAAAGTGAAAAAGTCATGGAATGATGATGGGAAGGGAATAGTGTTTGTAAAATGTAGCATACAAGGCATTCTATTGACGACAGATTTAGTAAATCTGGCAATGGCTTGAAAAGCAGACTTTTCCCTAAACTGACCAGTGTAGTGAAGGCAGAAGAAGTAATATAACTGATTAAAGAAGGAGATTGGAATCTCACATAAGACCTATTACTGGATAGGTCAGGAAATAAAGGCACAGGAAATATATCGAAAGAGTAAAATTGGGAAATATTGACTGGGTGAACTATAGTGTCTATGTAGCCACCAAAAAAGGAGAATATACTATTGCCTTTTGTGGACAGGTATTCCTTGCCAGAGTAGACTGAGTTCTGATGGCTAGATCACCTTCAAGAGGGATGACCAGTGTGGCATAACAGAGGGAAGAATATCATATTGTTAATGGATGATGAAAGCAGAAGTAGGAAGTGAGGATATCGTGCTAGGAATATGAAGAATTAATATGAGTAACACTAGAGTACCAGTGAAGACATTAAAACTAAAGTTGTTGACAAATAAACTCCTGAAATCCAGAAAGACTGGCTAGGCAGCATAACAAGCAAATATAACCCCGGAAATGATGGAGGAGGCTGCGACATAGAAGAGCTTAGGCAGAGAGATGCAGTAGTCGCTGAACAGGCAAATAATGCAACTGACAAATGAATGCACACCAACAATCTGTTACAAACCTACCAAGATCTAAATATACCTTACATATTTGTTTTACAAAATATGCATTCTGCACCCAATATCAGAGCATGCACAGACAATATGAGCAGGGAGAAAAGGCAGGGATGCAACTAACTTATAGTGTGCGCAGTCGTGCAATGGAAATAGGAGGTCAACCACCCTTTGAACTGTGCAGTCCCCTCTCCCCCCACACAGGCAACAGACTCAGTATGTTGGCTTAGGACATAGTAAATGTACTTCACATGAAACAATGTGAACCAATAACATTACACAATAGAAAATATCACAAAATACACAGCAAGGCCGAACACAGCATTGCACATATCCTATTTACAACCCCTTTTTGGGGGCAACATAGTAAAAAAAGACCAGGTGAGATGAACTGACACATCATACATTTCGGATAGCTCCAGAGACCACATAGCGCATTGGTCCCTGCTTGGGCATCCCATGACTCTTGGTTATGCTCCACATAATCTCTGGGGTACCCGAGGTAGGATGCAACTAACTATTCTGGTTAAAAAGATGAAGCAAGGGCAGGAATGCCAGTGTTGACAATAAATGGAGATATTCTGAAGAGGTTAATGAGAATACATGAAGATTTTATCAATGTCTTTAAATGTTTGCATCAATCAGAGAAGATGAATTTATGTCAGAAGCAAAGCTCTCAAAATTTGTTTGGACAAAATCGCCATAACCAATATCGACATGTACACAGTCGCTCAGCACTTGGTGATGGATGTGCCTCTGAGAACACAAGGCTGTCCGATAGCTTGTTACAAAACCCACAGCCCATGAGTGGTGCATTGCCATGTATAGCTTTGAAAGAGGAAGAGAGAAACAGAAAAGACCAGAGAGTAATTAAAGAGAGCACACAACCAAACATGGACAAATTCAGGACAGCTCATGGAAAGTGTGAGATTTTGATGTGACTCCCACAGATAAAAAAAGACATCAACACTTTTGTCAACGTTTTTACAGATATACCCAAGAAAGAATTCCTAATTATCATAAATGAGACTCATGCAGAAGTTGGGATGGACATTTCTCCAGAGAGAATATGAGATCACTGCTAAACACATAACGGCAGACAAGCGACAACCAGAAACCCAAAGCCGTGCTCTGGCTCAATGCTGACAAATTGTTCTATTTGGCGCAGTGATTTTACCAAATTATGACAATGAGCAAATTTGGTTTACATTACAAATTCATAATTTACTTAGAGTAAGATACTGTAGCCACACCACACTTATAAAAGGTGGATCATTTAGAATCACCAGAAAGTATGATTGGCCACCACTGCTACTAGCCATAGGACCAACCGCAAATTCAAAATATTTCACACCATTGGAAGAAACATAAAACTCATACTGTAAGCAGACCATGAGTTGTAATGAAAGAAAAAACGACACAAAACAACCTGAAAAGGACAATGCAATAGGCCTTGATATTTTTAAAACATAAGTGGGGATTGTGAAGTTGCATTTTTTTTTATAACCTTGATAAAGTTCGGTGAAAACTTTCACAACTTTACAAAGATGCAAAGCTTTTTACTTTGTCACCTAATACAAAAAATCATGTTTTTTTCAACAATTATAACACATACTCTTAACAAAATCATTCTGCATAAGATATACTTCACAGAGGCACTTAGACATCATTCTAAAGGCTGTACGTGCCAGTAAGATGTACTGATTTTATGACTGCTAGACCACATTTGGAATTCGCAAGGTTTGATTCCAATTGTATAAGGATTTACGGGCGCAAAGATTTCACTGTGAGTAAACCTACTCACAGACATGAAAAGTGGGTTTTACCAGGTGGGGAGTGGGTAATGAATACCCTGTTAGTCCACAAACACCCACTTCCAGGACTATTCACAAACTCATTTTGAACCCTTCCTACCTTGTAAAAGGGCATACATTTACTCCAAATATGGTCAGGCGCAAAGCCCTTTCCAGGCTGGGAAGGGAAGAGAGCACCCTCAGATGTTGTAGGTGCATTGTGGATGGCGTTTCTCTACAAAAAAAGAGTTTACAATGTGGATGAAAAAGAATTCTATAGCACATTTGCTCTGGCACAGTGGTGTTTTTATGGGAAAATAGTCCTGTACATATCCCTGCAGTCAAAAACGAAATTCACAAATGTTTTCAAGGAACCCTGGAAACCTGCAACTGTGGGAGATTTCCAGGTGCAGATCTAGTCATTTTTGTGAAGTTTTTAAAGTTGTGAATTTACAACCTACATCTTTCCTGTACAATGCTGCTGTCAATGACAAACACTATTTGCTGCTCAAAGGATTAATACAAAAATAAATAGATGCTTGGGGAATGTGGTCTATTAAAGCCACACTTTACCACGTTCATCCTGACTGGTAATCACAAGTGTCTTATCAACAGTAAGTAAAACACCCCAAAGATGCAATAGGTCACCCCGCGCGAAGGGGTGTTGGTAAAACCCTCCCTCAGCACATAGAAATTCCTTTGCTGCATGTTTCAGAGATCTCTTACCTGCATTTTTTCCAGCATCTCGAAAAACTCTGCAGACTGTTGAAATAAAAAAAAATAAGAAGTCAAATCAGGTTGTCTGTCTGATGCTTGCAGATGAGTAAAACACTATAAAAAAATCATAAATGTAATTCCAATTACAAGTGATTCGGACACTGATTTTCTCTGTCACATACAGATGTTTCATCAAATTACCTCATTTGGATGCACGATAAGGTATAATAACAGATTTAAACAAGCATTGGCATAGCCAATAGGTCCCGCCTTTGGGACCTTATAAGTGTTTAGCCATGCAACAGTTGCATAACTAAACACTTATAAGGTCCCAAAAGCGAGACCTATTGGCAATGCCAATGCTTCTTTTAACTGCTGCAATCTATTGAAGCCTCACGGAGAACATCAAAGCGGCCGTGTGGCCGCCAAAGTGATCAAACATCAAAGCGTGCGTCCGCGAAAGTGAAAGTAATCGCGGTAAAGTGTGACGCGTGCACCCGCGCACATGCACTGTAGGTCTAGGCTGGCCTGGCAGCACTTTTTGGAGCCCTCTTAAAATGTCTCGTCCTAAAAATGTGGGATTCAGACTGGGAGACAAAATTGGTCGTATGGATCACAGAGATATTATCTCTGGCAGCTTATGGAAAAAACTGTTAGATAAAATGACTGTGACAACAAAAACAAATACTATAGAAATGGATGTCGCTATTGTTAGACTTGAATGCGTAAACAAATGTATGTTATTTTCACAGTGCCATTTCTTATTTGTGCCTTTTTTGTTCTTCCTATCTGTAATATTTACTTCAGATGCTACTTTTAAATTGCAACATCGTTTTTTATGTGTTTTTAGAGAACTTATAAAACTATCCTGCACAACTGGACCCAATTTTACTGTTAGATAAACCCTCTTTTTTAAGGTCACTCCCATTTTTCGATGACTGGAATTGCTGTTTTTTGTTTAACTCCGTACAGTTGGACACTGCGCTGAATGTGCCGTAACAGTGTGCAGTGAAGGTGCTCTGACTCCTAAAACATGGTTAAATGTGCTAATCCCCAACTGGAATATTTAAGTTTCCATTAAGGACATAGATGGTGCAGTAAAATACATCAATGGTATGGAAAGCTACATTTCATATGTGGACTGCAGCACATACTTTGCCATCAACTAGGCCTACAAGGAAAACATGGCTTTAGGCATACATGTGTAGTCTGGCTGCTGCAGCTCTTAAATCTACAGGCAAACCTGTCGAAACAACCCTTTCTGACAGGAAAGAACCCTACTTTCACTAAATAAGTCACCCTTAAGTAGGTCTTGTAGCTCAGAAGGTAGGGTACTTAGTAATTATAAGTGGTCCATTGAGGTGTTTAGTATTCGCATGTGCATGCGGTGACTAGCCCCCAAATGTCATTTTCATTGTGAGGGTCTGGAGCTGTACTAGTGAAAAAACTAAAGTCCAGAATAAAATGCTGTTTCTGATCATTTGAGTTTGGTAGAAGCTACAGGAGCGTTTCAGCCACTATTTTTAATATTTATTAAAAAGTCATTCCATTGCTGAAGAAGGAGTTTTGATACATATTAAGGAAAAGTAACTTAAAAAAAGTTAGTCTTTGTCAGCCTGAGCCTCCAGTTGGCTAATGAGCGTTAGTCTGCAGCAGCTGGCCCCTGTTAGTGCTTCCCCCTAATGAGGTGCAAACCCATTTGGAAGGAAGACCAGGGTATGACATATGCATTTCCTCTCAGCTCATGAAGCGTAGCTGGGGAGAGTTCCGGAACTTTATTAACTTGATAAGGACCACAGAGAGGTCCACCCTTTCATACTTCAGTGTAAAGAGGGAGGGGTCTGGAAAATAGAAGCCTTTTGCCCCCTGGTCTGTGTGTAGCCAGTTTAGCACCAGCTGAGTGGGAGGAGGAGCTGGCCATAAAAGCAGTTTGGTGTAGCGGTGTAGGAGGGAACTACTATAATTCGTAACACACCATTGGCAGGTGCATAAGCCAGCTCCAAGGACAGAAGGTTGTGTCATCTTGGATTTCACTTAATATAGTACACTGTGCGATAGGCAGTAAGGCAAAGAGAATGTGCTTCAAAAGAGGAAATGGGTTGCCCCAGGTACTTTTTTAACATTGATCAGAAAATCTTCACCTCAAATTGGTTAGTGGATCTTCACCCGCAGCTCATCAGAACTTGTGGAAGAACAGCTGGACCTGTTATGTGTGACCTGTATGGAGACCTGAAAGGCTGGACCTGCTCCCACTAGTAGTCAGGACTGAGAATTGGACGCTGAGGGTTGACTGACCTCTTGTGTGACTACAGAGACAAGAGTAAGAGGCCTTTTTCCTAGAGTGACCAGCTGACCCATAGCAAGTGGACCTGGACTGGACCTTGCTGGTGGCCTCTGCTAGAGTGAGCCCTGGCCTCTAAGTGTTGTCTCTTTAGGTCATGGGAGCCTTAGGAGTGACCAAGTGGAGCTGCTCCAGGAAGTCTGGAAAGCTGAGACTTAGAACGTTTTTAGAATTCAAAGACCTCCAAAGCTAAAGCCGGACCTTGCACAAAGATGTTCAATTTAGAAAGGACTTTGTCAGATGTTAGGCTTGCTTCAATTCCATCAAAAAAATTGATTAAGAGTTTTGTGGACAAGTACTTTGTGACAAATATGATGGACATACCGTCCATCTTATTACAAGTGCATCATGGAAAAATGGACTTGTAAGAAGGTGGAAAGGAAACGTTTCATATTCCTGACTGAGTACCAGTCTACCAAACTCTAAATGATGCCCTCAGCTCGAAGATAGAAATGGCCTGATGAGAAGAGTTCTGTGGCTGCAATATTTGAATTTTCCCACACAGACCTATTCCCACCAAAACCAATAGGTTCAGCTGAACTTTATTTAATTTCTATACAACTGTAAAAGGACTTCACCAGAAACAGCCTACATCGTTGCCTCACTAGAGTATTTTTTAAATTACTTTCACCGAATAAGTCACAAGATCAAATCTATGAACGGGACTACCTGCTTGGAGTATCCAACCTTTGCTCCATCGTGGTCGGCCTAGAATTGGCAATATGTCCTGATCAACCACAAACAGTGACTTCTGATTGGCTCTTTACCTTTTGTTTTGATGCTTTGTGCCCTAAAACTTTAACAATTCATATCTCTGACTTCCCTGAGTGGATTTTTATCTTTTAGTGTCATTTTTCTAACACATTTTTCTCTAAGTTTAGCAAGTGGTTGTGGGATTTTTATTGTGTTGTGTTTAGACTTTTCATTGTTTTGGTACTGCTGAATCCTTTACACAGTTTGTGTTAAGCCATTCTGCTACCAGGGGTTGAGATCTGGTTTATTTAAGTAACTTGTTTTTTGGGCCTGACAGAATGTTGGACACATTACTTGGGAAGGAGTTACATCCTTCCTAACTAATAACCAATGTTCTTACAGTGACACTCTATCTATGTATTGTAATGGCATAGCTATGTAAATCATAAACTAGAATTGATTCACAAACCAGGTGTCACAAAACAAATGATAATTACAGCCAGATTTGCAATTTACATTTGCTTGATGATTCACAAATATTTGTGACTCACACCTACTTAAGGTAATAAGTGAAAATTCATCCGTGCAAGTATATGGGATTCACACAAAATATATGGCGTACACCTGGGTCCGTTTCAAATATAGGGTGCACTGCCCATGTCTACACCAATGTGTCCCTTTAACTGGGTTTGGTGTTCGCAGACCGGGGCAGTACATCTAATTACAATTAATAAATTGATACCAGTGCAGGTCTGAACTTGCATCTGCCCTAACAATAGGGCATCGGTGAAAGGATATTTGAAGCACTGGTGTGATTTTTACTGCCAAGGCAGGAATCTGACCCTAGTTTCAAAGAGGGGCAGAGTTCACCCTGCAGGTGGGAGCAGTGAGTGACTTCTATGTGGAGCACAGTAAGTGCACCTCCATATGATCTCTTTATCTGAGTCTGTAATATGGCACAGGTGCAAAGGCAATAGATTTCCTCATTAGTGGGTATGAGGGGCACACCCTTGGACACACCCTCGGAATCACACCAGTGAACACTTAGCACTGTCACAATGTGTAATACAGCAGGGACCACACACGCATCTATGGTCCCTTCTGTAATACCAAAATGCCCCAGGGGTGGAATAAGTGGGTTAACAAGCCTATTGCAGTCCATGGTGCCCTTTCTGTAAAACGACCCCTATTTTCCAATCACTCAATTTCATTATTCTAAACAGTACTGAGTGCATATATTAGAAAATCTCTGAAACCTTAATGTTTGCATTTACTTGATTTTTTCAAACAAATTCTTCTTTTTGCTTCCTCTTACTTCAGTAAGCCTTGAAGTGCATACACAATTCAGAGCACATTCCCACACTTAGTACCTCATATATTCTCCAATCATCCAGGTGAATTTCAGTCATTCATTTGATGCTAATTTCTTTGATGGCCATTTATTCGACCACCATTTCTCTGTCCAAAACTACTTTCACATATACTTACTTTGACCTGTTTAATTTTCAGTTTCAACTAAAGTTTTACCCAATTTGTGCACAAGATCCATGCCACAGGAAGGCTGAGTTGACGTAAAGTTATATCAAGTGAGGGTCAATAAAGCTGTAGTGGTGGAGGTAAAATGGGCAAATCAGTAGAGTCGACCCATTCAGGTCAAATCAAATGTAGTTGTTCATGAAACACCAATAAATCCAGATTGAAAACTACATTATGAGTCAACAGTTATTTCCCATGATGCCAGTAATGGAAGCTTCCAGTACCATTGGGATTATGAGATCTGCTGATCAATATTTTTCATCATGGCACTATAAATACAGAGAAAATGGAGCATCAGCAGGTAAATCAAGTGCAGAATTACCAATTTCACTTTTATTACCCCATTTCAGAAGGTACCCTCAAATCCCAGTTAATTACCCCCTCCCTCCATATTGCTGATACCACTGTTATGGGTAATTTTGTGTGAGGATTAAAAGGGCCACATTCGGACATTCTTGTAATAATAGGCCCCTAAGAGGATGTTTACCACATGGATATCAGAGCTATGCAAACGTATAAATTTGTTATTTAGTAAACATCACACAAAACCATTGAATACTGCTAGAGCTGTATGAAATTCACGATGTCTGCAGTACTTTATGCCATACATATTCTTGCCAACAAAATGGGTCTGCATTTTATATATATATACATATATATATATATATATATTCACTGAAAAAACCATAGGTTTCACACATGTTATAGTTAGCTGGACATTTTACTGATAAAAAACCAATGAAATTCCCCCGTTATAGTTACTGTAGGCAACTATAACTCACGCGACCGTAATCCTCTGCTGATGCTAATACTGTATTTAGACACTTATTTGCCCATGTCTTCTTCCATTAAATTTTAGCTATACATATATTACAAATATTTTTTTTTCATAAAGACACATATGTCATCAGCAGAGGATTACGGTCGCGTGAGTTATAGTTGCCTACAGTAACTATAACGGGGGAATTTCATTGGTTTTTTATCAGTAAAATGTCCAGCTAACTATAACATGTGTGAAACCTATGGTTTTTTCAGTGAATTTTTACGGTTTTTTAAATGCTAAGTTACTTTACGCCATTTGTGGCGTGCGCGCCCACTTAACGCAGTTCGTTCCATGCGCACCGTGCGCGCACAGTGAGCACGCGGTGCGCTTCGCGCACCGCGTGCCCACATTACGCTAGATGGGCCATGAACGCACGATGCGCTTCGCCGTGCGCACATGGAGGACATATGATGAGCAAACTCTTAAATCTGCTTTTCATTTATTTTTTTTTATTTTTTTTACCGTACGCTTACCGTAAGCTTACGGTACGCGTACCCCGTGATTTTTTTTAAAATCAATAAATGTTTTTTTTGTACTTTTCTGTCCTTCTTTGACCCCCTTACAAATGTTAGGGGGTCTGTAACTCTCCTCATTGCCCCCTTTCCTTGTTTTCTCTGTTTTTTTTCTGAGTGAAACACACAAAATGGCGGCCGCCGCTTCCTGGTTTCGGCCGATTCGAATGTTTACTAAGATCTATGGGCCAATCAGAATCTCCTTCGCGCACGCCATGTTTCTTCCGTACGCTTACCGTAAGCTTACCGTACGCGTACCCCGTGATTTTTTTTAAAAATCAATAAATGTTTGTTTTGTACTTTACAGTCCTTCTTTGACCCCCTCACAAATGTAAGGGGGTCTGTAACTCTCCTCATTGCCCCCTTTTCTTGTTTTCACTCTTTTTTTTTCAGAGTGAAACACAGAAAATGGCGGCCGCCGCTTCCTGGTTTCGGCCGATTCGAATGTTTACTAAGATCTAAGAGCCAATCAGAATCGCGCTCGCGCACGCCACCGTACGCTTACCGTAAGCGTACGGTAAGCGTACCGTAAGCGGGCTCAGATATATATATTGATTTAAAGGCTATTTTCTCAGAATCTACTGAACAGATTTACACCAAACCTACAAAAGGCACTTCCTTGACCTAGGGACTACCTCTCTGCCAAATTTTGAGTAATTCTGTTCAGCCGTTCGGGCTGTAGCTCGTTCTAAAGGTCCTATGGAAAAATGCATGGGAAAAACGCGTTTTGGGACCCCCCTTTTATCTCAGCCCCCGCTTGACGGATCCCCCCGAGACTTTCAGGGTAGGAGCGGAGCGTAGCGCCCCACCTATTTTGAGAAATTCGCGAGGATTCGTCGACCGGCGCCAAAGTTATTCAAAATAGAATGTTGAGGTTTTCCTATGGAAACGTGGTCCTAACTATAACTACCTACTGGCGACCGCCAGTAGGTAATATATATATATATATATATATTCCACCAAAGTTTGCCCTGCAAATGAAGACGCCATCCACCAGCCAGTAAGTATCAAACTTTTTAATGCTCAGAAGCAGGATTTCAGCTCCGCTTTTCCATCCATGAGCCTAACGCGTTTCAGAGCATTCATGCTCTTTCATCAGAGGCAGTTTAAAAGAACACAACTATTTTGCACGTACCCATAGTTCTCTGCGTGTTTAATTCGCCTCCGGTGTGCCATTCCAAAACTTAATTCCCATTGCACGCCGGAACTTGTAGTACCCTTTAGTGCACAATGTTACCTCCAGTGGTTGTGTGTCCTTTTAAACAAATATTGGACCAGTGTCAGCCCTCCAGTGGGCCCCAGAGCTGAAAGCTTGCTCCGCAATTACAGCACCAGCTGCGCCGTCCGTGGTCTGTAAAGTTCCAGGCCTGACGTTCCCTGTCACCTGAATTCGAGGGCGATGCGTGCTTCTGCGGCTGGGCCAGCCGCATATCATATTCCACCAAAGTTTGCCCTGCAAATGAAGACGCCATCCACCAGCCAGTAAGTATCAAACTTTTTAATGCTCAGAAGCAGGATTTCAGCTCCGCTTTTCCATCCATGAGCCTAACGCGTTTCAGAGCATTCATGCTCTTTCATCAGAGGCAGTTTAAAAGAACACAACTATTTTGCACGTACCCATAGTTCTCTGCGTGTTTAATTCGCCTCCGGTGTGCCATTCCAAAACTTAATTCCCATTGCACGCCGGAACTTGTAGTACCCTTTAGTGCACAATGTTACCTCCAGTGGTTGTGTGTCCTTTTAAACAAATATTGGACCAGTGTCAGCCCTCCAGTGGGCCCCAGAGCTGAAAGCTTGCTCCGCAATTACAGCACCAGCTGCGCCGTCCGTGGTCTGTAAAGTTCCAGGCCTGACGTTCCCTGTCACCTGAATTCGAGGGCGATGCGTGCTTCTGCGGCTGGGCCAGCCGCATATCATATTCCACCAAAGTTTGCCCTGCAAATGAAGACGCCATCCACCAGCCAGTAAGTATCAAACTTTTTAATGCTCAGAAGCAGGATTTCAGCTCCGCTTTTCCATCCATGAGCCTAACGCGTTTCAGAGCATTCATGCTCTTTCATCAGAGGCAGTTTAAAAGAACACAACTATTTTGCACGTACCCATAGTTCTCTGCGTGTTTAATTCGCCTCCGGTGTGCCATTCCAAAACTTAATTCCCATTGCACGCCGGAACTTGTAGTACCCTTTAGTGCACAATGTTACCTCCAGTGGTTGTGTGTCCTTTTAAACAAATATTGGACCAGTGTCAGCCCTCCAGTGGGCCCCAGAGCTGAAAGCTTGCTCCGCAATTACAGCACCAGCTGCGCCGTCCGTGGTCTGTAAAGTTCCAGGCCTGACGTTCCCTGTCACCTGAATTCGAGGGCGATGCGTGCTTCTGCGGCTGGGACAGCCGCATATCATATTCCACCAAAGTTTGCCCTGCAAATGAAGACGCCATCCACCAGCCAGTAAGTATCAAACTTTTTAATGCTCAGAAGCAGGATTTCAGCTCCGCTTTTCCATCCATGAGCCTAACGCGTTTCAGAGCATTCATGCTCTTTCATCAGAGGCAGTTTAAAAGAACACAACTATTTTGCACGTACCCATAGTTCTCTGCGTGTTTAATTCGCCTCCGGTGTGCCATTCCAAAACTTAATTCCCATTGCACGCCGGAACTTGTAGTACCCTTTAGTGCACAATGTTACCTCCAGTGGTTGTGTGTCCTTTTAAACAAATATTGGACCAGTGTCAGCCCTCCAGTGGGCCCCAGAGCTGAAAGCTTGCTCCGCAATTACAGCACCAGCTGCGCCGTCCGTGGTCTGTAAAGTTGGTGGAATATGATATGCGGGTGGCCCAGCCGCAGAAGCACGCATCGCCCTCGAATTCAGGTGACAGGGAATGTCAGGCCTGGAACTTTACAGACCACGGACGGCGCAGCTGGTGCTGTAATTGCGGAGCAAGCTTTCAGCTCTGGGGCCCACTGGAGGGCTGACACTGGTCCAATATTTGTTTAAAAGGACACACAACCACTGGAGGTAACATTGTGCACTAAAGGGTACTACAAGTTCCGGCGTGCAATGGGAATTAAGTTTTGGAATGGCACACCGGAGGCGAATTAAACACGCAGAGAACTATGGGTACGTGCAAAATAGTTGTGTTCTTTTAAACTGCCTCTGATGAAAGAGCATGAATGCTCTGAAACGCGTTAGGCTCATGGATGGAAAAGCGGAGCTGAAATCCTGCTTCTGAGCATTAAAAAGTTTGATACTTACTGGCTGGTGGATGGCGTCTTCATTTGCAGGGCAAACTTTGGTGGAATATGATATGCGGCTGGCCCAGCCGCAGAAGCACGCATCGCCCTCGAATTCAGGTGACAGGGAACGTCAGGCCTGGAACTTTACAGACCACGGACGGCGCAGCTGGTGCTGTAATTGCGGAGCAAGCTTTCAGCTCTGGGGCCCACTGGAGGGCTGACACTGGTCCAATATTTGTTTAAAAGGACACACAACCACTGGAGGTAACATTGTGCACTAAAGGGTACTACAAGTTCCGGCGTGCAATGGGAATTAAGTTTTGGAATGGCACACCGGAGGCGAATTAAACACGCAGAGAACTATGGGTACGTGCAAAATAGTTGTGTTCTTTTAAACTGCCTCTGATGAAAGAGCATGAATGCTCTGAAACGCGTTAGGCTCATGGATGGAAAAGCGGAGCTGAAATCCTGCTTCTGAGCATTAAAAAGTTTGATACTTACTGGCTGGTGGATGGCGTCTTCATTTGCAGGGCAAACTTTGGTGGAATATGATATGCGGCTGGCCCAGCCGCAGAAGCACGCATCGCCCTCGAATTCAGGTGACAGGGAACGTCAGGCCTGGAACTTTACAGACCACGGACGGCGCAGCTGGTGCTGTAATTGCGGAGCAAGCTTTCAGCTCTGGGGCCCACTGGAGGGCTGACACTGGTCCAATATTTGTTTAAAAGGACACACAACCACTGGAGGTAACATTGTGCACTAAAGGGTACTACAAGTTCCGGCGTGCAATGGGAATTAAGTTTTGGAATGGCACACCGGAGGCGAATTAAACACGCAGAGAACTATGGGTACGTGCAAAATAGTTGTGTTCTTTTAAACTGCCTCTGATGAAAGAGCATGAATGCTCTGAAACGCGTTAGGCTCATGGATGGAAAAGCGGAGCTGAAATCCTGCTTCTGAGCATTAAAAAGTTTGATACTTACTGGCTGGTGGATGGCGTCTTCATTTGCAGGGAAAACTTTGGTGGAATATATATATATATATATATATATATATATATATATATATATATATATATATATATATATATATATACATACATACATACATACATTACCTACTGGTAGTCACCAGTAGGTAGTTATAGTTAGGACCTAGTTTCTATAGGAAGAGCGTTTTTTTGATTTACCAATATCTTTGGCGCTGTTTCACAGATATTCATGAAAGTTTCAAAACTGATACAACACTCTCTTCAGCTGCTATCTTAAAAGTGTTGGGGTGATCGGTCAAGTTTGGGGCGGAGAACCGGGGGTGCTTAAAAGTGCATTTCTCCCATGTTAATTCCCGTTGGACCTGTAGAAAGGGCTACAGATAGACTTGCTGAACGGATTCACACCAAATTTTGCAGGAAGGTAGATGTTGGTCAAAGGAAGTTCCTTTTGAATATGTAGGGACACAGAAGTTCTGCAACTCCTCCCAAACTCGTGCTGAGATCTGATTGGCTGCCAACACTTAAAACCAGGAAGTGTTGGTGTCCATCTTGTAACTCGTTTGAACATTGTAACAGAAAAAATATAATTTTTTTAAAAGGGGGGCAGTGTAGAAACACCCTGACCCCCTAGGCCTCCTAGTGGGGTCCCACTGGGATCACCCAGGACCAAAAAATAATTTTAAAAAATATATATTTTGGCAGGAGTTGTGCTGGATCTGCGAATCCTGCAGACAATTTTTAAAAAAAACAATGTGTGGGCTCCTGCGCTTTGTTAATTATAGGCCCCCAGATGGCACATGGGCCATCCCTTCTGGGGCTTACTAATGCCCCAGGGAGCGCCACCTCCCCAGGGCTTTACTTGAAAATAATGTGTTGGGGACGCGCACTACCACCTCCCCGGGACAAATAGAAAGAAAGGAGGGGGGTCATGCGGCCCCCCTCCTGGAGCCGTCAGCTCTCCTTACTACTCCTACTGTTACCTCCACACAGCTGGATTGCTAAGAGGTCTGAGGAAGCCATGCCCTCTTTCCCCACCACTTTGCAAAACCACGTCCTGGTGCACAACTGGTTGGGGGATGAAGTCCACTTTACTCCTGATGGACTTTGGGGGCCAAGAAACCCTCTTGGTACCTCGTGTAAGCCCGACAGAGCAGGATTGCTGAGAGCTAGTCAGAGGCCCATCCCCCTATCTTCACCACTCTGTAAATGCCACTAGTACTAAAAAAAACATAGAAATTCACCATAGGTTACAGGGACGTTATAGTTAGGAATTAGCATTTAAAAAACTTTAGAAATTCATTGAAAAAAGCGAAAGGTTACAGGGACGTTATAGTTATGAAATGGAATTTAAATAAAACTTAGAATCACTGACAAACCCAAAGGTTACTGAGATGTTATAGTTAGACTAAGGTTTCACTCGTCCAATTCCAGTGACGTTCGGCAGCTTTAGTTAGCTGAGCTTATTATATCTCACGCCCCAGCAATGCACTGCTCATAAGCAGTGCACCTCACATATTATATCACTTATGACATGGTCAGGAACATTATTAATGACATCAATGATGACAGCTCAAATGACATCAGTGATGACATCATCCACAGAATCACTGATGCACCCACACACACCCCTACACAACTTACTCCCACCCAACCATTCACAGACCCATACCACACCCACTCATTAATTCATAGATCTACACACGCACCCATACAGCCACTTATACACCCACTCAGTCACTAATAGAGCCACTGGCATAGCCACTCATACAACCACTCACACACTGAGTAATCACCCATAGAGCTACTCACACACCTACACACTCACACATACAGTCAATCACAACCACTTACTCACCCATACACTTACACACACTCACTTATAAAGATACTAACACATACTCACTCACCTATACAGTTACTGACACATGCACGCACTCACCCATACAGCCACTCTCACATTCACTCACTCACCCATACAGTCACTCATATACCCCATCACTCACCTATACTACCTTTCACATACCCAGTTACTCACCCATATACCTCTGACACATCCACTCACTCACCCACACAGCCATACACACACTCACTCACCCATACAGCCCATCACACATGCGCTCACTAAACCATGCAGCCACTGACTCACTTATCCATACAGGCAGTCACACACCACCTCACCCACCCACACAGACACTCAGAAAACTATACAGGTACTCAGACAACCAATCACTCACCAATACAGCCACTCACATACCCACTCACACACCCAAACACCCACTTATGCACCAATTGACAGACTGATACAGACATTCACACAACCAGTCACTCACCAATACATTCACTGAGACAACTAATAACTTACTTAGCCAGTCACTCACACACCCAGGGTGCAAGTTATAGTTAGCTCAGCTAACTTTAATTGATGAATTTCACTGGTTTTGTACAAGTGAGACCTGAGCCTACCTATAAAATCTTTGTTTTTGTCATGTTTAGCAACACTGGAGTCTATTTCTATGGGAATTAGAGGTTCAGGACTTTGTTTCATCTATGGGATACCTGTGAACTAGGCGATCTCGCAGGGATCTTGCACGTTTGAAGGTGACTTTTGGTGCGGCTCCTATTTGTTGGCCTATTATAGGGTCTGCCACCAATAAGGTCCAATGTTTTACATCATTCTTTTAAGGGCCCATGCACCTCTGCTGAATTGAGTTATCATTCTAGGTGTTTTACTGGCACTTTGGGTGCTCTCACTCGGTATATTTTCAGAAGATTTAAATAATAGATCATATTGAGATCGACCTTCTATCTTGTCTTTGTCATTTGTCAGCGTGTCTTCATTATAGCCTCTCTCCCTGAAGCGAGTCATCCTAACCTGTTGTTCCTTTTGATAGTTATCATCCGTATTGCAGTTAGGTCGTGGCATTAGTAACTCACCATAAGGTATGCTTTGTACTAAGGGAACTGGATGATGACTTCCAGCATGCAGTAATGTGTTCCCTGCAGTTGCTTTGCGGAACAGGCGAGTTGTAATTTCACCTTCCTTGATCTCTACTGCTATATCTAAGAATTCACTATAATGGGAACTGATGACATTTGTAAATTTTAGATTTAAATCATTTTCTCCCAGCTTTTCAATAAACTCCCTTGCTAGAGTTTCCAGGCCGTCCCATATCAGGAAAAGATCATCAATATATCTGATCCATACAAGTATGTGATCAGTATATTTTTCCATACGACCCGTCCAGACAACCTGTTCTTCCCACCAGCCCAGAAAAAGATTAGCCAGTCTGGGCGCAAAACATGTTCCCATTGCAGTTCCGGATTTTTGGCGATATACAGACTTTTCAAAGATAAAGATGTTTTGCTGTAAACAAAATAACATCATAATCTCCAACATGTTGTTATGTATTGTATGGTCAATGTGTCTGCTCCTTAGGAAATACATGCAGGCTGCCACCCCTTTTACCTGATCAATACATGTGTAGAGGGAGCAGACGTCTAAACCAATCATCAAATAACCTTCTCCCCATTGAACATCATGTAGCCTAGGGAGAAAAGCTGCACTGTCTCTGAAATATGAGCTTAAATTTAGTACATAATTAGATAGAAAGAGGTCCAAAAATATAGAAGTGTTTACCAATAATCCACCATTTGAGGAGACAATAGGTCGCCCTGGTAGTGTAGTAGTGGAGTGGCGTTCTTATGTATCTTAGGTAAAAAGTAGATACAGGGTATTCGGTGTTTGTCATATATATATATATATATATATATATATATATATATATATATATATATATATATATATATATATATATATATATATATATATATATATATATATATATATATATATATATATATATATATATATATATCACAACAAAAGAGAGATGGGGACTCTGAGCACAATGAAGGCCCAGTACCCCTGCTCCTGAAGAGGATCAGTAAGTCTAATCACAAGGGTTGGCTACTTGTTCCTATCAAAAAAAGAAGAGACTAAGAATGCTAATGAGAGACTGATTGGATGGGGAATAATGTGGAGGGTATCTTCCAAATTTGGAAGTGATGCCCTTACACACCCATAAGGGTGTCATGCTCCATCATTGGTCTTTTTGCTCCTCTTCAGCCGGTGCTGCAATGCCCCATGGGCCCGCGAGAGGGCTCTTTAGCAGAGATCGTTATTAAAGAACAAGCAGCCATGTTGCATGCTGGTGTGTGGAACCACTTACTGTGAGTGTGAGTTAAAATTACCTGATGGGTATCCTAAAGTGAGTTTATTAGGGCATCCCTTCGGTAAGTTAAAAAGGTCAATAAAAACATAGCAGGCGGCGCCAGTTAGAGAAGCATGACTGTCTTGTGAATGGAGCATCAAAGCAGTCTGGTGGTCCAAGTGGATCCGTGGCTTTTCTTCAGGACCAGTGAGAGTGGTGAGGATCCTAGTGTGAGCCCTAAAATTGCGGTGTGGGAACACTGCTTGTTCTAGTGGAACAGCATCTGGTCAGAGGCTGCCTAGAAAATGCTTTCCGTGAATTATAATATAATCCACCTGGAGAAAAGGAGGAAGAAAAATAGGAGCGCAATAGAGTAAATAAGAACAATTTGCTGAGTAAGGTGCTCATAATGAGTCACCACCATATTCTTAGCATCATTATGTGCTAGGTGTATTAACAGACATGAGTACTATACGTCGTTTGAATAAGGTGTAGCAACTTATGCATATGTGATTTTCAAAATACTTTGGATAGCATGATTCAATAGACTACGTATAACAAACAACATACATAACCACCTTTTGGTATATTGGACTTGACAGAATACCACACATAAACCATCGTTTTTTAACATGAGATGTTACCAGTTGACCCAATAATTTACACCATTTTATGCTTTGTGAATCATCCTTAGACTACGAATGCATACATTATGGCTTTTCACAAGTGTAAGTCAAATAAACATCTACAAAAACCCCTTGTGATATAGACTCTATTATTTTACACTCAAATAAAATAAAACTTAGCATAACTACAAAAAAATTGCAAAGACAAAAACATATTGGGACATAAACCATGCAAAAGAAATTCAAAACAATTTTGTCTCCTTTTGTAAAATTAAATGGAATGTTACTATGAACAAGACAAATCGGTAACAGAAAGGAAGTACAAGCAACTGATGGATGCCAATTCCGCATCCCTAAAAGAAATAAACAAATAAAAAGTATAAGTCCATAAGCACAGTGCTATATTCTTAGAAAATGAGATTTGCATCTATCATCGCTGATCAAAGGGCTGAAGTTCACGTCCTTCTCACCAGTGTGTAGGAGACAATCTGATTGGTATCAGGAACAGGTCAACATATTTAAAAGAATGGGATGATGATACTTGTTGAAACAAGAGCTGTAAAATATTTGTTGACCGTGTTCATGCCCAAAGTTTGCTTAAGGCGGCTTTGGAGGTTCTGGGCACTTCTGAGATTCTTTTTTGAGAGGAGAAATGTTTGATAGTCGGTATAACTGGAGTTGGGATTGCCTGATTATTGTATGTGGGTAAAAGCACTGCACTCGCGTTTAGTCTAATTATTATTGTTCGCGTGCAATATCATGATTATAAGTAGGTGGGGGACTATGTTAACGATAAATTCCCTCTTTTTCTGAGGGGAGAGATATTGTAGAGCCGATACAACTGGAGACGGGACTGCCTGAATTTCCTATATGGAGAAGATCACTTTACCCGCGTTTAATTCTATCATTGTTATTCGCGTACAGTACTATAGTTACAAGTAGTGGGGGCATTATAAACTCCTTCATTAGTAAGAGAAGAGTAGTTTGAAAGCTGGTATATCTGAAGTTTGGACTGCCTTAATATTTGATGTGGGAAAAACACTTCATCTGCATTTAATCTAATTCCTGTTGTTCGTTGATTACAGTATTTACAGGAGGCAGGGAATTATTGATACCAGCAAGAGAAGTATATTATCGATTACCCGGCAAATAGAACCGGAGTTAATAATGTGAAGAACACTGCATCCGTGTCTTATTAAATCACTAACGTCCATGTATGATAGGGTTTACGGGAGGTAGCCATTATTTTGGACAAGTAAGAGAGGCATATGAGCACTAATTTGTGAGCATAGAATATCGTTGATTTCATATGACCACCAAATCAGGCCAGGCTGGGGACTACGATAAGGACGCTAACTGGTTGCTTCTTTCACTGTTTCCTTTCTTTTTAGTGAAACGTATAAATCATCTGGGCAAAGTCATAACATTGATGTGGAAAAAAGATTGATGCATAAGAACATAGAAGATTGGCCAAAGTCTTACTTCCCTAATATCGTGTAGGTTAGTATTTGTGACACTATGTAAGACACGTACTGTGATTAGAGATAGACTAGCTGGACTCCGTGAATCTACTTTGAGAAATGCAATATGACAATGTGATGTTCTTCCTTTTTCTAGGACAAATATGGCTTATTAGCGCAGTGGACCACAGGAGTAAAATATAGAATCAGTACATTTTGAGTAAAGAAACTTTCTTTGGTAAGGACATCAGGGTATGTAGGCTACACGTATATCGTGTGTAAATCCCATCCCAGGTATATTTCCCTAATGACTTATTGTATTATTTACACAGATACAGAGACAGCTTTTGCTGAACTTATGGGAGGATTCTGCCTCTTAGTAAGCGATTATATGAACAGCTACTGGCTGTGAATTTCTAACACCATCTTATTCTTTGTTTTTGTGAGTAATGATGTGATTTTATCCAACACAGGGCCACCTAATTGGACATATTGACTATATAGGACAGGGTTCACCCTAGTTCTTTCTCCTTTTCTCTTTTCTTGAGACTCGTTCTGATCACAGTATGATGGTGATAGCTATCTTCAAAACGGATGGTTGGTATTCTTGAGTTTTTTCATGTTTCATACTTTTCTAAATACTATTCACAATATGGTATGTCTAATAAATGGTGATATGAATGATTTGTTTTAAGCCCCCATCTCTAAGTAGTGGGAGCAGTTTATCTGTAAGTGTGGCTTATGACTGACAATACTTACTGTGTGTTCATGTTTGGTCCAATCAATTATTTAAATCTTGTTTTAAAATTAGTATTGACAACAGTGACTTTCTTGTATGTATTTTTAGGTCCCCTGATTGCTGTGATATTGATGTGGGTATCTGGAAAGGTCCTGATGAAGGTGGTCTAATTATTCTTCTTACACCACCGAAACACGAGTCGACCCTGTGCTGAGCCTTGTGCTCTGAACATAAAAGACCCTGTGCGGAGCCTTGTGCTCTGAACATAAAAATCTATTTGGTCGCAGAGGTTCCGTTTGTCATACATAACCTCTACCTTGTACAGATGCTGATTGTATGAATCTTTGTGAAAGTATGGATGTGTTTGAATGGTTGTGGTTTGGTTGTTTTTATTGAAGTCAATCCAGGGGCTACTTTCTATGGAATAGATTTGTTTATATAATATTGTATTCAATGATTGTGTCAATTTTGTCTTTTGTATGAATTTTTATAATCAGTTTTGTCATTTCGAATGAAGAAAAGATATACATAAACAAGTTGAAATGTTATGAAGTATATAAAGCAATGAAATAATAAAAATATTGAAAAATTCAATGTTAAGTGTCACTGCTGTGAGTAAATTGTTGAGATAATTTGAGAAGAAATTAAGTCTTGATGTAAAGAGCAGATAGGCTACGAGGGAGTATATTCAGTTGTTTGTTGTGCAGCGTGAGACCTGCGTGAGGATTGCCTTGTTATCGTGCACCGGAATCTTAGTGAGTCTCAACAACGCTGTGTGCGTGTGCTTTGTGCAGCGTGAGACCTTCGTGAGGATTGCCTTGTTATCGTGCACCGGAATCTTAGTGAGTCTCAACAACGCTGTGTGTGTGTGCTTTGTGCAGCGTGAGACCTTCGTGGGGATTGCCTTATTATTGTGCACTGGAATCCAAGTGAGTCTCAGCGACGCTATGTGCGTGTGCTTTGTGCAGTCTGAGACCTTCGTGAGGATTGCCTTGTTATCATGCACCTGGAGTTAAAGTGAGTCTCAGCGACGCTGTGTGCATGTGCTTCGTACAGCCTGAGACCGTCGTGAGGAGTGCCCTGTGATCGTGCACCCAAAGTTAAGGAGAGTCTCAGCCACGCTGTGTGTGTGTGCCCTGTGGCAGCCTGGGACCTTCGTAGTGTCAGTGGCCCGGACCGGCCAGCCTGGAGAAGCTGAGTCGCCGGCCCGAGCCCGCCGTTATCAAAGAGGGACCGCGTGCCAACCGCGTCGAGGGAGGGCCCGAGTCCCACTGCCCGGAGTTCACGAAGATTGCATCGGAGGCCCAAGTTGCGGGAAGAGGAGAGGAGAGCAAGGTCTTGCCCCCCAGGTAACGTGTGGATGCCTGGGGCGGGGTGCGGGCTACAAGGGAGACACTCTCGACCTCTCTCCTTCCTGCAGTGTGAGCCTCTGCTTCGGCTCATATCGCGGCCTGTACTTGCCAGAGGTGTGGCAGTACTGGGGCCGGAGTGTGGATTTGTACTCTTTGTTCATATCTAGGCTTTCCTGTTTTCAGTTTCTATTTTTAGTAAATTCTGGTGGGGTTTTTTCAGTTTTTTCAATACCTTAAAAAAACAGTGGTTGTCAGTGGTTACGCATTTTTGCGCCATTAAAAACAACAGAAACAGTGTTTTTCCAGTGTTTATGGAATTTTAATTTAATTTTAATTATTGGTTGCTTTCTGCACTGATGGTGCATGTGCACAGGGTATATGAGATCCAAATACATTTTTACTGCATCAGAATGGACTACAAAGTCAATAGCATTCTTCATTAACTCCGAAGATTGTAAAAATGCTTTCAGCATACGGTCTAGCAACTGACAAGGAACTCTTACAGGGAAGCACTTAAGCTCAGGTGTCGATTTTGACAGACCATCATAGAACTTGTTCACATACGTAGCTGAATTACTGCAAATACAAACAATATCACTCCAATCTTTATTGAACTTGGCAGGAACTTTTTTAAGCAGCATTCCAAGCAACACTGCGTTCCATTTTTACCAAACGGCTGGTGTCATATTTTCACCACAATCTCAGATGCTTGGTGACAACATTCTGTTCACATATACCTGTCACTACATCTTGCATTGAATGTTTAAAGCTTGGGGTGTTTGGCAATTCACTTGCATTCAATACTGACTCACTAGAAAAGTGGGCTGATGTATCAAAGGATTTCACCCATTCTCTGTCTGTGGGTAAATGTGATGGTACACATTAGGAAAGATTCTTATGAAACCAGCCATTTTACCTATCAGTGAAATCAAATGTAGCCAAAATATCAAATATGAGTTTGATATTTCCTGATTCTCTACAGTTTATAAAATAACTAAATAAGACCTAAAAGATGCTTCTAAACACTGCATCTTTAGACCAAAGACCACAAAATAGAAAAAAGCAGAAGGAAGAAGAGACGATGTTTTAGTGACATCCTTAAACAACAAACCTCAAGCAGAATAATGTTAGCCCAGTCTTTCTTGATGCTACCTTGTATATCAAAGCTACATTGTATTGGCCTCTTCAGGAAGAAATAAAAATGTATTTCACTCCTCTTTTCCTTTCTTTGAATGGCACTTAGTTTGTGGTTGCAAAGGTGTTTTTTCAGTGTTTATATGTTTACACCGGTGATGGCTATTTTCCTTTTGGTGGGGTTTTATCAGTTATTATAGGTTTAAACCTAAAACCAGATAGCCTATTCATATCATACCCGTGTGGGGGGCAACTGTTGACAGAGGCTGACAGAGAGTAGTACGAGTGGCGGAGAGACGGCCTGAGGCACTGTGATCGGTGCTGGAGCATATTATGCATTGCATTGTTTCTGCATAACAAACCACCTGATTAGCGTATTACGCATTGCATTGTTTCTGCATAACGAACTACCTGATTAGTGTATTACGCATTGCATTGTTTCTGCATTACAAACTACCTGATTAGCTTTTACGCATTGCATTGTTTCTGTATAACGAACCACCTGATTAGCATATTACGCATTGCATTGTTTCTGCATAAAGAACTAGCTGATTAACGTATCCCGCATTGAATTATTTTTAAATTGCACAGTGCCTGATTCTAGCATTACGAGTTGCATTATTGTTACTTTGCAAAGTGCCTGATTCTAGCATTACGAACTGCATAGCATTGTATTAGGACTGCGGTGGAACGTTTAGAAGTGCTCATTAATATCGCCAGAACTGACATGGGCTGGCTAGCCTAATGATCGTCCAGAAGGAATATTACAAATCCGCATATGTTGGATTTATATCGTGTGGTCTTATCGTATATCTTTTATATATATATTTATACTTGTTTTTATGAAACTCATGTGGAGTCTATTTGTGGTGTCATAATTGGGTTGCTGTGAACGTGGTTGCAAATACTTTACACATTTGCCTTGAAGATAAGCCTGGCTGCTCATATTTGGCCTAAGGTACCTACCTTAGCCAACCAGGGATCCCGGGTCTAACACAGACTCATCCTGGAACTTCCCAAATGTTCACACATCATCCCCCACCTCAGAAACCTCCACTGGCTGCCCATACAGAAGATTTGCCAGTTCAAGATCCTCACGCATGCCTACAAGGCCCTCCACGATCAAGGACTTACTTACATCAACCATCGAATGAACTCCCATCAACCCTCTAGGCACCTGTGTTCCTCCACAATCGCCCTCACCCACAACCCCTTTAATCCGTTCCAGTCAGAGCCGCAGCAGAAGCCGCTCCTTCTCCTACAGTGCTGCCAACACCTGGAATGATTTGCCTCTCTACCACCCAACAGCACCATCCTTGGTGGACTTCAGGAAGAGACTCAAAACCTGGCTTTTCGACAGAGACACAGCATCCTCGGCACCCACATAGCCCTAGGGGTGACAGTGCAGCGCTTTACAAATGCTGATTGATTTATTGATAGGGCCAGAGCCCTCATACGTATACCCCAAAGTTCCTTTGATGAGGGAGGTGACTTCAAAGAACCTCCTGAAGTGAACAAGGATCCATTTCAGCCCAGCAGTGGCTCCAGACTACCAGTAGGGACAAATTAACCCTTTGAGTGAGAGCAGGACACATCCTATTCAGATGTTTGTTTGAGCTACCTCTCCCCCTCTCAGCTCAGTAAGGCTATCAGTATGATGAATGCAGATGCATCTCCTGTCACACCCAGTGTAGTGGCTGTCTAGAGAGTATGCACAAAGTGCACCTGTCACCGAGGGCAGACGTGTATTGGAGACAGGCTGCAAGGCACACAGAACACAGTAAAGAGCAGAAAACTATCCACTTTCTAAAAGGGGCATTTCTACAATATTACTGTTACGTCCAAATTTACCATTACAGATGATTTATTTTTACTATTCCAACCATAGCAACTATGATGAAGCTACTCTTTTCTGATCAGGAATTACTACTTAAGAGTATATAAGGGAATTCCCCGTGCTGGCCTTTGGAATGAGTAGGCCTCATAGCAGTAAAAACAAATTTTCCACTGCCAGGATATATATAACCTAAAAGTACATGTCCTGCCTTTAAGTTATACAGCACACTCCCTTTAAGGTCACTTAGGGCCTCCCTTAGTGGAGACTTATGTCTGATAAAAGGGGAGTTTAAGGTTTGGCAAGTGGTTTAAATGCCAAGTTGTAGTGGCAGTAAACAGCTTACAAAGTCGCTGCCATCGTAGGCTTGAGAGAGGTTTAAAGGCCTACTTGGGTGGGTGCCACAACCAGTGCTGCAGGCCTACGAGTAGCATTTAGATTACAGGCGCTGGATGTATGGGATACCACTTTACAAGCATCTTAAGAGAAAACTAAATATGCCTATCATGTGTGTACCAATGGCACCATGTTTTAAGTGAGAAATACATGCAACTTATCACAAGCTACCAGTGGTCCTAAGGCCAACAAAAAGATACAGCAAAAAGAGGGAGGTAAAAAGTTGGGGAAGACCATCCTAAGCATGACAGGTCTAGCATCCGCAGCAAGGAACATTTACTATTTGTGAGAAAGCAGAGGCATAGCATAGTCCAGCTGTTGACGCTGGCTTGTGCTGAGTCAGGCTGGTTCCTGCCCCTCGAAGATGTGACACAGGAGCAGTACCAGTTTTGGTAGGTTTTACTCTGGTAAATAGGCAAATGATGTGCAGGTGGAGGAACCTAAGCAGCTGAACCATCTTCAAAATCTCTTGAAATGGGGCTCACTGGACTTTTTTCCATCCGTAAGTTGGAAGAACTGCTGAAGTGACTTGCAACGCAGTGCAGGACCTCCATGAGGATAGGCCTGCGGCCCTCCACTAACCACTGCTGAATTACTACCATACCTTGCGACTCCAACAAGTGGGAAATCAGAGCACGCAGGACGTGGACAAGACGTTTTGTTGTCTGCCTCGGAGAGGACTGAGTTGTTTATGCAGCTTAGCCTTGTACAAAAGAGAGTCTCAAAGGAATCTAGGAAACTGACCCCTGTGGTCCACAGAGAAGTGAAGAACAAGAGCCCCCCTTGGAAGACTGAATTTGCAAGCCTAGAGAGACTGTGCCTTTAGTTGTGGCCCTAAAAACACAGGTTGGAGAAGTAACCTCCACCACCTCCCCCTTGCATCTGCCGTCTGGATGCCACAGAAGCGCTCCTGGAAGTTTGGGGTCCTTGGAACTATCCAGAAAGAACGTACACAATTTTTAACAACACTGAGCTCAGAAACGTGTTCCAAGCTCAGTGTTGTCAAACATTGTACAATTTCTTTCTGGATGCTTCCAAGGCTCCCAAACGTCAAGGAGAGCTTCTGTGGCACCCAGACTGCAGATGCAAGGGGGAGGTGGAATTTACTTCTCCAGCCATCGTTTTTTAGGGACAGGTGTGGTATCCAGGTCGCCACTGGATTTTAACGTGCAAGGTCTGAACAAAGACCCTAAGAGCTGGAAAAGGCAGCAAAGGAACCCCAGAGGTGAGAGATCTTAGGGACTTCAGTTTGTCCTCATCGTAGGTAGCATTTGGTGCTGAAACTCAAAGCTCCAGCAGTGAGCCTGAGTGTAATGAATACTGTCTCCTACAACCCAGCACAGCAGTCTTTTCTGCCCTGCTGAAGGAGCCTTACTGCCAAGAAGGTAAAAGTATGTCAGAAGGAAAACTGTTGACCTGTGCTTAATTTGAAAGAAAAGAAGTGCCATGCCTGCGTCAGGAGCTCACAGCATCTAACATCCCCCATTGCCCCTGTCATCACTAGCAATGGCAGTACCAACACAACTACAAACCATCACACTCCTTCTAGTTAGATAGTTCAGTTCATTCTGAGCCCCCAATAAGAATGGCTTGGGCGGCAGGTATTAGTCATTTTTATATGAAAATAATAAAAAACTGTTGTGCATATCTGGAAATTAGGCAAACATCTCCACCATGTGGCAGACTGTCATAAGTACAGTTGCTGCCAATTGAGTGCTGGTGCTGTTCACCGGAACCCACCGGCTCAAATTAAGCACTGCTGTTCACCAGTGTTGTGCCTTTTTCAACAACTTCATTTCTCCTTACCCTGTTCAACATTTTTTGTCATTTTGTTTGGGAATTGTATCTGTTTCATTTCTTGACTGTACACCAGTGTTTTGCTTTTTTTTAACAACTTCATTTCTCCTGACCCTGTTCAACATTTTTTGTCATTTTGTTTGGGAATTTTATCTGTTTAATTTCTTGACTGTAATATTATACTGGCACTGCTAAAACAAGTGCTTTCTGAGATAGACTATGGCCACTCTAAGCCACAGCGACCAGGAATACCTGAGACACCACACTGAAAATTATATTTTACTTCTTGAACGCTGGCTTCCTTAACTTTATGGGAGATCATGTCTTGCACCTACACAGCAGGTAATATTCTACTCCTGCACAATTTTGATATTCAGGTTCCCATTTCACTTAACCTTAGCTGGAGTTTTCTTCAAAGAAAAGAAATTGCAAGCTTACAGTTTTATACTTGCTATCCCCATGCACAGATCTCCATGCATGCTGCTTCCCAAAAATGCATTGGATTACTTGCAATTCCTTGTTTTGGTTCATGTTAGTTTGCAATTAGTCAACCACAAATCTATGTATCTTAACGATTTTAAATATATGTAAGAATAACAAATAGCACAAATAAATACATAACTTGGAAGTACTGGATTATGTGTTTCACCTTGGAGCACGACTCTGAGATTTATTTCGATAATTGACGTTCCAGGGACAATGTTCCCATCCGCCCTCTTTTATCAACTATTTATGAAAAGTTCAGTGTCGTGTGCCATTAAAGGGGGGCTCTAAAATAAATTGACCACTGTATGGATTGTTTTAGTAAGTCTTGCCTTCTGGTGCCCAGATATAAATAAAAAGTACTCTCTATTTCCACGCTAGAGGCAATCCGTGTGAGGAGCTCAACCCATTGAAGAGTGAAGTGAAGTATTTCAACAAAACGAATATTTACTCAGCAGGTCAGTGCAGAAAAATGTATTAAATAATACATGGTTTTAAACCTAAAAAAAAGGTGACCAAGGGACCCGAAATGTTCTATTACTTACCGTTAATCTTCATTACTCAGGGTCCCGTTGTTCTCGTCCCATTCACAACAAAGTGGAGGTAACCCATCTCCCGACAGACTAAAAGACAGAGGAATGCTGGGACTCTTACCCTGCCCCTCCCACTGGCAGTAAATAAGCAGTACTTACCCAGCATTCCTTTCGCCTGAACCACAAAGCCCCCAACAGGAAGGCCGGTTGCCCGGGAGGGAGGGCGTGGCGCATGAATGGCACGAGGACAACGGGACCCAGAGTGATGAAGATTACCTGTAAGTAATAGAGCATTACTCCTGGGTCCCTTCTGTCCTCGTCCCATTCATAACAAAGTGGAGAATACCAAAGTAGAAAAACAGGCCTTCCAAAACCCACAAGCAAACTCAGGAAACCACACCAAAGACAGCAACCCAAGGGAAGCAAAAGGAAGAACTGCCGGAAACCTCAGGCAGAGCACCCAGACAGGAGGGCGCCCCACCAAGCAGAGAATTACCCATCAAAACAACGGGAGGACAGCACGATGAGGAGGCGGACAACTAACAGAGGCCATACAGCACTCAACAGGAGAACCCTCCAGCAAACAAGGGAAGGGGAGAGCAAGGACAACAAAAACCAACCGAGGCAGCCAACAACAACAATAAAATCTGTGCTGAGGCCACCCAAAGAAGAAGCTCAATGGCCCACCAGGCCAGCAAGCAAGAACCAAGCAAAAGGGACATAACCAAGACCCGGAACCAAGGAAAACAGGAGGTGACAGCAACAGCAAGGAGGCATCCAACCAGAAAAGAGAGAACCCAGGCCAACCGAAAAGGAGGCACCCGAAAGAGAACCCAAAGGCAAAGCCGCAGAAGGGAAACAGGCCCCACAGCAACCGACACTCCGACCTAAAGCGGACCAGAGAAAAACGAAGCCCCAACAGGAGAAGACCAAGGGTGCCCACGGGACAAAAAGGCAGAGAAGCCCACCAAGGACAGGACCACCCAGACCAAACCAGAAGAGGTGGGAAGCAAAGGCCAGGCCCAAGCCACCCCCCCAACCAGAACAACCCAGCCCCAGAGAGCCCATAGGACAAAGGCCCCGGAACCCCACAGAAGAGCACCAGGCCCCAGGAAAGAAGGCCAGCACCAACCACGTGAGCCGACAGGCTAAGAGGGAAAGCCAAGGCACCCACACACAAAAACTGGGGAAACACAACCCCGGAAAAACACCCGACAAGGCCCTAGGAGCCAGAAGGAAGCAAGCCCGGCAGAGATCAGAACCCAGCAGGCCCAAACACAGGCCATGAAACAAGGCCCCAAACAGAACCAGGGCCCACCAGGAAGCCCAAGCAGCAAGAACCGACAAGGGAAACCCCCAAGAAAAACGAGACCAGGGGAAACCAAAGAAGAAAGAGAAACAAGAGGGCACCCATGACCCAAAGAAGATAGCCCCAACAGAACACCCCAACCGCAAACCTGGGATGACCGGAGCAGGAAGCCACAGCCCGGAGAAGGCAGACACCGACCACCAGAGAAGAGGCGCAACTGCCCACAAACGGAACAGGCAGTCAACCAAATGACGCAGAGAGCCCAAGACCAGAGCAAGGGAACCCCAAGGGAGCCAACACCAACAGCAAACCAGCCATACCAGAGACCAGTGAAAGAACAGGCCAGCCAGAGACGCCCCCAAAAAGACCAGGCAGAATGCATGGCCAACAACACACAGGCCAGCAAAGACCGGGGGACCATAACCAGGAGCCCACAGGGACACAAAAGAAGCGGGACAGGCCCAAGCACCACAGCCTGGAAACCCCAACTCCCAAGGGGAAAAGAACCCCCAAAACCAGTCCAGCCACAGAGGCAACAGAAGCCAGGGCGGAAGTCAAGCAGACTGCACAGGCAAACCAAACTCCACGGCCCAGCACGCACCAAGGGAAGTCAGGAGCAGGGAAGAAATCCCCAGGGCGGAAAGCAGGTGACAGAGGACAAAGCAGCTGGGCAATCAGAGCCAAAGCCAAGCAACCCACCCAAACAGAACCTGGCGGCCCAACCCACATCCGGGGAAGGCCGAAGATGGGAAGGCCTCAGATGTGCACAGGCAAAGCAAAGACCGGGAGGGCGCAGATACCACCGGCACCGAACCGCCAGACCACGCCGAAACCCAAACAGGGCAACGGCCCAAAAGCCCGGACCAGCAAGGGCTGAGAACACAGAGGACACACGGCCCCCACCACCCTACACGGGAACAGAGGCCCAAAGAGGCCACAGCAGAGAAAGAGCCGCCAGCAGCTAAATGGACAAAACCAAAAGGCAGAGAGCAAGCAGCCCCGGAGACAATAGGCGGAGCAGCCAGAAGGACAAGCATACAGAGGAAGCCCACAGCACCCGGAAGTCCCATGCGGACTCCCAACCAGACACAAACCAGGACCGACCCAGCCGAACCACAGAGAACAGATGAGAGCAGGCGCAGACAGGTAAGGAAGGCAGCAGGTCACCAGATCCTTCCAAAAACACAGCCACAGACCCCCGGGCATCAGCAGCCAGGCCAGTAGACAACCGCAGAGGCAAAGGGAATACCACAGGACCCCCCCACAGGGGGGGTGGGCATGCTGCCCCACCCACAGCAGGAGCAGGCAAGCACGGAAGACAAGAGCGCGTGACAGGCCAAGACAGGCCCAGCCGGAGCCAAGAGGTCACAATGGCAGGAACACACCAGCGCTATACAATAACATCTAACATAAAATAACATAACACCACACCCACAAGGACCAGAACCCGACAGCAGAGGGACCAGCCACCCCATAGGTGGAGAACATGCCAGACAAAAAGCATGGGAGAACGCCAGGCGAAAACGCACCCCAGAGCTGGCAGAAAACCACCGCACAGCCAGCCACAACAGAGCCCTACCAGGCAGCCCAGGAGTGCCGCAAGCGAGCACCCGGGCAACCCTGAGCAGACAGCACCTGAAGACCCAGGCAGACACCCCACCAGGCCACAATCAAGCACAAAAGCCAGCAGCAACAGGCAGAACTTGGCAAATCCAAAAATAGGTACAATACAGGCCGGACCCCTAGGAACTAAGCCAATTGTACCAGGTATTCCCAAGCGGGCCCCCATCCAGGAACTAGTCAGGACCGACCCAGCCTAACGCCAGAGACCAGACTAGAGCAGAATCTCTCAGAGAGATATGGCCGCAAGCCAGGAGTCTACAGGGAGGAAGGTTCAAAGGCACCCGGCAACCACAAGGGGGCACCGCCGGAGGCCAGGCAGAAGCAGCCAGAAGCCCGCCGACCAAGAGCGATTGGAGCACAGCCCCCGGACCGCTACACACAACCAAGGAGAAACAAGAACACCCCTAGCAGAGAAGCATAGGGGACCCAAAACCCAGCAACGGAAGTGCCCGGGATCCAACAGCCACTGGACAGCGCCAGTGCAAAAAGGCTGCAGGCCACAAGAAGGGTCAACTAAGGCAGAACAACAGGACAACATGGGGGAAGAAGGGCCAACGAAGGTGGAACAAATGGACAACATGGAAAAGCCGTGACTCAACCTGAGCCAAAGAGAACCACCAGAACCAGGCAAGGACAGCACCACCCCCCACGCCACCAGCGAATCATGCCGGAGGAGGAAGACGCAGGCCAGCGCAAGCCAAGGTGAATCCAACAGTCCCAGGTATCCCCATCCAGGCACCAAGCAGGCTCCACCCTGCGAACTTCCAGGACCAGACGAGTCCAGAGGAGCACAGGGCAGTACGCCCAAAGGTAAGAAAGCACAAGAGGAACCAGACAGGAAGCAGGGCACAGAAAACAGATGAAGAACAGCACCCAACACAAGCAAACGAAGAGGGGGCCCGCAGCGTGAGGAACTCCCAGCTAAGAGGCAAAACACAGGACACCCGAGGAGAAGCAAGAAGCCACTGAGGCACCAGAGTAGGAGAGGAGCACCGAAATGCCCCGCAGCTGCAGGGACGGAGAGGGCCGACCTGGACACCCCAAGAGCACACCGGCAAGGGAGGCAGACCCGGAAACGGAGACCGGACCATCACCCGCCGGGGAAGCAGGGAAAAAAGAAATCACCAGCACCCGGAATCCCAAGGCGGGTCCCCAACCAACTGACCAGGCCCAACACAAGAAATCTGCAAAGACCAGAGGAGAGAAGCCCTCCCCAGGGACGAATGGCCATAGGCAAAACCCAGGCAGCCCGGACCAGCAACCCCAAGACACAGGACGCAGAAAAGGAGCCCTTGCTGGGAGGTTAAGCGATCGGCCCAGAATCACAGGATGGCGGGCGTCACTGCCAAAGCACGAACTCCGACCCCCGGCTGCAAGGTCCACTGCCCCAGCTGTAGATGCCACGTCCTCACCCCGGCAGCACAAAACAAGTGCACCAGGAAAAGTCCCGCAGAACCTAGAACACTCCAAAATATAAAGACCTCTCAGAGGCTAGAACTCCGGACACTAGGGCCATGAAAATGCCCCACTGCCCACTGTGTGAAGACGGCCGCCAACGTAGGGACACCCACCAAAAGCACCAGGCCATAGCCGGACTGTGGACAGCGGCACACAGGAGGGGAGACAGACAGAAATAGGCATCCCCCCACTGACCGTGAAGCAGCCACAAAAGAAGAGCATGACCTCTGGTCACTCCCCACACCGCACGGCTCCTCCTGGTTGCCCGTGACTGCCCCTACTGCTGCTGCTGCTGCCAAGGGTTCACTGCTGGTGTGCCCCTGGTAACTGTTTTCACGGTACTGTATTGTTGCTCTGTTTTTTCTCCTCCTTTCTGGCTGTTATTTTGTTTTCCTGCTCTTCTAATTGCCGTTCCTGTACCCTCGCCCTCTGTGCCCCCACCTGCTCCCTGCTTCCTGCCGCTGCTCCCCGCTGCCCCGCCCCCTTTTTCCTTCTGTGCCCTGTGCCCTCGCCCATTGGCCGCCCCGCTCCCGCCTCCCAGCTGTTCCTCCCTCCCACTTGGCCTCTAATGGAGGGCGCCGCGCGGCAGTGAGTGTGACCTGACCTCTGGTCACTCCCCACGCCACACGGTTCCTCCTTTTTGCCCGTGACTGCCCCTACTGCTGCTGCTGCTGCCAAGGGTTCGCCGCTGGTGTGCCCCTGGTACCTGTTTTCGTGGTACTGTATTGTTGCTCTGTTTTTTCTCCCCCTTTCTGGCTGTTATTTTGTTTTCCTGCTCTTCTAATTGTTGTTCCTGTACCCTGGCCCTCTGTGCCCCCCAACCGCTCCCCGCTTCCCGCCGCTGCTCCCCGCGGCCCGCCCCTTTTTTCCTTCTGTGCCCTGTGCCCTCGCCCATTGGCCGCCCCGCTCCCGCCTCCCAGCTGCTCCTCCCTCCCACTTCGCCTCTTATGGAGGGCGCCGCGTGGAAGCGCAGCGGACACGCGCAGCGGGCGCGCCGCTGGCGCACCAAAGGCAAGCCCATCTGCGCCTGGACCGCGCCTAGAGCCAGAACCCCTGGCCCCCGCAACCCCCCGCAACACCAGACTGCACCCTCCACACACTCAACACCAAACGATACCACCCCTGCTACCGGGCCACCCCTAAGCACACCCAAGGACACTTCACCTGCCGGAACTGCAGATACACCAGCATCCAGCCCTACAAACCACCAGCCAGCGGGCACAACCACCTCCGCTGCATCCTCCTCAACACCCGCTCCGCTCGCAAGCACGCCATCGAACTCTGGGACCTCCTAGACTCCACCGCTCCCGACGTCGCCTTCCTGACGGAGACCTGGCTGAACGCCACCTCAGCACCAGACATCGCCATAGCCATCCCTGAGGGCTACAAGATCTCCCGCAGAGACCGCACCAACGGAGTGGGAGGGGGAATCGCCATCATCCACAAGGACACCCTCAGAGTCTCAACCAACACCGACGACACCCTCACCACCGCCAAGCACATGAACTTCCAGATCCACACCGACTCCAACACCACCCTCAGAGGAACTCTCGTCTACAGACCACCCGGACCACAACCACAGTTCTGCGACACCATCGCCGACCTCGTCAGCACCCACGCCCTCGCATCCACAGACTACATCCTCCTCAGGGACCTGAACTTCCACCTCGAAAACAACAACGACACCAACTCCACCGCCCTGATCGACAACCTCACCAACCTCGGACTCAAACAACTCGTCACAACACCCACCCACGCCGCTGGACACACACTGGATCCCATCTTCTCCACAAGCCCCCACGTCTCCTTCAACCACACCACCGAACCCCACTGGACCAACCACAGATGCGTCCCCTTCACCTTCAGGAAACCCACCACACACCACCGCACCCAACAGCTACCACGCCGCCGCTGGGGCAAGGTCACCAAGGACCAACTGACTACCACCCTCGCCTTGAGACCACCCGCCGACCCCACCAACCCAGACACCGCCGCCGTGGATCAATGACTGCGCCAACACCCTCCCCCCTCTCAAAACCTCCACGACTAACCACACCAACATGAAAGCCGCCTGGTTCACCGAAGACCTCCGGACCTCCAAGCGCACCTGTCGGAAGCTAGAGAAGAAATGGCTCCACGACCGAACACCAGACAGCCACGAGGCCCACAAAAGCGCCACCCGCAGACACCACCAACTCATCAGAACCGCCAAGAGGACCGCCTTCAAGGTCCGGTTAGACAACAACGCACGCAACACCAAAGAACTCTTCAGCATCGTGAAAGAACTCTCCAATCCCAGGTCCAACACCAACGACATCCCACCATCACAAGACCTGTGCGACTCCCTGGCCACTTTTTTTCCATCGCAAGATCGCCGACATCCATGACAGCTTCAACTCCGACACCCCCACACCCACCACCGAGCCCACCACCCCTGCGATCACCACCCGCACACGCCACATGACCGCCTGGACTCACGTCAGAGACGAAGACACCATCAAAACCATGAACTCCATCCACTCCGGATCCCCATCCGACCACTGCCCTCACCACGTCTTCAACAAAGACAGCACAACCATCGCACCCCACCTCCGGAAAACTATCAACAGCTCCTTCGAGACAGCAACCTTCCCGACAAGCTCGAAGCACGCCGAGATCAACGCCCTTCTGAAGAAACCCAAGGCGGACCCCAAGGACCTCAAGAACTTCCGGCCCATCTCCCTGCTCCTGTTCCCGGCAAAAGTGACAGAGAAAATTGTCAACAAACAGCTGACCCGCTACCTCGAAGCCAACAACGTCCAGGACCCATCCCAATGTGGATTCCGCAGCAACCACAGCACCGAGACCGCCCTCATCGCCGCCACTGACGACATCAGGATCCTGATGGACAAAGGAGAAACAGCCGCCCTCATCCTCCTGGACCTATCAGCTGCCTTCGACGCGGTCTGCCACCACACCCTAGCAGCGCGCCTCCATGGCGCCGGAATTCAAGAGAAGGCCCTGGCCTGGACCACATCCTTCCTCTCCGGCAGAACCCAGAGCATTCACCTCCCTCCATTCTGCTCAAGAACCACCGAGATCATCTGCGGCGTCCCACAGGGTTCCTCCCTCAGCCCGACGCTGTTCAATATCTACATGGCTCCACTCACCCACGTCACACGACAACACAACCTCAACATCATCTCCTACGCCGACAACACCCAGCTGATCATATCCCTCACCGAAGACCCAACACCGCCAAAGCCAACCTCCACAGAGGAATGAAGGCCGTCGCCGACTGGATGAAGGACAGCAGACTGAAGCTGAATTCAGACAAGACGGAGGTTCTCATCCTCGGACCCACCCCATCAGCCTGGGACGACTCCTGGTGGCCCACGGCGTTAGGCACACCCCCGGAACCCACCGACTATGCACGCAACCTGGGGGTCATCCTCGTCTCCTCCCCCTCCATGACGAAGCAAGTCAACGCCGTCTCTGCGTCCTGCTTCAACACCCTCCGAATGCTCCGCCGGATTTTCAAGTGGATCCCTCCCGACACGAGAAAAAACGTCACACAGGCCCTCATCAGCAACAGACTCGACTACGGAAACGCCCTCTACTCGGGAACAACAGCCAAGCTCCAGAGACTCCAGAACGCCTCGGCACGACTGATCCTCGATGTCCCCCGACACAGCCACATCGCACCCCACCTGAGAGGCCTGCACTGGCTCCCAGTCAACAAGAGGATCACCTTCAAGCTCCTCGTTCACGCACACAAGGCGCTACACAACACCGGACCAACATACCTCAACAACCGATTCACCTTCCACACCACCACCCGCAACCTCCGCTCTGCCACCCTCGCCCTCGCCACAGTTCCTCGCATCCGGAAAACCACCGCTGGAGGCAGATCCTTCTCCTACCTCGCCGCCAAGACCTGAAGCGATCTCCCTGCCAACCTACGACAGACCCAGGACCTGCTGGCCTTCAGAAGACTTCTCAAGACCTGGCTCTTTGATCAGTAGCAGACCCCCCTCCCCCCCCCAGCACCTTGAGACCCTCTCGGGTATGTAGCACGCTTTACAAATGCATGATTGACTGATTGATTGATAAACTGGCCATGAAAAACAGGAAATAAACCGTTACATATAACTCACCCGGAGCGGGGTCCAGGACACCACCAGGAACAAGGCCCTCACCCCAACTGCCAGCCCAAGGCATCTACCAAGGCCACGCCAGAGCTGGGAAGGCCAGGATACAGCAAGCCAGGCCTCAGGAAGACACGCCCAGTAACCCGGAATCAACCGGGATGCCGGCACACCAGCCGAGCACCACGACCATTCTATCGACAGATAGAAAAAAAGAACAGGAGGAATGCTGGGTAAGTACAGCTTATGTACTCCCAATGGGAGGGCCAGGGTTAGGGTCCCAACATTCCTCTGTCTTTTTTTCTGTCGGGAGATGGGTTATCTCCACTTTGTTATGAATGAGACGAGGACAGGAAGAACCTGGGGGTTAATGGCATCCTGAATAGCCATGTCGCCTAAATCGAATTACAGCACCTGAAGCCATATTTGGCATTTACAGAATTAGTTGTCTTTTACACTGTTCTTGTGAATGGAAAACGTGTGTAACTTTTTGTGGTTTCTCTAAATGCTATTCACTTATGCCTGGTAGGCTGTATAGATCTGTGTTTTGTGTGTATGATTCCATCCAAATGGCTACATTGTCTTTAGATCAGTACTGGCGCTCTGTATGACTTGCAAATTAAATAAATTAAATATTATGTAATAGGATTTTCAGGATGATTAGGAAGCTGGGATCCATGCCAGAGTTTTAGAAGATCCATGTAAGAAAAAGTTACGGATTCTATTCATAGGTAAAAAAAAACTACTGGGAGCACTGAATAGATTTTCAAGATGGACAGCGATAGTGCAAGATTTTTAACACATGCCACAGAACGAATGAGAATGGAAATAAATTAAATTCTCCATAATTATAGTGCAAGATTTTTAACACATGCCACAGAATGAATGTGAATAGAAATAAATTACATTCTCCATGATTATAGTGCAAGATTTTTAACACATGCCACAGAACGAATGTGAATGGAAATAAATTACATTCTCCGTGATTATCGTGAAAATAGTCATGAATCAGGCCCTTGTGAACATATTTTGGACACCCTTTGATTAAAAAGGATGTTAGAAAAGGGGTTTCTGGTTGGCTAGGGTATGCACCTAAGCCAGGCAGAACCCACCCCTCTAGTTAGGGTATGGGAGTTACACACACAAGGTAGCCCCAGCTCACCTCCTTTGTAGCTTGGCAAAGCAGTCAGGCTTATCCCAGAGGCAATGTGCAAAGTGTGTGCTCAACAGACACACACACACACCAGTGACACTCTAGACACACCACAAAAAGAGACTCCACACAAGGTTTTATACAAATATCCTTTGTATTATACATAAAACACATTAGACCAGAATCACATAAATCACTTTTCCAACTAGGCAATTATCATCATAACATCACAAGATAGTGCAATCAAGGAAATGCTTATAGGTTACACCCGTTATAAAACAGCATGGAGACATTATGCATAACACCATCACTGTACATATCTAAAGTACATTAGGCCTCAATCCCTGGGTTCACCATTACTTTGTCAACTCAGTAATACAGTGCAAACACCTCATAAAGTTAACCCTCAGGGAAACTTTGCTTCCATAACAGGGATTCCTCTGCACCTCCCAGGCAGCCCGTGCTGCCAGGAAATGCTCTACCAGTTTTCTTGGAGCAAGCCAGGGGCACATATCACACAGGGGCAGTGTGGTTTGAACGTGGGGAAAGAAGCTGTATGAATCCCCACCTCATAACGTACAGCTCGGTGCGACTTGGCCCAGAGCATGCCGTCCGAGTGCGCGGCCACTGGCTGAAGAGATTGGGCCACCTCCCGGACCTTCGAGAAAGGAAATGTGTAGGAACCGCCGGACTGTACCTGCTTTAGCCCTATGGCAGGGCTGGGAGCAAGCCCGATGGCTCCGGTGGAACGCAACAATATAGCGAGACTCAACAAGCAGCACCACGCTCCCAGTTAGCTCCATAACCAGAAGGGGGCGGAGCACCACCCAGCGTTGGGAGCCCTCACTGTTCTCCGTTGCGAAGGATACAAGGCTCTCCGCGTGTTGCCACTCGTCGGCCTGGTCCTCCTGGTAATGCGTCCAATGGGCTATGAGGGCAGACTGCCCATGCTGGGTAGGGCTTCCCACTGCAGTAGTTCCGCATGACCAAACAACCCCTCGAAACAACTTCCCACAGTGTGGGACAGTGACGCTGAAGCCTGATACACGCGCTGGTGTCCAGAGCAGAGCCAGCGTTACTCACACACTGAAGGCAGGGGAGCAGCCAATTTTGGTGTGAGGCTTGTGGTGTCTTCCAGAACGGAGTGCTGCTCCTTGCCAGGAATGCCTCGGCAGGAAAAGTAGAAGGCAAGGTAGGTGGGGAAGTTGCCACTGAGGTATCACAGCGCGCTGAGTTATAAGGTGCACAACATGCGCCTTGATCACATCAGCCTCATCGCCAAGAGAGATCAGCGTTCTCACCAACCGGTTAGACTGCAAATAAAGGGAAGCGCCCACCATGCGCTGGCTTTTCAAGCAACACCGGGCAGGCTACCAAGCCAGGGAGATCACTGGGGCACACAGGCAGGAAACAGGCCAGCACACAGGGTCCTTGTAAGCAAAGAGATAGTCCATCCAGCAGGTCAGCCCAGCAATAGCGGCCTGTGCCCTGCCAGGGCTAGAGTGGGGGGGAGGGGACAAAATAATAAAAACAGCTGTCGGTGGCATCACGCTTTTGTGTATTCTGGGTATAGGCTCCCAGAATGCACTGCAGCCAATCCTGATGCTACATGAAAGCAGCGTCAGGAGTGGCCTGAGAGCTGGGACTTTGCGCTCCCTGGCAGACTAGGAGCCTGTGCCTGCTCTCTCCAGCCCCAGCAACGCAGTTGTGGCTGGAGAAAGCTTCACTGCGAATGTAGGTTTAGCCGTCCTGATACGGCCAGCCAAACCCTCATGCGCAGAGAAGGCAGCGCACTACCACTCTCCCACCACAGTGGCATCCCCCTGGACCCGCCCTCAAGACTCGTCAGATTCCTGAGGGTGGGTCCAAGGGGATTAAAATAAAACAACAATAAAACGGGTTTAAAACCCGTTTTATTATCGTTTTGTTTGTGGGTGGTGGCAGGGGGTGGGGCTCCTCTGGCCTAATGGAGGGGCCGCCGCTGCAGCAAAGCAAAGCTCAAGTGGTGGTTTCTCCTGGCAGCATAAAAGCTTTTCCTCTGGTGCAATCTGTAGTGCCATCGGCATCTGGTTACAAGTCCTACAGAAAGTCTAAAATTATGGGGTCACAGCCCCAGTGTTTATACTCCAAAACTCTTTGTTTTGGAGGCACTTCAAAGAACTTTAACAAGTGCACAGCACCCCTATTCAATCCCCAGCCCTGGCTCGAGACACACTACAGGGGGGCGGGCACAGCATTGTGAAAGGTAGGCACATCCCTATTCAGGTGCAGGTGTAAACTCCTCCCACTACTCTAGATGCCGCCATGGCCTATTCAGCTCAACTATGAGTCACCCAGGAAAGGCAGGACACACCTCAACGCCTGTGTGACTATCTACAGTGATGCATATGCCATGCTCCTGTTAGTCCAAACCAGAGCTTGAATACACAAACAGGAAGGGCACAAAGTCATAAGCACACAGAAATACCTACTTCTAAAAGTGGCATTTCTTTTTTAGCAATAACAAATCCGCCTTCATCAATAAACAGGATTTATAACCTCTATTCCAAACATACCAAACATACCAACACTACCTCTCTCATATCTGAAATTCCCACTCAAACTCATATCAGCAATGCAATGCAAAGGAGCAGCCTCACAGCAGTGAGAAACCAAATAGGTTGTTTGTCACTACCAGGACATGCCACACAGCAAAGGCACATGTCCCACTTTTTACCTACATCTCACCCTGCCCATAGGGCTACCTATGGCCTACCTTAGGGGTGAGCTATATGTAGTAAAAGGGGAGTTTCAGATGTGGCAAACACTTTAAGTGCCACATCACTGTGGCAGCAACCTGCGCACGCAGGCCCTGCAGGGGCAGAGGCCTGAGACAGGTTTGAAAGGCTACTTTGGTGGGTGGGGCAAGCAGCGCTGCAAGCCCACGAGTAGCATTCAATGTACAGGCCCTGGGTATATGGGATACCACTGTAAAAGGGACTTACAGGTAAATTAAATATGCCAAACAGGTTTAGACCAATCTTACCAAGTTTACAGGAGAGAGCACATGCACATTAGCACTGATCAGCAGTGGTAAAGTGCCCAGATTCATAAAACCAATAAAAACAGGTTAGAAAAAATACAGGAGGAAGGCAAAACGTTTGGGGGTAACCCTGCAAAAAGGGCCATTCCCAACAAAGGAGAAGCTCAAAGTACTCGAGGCCTGACCTACAATAGTGTTTTGCACTTGAAAAGACCACGGTGTGCAGAAATGCAGGTCTCGAAAATGCAAACCCTCAATCGCAATGTACTAAAGGTCCACTTTCTGGACTCACACAGTCTAGCTTGATATAAGATATCTGAAGTTATGAAAGCCTCCAAAACGATCAAACAAAATAGCACAACTTACAGGGTATTAATTCAAGTAACCATGTGATGGATAGACAAGAATTTGCACCATTTTTCTATCCGAGGATCCATAATGCCCCTGGTGGACTGCTGGGTGTTTATGTGCCAAGGAGCTTGGCTCTATGCCACTCTGACCTCAAAGGGTAGGCACCAGGGAAAGCAAGTGCAAATAAACACAGACGCTTGTGATTGTAAAAGTGTGTGCACTTCAGCACTTTTACTCTCTACGAAAGAGACAAAAAGGAAATGAATTGGGCTGGACAATGTGATTGCTGTTGTGTTGCACACTACCCTGTGCGGGACAGGTGAAAACACCCCATTAGGCGACGGCAATGCGAAGTTAACAAAACAACAACCTCCTGTGCAAAACAATATTTTTCAAAAGTGCACAAGCTTTGCAAAGTTTGCAAAAGTAGCACATTTTAAACTGAGGAAAGAATCGCAACAAAACCGCAGTTTTAGTGAGAAAATTCAAGAGCCTAAAACTTTGTATAAGAAAATTGCTCTGTAAAAACGTGTTTACAATTATTTTCTTAGTGCAGGCGAATATTCACACATTTTACTTATGTTTGCAGCCTTCACAAAGTTGGTAGTTTAAAAACTTGGCAAACATTTTTGGTGAGATTCAAATTTCTTGCACCACTTTTCCAGGACTGGTTTGGGTGTCTTCCTGGTCTAGGAACAGTCACAGCACATTCACAGAGAATTTCCAGATGGAAAATACCCTTCCTGTTTGGACCCCTTGGGATAATAATCAACATCCCCATTGCTCCTGACATGACTGGGTCGAAATGTTCCATTATAGATGTTCCAGGGCACCATATTATACATTGATAAGAAATGCAGCTAGGCATTAGGCCTGGGCTAAATTTCCATTCCGCTCGCGGAAATTGCAATAATTTGACATTTTCGCGTTCCGCGGAGAGCGCGAAAATGTCAAAATTGTCACATTCCGCAGCTTAGCAATAATTTGTTTCTTGCTTGCGCTGTAAAATAATACATTCTTGCGCGCGCGCGATCGCCTTACCTGAATCCCTGCGTTCGCCGACAAGTTTTCCCGATCCGGTCGCGTTCTCCACGAGATGTTGGATTGTTGGTAGCCATTTGCGCTGTCTCGCGACAGTTCGCGCCCGCTGTAATGTCATTGGTCACGCGATCACCTCTTTCTTCGTGCGATCATGCACCGCGAGAAGAGTGAAAACTAGATGGCCGCGCCCGCGAGCAACCGCATGGGTAAGTTGGCGAGCCGCGACCACGCAGAAAATACCACGAACGGGCGGGAAAAAAACTTCCGCATCTTCGCGATATTTCTGCGTGTTTGCGGAGATTTTTAACGTTTTCGAGATAATTTGCGAAAGTCACTTTCGCAAATTCCGCCCACCCCTGCTAGGCATACACAGTGAAACCACAAAAGCACAACCATAGAGGTGTTGTGAAGAGTGAAGCTCAGCACTTTGAGATGACCACAGACTGACATCGGTCATTTACCAATAATGTAACTATCACTCTTGTCATTTTTTCACTTTCTTTCGCTTTCTTGTGAGGCCCACGCACAGCACTGTGAATAATAATCAAGTTGGTTGGGAGACTGTAATGTATTCAATCATCTCAGTTATTTTGAATTTGGTAAGCAGATAAACAAGCAAAATTGCCATCAACACTTCACCGATTGAACTTGCAGTTCTTTGACATTTGGAGTTCGTTCTTCTAAAAGTCCTACATCAAGTATCTGAAAGACATACACACTCTTCTCAACACTACGAACATCAACCAATACTTAAATAAACCAACCCACACCACAGGCAACAGTCTCTATCTTGTCTACATCCAATGCCACTTGACAGGTCGGAGCACACAGCTGTGCCGCTCTTTGGCCATGACACGCAATACAAGTGCCATGGACATCAAGCACCCACCCAACCACAGCATCCTTGCTTCAGGGATTTCACCCCCTACACTCCCAAGCAAGACTTCACCATTCTGGCAACCAGAGTTGAAAATAAATCCACTCGTTCGCAGTCAACACCCCTACCTTACTGCCATCAATGACACTCGCTAACTTCTGATGTTGTTCCATGACCTGTGGTCAACACAATCACATTTACTAACCACAAAGCAAGAAAAGATGTAGTGGAAATCCTAACTACTAAATAGCCTCTCCAGTGTTCAATAAATTCTTGAAGCCTGTCTGGTGAAGCACAGAATCTGGATTCCCCAGAACACAAATTACAGATGTCTGCATCACTGGCAAGAGGACCAATGGCCCAAGACTCCCTCCCTGCCAGTCAAGCCCAATGTTGAGTGCCTGCCTCAATCTAAAACCCACAAACACCGATGCTTCAATGAGGAGTGTCCTACACACTGCTGCGGAGCCCACAGTGCAACGACTCCACTCCAGCATTATTAGATGTCCACCGGCTGCCCCTGCACGCCATTGCTATAGACAAGCTTCCCTACATCATCTAGAAGGCAACAACAATAAACAAAATGTCATAGATGGCAGAAGAACTCATCTTCCCAGGAGTGCTACACAATGTGTTCCCACTGTACATAAAGAATTTTGACACAGTTTTAGCCAACACCACAATATGAAACACAACTACATTGTTTCTCAAAAAATGTGTGAAATTGTTAGGGGGCAAATGTAAAATGTAACAGTTGAAGTGCACAGCTATTTTTATTTCCTGCAGTTGATACGTTTCTGTACTAAACCCATCTTCTCCTAAGAGTGAAGCCATCCCGTCGAATATCTGTTTGCAGCAGTGGGAGGACATTGTCCCACTAATGGTACAGCTGGAGACAATGATCCCACTGAAGAGATCCTTTGCTGGGTGGAGGGGAAGTAATGGTAGCTTTGGTTCCTAAAAACAGTTTTTAATGAAAGGTATGACCTACTCTTAGGTTGATTAAGCCTTCACATACTTCATATAATGTCCAAAATGTTTAAACATTCTTTGTTGAACTCGCTGAAGTTGAAGTGGGCTAAATGTCACAACATTTAACACCCACAAGAAAAAAAGTGGGCGTCATTTCCTGCAAACAGCACCAAAAATCTTTCATTTCATGTACTGGTTCTCTTCCCAGCTTCTCAAACAGCTGGAATTTCGATGCTTTGAAAACAGTAACAGGTGATTCATTTTTCATTGCGCAATAAACTTAGCTTATTCCTGGGAGTTGGCAGACACAGCCGCAATCTAGAAACGCTCACCATTCTAGGGTTAGAAAGGGTCACTACAGGACGGGGCCGCATCTCCAGTGTCTATTTAAACTTCAGATGAAATTAAAATAAATGTTTTATAAATAAATGGAATTACATACATAGCATAAGATGATTATATATGTACTTATGTCACATTCACACCAGACTATAAAATGACTATGTCTGTGTGCCCAGGGCGCATCCGGTTATGGATAACTCATTGGTGTGCGTGCTTTGTCTGTGACGTGTGCATTACTCTGAGTCCATCAACAAGGGCGGTCTCGCCTCTCGTTGCTTTTATTTAATTAGATAATTGCAATCTTTGATTTTGCTTCAGAAGCAATAGGACAACATTTGCTAATAGGAAATGCATTATAAAAAAATACAATATATTGTGACGTCAAGAACAGATGACTCCAGATAATTAAGAATGTGCATATGCCCTGGAAGAGCTTTCTCCCCATTTGCCTATGAAATGCGTAAAAGACACAGGCACTGGAGTTACCCTCTTTCTTTTCAATGAACAGTCCTTCCTTAAATATTGACAACACACCAAACTGTATTTTGGGGACCAACTACCTTTAATACTGAAGGAGTTATTTTGAAGGGGGCGGGGGGGGGGGGGGGGGGCGCTGACCTACAACGCAGGTCATATTGGAGTTCCTCGACCACTTATCGGATTAATTTTGAAACCATCTCTGCTATACCGTGTTCTGGCTGCCTATAACTCTTCTGCACTGTACTGAATGGCTGCCTTTAACCCCCTCTCCACTGCACCCTGTACTGACTACCTGTAAACCTTCTGTACTGCACTGAATGACTACCGTCAACATTTGTCCACTGCGCCCCGCTCTGACTGCCTGTAACCCTTCTGCACTGCATGAATGCCTGTACCCTCTCTCTACTGCACTCTGGCCTAGCTGTCTAGCCATTCTGCACTGCATGACTTACTGTAACCTCTCTCCACATGGCCAATTGCAACCACTCTCCACTGCACCCTGCACTAGCTGCCTGTAATGCTTCTACACCACACTGCATGGCCATCTGTACCCTCTCTCTACTGCACCCTGCACTTAGTGCCTGTTACGCTTCTACACCACATTGCATGGCCGTCTGTAACCTCTCTCCACTGCACCCTGTATTGGCTGCCTGTAATTCTCCAGCACTGCACTGCATGACTGTCTGCAACCTCTCTCCACTGCACTCTGCACTGACTGCCTGCGACGCTTCTCCACTGCACGGCATGACTGTCTGTAACCTTTCTCCACTGCACTCTGCACTGGCTGCCAGCGACCCTTCTCCACTGCACGGCATGGCCATCAGTAACCTCTCTCCACTGCACTCTGCACCTGCTGCCTGCGACCCATCTACACTGTACAGCATGACTGTCTGTCACCTCTCTCCACTGCACCCTGCACTGGCTGCCTGCAACCCATCTACACTGCACAGCATGACTGCCTGTAACCTCTCTCCTCTGCACTGGCTGCCTGTGACCCTTCTCCACCGCACGGCATGACTGTCTGTAACCTCTCTGCACAGCACCCTGCACTGGCTGCCTGCGACCCATCTACACTGCACAGCATGACTGTCTGTCACCTCTCTCCTCTGCACCCTGCACTGGCTGCTTGCGATCCATCTACACTGCACAGCATGACTGCCTGTAACCTCTCTCCTCTGCACTGGCTGCCTGTGACCCATCAACATGGCACAGCATGACTGTCTGTAACCTCTCTCCATTGCACCCTACACTGGCTGCCTACGACCCATCTACACTGCACATCATGACTGCCTGTAACCTCTCTCCTCTGCACTGGCTGAATGTGACCCTTTTCCACCGTAAGGGATGACTGTCTGTAACCTCTCTGCACTGCACCCTGCACTGGCTGCCTGTGACCCTTCTGCACTGAACAGCATGACTGCCTGTAACCTCTCTCCTCTGCACTGGCTGCAGGGCAGCGGGTTTGGGGGGACAGGCCCCCTTGGGGGATCTCAAGTGATCCCAAGGGGGTGGCAGGCTCTAGCCGATAGAAACATTATGCTGCTAACAGTGAGTTTGTTTAAGCAGAAAGAAATGAGTGGCAGTAAGCCACTCTGTAATGGCCCGTCACTGACAACTTTTATCATTTGTATCCTAGAGGGGAGTATGAGGGGACCCCAAATATTCTTCAGAACCCCCACCTCCAATTCTAATAATCACACGGTGGATACTTTTACATGTTAATAAGGCCAGCCTTACCAGAATACTGTTTGGCAAACATGTATTTGATTGCATTTTTAAAACGGTACAGACTTTACTGTAATGTTTAAATAAGTCTAGACATATTTGCACATTGCCAATTTAATAGAATAATTGTAAAAAATGCTGAGGGGGGTCCATGATTTTTTTTTTCCACAGGGAGGCGGCATTAAATAGTTTGAAGACCACTGCTGTAAACTCTCTTCTTCAACTTGCACTGGCTGCCGGTAACCCTTCTGTACCGCACGACGGCCTGTAACCTCTCTCCAATCTCTGCTGCACTCTGCACTGGCTGCCAGTAACCCTTCTGTACCGCATGACTGCGTAACCTCTCTCCCCTCTCTGCTGCACCCTGCACTTGGCTGCCGGTAACCCTTCTGTACCGCATGACTGCCTGTAACCTCTCTCTCCTCTCTGCTGCATTCTGCACTGGCTGCCGTAACCCTTCGGTCCCACACTGCATAGCCATCTGTACCCTCTCTCCACTGCACCCTGCACTAGCTGCCTGTAATGCTTCTACACCACATTGCATGACCGTCTGTAACCTCTCTCCACTGCACCCTGTATTGGCTGCCTGTAATTCTCCAGCACTGCACTGCATGACTGTCTGCTACCTCTCTCCACTGCACTCTGCACTGACTGCCTGCGACCCTTCTCCACTGCACGGCATGACTGTCTGTAACCTTTCTCCACTGCACTCTGCACTGGCTGCCAGCGACCCTTCTCCACTGCACGGCATGGCCATCAGTAACCTCTCTCCACTGCACTCTGCACTGGCTGCCTTCGACCCATCTACACTGCACAGCATGACTGTCTGCAACCTCTCTCCACTGCATCCTGCACTGGCTGCCTGCAACCCAACTACACTGCACAGCATGACTGCCTGTAACCTCTCTCCTCTGCACTGGCTGCCTGTGACCCTTCTCCACCGCACGGCATGACTGTCTGTAACCTCTCTGCACTGCACCCTGAACTGGCTGCCTGCGACCTATCTTCACTGCACAGCATGACTGTCTGTAACCTCTCTCCACTGCACCCTGCACTGGCTGCCTGCGACCCATCTACACTGTTCAGCATGACTGTATGCAACCTCTCTCCACTGCACCCTGCACTGGCTGCCTGCAACACATCTACACTGCACAGCATGACTGCCTGTAACCTCTCTCCTCTGCACTGGCTGCCTGTGACCCTTCTCCACCGCACGGCATGACTGTCTGTAACCTCTCTGCACTGCACCCTGCACTGGCTGCCTGCGACCTATCTTCACTGCACAGCATGACTGTCTGTAACCTCTCTCCACTGCACCCTGCACTGGCTGCCTGCGACCCATCTACACTGCTCAGCATGACTGTATGCAACCTCTCTCCACTGCACCCTGCACTGGCTGCCTGCAACCCATCTACACTGCACAGCATGACTGCCTGTAACCTCTCTCCTCTGCACTGGCTGCCTGTGACCCTTCTCCACCGCACGGCATGACTGTCTGTAACCTCTCTGCACTGCACCCTGCACTGGCTGCCTGCGACCCATCTACACTGCACAGCATGACTGTCTGTAACCTCTCTCCACTGCACCCTGCACTGGCTGCCTGCGATCCATCTACACTGCACAGCATGACTGCCTGTAACCTCTCTCCTCTGCACTGGCTGCCTGTTACCCATCTACACGGCACAGCATGACTGTCTGTAACCTCTCTCCATTGCACCCTACACTGGCTGCCTACGACCCATCTACACTGCACATCATGACTGCCTGTAACCTCTCTCCTCTGCACTGGCTGAATGTGACCCTTTTCCACCGTATGGGATGACTGTCTGTAACCTCTCTGCACTGCACCCTGCACTGGCTGCCTGTGACCCTTCTGCACTGCACAGCATGACTGCCTGTAACCTCTCTCCTCTGCACTGGCTGCAGGGCAGCGGGTTTGGGGGGACAGGCCCCCTTGGGGGATCTCAAGTGATCCCAAGGGGGTGGCAGGCTCTAGCCGAAAGAAACATTATGCTGCTAACAGTGAGTTTGTTTAAGCAGAAAGAAATGAGTGGCAGTAAGCCGCTCTGTAATGGCCCGTCACTGACAACTTTTATCATTTGTATCCTAGAGGGGAGTATGAGGGGACCCCAAATATTCTTCAGAACCCCCACCTCCAATTATAATAATCACACGGTGGATACTTTTACATGTTATTAAGGTCAGCCTTACCAGAATACTGTTTGGCAAACATGTATTTCAGTGCATTTTTAAAACGGTACAGACTTTACTGTAATTTTTAAATAAGTCTAGACATATTTGCACATTGCCAATTTAATAGAATAATTGTAAAAAATGCTGAGGGGGGGTCCATGATTTTTTTTCCACTGGGGGGCGCCATTAAATAGTTTGAAGACCACTGCTGTAAACTCTCTTCTTCAACTTGCACTGGCTGCTGGTAACCCTTCTGTACCGCACGACGGCCTGTAACCTCTTTCCAATCTCAACTGCACCCTGCACTGGCTGCCAGTAACCCTTCTGTACCGCATGACTGCGTAACCTCTCTCCCCTCTCTGCTGCACCCTGCACTGGCTGCCGGTAACCCTTCTGTACCGCATGACTGCCTTTAACATCTTTCTCCTCTCTGCTGCATCCAGCACTGGCTGCCGTAACCCTTCGGTGCCACATGACTGCCTGTAACCTTTCTACCCTCTCTGCTTCACCCTGCACTGGCTGCCGGTAACCTTTCTGTACAGCATGACTGCCTGTAACCTCTCTCCAATCTCTGTTGCACCCTGCACTGGCTGCTGGTAACACTTCTGTAATGCATGACTGCCTGTAACCTCTCTCTCCTCTCTGCTGCACCCTGATCTGGCGGCCGGTAACCCTTCTGTACCACATGACTGACTGTAACCTCTCTCTACTCTCTGCTGCACCCTGCACTAGCAGCCTGTAACCCTTCTGTACCACATGACTGCCTGTACCCTCTCTCTCATCTCTGCTGCAGCCTGCACTGGCTGCAGGTAACCCTTCTGTACCGCACAACTGCCTGTAACCTCTCTCTCGTCCCTGCTGCAGCCTGCACTGGCTGCCGGTAACCGTTTTTTGTACCTCATTACTACCTGTAACCTCTCTCTCCTCTCTGTCGCATTTTGCACTGGCTGCCGGTAACCCTTCTGTACTGCACGACTGCCTGTGATCTCGCATCCCTCTCTTCTGCACCCTGCACTGGCTGCCGTAACCCTTCTGTGCCACATGACTGACTGTAACCTCTCTATCCTCTCTGCTGCACCCTGCACTATCTGTCAGTAACCCTTCTGTACAGCTTGACTGCCTGTAACCTCTCTCCAATCTCTGCTGCAGCCTGCACTCGCTGCCGGTAACCCTTCTGTACCGCATGACTGTCTGCAACCTCTGTCTCCTCTCTGCTGCACGCTGCACTGGCTTCCGGTAACCCTTCTGTACCACACAACTGCCTGTAACCTCTCTCCCCTCTCTGCCGCACCTTGCATTGGATGCCGGTAACCTTTCTGTACTGCACGACTGCCTGTAACCTCTCTCTCCTCTCTGCTGCATCCTGCACTGGCTGCCGTAACCCTTCGGTGCCACATGACTGCCTGTAACCTTTCTACCCTCTCTGCTGCACCCTGCACTGGCTGCCGGTAACCCTTCTGTACAGCATGACTGCTTGTGACCTCTCCCCAATCTCTGCTGCAGCATGCACTGGCTGCCCGTAACGCTTCTGTAACGCACGACTGCCTGTAACCTCTCTCTCCACTCTGCTGCACCCTGAACTGGCTGCCGGTAACCCTTCTGTACAGCATGACTGCTTGTGACCTCTCTCTAATCTCTGCTGCAGCCTGCACTGGCTGCCGGTACCGCTTCTGTACCGCATGACTGCCTGTAACCTCTCTCTCGTCTCTGCTGCACCCTGCACTGGCTGCCGGTAACCCTTCTGTACAGCATGACTGCCTGTAACCTCTCTCTCCTCTCTGCTGCATCCTGAACTGGTGCCCCTTAATCCGCCTCCTCTGCATCTGGTCTTCCAGGTCTTACATTAGAGCAGGGCAAAGAATGGCTGCTCTCTGAGGGTCAGAGCAGGTGTAATTGTAATTGGAATTGCATTTATATAGCATTTACTACCCGTGACAAGGTGTCGAAGTGCTTTTTGGTGAGAAGAACTCTATTCCGGAACCCAAAAAAGATTAGCGGTGAATTAGTATAGTGAAATATGAAATGAATGTGAGAGGTGGACATGTGAGTCTGTTAGTTGGATTTCAAAGGATAGTGGAGGGATAGAACAGGGAAGGGTCTAGAAAGTGTTTATTTGGAGATCATAGCAGCAGGAGGAGGTTTGGGATGAGTAGAGGTGAGGTGGAAAGGGGACGAGTCAGAGGGAAGGGTTTAGAAATGCTTCTTTGCGAGATCGGAATAATAAAAGAGGTTTGAGATGATGCAGGGAGGGGTAGAGAGGAGTCTAGAAAGGGTTATTTTGTGGATCATAGCAGTCAGAGAGTGTAAGTAGAGGATAAATTGAGAGAGGTATAGGGTGAGAAATAGGTTAGTGCATTGGAGAGAGTAGTAGAATGAGGTGTGGCTTGAGTCGGATAGTTGAGGTAGAGGCAGGGCACGAGTCGGGGTACACGGCGTCCACCCACTATTTTCATAGGTTGGACGCCGACCCCAGCGAAGAAGTTGGAAATATGCTGAACTTGTCCTGGTGTAAGACACGGGGACACATTCAGCAGCGCCTGCACGTTGTCTGATTCCCATTTCCAGCAGCAACCTGCAGGCAGTGAGGGGTGTTTTTTTTTTTTTTTAAATCATCCAGCCAGTCCAAAGTTAAGGGGCCATCAGGTCTACTTTTTTTTTAATATCTTGACTGGCGGCGGCCTGGAACCTCACACAAATGTAAATGCCACAGAGGGAAACAAAGACACACAGCTTGCTATCTCTTCACAGGTACTTCAGAGAGGCATGCTTTTGCCTTTGTTCTGTCTCTGTATAAAAGTCCAGACACTGTACGACTGTCAGATGAGGTGGTCTGTCCAAGTATTTACACAAATAATTTAAATAGCACTATTTTATTTCTTTTATAGCGCTACGTCGTGACTTCATGTGCTGTGATCAAATGACACACAATTGATGGATGGAATGCAGAACAAATCAAAGCATTAACCCCCATTCAAGAGAGTTGGGTAAAATCTATCATTCTTTTGCTCACCATGCCACCCCAGTTTAGACATGGCCATATGCAAATCAGTCTTGACCCTGTGCCTCATGGGAACAGTCCAGCCCCAACTGCCAAGCCAGGTCCTCCCTGGGCCGGAAACAAGCATCCTAGGACCGGTTTCGGGGTTTCACCCCTCTTCAGCCAGGATAGCTTGATTCCCATGGAACAGTGAGCCTAGTACCCACGTCTGGGCATACCTGGCGCACTGAGGGCGAGAAAGCAAAAGACACACAATTGATGGACGGAAAGCAGAACAAATCAAAACATTCACCCCCAGTCAAGAGATCTGGGTTTAAGCCATCATTCTTTTGCTCACCATGCCACCCCAGTTTAGACCTGGCCATATGCAAATCAGTCTTGACACTGTGCCTCATGGGAACAGTCCAGCCCCAACTGCCAAGCCAGGTCCTCCCTGGGCCGGAAACAAGCATCCTAGGACCGGTTTCGGGGTTTCACCCCTCTTCAGCCAGGATAGCTTGATTCCCATGGCACAGTGAGCCCAGGACCCACGTCTGGGCATACCTGGTGCACTTAGCACGAGAAAGCAAAATACACACAATTGATGGACGGAATGCAGAAAAAAATCACCCACAGTCAGGAGATCTGGGTTAAATTCATCATTCTTTTGCTCACCATGCCACCCCAGTTTAGACCTGGCCTTATGCAAATCAGTCTTGACCCTGTGCCTCACGACAACAGTTGAGCCCGAACTGCCAAGCCAGGTCCTCCCTGGACCGGAAACAAGCATCCTAGGGTGGCACAGTGAGCCCAGGAAACACATCTGAGCATTCCTGGTGCACTTAGGGCGAGAAAGCAAAACCCACACAATTGATGGACGGAATGCAGAACAAATCAAAACATTCACCCCCAGTTAAGAGATCTGGGTGAAATTCATCATTCTTTTGCTCACCATGCCACCCCAGTTTAGACCTGGCCATATGCAAACCAGTCTTGAACCCGTGCCTCATGGGAAAAGTCCAGCCCAAACTGCCAAGCCAAGTCCTCCCTGGACCGGAAACAAGCATCCTAGGACCGGTTTCGGGATTTCACCCCTCTTCAGCCAGGATAGCTTGATTCCAGTGGCACAGTGAACCCAGGACCCACGTGGGAGAGAAAGCAAAAGACACACAATTGATGGCCGAAATGCAGAACAAATCAAAACATTCACCCACAGTCAAGAGATCTGGGTTTAAGCCATCATTCTTTTGCTCACCATGTCACCCCAATTTAGACCTGGCGATATAGAAACAATTCTTGACCCTGTGTCTCATGGGAAGAGTCCAGCCCGAACTGCCAAGCCAAGTCCTCCCTGGACCGGAAACAAGCATTTTAGGACTGGTTTCAGGGTTTCACCCCTCTTCAGCCAGGATAGCTTGATTCCAGTGGCACAGTGAGCCCAGGACCCACATCTGGGCATACCTGATGCACTTAGGGCGAGAAAGCAAAAGACACACAATTGATGGACGGAATGCAGAACAAATCAAAACATTCACCCCCAGTCAAGAGATCTGGGTTAAATCCATCATTCTTTTGCTCACCATGCCACCCCACTTTAGACCTGACCATGTGCAAACCAGTGTTGACCCTGTGCCTCATGGGAACATTCTAGCCCGAACTGCCAAACCAAGTCCTCCCTGAACCGGAAACAAGCATCCTTGGACCGGTTTTGGGGTTTCACCCCTCATCAGCGAGGATAGCTTGATTCCAGTGGCTCAGTGAGCCCAGGACCCACGTGGGCGAGAAAGCAAAAGACACACAATTGATGGACGGAATGGAGAACAAATCAAAACATTAACCCCCATTCCAGAGATTTGAGTAAAATCCATCATTCTTTTGCTCACCATGCCACCCCAGTTTAGACCTGGCCATATGCAAATCAGTCTTGACCCTCTGCCTCATGGGAACAGTCCAGCTCGAACTGCCAAGCCAGGTCATGCCTGGACCGGAAACAAGCATCCTACGACCGGTTTCAGGGTTTCACCCCTCTTCAGCCAGGATAGCTTGATTCCAGTGGCACAGTGAGCCCAGGACCCACATGGGAGAGAAAGCAAAAGACACACAATTGATGGACGGAGAACAGAACAAATCAAAACATTCACCCCCAGTCAAGAGATCTGGGTTTAAGCCATCATTCTTTTGCTCACCATGTCACCCCAATTTAGACCTGGCGATATAGAAACCATTCTTGACCCTGTGTCTCATGGGAAGAGTCCAGCCCGAACTGCCAAGCCAAGTCCTCCCTGGACCGGAAACAAGCATTTTAGGACTGGTTTCAGGGTTTCACCCCTCTTCAGCCAGGATAGCTTGATTCCAGTGGCACAGTGAGCCCAGGACCCACATGTGGGCATACCTGATGCACTTAGGGCGAGAAAGCAAAAGACACACAATTGATGGACGGAATGCAGAACAAATCAAAACATTCACCCCCAGTCAAGAGATCTGGGTTAAATCCATCATTCTTTTGCTCACCATGCCACCCCACTTTAGACCTGACCATGTGCAAACCAGTGTTGACCCTGTGCCTCATGGGAACATTCTAGCCCGAACTGCCAAACCAAGTCCTCCCTGGACCGGAAACAAGCATCCTAGGACCGGTTTTGGGGTTTCACCCCTCATCAGCGAGGATAGCTTGATTCCAGTGGCACAGTGAGCCCAGGACCCACGTGGGCGAGAAAGCAAAAGACACACAATTGATGGACGGAATGGAGAACAAATCAAAACATTAACCCCCATTCGAGAGATTTGAGTAAAATCCATCATTCTTTTGCTCACCATGCCACCCCAGTTTAGACCTGGCCATATGCAAATCAGTCTTGACCCTCTGCCTCATGGGAACAGTCCAGCTCGAACTGCCAAGCCAGGTCATGCCTGGACCGGAAACAAGCATCCTACGACCGGTTTCAGGGTTTCACCCCTCTTCAGCCAGGATAGCTTGATTCCAGTGGCACAATGAGCCCAGGACCCACATGGGAGAGAAAGCAAAAGACACACAATTGATGGACGGAATGCAGAACAAATCAAAACATTCACCCCTAGTCAAGAGATCTGGGTTAAAGCCATCATTCTTTTGCTCACCATGCCACCCCAGTTTAGAACTGGCCATATGCAAATCAGTCTTGACCCTGTGCCTCATGGGAACAGTCCAGCCCGAACTGCCAAGCCAGGTCCTCCATGGACCGGAAACAAGCATCCTGCGACCGGTTTCGGAGTTTCACCCCTCTTCAGCCAGGATAGCTTGATTCCAGTGGCACAGTGAGCCCAGGACCCACATGGGAGAAAAAGCAAAAGACACACAATTGATGGACGGAAAGCAGAACAAATCAAAACACTCACCCCCAGTCAAGAGATCTGGGTTTAAGCCATCATTCTTTTGCTCACCATGTCACCCCAATTTAGACCTGGCCATATAGAAACCATTCTTGACCCTGTGCCTCATGGGAACAGTCCAACCCGAACTGCCAAGCCAAGTCCTCCCTGGACCGGAAACAAGCATTTTAGGACTGGTTTCAGGGTTTCACCCCTCTTCAGACAGGATAGCTTGATTCCAGTGGCACAGTGAGCCCAGGACCCACGTGGGCGAGAAAGGGAAAAGACACACAATTGATGGACGGAATGATGAACAAATCAAAACATTAACCCCCAGTCAAGAGATCTGGGTTAAATCCATCATTCTTTTGCTCACCATGCCACCCCAGTTTAGACCTGGCCATATGCAAATCAGTCTTGACCATGTGCCTCATGGGAACAGTCCAGCCCGAACTACCAAGCCAGGTCCTCCCTGGACCGGAAACAAGCATCCTAAGATCAGTTTCGGGGTTCCACCCCTCTTCAGCCAGGATAGCTTGATTCCAGTGGCACAGTGAGCCCAGACCCACATCTGGGCATACCTGATGCACTTAGGACGAGAAAGCAAAAGACACACAATTGATGGACGGAATGCAGAACAAATCTAAACATTCACCCCCGTCAAGAGATCTGTGTTAAATCCATCATTCTTTTGCTCACCATGCCACCCCACTTTATACCTGGACATGTGCAAACCAGTGTTGACCCTGTGCCTCATGGGAACAGTCCAGCCCGAACTGCCAAGCCAGGTCCTCCCTGGACCGGAAACAAGCATCCTAGGACCGGTTTCAGGGTTTCACCCCTCTTCAGCCAGGATAGCTTGATTCCAGTGGCACAGTGAGCCCAGGACCCACGTGGGAGAGAAAGCAATAGACACACACTTGATGGACGGAATGCAGAACAAATCAAAACATGAACCCCCATTCAAGAGATTTGAGTAAAATCCATCATTCTTTTGCTCACCATGCCACCCCAGTTTAGACCTGGCCATATGCAAATCAGTCTTGACCCTGTGCCTCATGGGAACAGTCCAGCCCGAACTGCCAAGCCAGGTCATGCCTGGACTGGAAACAAGCATCCTAGGACCGGTTTTGGGGTTTCACCCCTCATCAGCGAGGATAGCTTGATTCCAGTGGCACAGTGAGCCCAGGACCCACGTGGGCGAGAAAGCAAAAGACACACAATTGATGGACGGAATGGAGAACAAATCAAAACATTAACCCCCATTCGAGAGATTTGAGTAAAATCCATCATTCTTTTGCTCACCATGCCACCCCAGTTTAGACCTGGCCATATGCAAATCAGTCTTGACCCTGTGCCTCATGGGAACAGTCCAGCCCGAACTGCCAAGCCAGGTCATGCCTGGACCGAAACAAGCATCCTACGACCGGTTACGGGGTTTCACCCCTCTTCAGGCAGGATAGCTTGATTAAAGTGGCACAGTGAGCCCAGGACCCACGTCTGGGCATACCTGGCGCACTTAGGGCTAGAAAGCAAAAGACACACAATTGATGGACGGAAAGCAGAACAAATCAAAATATTCACCCCCAGTCAAGAGATCTGGGTTAAATCCATCACTGTATAAAAGTGCAGAGACTGTAAGACTGTCGGATGAGGTGGCCTGTTCAAGTATTTACACAAATAATTTAAATAGCACTATTTGATTTCTTTTATAGCGCTAGGTCGTGACATCATGTGCTGTGATGGCACGCCATGTTGTCACTTGCATAGTGTCAAACTAGGTCAGTCCCCCCCCCCCCCCCGCTTCTTTTTTATAGGACTTGTGCCCTGGGTAGAGGATACATAAGTGAGGTATGGAGTGAAATAAAGAGCAGACATGTGCTATGGGCCCGGTGCAAGGGATGAAATGGGCAATAAGTTAATATTCGGAGTGGACGCAGATTTTATCACATATGACACGTCCTAACAAGATGCCGGTTACTACCCCCAACCCCCTAATTATTCCCTCCTCTCGTGCACCCATTGACATAACTTACCACCCAAATCGAGCATGTTTCCTTGCGGGTGCGAGCTCGCACTAAAGACAGTCAACCCTCCCCCACCCCCTACCCCCCCCCCCCCCCCCCCCACTTCTGGAGAATTCAACTTCAAAGGTTTCCCTGAGGCTGAGCCCGGATGGTCGTCGCAAACTCTAATTTCTCACAACAACCTAAAAGAGGCGCGTAAGTCTGCGTGTGATTATCTTCGTGAAGTGTGGGAAAGTAACATTTGGAAAGTAAATATGAGGAAACGTTCACAGGTAATCATTACCTGTTAACTTTCCGTCATATTGACTAAATTGGGCTTCTTTGTCAGAAAGACGTTCTGACAAATAAAGCCCTGTTTGGTGATTGCGGGTGCCACGTCCTCTTTACGTCACCTATAGGAAACTACAGTAATAGACTTTAGCGGGAGGGGTGCTTTACAGTAGGAAGTGATGATACTTGATCAATTCCATCCCAGCACCATCGCAATGTAGGCACAGCATTGCGCCGAGCGCACCGTGTGCTCCTGGGCACCCAGCACCAGTGTAAAGCAGCACTCACCAGCACGCGTTGCAGGAAGCCTATCATGGTCTCAAGTATCCCGAGGCCGCCCTTCAGCTGGACACGCGGTGGGTCGGGGGGCGCCCCCTTCACCCCGAGCGAAGCTGGGCAGCCGGCTCCCGGCAGCCTGCCTCCCGCATGGCTCCAGACGCATGTACCTGTTGCACCTGCCGGTAATGTTTCTCTAAGGTGAGACATTGTTGAAGCCGCGCTGTCACCGCAGGAGTTAAAAGGGCTGGGTCAGCCGGCGAGAAACAGGTTGTGCAGGATGTAAGTTTTAGGATTACAGAGCAGGCAGAAAAAAAAAAAAACACACAGAACACGCTGCCACCGAGCCGGCACCTGGATCAAAGTCAAGGCCTGTCTGTGAAGTCGTCACGGGTGCTTTGGTTTAACCAGATACCTCAAAACTTCTCAGACGTGTGGCCCCGTGTTCTCTCGGCAGGACTAGGCTAGGCCCAAATCATGAGACCCAGATGTAAGCAGCATAAAAGCTTGCGTCGAGGACCACACCACTGGTCAGTTGGGCGCGCTGGGAATGCATAAAACAATATGTGTGCAGGAGCGCCCTCAGTGTTCTTTGGAATTTAATATTGATGAGGTAAGTGCAATAATAAATGATTGTTTCTTAATATGAAACTATGACGCTGTTTTGTTTCAAAGCGATATAATCACCCCAATTAATGGTACCCAATTTACTGATTTCGGAAGGAAGGGAGGCAAAGGTGGGATTAGCATTCCATCTCGATATCTGCACCGACGCGAATGACTAGCAGTAACTCGCCGAGGCATCTCCCTTCTTGAGCCTGGGTCACCTGGGGAGGGAGGGAGGGGGGGGGGGGGGGTTGGGGTAGGCAGGTATTCATTGCACTTGGGAAATTACGCCCCTTCGGGATTCAGCGTTTATCAGGTGTGGAGGATTCTGAGGTGTGCTCGTGAAAATTAAGAATTACGTGTGGGATTCAGAGAGCCCCAGGACACCCTTGCTTGAGCATGTTACGTTCTATAAATGTCGCGTCTGCCATCACATTGGCACTCAGTGTAATGTTTGACCTGAAACATTTGACAGGTTTGACCTGGCAAAAGTCCCCGGATGGAAATGACTGCAGTGTCCACCACACACATTATAGCTGCAGTCCCTGTGCAAGGAGAGGCGGGGGGGAGGGATCCGAGTATGACAGGCCTCGTGGGCAAACATTGAAGCATGGCGGATGCTGGGGTCCATAAAAGATGTCCTACAGGCTCTGGCTCTGTCACACCTGGGAATACTTTCCTTAGTGACGTTGCTGGGCGGGCCCTGTCAAGAGCTCGTTGGAATTCCTCAGTCATGGTCAGGGTATGAGTCACTGATCCCAACCCAGGCACTGACAACCCTTGAGTGCGCCCGATGCTGCTGTGGGGTGCCTTCCTGCCCCTACATCCTTCATAAAGGGTGGGACGACTGCGCTGCACATCGGAGCCTCCTCTCCACAGCTGGCACTCTGCCAGGATATGAATGACTAGCTGTCGAGTGCCCCCTGGGCACCTGGTGTGACTGCACCCACCCCTGCTCGCGGCGGGATACCCTCCTGGGTGATAGTGTCATGTTATGTTATACAATTTGTAGCGCATGGCTGCCTCAGCAACAGGGCGTCTCAGCGCTAGTCTCGACAGTGAACCAGCTGTAAGGAGAGACCCAGGGGGAGAAGACAAGGCCCAGCAGAGTTCATAGATGGAAAACAGCCGGGTCTTCAGAGATTACCTAAAAGACCAGTGGCTCTGAATGCGCCTCGAAGGAAGAGCATTCCAAAGGGCAGGAGCTTTAGCGCGGAAAGACCGGCCAGCTGCCCTTGGTCTTCTAGCACGTGGCACACTGTGCACTTCACAAGTCTACATAGCATAACATAACAAAACACATCATATCAAAACATACCACTAGAGATCAGTGAAGCAGTAACTTTACTCCCTTTGAACTCTGTACTGTCTCCCATGTTACTGACCAGTGGCACACACTGGCCATGTTAACTGAACACTGGAACTTTGGGCCCCTTCTTCGGAGCCCTAACAGAATTGTTTTCCTGAGGGTGTGAATCCTGGTCCTGAAATGGTTTGTGTTCTTTTCGATGTCAACAATAACTTTCCGATTTGTGAGATTTTGGCTCAAACCCACTGAGTTGCCTCCATCGCGACTTTGATGTTTGAGATAGCGAATTCTTGGCAATTGTTTACCCAACCCCCTTTCAGGGAGATTTGGGGTTTTAAAATGTGATGGAGAAGAGGTGGAATGGAAACTGCTAGGAAACTAAATGGAGAGTTATACTTGATGCTGAGTTAAATGATGGACAACTGAACAGTGAACCTGTGTCACTTGTGACTTTTTGGAGACACTTTGATGCACTATTTTGACACCAGTATTTTTTTTAAAGTTATCTTAGAGCTGGCGAACCTCCAATTCTTCTGGAGGTAGTCACCCTTAGTTACTAGAAGATTTCATGATGGCCCTTGCGGAACCTATGCTTTTTAACAAATTTATGTGAAAAATGCTCTCTAAAATATCAGGGTGCACTTCCGCAGCCCTTTTTTCCAAAGTCAAGCTCATTGACTTTACTGATTTACTCACTGGAAAAATATGACAGCAGTGCTTAATTTGAGCCAGTGATTTCTGGTGCTCAGCAACGGCACTTTAATGTCAACACCAGCGCTTGTGACAGTCTGTCACAAGGTGGCACTATCAGGCTAATTTAGAAATGACCACAATAACAGTTAATTATTACTTCAATGTACAATAACAATGTCTGTTACCTGCCGCCCAAGCCATTTTTTTGTAGCTTTGGGGGACTGGAATAGTCTGAGTTGCCACACTTGTAGGAGTGTATTGGTCAATAGTTGTGTTGGTATGTCACTGGCAGCGCTGGCAGGGGCAATGGATGGTGCAAGCTGCAGTGGCCTCCTGAGGAGGGCTCTGGCACTTGTGTTTTTTTTACAAATTAGGCACTGTGTGACAGCCTCATACTATCCTTGGGGCATCCAAATTGTCACCTATGCGGATGACACACAGCTTGTGGTGTCTCTAAGCCAGAAAGGAAAACGAGAATCGGGTCTGGAATCTTGTCTGAGAAAGAGTTCGGACTGGATGGATAAGTCTTTCTTGAAGCTTAATGGTGCAAAAACGGAACTTATGCTGCTTGGGCATAATGTTCCCACTAGCATTGAAGCTTCTTGGCCTCGCTGTCTAGGTACGCCACCTGTACCAAAGACTAAGATTAAGAGCTTAGGAGTTTGGCTGGACCGCAAGCTTGATTTAAAAGAACAGGCTTGTAAGGTGGCAGCTCGCTGCTATGGACAGATCAGGATGATAAGGAAGATTATTCCTCTTCTTCCTTTTGATGCTAGACGGGTGTTAGTCCAGGCGCTTATACTTTCGCGACTGGACTATGCAAATGCAGTGTACCTTGGTGCCCCTTTGGGCACTTTTAACAGGTTACAAATTGTTCAGAACTGTGCAGCCCGCTTACTTATGCTAAATGTAGTTCAGCTACACCAGCATTGGCTGCCCTGCACTGGCTCCCTGTTCAGGCCAGGATAGGCTTTAAGGCCCTTGGCATAGCCCACAAGGCCATCGCTGGGAAGGGATCATCTATGATTCAGTCGCTGGTTCAACTCTATGTTCCCAATAGGATGTTGCGATCTAAGCATACATTTTTGCTCAGAGTGCCTATGATCAAGCGAGCTCGCTCCGGAGGTCGTCTATTCTCGTACAATGTTGCTATGCTATGGAATCGCCTGCTTGAGCATATTCGCTCGGATTCCAATTACCTTAGTTTCAGGAAACAGCTGAAGACCTTCCTTTTCCGATGAGTTGTGTCTGATGAATAAGGTGCCATGAGTAAGCGCTGGGATGCCTTTGGTAGCCATGCACTATATAAATGTGTATTCATTCATTCAAGACCGCCAGCAGACAAAGAGTGTGGCCGACGCTGGGTAGAAATGGTGCTTATTGAGAAGAAATGATCCATCATGGAAGGTGTCCTGTGTGTATAATGGGAGGGAGGATTTGAAAACTGACAAATGCAATCTCTTCCATGTAGACAACCGAGTATATTCCTCATCACTGGTATGGCCTTGTAGAACAAAGAAAGAGAGTAACATTGAGAGGGGGTTGAAACAGGGGCGTAGCTGGGAGAGGCCACAGGGGCGGTCGCCCCGGGCGCAAAAATTATTTGTGGTGCAAAAGTTTAAAAGAAAAATGGACGGGACTTGCCTTACCCAGGGCGCTGGCAACCCATGGTAAGGCGCGGAGTAGAGACATTTTTTCTTGCTAACTTCTTCACTAAAATAACATTTGTTGTCAGAATTGTAAAAAGTTAGTATACGGCTTGCTACTAAAATGTAAAGGCTCCAAGCTACTGCACAGTTGCCATAATCACATCATTGTAACAACATATTAGATTAATTGTGCTTTGTGTCTGACCAGCCTCATTCATGAAAGAAGCAAGATGGGTGATACAAGGAAGCAAAGCCCTCTATCTGCCTCTGGTACTAAACACACAAAGAGAACAGGTGAGTAGAGTGAAGCTCACAGGCCCCTACCTCCTCCCTCCCATCTCTGCTTGCTCCCTCACACCTGCAGTGCTTGCCCTGTCCACAAATCACTACACTTCCAATGTAGTCTGTATCATTCTATTAAGTGGTGGTGTTCTGCCTATGTGTGTTCGCCATATGTAGTCGTTCGGCAATGGTGTTTGTAGCTGGGAAATCAGAACAACATATTAGATTAATTGTGTTTTGTGTCTGACCAGCCTCATTCATGAAAGAAGCAAGATGGGTGATACAAGGAAGCAAAGCCATCTACCTGCCTCTGGTACTAAACACACAAAGAGCACAGGTGAGTGGAGTGAAGCTCACAGGCCTCAGCAGGTCTCTGTATCTTCTTTTGTTTTGGAACAGGAAAGAGAAGCCACGGCTGGAGGCAAAGCACACATTCAGGCTGAAAAGGATGCTGGGCCATCCCAAGCACTCAAGTAACCCTCTAATCTAGTACTACCTACCCTTCTATTTACCCTAGAGTTACTGCATTTGAGATATGGCAGCTGTTTGTGTATTGAAATGTAAATGAACAGTGCAAGACATATGATACTCACCATTTAGGATATATAGATAAATACTGGTGCATTGGAATCTCACAGATAACATTAACAACATGTATGTTTTATATATGTTAAACAGTATGACAACTATAACAACTTTTAGTATACGAATTTTACAATCAGTTATTGGATTTCAATTGCCGGTGTATTTCACTACAGTGCAATGGAAAGTGCTAACATGCTGGTACATCATTCTGATGAAGGCCACTGCAGCATGATAAAGAGATGGACAAAACATAAGTATTTTTTCAACTGACAGAAAAGTGTGGGACTTTTTGATGATTTAACCCTCATCTGTGCATAGACATTGTTAACACCCGGTCTTTGCTCCTTAACACCCCTAAATACCTAAAAATAAATCTCGTAGACACATTTCCTCTGATGAAGCTTCCCCCCATTAGGACTCTCTCCCCTGTTGATGTATTCTGAGGAAGACTTGCATTCTGAGCTCAAACTGCCCTTTTAAAATGAATTTGAATAGCATATGTTACTGCATTATGCCCATTCCACCTCAGCATCCCCTTTCGTCCGCTTTCTTCCTTTGGGCTCTCATGCAATGCTGCTGTGTTAGCATGGGCTACTTATAAGCAATCAATCAATAGTGCAATAGTCAAGCTTCACCTTTAGTGGCTCAGACAGCAAACACATATTAAAGGTAGTAGGAGGTGTCAGTACTGGAGCAGATGGTCTAATGCGCTCCCATATGGGCATTAAGTGGCATTAGAAAACTGGGATGTTGGCAGCGACTCCAGAGGCAGTGGAGTGATGGAGGCCGATAATGGCTAACGCAGGCCTGCTATCTGCTCTGACAATCCAATGCTTGTGTTTCCAGTTCTCCCTGTTTCATTTAGAGGTTTGTATTCTGATAGCTCTTTAGCCCTTGTGGCTCACGCAGTACCCCTGACTGAAACCCTACCTTGCTGTAAGTCACCACCTGCAGCTAGTAGTGGGAACTCAATAGGCACCCTTTAACATCTTCCCTAGCCCCCTGCAACAGGCTGCGCTTCTGTAGTAAAGATTAGGGAACTGTAAGGCATCTTATGACCTCTCACTGTTACAAATTCACTCTGAAGATGTGTAAGAGTTGACCTAACTTTGCTTAAGGTTATTTTCTTGACTGTTCTTTGTACTAACTTAAAATTGCTCGCACTGGAGGCTTGCACGATCCTAGTAATGACAATATACTTTGAATATCCATTAACACTAGAACTAATGCACACGCACAGGTCACGTCTTCGTAAACAATCAGGTCACCAGATATAGATATAAATTCCAGAGCAACAGAATGCAAGACCTCGGCTCTGCAGTGTTTAGTCTACAAATAGATTTACAGGAGAGTGGAGGGCCCCCTGAATGCACACAGATCAAGGATCCATGTCAGAATATTGAGGACAAAAATATATTCCTACAAAAATATCGTAGCTGTTAGAAATGGGGGTCTCTAGTTGGAGGTGGTATGCACCCCAAGTCGGGACCCTTCTTTCTAGTCAGGGTAGGGGAGTTACTCACCCAAGATGACCCCTGCTCACCCCTTTGGTAGCTTGGCATGAGCAGTCAGGCTTATCTCACTTATCTCAGAGGCAACGTGTAAATTATTTCTATATAACATAAACAGTAACACAGTGAAAACACTACGAAAGGACACCACACCAGTTTAGAAAAATAACAATTCTTTATCTAAACCAAACAGCATCAAAACAACAAAATCTCAAAATATCACTTTTAAAAGGTTTAAGCAATTATGTCCATAGAACTTTATGGATGCGGTGATTTTAGCACAAAGTACCTTTAATGCATCAAAATCCAAGATGAAAAACCGTTCCAAAGGAGGAAAGCATCAGAGAACAGAGCGATGCATTGGTTCTTGAGTCCTTCTGCTGCATGCAGGAGAAGTATTGTGTCAATTATGGACTGCGAGGATAAGCGATGAGTTGATTTCTTAGAGGCGACTCCTTTCGGCGGGGCGATGCATTGGAAATTTGGCGCTCAGGTGCGATGCGTGAGAAAATCAAGGCGCTGCAGATTGATGCTGCGGCTAAACTGGTGTTGCATCGATTTCCACTCCTACAGACAGGTGATGCATCGATTCCTTCATCCTCACAGCAGGGCCTACGTAGAAGTCAGAGGGGGGGGGGTCTTGGACGTCAGAGACTCAGTGCTCAGGACTCAGGCTGCAGCAGTTCCTCGGGCCGCAAACAGGCGCTGCGTCCATTTTTCAGCTGCACCACGGAAATCTGTTGATTTTTAAACCACACAACAAGTTTGCGGCTGGAAAAATTGTGCTGGAAACGGTGCTGGAAGGGTATTGCATGGATTTGTAAGTCCAGAAGCAGAAGAACCATTTCCATGGGCCCAGAACTGGAATTGGCACCACTTGGCAGGTCAGAACTCCCAGCAGTGGAGTTCAGACCTGCTGCAGATGAAGCCTTTGATGGTCCTGAGACTTCTTAACAGGACGAAAGGACACACAAGCCTTCTTCTTAAGCAGGATAACAAAGCAAAGTCCAGTCCTTGTCCTCTCCAAGACAGAAGCAGTCACTGCAGGTCAACCCAGCAAAGCAACACCTCACAGGGGCAGTACTCCTCCTGACAGCACTCCAACTCTTACGCATGGCACAGTCTCCTCTTGATCCAAAAGTGTACCAAAGATGTGAGGTTATAAGTCCAATATTTTTATACCCCTTTAGGCCTTCGAAGTAGGCATACTTCAAAGGAAAGTCTTTGTTGTCAACAAGATCCTGCCTTGCCACACTACAGGGGAGCAAAGACAGCATAGTGGGAGGCCAGGCACATCCCTATTCAGGTGTCAGTGACAACTCTTCCCACTGCTCTAGCTCAGGAAGGACTATCAGCCTGGTGAGGGGACATCAGGATATGCTGGGCACACCTCCGCTCCCTTTGTGTGACTGTCTAGAGTGAATGCACAGACAGGCAAACTGCCAGTCTAAACAAAATATGGATTCCACAGGCAGGCAGAGGGCATAGGATGGTAAAGCAAGAAAATGCCCACTTTCTAAAAGTAGCATTTTCAAACACACAATTTAAAAACCTACATCACTAAAAAACATATTTTTAAATCCTGAGTTCAGGGAACCCAAACTCTAAATCTCTGTCTTTTTCCAATTGAAAGTTACACTTGTAAGATGTTGCAAGGCAGCTGCAATGATAACCTATGGGAGAGATAGGCCTTAGGATAGTGAAAAACAAAATTGGCAGTATTTCACTATCAGGACATGTAAAACACACCAGTACATGTCCTATTTTGAAAATGCACTGTACCCTACCCATAGGGCGACCTTGGGCCTATCTCAGTGGTGCCTTACATGTAAGAAAAGGGATTATTTGGGCCTGGCAAGTGGGTGCACTTGCCAGGCCAGCATGGCATTTTAAAACTGCACTCACAGACACCGCAGTAGCAGGTCTGAGACATGTTTGCAGGGCTACTCATGTGGGTGGCACAATCAGTGCTGCAGGCCCACTGGTGATATACGCAACCGTTTTGTCCTAATGGCAATGCTTTTTATACAGAAAAAACACGATAAACATTAACATATCTTTGATCAACCAAATTGAATAGGCCTGTTTGAGAGACAGTTTTATTCATTACATATAGCTCAATGGTGCACTTGTGTGATGCGCTGTGAGCAGTGGTTGCCATGTGAAGGGAACTGCAGCGATTCACCCCACTTAATGGGGTCTCATTTTTAAATATCCAGAATAGAATGATTGTGATTCATTAGAGCTGATTAAACTATTGAGCAGTCTACCTGAAATTTGGAAACGCTCCATATTGGGATTTGATTAATCATGCACTGCACCACAGCGGTCTGCGAATCACTGATCATGGTGTCATTTTGGATTGAGGAGCTTTTGGCCCCCTGTGCTTGTGGGCACATTGAGTTTGGTACCAGGTGTGTATCCATCCAACCACTACCAAAGTTTGTCCTATTTCTTCTTTTGTTACTGTCCTGATAAAGACCTGCATGCTAAGTTCTTAAATTATACTCCATGCAGCAGCTGGGTCGAAACGTCGACATTTACCCTTTGGCCTGGACTGTCTTTCTAGATCGTTATAGATGGTATGTTCAGAATCTATGACCAGTGACCCTGTATCATGGACTTAAGCTATATGTAAACAATAAAACTGTCTCTCAAACAAGCCTATTACACTGGCCTTTGTTTCAGATAGGTTATCTAGTGTTCCATTAGAAAAATATAAATGTTATCTCTGATGGTTCTTTTCTTCCTATATCACTTTACCCATGAGCACCTCTATGAACACTTCTTCATGCACTATTTGGAGCAACTGTTGAAAAATTCTTTCAATGTATGTATATATTATTGACTATGTGACCTGGTCGAGGACACACTCTCTCCCCAGCAGCTCCGTGCCAAGCTCTCCGCCGTCGAAGCCTCATCTCCTCCTCCTGCGAGGGGTTTGAGTTCACAGCGTGCCTGCCACCTCTGCCGAGTGTAATAATTTTTACTTCACTGTGGGCTAGTGTCCATACTTTTGTGCCCTTTCTATTGTTGTGTTGAATTTATTGTTTGTTGTATCCTGCTCCCCTAATCAAGCTCTGTATCCCGCTTCGTTTTCCCGCCACTCTGCACCTGCGGCTCCGCCCCCTCCTCTGCCCATCCCGCCTCCCAGCTGATTGTCCCTCCCCCTCCCCTTCTTAATGGCGGCCGCTGGGCGGTAGAGCCGCTGTCGCACCGAATGCGCACCTGAGGCAAGCCCGTCTGCGCCCGTCCAGGTCCCGACCGCGGCCAGTGTCAGGAACCCTGGTTCTCCTAGGCCTCACCGTTACGATTCCACCGCCCTCCACACACTCAATCCCAGTAGACACACCGACTGCGAAAGATCCTTGCCGAACACCAACCACGGACCGTTCTCGTGCAGAACCTGCTGCGGATCCTTCACCTTCGACAAAACACCCACAACTGCCGAAGGCTGGCAAGATGCATGCACTGCTGGAACCCTGACATGCATCCTCCTCAACGTGTGCTCCCTCACAGACACGCCTTCGAGTTCTGGGACCTGATCAACACCCTCTTGCCTGACGTCGCCTTCTTCACGGAAACCTGGACCAACGTCACCTCCACCCCCGAAATCCCCACTGCCATCCCCCATGGCTACAAGATCCAGAAAAAGGGCTGCCCCACCGCCCAGGAGGAGGACTCGCCATTGCACACAAGACCCCCCTCCGACTCTCCACCTCCAGCACGAGTGACCCCCACTCCAACACAGAACACCTCCACTTCCAGACCCAGAACAGCCCCAGGACCACGCTACATGGCACCCTTGTCTACAGACCACCGGGACCTCGCACCCAGACCGCAACTACCATAGCCGAGCTCGGTGCACCCCATGACATTACCTCCACAGACTACATGATCCTCGGGGACCTGAACTTCCACCTCGACAACTGCTATGACCCCAACTCCACCACTCTCCTTGACAACCTTGCCAACCTCAGACTGAAGCAGCTCGTCAACACACCCATGCACAGAGCCAGACACACCCTCAACCCCATCTTCGCAGGAGGGACAAACATCTGCTTCAGCCACACCACCCAGCCCCTCTGGAAGGACCGCCACTGCATATACTTCACCTTCAGCACCACCACCGCACCCAAGCCCACCCAACGAAGGAACTGGAGCAAAGTCACAGAAGAGCACCTCAACACCACCCTCGTCCAAGACCCCCCCAGTGCCACGACCGACACCAACGCCGCAGCCAGGGAATTTCACTGCTGGATCTCTTGCTGCGCCGACAAGCTCGCACCCCTCCGCCACCCCGCCAAACAATGCCCTCTAAAGGCTGCCTGGTTCACCACAGAACTACAAGAAGCCAGGCGCTCCTGCAGACACCTAGAAAAAACCTGGCAAAACCAGAAAACCATGGAAGCACGGAACAACCACAGGAGCCCCCTGGAGGAATACCAGCACATAAGAGACACCAAAACGGACGTTCATCAGAGACAAAGTCCACACCAAAGCTGTGGAAATATGGATTTTTCTGGTCAGTTATGTCCCCTATCTTGGACCCCAACGGTTCTATGTGCATGTTACAAGTACATGTATGTTCCCTCCAGTTCCAGTTATGAAGACGCAAATACATGTGCGTCCACCGTTAACATGTCCTCTTTCAGATCCGCCATGAATGGGCCGGATATTCCATTCCTAAGTACGAAAGGCCACCGCCTTTATATGGTTCACTTATGCCATTTTACAGTCCAGGCAAGTAGGCCCTGATTCTGTCATCAAGCTTTTCTTGCCTTCTGCCTCTGAAAGCTCCAGTCTGAGCCTGCATCTGTGACCATGAACTTTGTCTCATTCTCTGCGCGGCTCACGAAGCCTGACATCAGCCTGCTGCCTGCCAAAAACTGTATTTCACCTTCGAAAATTATCTGCTCCGCTCCCTGCCCAATGCATTCCTGTCTAGTAGCTTAAGTAAACATTCTTCCAGCTACCAAGCAAAGGCCCGACTTCTCTGTCTTCATGCAAGAAATTCATAGCCCTGTTACTATGGAAGATTCCGCCCTCGCATCTAGTGTAGACACTTAGACGCTTGTACACGCACTAACCGTCAGTATAGTCAGTATAGAATAAGATTCTACTCTAAGAGACCTCTCTTTCGGATAACATAGTTCTTTAAACATAGGATGTTAGATATGATTTGGGATTAGGTTGACTTGACCCTCCAGACTTCTGTCGCCACATGTAGAGCTAAATATCAAGTCCCCTTCACCCCCTAGTTGCACGTCAATCACACGTCATACTGCTGCGCGCGCATATCTGCCAAATATTTCTGCTGACATTGCGAAATTCTTTCATGTAACCACCCTCTTATGACATCACATCTGATGACGTTCTTTCATCACTCCCAGTTACGCCTATTTTTGCTACGTATGAATATATTATCATCACTATCAATTGTTACGCCTCTTGTATTGGCCTCACTGTAATGCTTATTGTATAAAAGTAATTGATTGTCAATAACGTATGTACTTCACTTCCTGAACCTTCGTGGTGATGGAACCTGGAGCAACCGATTATAATCGACCTCTGGAATAAAGCCCATTCCGAAACTCTAATACCACGGATTCTGCCTCTTATTTACTGAGCTATTTTATTATGTTTCTGTATCAAATTAAGTCCCGGTAATTAAATTATTTACCACATGAATGGCGCCCGAATAGGGACACTTTCTCATCTCACGCGCCGGCGGTGCGTTGCAGGCCCGGTCTCCTGCCACAGCTGGACGGACAATAACGCGTACCAGCAGGATTTCCTGTGTCTCCCTCCGGTCAAGCGGGGGCGACTGAGGCTGCGATCAACACCCAGACGAGGCGGTGAGAAGTGCGAAGTATCCCGACCAGAGCCTAGCTGAGAGAGCAAGATCCGAGGTATACAGAGGCCCACCAGTTTCCGAAGTCCCAAGTCGAGTCCAGTGTCCGAAGCGTTCGAGTCGAGTCCAGTCCGGTTCAAGTTCAGTCCAGTTTCTGAGGCCTTCCGTTTCCGAGCTACCCGGTGAGTACCATTACTGGGTAAGCGTTCTGGCGTGCACATAAGTTGTGCCGGTCCAGACGGGTTTGGGTACACAAATCCGGTCTGCACTGTTTCAGCAGTGTATCTGTACTGTTTAGCAGTATATCTAGTATATCAAGTATATAAATTCAGAATAATTCAGTTCAAGTCGAGTATCATGTTTAATGATTAAGTTTTCCTTAGATCGTCATCATCATTGTTGCTCAGTTAAATGTTAAATGTTAAATGTTTATAGTACGTTCTGCATATTGTGGTATGAATGACTGTTCATTATTGTGATTACTGTATTAAGTTTGTTCAAGATCAAGTATCAGATCAGTTCTCAATATGCCGCTCTTTTCGAAACTAAGACAGATCACAACTAGAAAAGGGGTACTCGAAGAAGCTGTTCCCATTCCTCCTAGGGACACTCCAGGGTACTTCATGTGTCATAAACATGGCCTAGACGCCATATTGTTGGAAATGAAGAAAGTGGTACCCAGTCATGACAAAGACCCAGCGGGTTTCCACCGAGAAATTAAAGACATGTTACTCATGGGAGAGTATACCTATCCCGACATTATGACAATATTAAAGGTATTGATGCCTGCTGGCATTTATGAAAAACTCAAGGAAAAAGAGTGGGAGGTAGGAGACCAAAAGATAGATTGGACAGCATTAGAAGCAGAAGAAAAGGCCCGAGGTCCAGGTTCGGGGCTTGGGGACAAAACTAAAGCACTACCAGGTCTACTAGTACAGGTACTGCCACGTTTATTAACCACGAAAAAGGAAGACTGGGGTGCAATTTCAGCCTGTAAACAAAAGCAAGATGAAGACACTAGTGATTTCTATGCACGATTTGAGAAATGTTTTGGTATAAATAGTGGTATAAAAGCAAGTAGCGAATCATACCCACATCTGTTTGTGACAAAATTAGTTGAAAATTCTTTGCCCCAAGTGAAGAATAGAGTATTAAAATTCGAGAGCACATGGCAAGGTAACACTCCATCACAAATGTTACAAATGTTACAGTATCATCACAATAGAATTAGAGAGGAACAAGATCATGAACAAAGACGCATGAAAGACACGAAAATGAAAATGCTAGTCTCCCAGACAGTTCCAGCTGAAGGACATAAAAAGGGTACGACACATTCTGGCGATTTAGCAGGACCTGTAAAAGGGACATGCAACTATTGTAAACAACTAGGTCATCATGTACACGATTGTCCAGTCCTGAAGCGTAATATCGCCACGGGCATTACAAAAGAAAGACCACGGCCACTTAGACAGGATCAGAATGAACAAGGAGCCTTGCAGCATGCACAGGCCATGCCAGCTCCACAACAGTCTATACAGTTTGTGCCAGCTGCACCAGCACTGCCTGTTGCTGCCACGCAAACCACGACACGACAACTGTACCAGACCGCACAGTATGACTATCCTGATTATCAACGATATGCATGAACAAGCCTAGAGAGGGAAGTTGACTTACCCCTTATCGAGATCCCTGTAGATCAAGAAGGACCTTATGTGCATAGTGAATTATTAGGCCAAGACAGAAAATTTTTACTCGATACAGGGGCAAGTCGAACAACTATAAAACGTAGTGAAGTTCCAGGGGCACCCCTCTCAGGCTCACAGAATATTTCCCTTGGTTTTTCAGGAAAACCTATTGTTAATGAAGTGTCACAACCTCTTCCACTTACGATAGGACCTTTGACCCGAACTACAGATTTATTGCTTACTAAATCATGTCCAGAAAACCTGTTAGGAATAAAAACATTGAAAGCTCTAGGAGCTATAATATGTTGTTCTCCGGAAGGAGTAAGATTGTTTTTACGTGATTTTAAAGGTCATTATGTGTCTAGAGACATGGATCCCCGATTGCAGACTTTACCTACGCATCTATGGGCACAAGGCCCTACTGATGTTGGTTGCATGAATATTACACCCTATCGAGTTACACTAAAGGCAGGAGTGGTACTACCACGAATGCGACAATACAAGTTACCACCAGATGCTGTAGTGGCTTTACTACAAATCATTGACGAGCTCATTGCCCAAGGAGTGGTTGTAGAAACGGACTCCAATGTATGTAATTCACCGATAATTCCGATTCTCAAACGAACAGATCCGAAGGCCCCGCCAGTATATCGATTAATTATTGATCTGCGCGAATTAAACAAGTGTATTGTGCCACAATTCCCTGTGGTCCCCGATATCTCATCATTACTGACAGCTATTGATTCCGAAGCCACATTCTTTACTGTAATTGATCTCAAAAATGCCTTTTTCAGCGTCCCAATAGATCCGGAAAGCCAATATTTGTTCGGATTTAGTTTAAATGGACGTAGCTTTAAATTCTCACGCGCACCTCAAGGATTTACAGAAAGCCCCAGCATCTATAGCCAAGCACTGAAACGAGAACTCGACAGTATCCACATGCCAGTTAACACTGCCTTGCTTCAATATGTCGATGATCTGCTGATCACCGCCCGAAGCGAACCTGAATGTGAAAAAGCATCACTGACAGTTTTACAATTTCTAGCCGAAAAGGGGCACAAGGTGTCCCCTTCTAAGCTGCAATTCTGTGTCCAGCGAGTTATTTACCTTGGTCACTCGCTGTCCAAGGAGGGAAGGCAGCTTACACCAGACCGCATTCAGTTAATAGCTAACATGCCAATACCCAAGACACAAAAGGAGGTGCGGGCTTTTATAGGCCTCACTTCATATTGTAGACAGTGGATCCCTCAGTATGCATTTCTAGCAAAACCACTCATTCAGTTGACAACACAGGAGGCAGCCACATCGACTGTTCTCCCTTGGACTCAGGAACATACACAAGTTTTTGAAAGCTTAAAGAAAGCTCTATGCCAAGCACCTGTTTTAGCAACACCATGTTACAGTAAACAGTTTACACTCTTTATTACAGAACGAGAAGGTACTGCCTTGTCAGTACTCACACAGGAACAAGCAGGAGCACACAAACCATGTGCTTATTTTTCTAGTACATTAGATCCCGTAGCTCAGGCTCTGCCTGCGTGCCTAAAATCAGTGGCAGCGACAGCTTTAGCAATCAGACAAAGCGATGCCATAGTGTTAGGACATCCATTGACAGTACAAGTACCACACGCAGTAGAGGTTCTTGTGAACCGAACGCAAACACAACACTTGACTATAGCAAGACTTACAGGGTACGAACTAACACTGTTTCAGCCACATATAGAAATCAGACGTTGTAACACATTGAATCCTGCCACACTTTTACCTGTAAATGGAACAGACCCACTAGCCCATGACTGTATTGATGTTATTACAATCACGACGAAACCCAGACAAGACTTGACAGATGTCCCATTGTCAGACCCAGACCTGACGTTGTATGTAGATGGTTCATGTATGAGAACAAGTACAGGAGAGTTAGTGGCCGCTTACGCAGTCACAACAGATACTGAAATCATTGAAACAAATTGCATAAATACCTTGTCCGCTCAAGCAGCAGAGCTCGTCGCTCTGACACAAGCCTGTATTCGAGCCACAAATAAAAAAGTCAACATATACACTGATTCACGTTATGCATTCGGAGTCGTACATGACTTCGGCGTGCTGTGGCGAGAGAGAGGTTATTTAACTTCTCACGGTGCCCACATTCAGCACGGACCCCTCATTCATGCCTTATTAGATGCAATACATTTACCCATTGCAATATCGATTATGAAATGCAAAGCACATACGAAAGTTACTGATATCATTTCTCAAGGCAATGATCTAGCTGATAGAACAGCTAAACAGACTGCTCAAACTCAAACATCCGATATGACAAAGACAATAGTCCAGACGCCAACACATTGTATGACGGTTAAAGATCCTACTCTTGACGTAATTGATATACAGACACATGCTACACCAGAAGAAATAAAGAAATGGACGGAATTAGGAGGGATCCAAACGGATCAAGGATGGTTGATGAAGGAAAAGTCTGTGTGGTTCCTTCCTGATTCAATGGTCCAAGTCATTATTAACACTATCCATAGTCCAGCGCATCTAGGAGAGAAAGCTATGCTAGACAGCATTCAACATATTTGGTTCAACAAGCATTTACGAGCTGCAGCCAAACAAAAGGTTCGTACCTGTCTGATCTGTTGCCAGTTCAACCCAGGAAAAAGCGTTCCCGTAGAACAAGGTGGATTTCAGCCTCCTGATCACCCTTTTGAAGTCCTCCAGATGGATTATATCCAGATGGAACGATGCAGAGGATTCAAATATGTTCTCGTAGTTGTGTGTGCTCTTTCCCGTTGGACGGAGGCATACCCGGTTTCAGATTACACTGCCCCGACTACTGCCAAACAGTTGGTTCGAGAATTCTTCCCACGATACGGTTTACCATGTGTTGTTCACTCAGATAACGGCCAGCCGTTCTCATCCGAATTAATGAAACACGTTTCACTTTTGTTAGGCTATCAGTGGAGATTCCACTGTGTCCGACACCCCGAAGCAGCGGGTCTCGTAGAAAGACATAATCAGACTCTGAAAATAAGATTATCCAAAATATGCAGAGAAAAAGGTGTCGACTGGGTAGTAGCATTACCAGTTGCACTCTTTTACACAAGAATGGTAGCACACTCTCGAACAGGGCTATCCCCGTATGAAGTGATCTTCGGCAGACCACCAAATATGTGGGGGACGCCTATACCACGCAAAATAACTGATATTGACTGTAACATGCTGACAGATTACTTGGCTTCCTTGATGTCTGCACTACAATCTTGTCGTTCACAGGTAGTTGCAGCTTTTCCTGACAACACTGAGCTGAAACCCCATGACGTGGTTCCGGGAGACTTAGTCCTCGTGAGGAACTTTGATAGAAAGACGCAGCTGGAACCTAGGTGGAGGTCACCTCAGCTGGTGTTGCTCACAACAAGAACAGCCGTGAAGATCGAAGGCAGAAAAGGATGGATTCATTCAAGTCATATCAAGAAATTTCATGGACTGAAATCAGATGTGAATAGCACACCTTGTGTGTCTTCACCCATTGACTCAAAACTTCCTTTTGTGGAAAAAAGTGACTCCGAACTTTATAAATTAAAGCTCAGGCCCAATCAGTCGAGCAATTTGATTGTTTAAGTCCTCTCCAAGGTGAAGCGGTTGAATTGTCTCTGACATGTATCCCTTGGACCTGAATAGAGAATACACCCGAAAAATGTTGAAACGACAGGCGTACTGTAAATCACTGCGTAGTCATTGCATAGTGACGTTATTAATTTTGTTTTTCTCAAGCCTTTTAATAATTACTGCAAGTATATTGTTGCACATATATTATCCTATTTCTAGACATGTTTACAATGTTACTGCTGAACATTCTTTTAGTGAATTACCTCCGCTTGAATTGTCATACAGATTTGCGCTGCGCAATAACACTTTTATTAGTATGTTACATCATTCCCATCAGGTTAGCAATGCTACAAATTGTTGGATATGTGGCCGACTCCCTCCCTATCAGAATGATAAAGGAATTCTACCTCTTTTTCCATACCCGTTCACACACAACGGCTCCTGTGGAGCATGGTTTAGTTTAATTAATTCCCAAGATTCGAACTCTGCAGTTTATCAAGACAATGGGGTATGGGGAAATCTGAACTTAGTTTTACTTAAGGTCTGCCACCCCAACAAGGAGGGACTTCCCAAAGGAACAGGAACTGATCTAGAAAATGAAGTATATGGATTAGGTAACTTTACGCTTAATCTCCTGATCTTGAATGTCGAATCCGAAGCTACTTCAATTTTGCCCGCTATGTCAATACTTCCAGTAAAAGGTGAATTATGTATAAGAAAGAATGGTTCCATACACATGGGCCATAGTAAATGCACCACTGTAGTAGAATTTAGTGATCAAGGCAAGTCTACATTTAGAGCTTCCCGCCATTCCTATTTCATATGTGGTCAGACGGCATATGTACGTTTGCCTCTAGATTGGGATGGTACCTGCTACATTGGATTCCTTTTGCCACCTGTTTTCCTAGCTCCTCCTGATTATCACAGAAATACTCATTTAGTACACAATAGATAAAGGAGAGATCTCCCAATAGTCGATTACACTGAAACGGCATGGGAAAAATACACAGATTTCAATAAAGGTCTCTTTCCCTATATAGGTACCGTTACTAATAGTAAACTGATACGTAGATTGACTAGAACCCTTGAAGCAGTAGTGAACGAAACTATTTCCGCCTTAGGCAATTTAACAGAAGAGCAGTCTGCTATGCGGATTGTTGTGCTTCAAAATCGTCTTGTCCTTGACGTCATCCTGGCCGATAGGGGCGGAGCTTGTAGGGTCATCGGATCAAGCTGTTGCATATTCATACCAGAAAATTCGCCATCTGTATATAAGGCCATAACCCGCCTTCATAAGATTGTAAGCCAGATACACCAGAATCCAGGCACCTGGACTTGGTCCGGTTGGTTTTGGAGCGTGATATCAGCCTGGGGATGGAGAGTTCTATCCTTCCTAGGTATTGGCCTTCTCATACTATTCAGTTGCTGCTTATGCCTGCAATGTGGACCAGCGATTTGTGGTCTGTGTGCCACATCGTGCATTCCACATCAAGATTTTCATTCAAGATCCCGGAAGAAGAAAGAAGAACAAATGATGCTATATGAACAGATCAATGGATTAATGAAGATTGATATCTCTTGACGGGCAAGTAGGGGACAAGGAGGGAATGTGGAAATATGGATTTTTATGGTCAGTTATGTCCCCTATCTTGGACCCCAACGGTTCTATGTGCATGTTACAAGTACATGTATGTTCCCTCCAGTTCCAGTTATGAAGACGCAAATACATGTGCGTCCACCGTTAACATGTCCTCTTTCAGATCCGCCATGAATGGGCCGGATATTCCATTCCTAAGTACGAAAGGCCACCGCCTTTATATGGTTCACTTATGCCATTTTACAGTCCAGGCAAGTAGGCCCTGATTCTGTCATCAAGCTTTTCTTGCCTTCTGCCTCTGAAAGCTCCAGTCTGAGCCTGCATCTGTGACCATGAACTTTGTCTCATTCTCTGCGCGGCTCACGAAGCCTGACATCAGCCTGCTGCCTGCCAAAAACTGTATTTCACCTTCGAAAATTATCTGCTCCGCTCCCTGCCCAATGCATTCCTGTCTAGTAGCTTAAGTAAACATTCTTCCAGCTACCAAGCAAAGGCCCGACTTCTCTGTCTTCATGCAAGAAATTCATAGCCCTGTTACTATGGAAGATTCCGCCCTCGCATCTAGTGTAGACACTTAGACGCTTGTACACGCACTAACCGTCAGTATAGTCAGTATAGAATAAGATTCTACTCTAAGAGACCTCTCTTTCGGATAACATAGTTCTTTAAACATAGGATGTTAGATATGATTTGGGATTAGGTTGACTTGACCCTCCAGACTTCTGTCGCCACATGTAGAGCTAAATATCAAGTCCCCTTCACCCCCTAGTTGCACGTCAATCACACGTCATACTGCTGCGCGCGCATATCTGCCAAATATTTCTGCTGACATTGCGAAATTCTTTCATGTAACCACCCTCTTATGACATCACATCTGATGACGTTCTTTCATCACTCCCAGTTACGCCTATTTTTGCTACGTATGAATATATTATCATCACTATCAATTGTTACGCCTCTTGTATTGGCCTCACTGTAATGCTTATTGTATAAAAGTAATTGATTGTCAATAACGTATGTACTTCACTTCCTGAACCTTCGTGGTGATGGAACCTGGAGCAACCGATTATAATCGACCTCTGGAATAAAGCCCATTCCGAAACTCTAATACCACGGATTCTGCCTCTTATTTACTGAGCTATTTTATTATGTTTCTGTATCAAATTAAGTCCCGGTAATTAAATTATTTACCACAAAGCGACCAACACTAAAGAACTGTTCAACGTCACACAGCATTTCAACAAACCCCCCAGCGAAGCCACGGACGTCACACCTTCCCAGGAACTCTGCAACAAGCTCAGCTCCTACTTCCATCTGAAGATCAAGGTCCTTTACGACAACTTCAGCGAACAGACGCTGGATACCACCACCCTCCCCACCGCCGCCTACAAGCCAATCGTCACGACCTGGAATCCCACCACCGTTGAACACACCACCGCGACCATGATGAAAATCCAATTCAAGAGCCCCGACGGACCCCTGACCACAGCACATATTCCTCAGGGCTGCCTCTGCCATTGCACCCAGAGTAGGACAGACCGTTAACGCCTCCTTCAGACCTGGCATCTTCCCAGGTGACAGGAAACAGGCGGAGGTTAGACCCCGTCTCAAGAAACCTACGGCCAACCCGACGGACCTGAAAAACTACCGGCCCATCTCTCTCCTCTACCAAAGTTACCGAGAGGCTCGTAAATGCTCAGCAGAACACCTTCATTGAAGAGAACTCCATCCTAGACGTCCCCCAGTTGGGATTACGCAGAAACCACAGCATCGAGACCACCCTCCTCGCTGCCACTGATGAATTCCGCATGCTAGTAGACCAGGGAGACACTGCGGCCCTCATCCTTCTAGACCTCTCTGCGGCCTTCGACACCGTCTCACATCGCACGCTAGCAGCCAGACTTCACGACGGGGGATACGAGGAGCCGCCCTCCACTGGATCCAATCCTTTCTCTCCGGCAGAACACAGAGGATCAGACTCCCTCCCTTCCCCTCCGAACCCCTCCGAGATCAACTGCGTAGTACCTCAAGGATCATCACTCAGCCCCATGCTCTTCAACAACTACATGGCCCCCTTGCCGCACTCGTCAGACAGCATGGGCTCAGCATAGTATCCTACACCAACGATACCCTGCTCATCCTCTCACTCACGAAGAATCCAGAAGACACCAGACTCTGCTTCCAGGAAGGAATGAAGGACGTCGCAGCTTGGCTGAAAGACCGCTGCCTGAAGCTCAACTCAGAGAAAACCGAGGTCCTCATTCTCGGACCCTGCACCTCCGCCTGGGACAACACCTGGTGGCCCCCCGCCCTCGAGAATCCACCCACCCCAACAGATCACGTGCGAAACCTCGGCATCATCCTCGACTCCTCCCTATCCATAAACCGTCAGATCAACACCGTCGCTTCCACCAGTTTTAACTGCCTACGCATCCTCCGCAAGACCTTAAAATGGATCCCCCCGACTGCAGAAGGACCGTCACCTACGCGCTCATAACCAGCAGACTTGACTACGGCAACACCCTCTATGCCAGTATCAACAGAACTCTTCTACACAAACTCCAAACCATCCAGAACTCCACAGCCACACTCGTCCTCTGGACATCGCGCCACGAACACATGACCCATCACCTACGAGATCTCCACTGGCTCCCCGTCGAGAAGAGGGTCACCTTCATACTCCTCACCCACGCCTACAAATCCCTCAACAACATCAGACCCAAATACCTGAACGAGAGAGTCTCCTTCCGCACACCCAAGAGGAACCTCCACTCCGCCGACCTCACCCTGACAGAGGTCCCCTGCATCCGTAGAAACAGAGCAGGCAGGAGAGCCTTCTCCTACATCGCAGCCAAGACGTGGAACGAGCTCCCGGTGAGCATCCGACGCTCCCCTACCTTGCACACGTTCAGGAAGGACCTCAAGACCTGGCTCTTCGACGGATCCGGAGCTGCACCCCCCCAACAAAGATGACTTTGAGGAATTTATAAATCTCTCAACAACAACCCACAAGGATTAAAATTCAAGAGATTAGTGAAAGAGAAATCAACTATATAGATAAAGGAGGTTACATTGAAAATGAGAAAACCTACACTAAAATTCACAGGAAATTTAACAAGTAGCAACTGCATCCTCCATGCGAACAGTGGGCATCCACAAGCTTTATGATGGAGTGTCCCTTATGGAGAATTTCTCCATGCTAGACGAAATTGTTCTGAGCAAGAAGTGTCTGATCAGCAGGCCACAGAAATGTATCAATGATTTAAAATGAGAGAATATCCTGAAAATATTTTAGATGATGCTCTAAGAAAGGCCAAAGACAAGAAAATAGAGAATCTGCAGGTGGGAAAGCAGAAACCCTCAAAGAATAAAAATGTGGCTGAATTTATAGGATAGATAATGGATTATGATATGTCCAATTATAAGACTAAGGAGTTGCTGAAACAAAATTGTAAGACCCCCAAAATGGATAAAACCCTCAAGGAATCGTTGCCCAAACACCCTAACGTAACCCACAAAAAAACAGCATAATTGGGTGACCTATTAAGAAGAAGCTACAGGGATCCTGGCGAGCCTGGCAAATTGAAGATTGACGATTTGTTATCCAGCAAAAAAAGAGGGTTTTACTCTTAATAAGGAATAATCAATCTTTAAAACCCTCATCCTACTGCAAAAATCACTGCACGTCTGTGCTCCAGGCCTACCGCAAACCAAACTCCAAGACATCTAAGGGCTTATTTACAAGCTTCCGTGCCTCCTGTTCGTCCCTTTTTCCCATATTGAAAGTGACGCACCAGCGTCGACGGGGGCTTGTACATAACCCCCTAATGTTCACTACAGAGAATCAACTCTGCCTTCACCCTGCCAGGTATAATTGTTTGGGAAAAAAAGTTGCAGATACAAGGTTTCATCTTCAAAAAACCCTTGCACCAATACCTGTTTTGTATCGAATGCGGTCGTTCAGTATATTCCCAGCAGCTGGTAGCAGTATCTATAGGAAGTACTATGGATATTCGACATTTAGCCTGCCTGCTCCCTCAGCTATTACCTTTTACAATTCCCTTCCCCAGCAGTCACCCCCATTAGACTTGAAATTACCTTGCGGCAGTGGAGGCATACTACAGAATTACATATTTAAAAAAAAGTATATGCATGTTTATCCATGACATTCTAGGTTTGAAGAAGTAAGCGAGCGAAGGGGGTGTCAGGCCACCACTTCCCACTACACACAGGTTTGGGGCAAGACACCCAAGAGCGACCAACCCTCAATTCTGTAAGACTTTGGGAGATGGGAGGATACGAGCCTGAGTCTCCCAGTCAGCAGGAGCCAGTGCTCTTTCACCCACACCAGTCCTTCTGCCTTAGCTAACATGATCCATAGGAGATCTTAAGATAAGATCTGCATTGCTGGAGACCAGGTTTGAACAGTTCCACTTCACCAGAAAAGTGAGATGGCATTTTTCCAACTCCCCTCAGGTCAGGCACTGCAACACACACACTTATCTGTTTGCATTTTAAACTACTGAAGAGGAAGACAGTGACAATGAGATAAGCAGACCAAACATGCCCCTAAAACAAATGGAATAGCACAAAACAGCTAAAGCGCTTGGGTTGTATCACAAACAGTTCCTATCCCTGGCTTCTAGCCACCCAGCGTGAATTATTCAGGCCACAAAAATGTTTTTTATTTCGAGATGAGCATCTAAAAAGTATCTGGCAATAGACATACTAAAATGAACAGTACTGACTGCAATAACGACACACGCATCGCAGGGGTAGACCAGTCTGCACAGTACACAACTCAGAGGAGCAAGGCCATTGGGTGGCGTTGGTGACACAAAGACAAAAATGAGACATCCTTGATGATTCCAGGCCGATGCGGGTGGCCACTGTTGCACAAAGCAGAGCATAGTGCTACATCACGTTACTTCAGGGCTACTTTCCACCACAATGTAAGATTTGTGCTGGAAGTAAATCCCCAAACTGCACTTTGTGCCAGGTTTGTGTTACTACTGAGATGCAATTTATTACCTAAAGGAATCCTTTTTTAGCAGCTTTAAAATTATGAAAGATTAAGAACAATGCAAAAAAGTTCTAAACCATTCCTTGTAATTTGATTGCAGCACTTTGATCCCAGTTCATAGCCCACTGTGATACATTTGGATGGTAACTTGTGAAGTGCAAGTAACAGAATGATCTTTGGGACAAAAGCAGTAACTGTAGGAAACTGGCTCTGTATATGGTATACTACAAGGTGGTAATACAGTGCACGGAGTCCAGAGATTCCCCCAGAAGTGTTCACGGCTCAATGCAAACCTAAAGTGCTCTATTTGTGGTAGTGCGGGCGAGCAGCCATTGGCCTAACACAGACGAGTGTAAGACATTTGTTGTGCACACAATGACCAATAAATTACACACGACTCAAAAAGGAGAGCCACACCAATTTTATAAAAATAAGCTTTCCACAACATTTATTTTAAGACTAATATCTTTGCAAAATGGTATATACGTTTTGAGATAGAAATTCTTTTCAGTTTCAAAAGTGGACACTGCAATTTTCCATCTTTGCAATGTTAACCTATAGAGGAAAACATTAATGCAGTTTTACAGGTAAGTGAACAACTTACAAATCCAATCTTCGGGTTGCAGGGTTAGCAGGGGGTAAAGTTCAGGTAAGCACCAACACTGCACCACCAGCGGCACAGGGGCAACCGGGTGCAGAGGTCAAAGATGACTTTCAGGCCAGTGTAACCCAATAGAGACTGGGGGTGCTTGAATACACACTGCTTGCAGGTAAGTAAAGCAAGTGCAAGGCTCAAGCTTCAGAGGTTTAGGCAAGCACGGGGGGCACAAGGCAGCATCAAACATACACCACTAGCAGCACAGTGGTGGCCAGTGCAGGGTGCAAACACGTATTGGGCAATTCAATAGAGAAACTCAGTGTGAAAAAAAGGCTGCAGGCGACAAACTGGAGGCCGCGGAAAGGAAACTAATAACAGCAGTGATAAGTTGAGATGCTGTAGGTCGAAGGGACACTGTCGGTTGAGGCTCAGGGGCTTTGGGTGCAAGGGGATGCCTCTTAGGTCAGGGTTCACCTACCAGAGGCGGTTACTGTAGGGGGGAGCTTTTGGATTCACACTGCAAACATCGTTGTCGGGGCTAGGAGTGGTCAGCTAATGCTGGACTGGGACTCAGGATCGCTGGGGAACCTTTTCTAGATCAGTGGGCCACTTGGACACAGGCTGGAGGTGTCGGGTGTAGAGTGGTCAGGGATTGCGCATCCAGAGAGCACCAAAGTCCTTTGTGTTGCTGTCTGGTGGACAGAAAGCTCTCCTCTGGTGTTCTGGTCTTCTTCAAAGGCAGGCAGGGGTTGTAAATGTCGCTGACTACAGGACAGGCGTAGTTTCTTTTCAGGATCTTCGAAGGCTGCAGACAGGCCGGTTGGACCTGGGCCATGTCAGTGTGCATCTTCACTGCATCACTGCACGGCGTCTTCTTTGTCCTTCTTATTAGGTCGGCAGGAACTAGTTTCAGGATCTGGGGAGACTCCTAAATACTAGATTTAGGGGCATTTTAAGGGAGAGACCAGGTAGGGTTAATAGCTACCTTACCTGGGGTGTCTACACCCTCAATTATGCCACCCTCCCGTGGGAGGGGGCATAGCGCTAGCCCTGATTGGAGGATCCCCACCTTTTTCATGATGGCGAGAACTGAAAGATGTGCTTCACTTGCATGCTTAACCTTAGTGGTGGAGTTGGCAGAGGTGGATACAACCCTTATTCTTCCTAGTTTTTTCCGGCCAGTTTCCCACCCAAAGTGGGAGTCTAAACCAGGGGCTGCCATCTGCTGCAGCAACAGAGGCTGGGGGTTGTATTACATAGGCAACAGGCCTTTGAAGCTTCTTTCTCGAGCACTGTGCCCAATTTGGGGGAAGTGATGTGACACCTCCGCCCAGGATGTGCTTTGTTTCAATAAATCCCACTCTGGCATCAGTGTGAGGAATAACCATGTCAACATCATATCAAAAGAGGCACTTTCTCACAGTAACACACTGAGATATCCACAAAATACATTACTGTGATATGCATGCTGTATGTTGTGCTTTGCAGCAAGAACATCAACCCTATATGCTATAAAAGTGCAGGAATCAACACAACCACTAGACAAATCGCATATGTCTCCATCAAATGCAATAATCACCACCAGAGTTGTCATAGTGTTGTAATTATCACCTAAAAAATGCAGCTGACACAGAAATCTCTGCAGGCTGCTCTTATCTCTCCCAGCCTGCCATTCAAATGGCACCCCTTGACCTTGTGCCAGTTGCATCGCCCTAAAGCAGTGATACTCAAAGTACGTCCCGGAGGCCACTTGCGGCCCTCTTGTCCTATGCATGCGGCCCCCAGTGAACAGCAGCACGAGCTGCTGTTCAATTGCTGAGCACTAATATTTAGGACATTTTTTTAAATAAACGGGCAAGCATTTATTAACCTGCAAATAAATGCTTGCCCGTTTATTTATGATGTTTTTAGACCTCCTTTCACAATTTCTGATCCACCCAGACCCCCTAATGCCACCCTGTTGGCATCAGTCACACTTCAGACCGTACTTTGTGGCACCTGGGCCAATGTTTATGAGTACCCATGCCCAAATGCGATTGACACCTTTCAATCACTTCGTAACATAACATAACATGCATTTGTAAAGCGCACATTCACCCAAGGATGTCTTGTTGCTGAATAACAGATGTTTATTGTTACCCAACTCAATGGTACTCATTTTATCAAGCTCAGAAGGATGAAAGCATGAGTGTACCCACCTGGATTAGTCCACTAAGCAACTAAACCCGGCTAACTGGGTGGGAAGGCAGGAATGGCAGATAGTAAGAGACTAGTTAGTGTGAGTAGAAATCTATTGTTGCACTAACTAATGGTCAGTGGAAGGCTAAGTTAAATAGGATGTTTTTAGGCACTTTCACTGCATGCGGTTCTGTCTTAAGTGCAGTCTTGAATGTGTTCCATATCTTGCATGCTTGAACTGCCCTTAGGAAACTTTAAATCAGATTGTTAAAGAGGGGTAGTTTGATTGCAGGTCCCTACTCCTATTAGGACCTCAGTTTCTGGATGTGCCCTGCACTTGAGGCTTTTCTACCCACTGAACAGATATGACTCTTGGGCACTCGTGGGTGCAAACCCTGAAGTAGGAGCAAACGCTACGTTAAAATCAGGATTACACCTATGCCTAAGGTTTTTGCAGGCACTGTTTTTGCCAGGAGATACCTGCCGCAGATTGTGTGGGCAAAAAGTGCACAGTCTGATTTTTTGCCACTTGAACAAGGGGAAAGCATGGGTAATTTGCACGTTATACCATATTCCAAGGTCTGAAACTTGGACCGATGGGCAAATTGCTTACTCGGTCAATCTTATATATGGTATTACTGGTCTTTAACAGGTGCAACATGCAATCAGGCCTACAGCGGTCGCTGGTCGCCTCTCATAAGAAACCGAATAACACCAGCAGCACAGCCTTTCATCTAGTTTCTTACCTACAGAACATCTCTGTATATTCAAATTATGAGATGGAAATCTTGAAATACGGTACATAGTGGATCTGCGGTGATCAGATTCAGATCCGGGTTAATTACTTGTGCTAGTACATGAAACACACACATCACTGCCCTATTTAAAGAAAAACTGGCTTTTGATTATGCATTTCTTTCTCAACTTTTGCTTGAACTCTTTGATGTTAGAAAGCTGATTTGTTAACTGTTAGACCTGGCATCCTTGGCACAGTTTCTCCCTTCTTTTTGCCTCTACCGCCTGTATTTCTGATGTTATGCTGGACTTCGTTTTGCGTGTTTATGTACTCGGGGCACTTTACCACTGCTGATCAGTGCTAAGGTGCAAGTGCTCCCTGTGTAAATTGTAATTCTGATTGGTTCTCTATGATTGGCATATTTGATTTACTGGAAGTCCCTAGTAAAGTGCACTGTGTGTGCCCAAATGCTACTAGTGGGTCTGCAGCACTGATTGTACCAGCCACACGAAAAGCCCTGTCAATTTATCTCAGGCTTGCCATAGCAGTGTATGTGAGTGCAGTTTTAAAATGTCATGTCGTCCTGGCAAGTGCACCCACTTACCAGACCCTCACCTTCCCTTTCACTACATGTAAGACACCCCTTAGGTAGGCCCAAGGTACCCCCATGGGCATGGTACAGTGTATGTAAAAGGTCGGACATGAACTGGTGTGTTGTACATCTCCTAATAGTGAAATACTGCAAATGTTGTTTTTCACTATTGCAAGAACTTGCTCTCCCATAGACAATCACTGGAGCTGCCTTGTAACATCTTACAAGTGTAACTTTCTATTAAAAACAGCTAGAAATTTGGAGTTTAGGTTCTCTGAGCTCAGAATTTAAAAATACATCTTTTAGTACAGATGGTTTTTAAATTGTGTGTGTGAAAATGCCACTTTTAGAAAGTGGTTGGAACTGCACATGGTTTGGTCCTTAATCAGTAAGGCTAGGCCTTATATGATTACAACAACATCACAAATGCCAATACTGATATTTTTTTTACACAATCATTCAGCACTGAGATCACACATACGTGTTATGACCACCAGAAACATAATATTTATTTGCTTTTTTTCATATTGTTTTTAAAAATCGTTCTTTTAAGAATATTTTTTACACTTCATATTCATTATCAAATTAGACACTCTTGTGAATATACAGAAGGAACATGAATAATATGTACAAAAAAAGATGAATTGACAATAAACTTAAAATTACACACAATTAATAAAACCAATCACACTTTTTTAAGCAACGCAATGCAAAAGGCCTAGGTAGTACAGTTTTCAAGTTATTTATGACAATGACCCTAGAGCTCATATCATTCGATCCATTTTTCTCCATTTTTACATTGGGCCAACACCCAACAGTCTCCCTACTGGGCTCTAAGAAAAATCACAAGTCTTTCAAAAGTAATCTATTAGAGCCACAGTAGTGTCATCTGTAATGCACTTGCCAGAATGACATCACACACTTCAGGAGGCAAGTCAAATGGCATCAACTGTCGCCACTCAATCTCCATGCATGGAGGTGGATGCTGGACAGGTTCGGGTGGAGGACCGTCCCCTCCTGCTGCGACAGAAGGTCCTCCTGAAGAGGCAGTCGAATCGGGGGATCGATTGACAGACTGAGTAGCTCAGGATACCAATACCTTCATGCCCAATCCGGAGCCACAAGGATGACTTGGGCCCGGTTGCGCCTGATCTTCTTCAGCACTCTGGGCAGAAGTGGTATAGGCGGAAAGGCGTATAACAGACTGCAACTCCACTCGCGACAAAAAGCGTCTCCGAGCGAGTGCTGCCTTGGAAATTCCAACGCGCCGAACTGATGACATTGCGCGTTCTCTTCGGTGGCGAATAGATCTAGCCAAGGCTCTCCCCACTGCCGAAAGAGACCTTGCGCTACGTCCGAGTTCAGACGCTACTCGTGATCATGCACCGACGGCTGAGTTCGTCCGCCCTGGCGTTCAGAGAGCCCGCCAGGTGTTGAACCACCAGGTTGATGCCCAGATGTTCCAGCCATGTCCAGAGGTGCAGAGCTTCCTGACAAAGGGTCCACGACCCCACCCTGCCCTGTTTGTTGCAATACCACATGGCGGTGGTGTTGTCTGTGAATACCTGCACCACACTTCCCTGGACAGAGGGAAGGAATGCCTTCAGTGTAAGCCGGATCGCCCGCAGCTCCAATAGGTTGATATGGAGCCGGGACTCCGCCAGAGACCAGAGGCCTCTGATTTCCGCCTCTCCCATGTGGCCTCCCCATCCCAGGAGGGACACATCCGTCACCACTATGTGCTCCGGTTGGGGTAGGGAGAGGGATCTGCCACTGACCCAAGCGCGGTCCATGAGCCACCACTGCAACTGTCTTGCAGTGCCCTCCAAGATCAAGACGTGGTCGGACAGGTTGCCCTGATATTGAGCCCACTGGAACTACAGGTCCCACTGCAGAGCCCGCATCCACCACCTGGCTTGATGTACCAGCAGGATGCAGGAGGCAATCAGACCCAGCAGCCGAACGGCCATCCTGACTGAAACTCGGGATAAAGCCTGAAAGATCGGAATCAGAGCCTGAATATCCCAAACCTGCTGTTCGGGAGGATAGACCCAAAACTGCGCAGAGTCCAGAACCGCTCCGATGAAGAGGAGCTTCTGGGAGGGACTCAGATGTGACTTCGGCACGTTGATGGAGAACCTCAGCGAATGCAGGAGGTCGGCCGTAGTGGGAGGCGACTGTTCGTGGTGAGCCCGCCTTCAACAACCAGTCGTCGATATAGGGGAAGACTGGAACCCCTAATCTGCGCAGATGAGCTGCGACCACCGCCATCACTTTCGTGAACACCAGAGGGGCACTGGTGAGGCCGAAGGGGAGCACAGTAAACTGAAAGTGCTTGTGGCCTACAGTGAACCGCAGGTAACGCCGGTGGGCCGGCAGGACGGGGATGTGGAAATAAGCGACCTGCAAGTCCAACGCTACCATCCAGGGTCTAGGGCAGCCAGAACCTGAGCTAATGTCAGCATCTTGAACTTCTCCTTCCGGAGGAAGGCGTTGACGCTCCTGAGGTCCAAGATAGGGCGTAGGCCCCCTTTGCCCTTCTTGGGAACCAGAAAGTAGTGAGAGAAACAACCCTGTCCTACTTCTGGGCCAGGAATGCGCTCAATGGCCCCCTTGGCCAAGAGGGCTGTAACTTCCTCCTGCAGAAGTTGCAAGTGATCCCCCGACATGCGGTGGTACCGCAGTGGCATGGCTGGAGGGGTCGCCTCGAAGGGGAGGGAGTAGCCCATTCGGATGATTTTCAGCACCCACCTGTCCGAAGTGATGGTACGCCAGTGGAGCAGGTGATGGCAAACTCTACCTCCCACTGGCGTGGAATGGGCCTGAAAGCTCGGATTAGGAAGGCTTTGAGGCAGATGCTGCGGGAGCGGATGTGGACTGACCGGCTCTCTGTCCCCCTGTTCCGCCACGGCGGAATCCACGTCCGTGACCGCGTTGAGGCTCGTTCTGCGGCCTGTGGCTGGACGAACGTGCGGGGGCGCCCCTTCCTTGGCCATGAAAGGGGCGAAACGCAGAAGTGTGTTGGCGCTGGGCCGACAGACCCAAGGACTTGGCTGTAGCCCTGGAGTCCTTAAAGCGCTCCAGCGCGCTATCTGCTTTGTCGCCAAAAAGGCAACGGCCATCAAAGGGCATGTCCAAGAGAATGCTCTGGACATCCCCTGAAAAGTTCGTGGACCTCAGCCAGGTGTGACGATGAATCGCCACCGTCGTTGCAATCGCTCTACCCAGAGAGTCCGTGGTGTCAAGTCCACACCTAATGGAATACTGTGCTGCATCACGCCCCTCAGCAAGAGACTGGGCGAGCCATGCCCTGGCCTCCTCTAGACACTGGGGCAGCACGTCCGCCACTGTATCCCACAGAGAGTGGGTGTAAAGGTCCAAAAGGCATGCAGTATTATTGGACCGAAACCTAAGACTGAGGGAGGAAAACAGTTTCTTGCCAAACTGTTCCATCCTTTTGGATTCCCAGTCCGGAGGTGGGGATGGGAATGCGGTTTGGGGCCTGGATAACCAGACTCTCAGGGGTGGGGTGTACGGACAGAAAGCAGGGGTCGCCCGGAGCTGGGCGGTGGTGCCGGGCCACGTTCCTATCCACAGGAGAGACTGTGGAGGGCTTGGAGCAAGTGCCCGTCAGAACATCGGTGAGGGCCTCATTAAACTGCAGCAGAGGCTCCGAAGAGCTTACTGGCGGTTGAAGCACCTCAGTGAGGAGGTTAGTCCTCACGGCCGCTGCAGGGAGCTCCAGGCCAAGGCCTTGGCCGCCTTGCGCAGCACCACAGCATAAGTAGCACCCTCCTCTGTAGCCATGGAAGGAGGAGAGATGAAACCAGTGTCAGGCGAAGTGTCTAGACCACTGGCCTCCCCCAGCTCATCTGCCCAGCCCTGACTTAACTGGCACTGCTGTGCCAGAGGGTCCTCAGACCCCTCCCAGTCCTCCCCTTCATACGTGTCCTGGAAAGCAGGCAGAAATGACGGAGCCGGGTCATAGGTGAAAGGCTCACCCATCGATGCCGGAGACGGCGCAGAGCAGTGCAGCTCCGACGCCGGACCCGGACTGGGGCTGAAACCAGGGAGTCGTGAGGACTACTGGCGTCGACCGGGATCCAGGCCTTGATCCCATGGGGGCCTGCGGAGTCGGGACCGAAGTTGACGAAGGTGCCGGGGTCAAAGCCGCCGGCTCGCTAGGACCCCCATTCGGACATGCGGGGCCTGGAGGAGCGCCGGCAGGCCTTGACAGTGGAAAGAGAGTCCTCATGGCCACGAGGAAGTCTCAAATCTTGCCCGGAGTTGCATGAAGCCCAGGGACTGGAGGGTGTGGGGCCGGATGCGACTCCTGCGGCTCCGGCGGAGCTGCGCAGGTGGTGCCACCTGAACTCTCGGCCGGGTCGCACGACCGGCGAGGGGAGTCAGAAGAGCGATGTCGCTCCTTCGACTTCTTTTTGCTTTGCCTCGACTTACCTGAGTATGAGGACTTGGATCCCAACGAGCGGTGATGACTGTGGCTCCGCGACCGGTCCCTCGACTTCCTCCTCGACCGGGACCTCGAGCGTCGCGGAGTCGACTGTCGAATCTTGAGGTGCTTGCGGGGCCGCTCCTGCCTAGTTTTCGACGTCAAGGCCCGGCAGTCGGGGCTCGACTTGTCATCGTGGTCGGCCCCAAGACAGTAGAGACACCGATGGAGGGGGTCGGTAACCGACATCAGTCGGTGAGAGACGTCACACGGCTTGAACCCGGGCATCTCTACCGGCACCAGGAGTCGAAGTCGACTCGAAAAAGATAGACAAAATGTCCAAAAAGTTAGTCAAAAAATGACTAAGGGTACGCTCTTCCCAGATCTGCGCTTGCTGGCGCGGAAAAAAGAAGAACTGATGTCAGCGCGCGAGGGCGGCGTCTAAGTACTCCAATTACATCATCCCGGAGATCACAACGCCGACGACGGACGCGGAGCCGCAGATGACGCCTACTGACACGCTGGAGTACTGCTGACGAAAAATCTTTCCGGATCCAGCCTGACGCCTGGGGATATTCTAAGGTAAGGAATCTAACTAACGTGTTTCTTTCAGATTGGTTCTTTTCTAGCACATGCTGTATGTAATCAGTGCTCAATCTGAGTTGGTAATGGCCGGAGGGTCCACCAGCAGTCATTTCTAGGGACCAGCACCTAATTTTCCTAATCAGACTTTGACCCAGCAACTCACAATGGGAAAACAGCCTCCTCTTGAGGGGTTTAGGGGCTCTGGGCAAGACATTTTGGGGTCTACTGTTCGGAACAACATTGAATTTCATTATTCATTTTCTGCTAATTTAAGACCTCACTTTACTGAATTACAGTTAAACTTTCAGAAACAAGACTACTCAAAAAACAGTTGACTTATGTCTTGCACCGAGGTCAATAATCCTTAAAGGGACAGAGGTAAGCGAGAGACAGAGTCAGATGTAGAGGTAGGCAGAGAAGGAGAAGAAATTATAGATAGATAAATAGACAAAGGTGAAAAAGATAGAAAGTTCACTTTACCATGGTACCCCTTGGAAGGTGGAGGCCCAGGGAAATTGCCCACCTTGCCCATTCCTTAAAACATCTCAATGGGCAAAGAAGGAAAAAGAGGAAAAACAGAAAGAAAACCAGTGGCAGAGGGAGAATGCAGGGATGAAAAAGGACCTAATAGGTAAAGGAGCAGGGATTGTGTGGTGGCGGAATAAAGAGGCATGAAGTGGGTTTCAAACTACAAAGCCTTGCTAGTCATCACTTTGACCTTCGAATGCACTATCTGTGCTCGTATGAGATTAACCCCTTCTGTGCCACGCCCTTTCCCCCTCCTGTGCCGGGCGTTTAATTAGTGGGTGGGGTTCATGACGAGATAGTCTCGTCATGGGCACAGCGCGACCGTGCTCCATGACGAGACTATCTCGTCATGGGCACAGAAGAGGTTAACTTTGGACCCCTGCTCTTATTCTTTTACAAATTAAGCACTGACTGTGGTGTTCCTGTTATTCTTATCCCACAGCCAGAATGGATATTTTGGTGCATACTAATATTAAATGTTTAATGCCAGGAAATGATCCCTCATCAGCCACTTCAGCATAGAGAAGGTGCAGGTTGCATCGCAAGCATGAACCCCATAGAACGCACACCCCACTAGTCCTTCTACAGCTATAGAATTCTTTTGGGGGGGATTTGCAACGTGCACATTACTCAATCTAGTGGTGGGACAGCAGTTTTAGGATAAACTGCTGACCAAATCTTGCACCTTCCCCTTACCATGTGCTTTTGTCTCCCCTCTATAAGTTATTTTACTCAAATTCAAAGCTTCTTCAAAGACTAGAGTCAAGTTCAGAGTTTTAGAACCAACTGTTCTGGTCTAATACCTCTCTGGTCCTAGAGCTGGCACGTATCCTTCCTCCGCAGTATAATCCGATATCAGAGCCTGGCAAGACCCATACATTTGAGTGCTTGGGAGTCCTGAATCTAAAAGTAAACAGGACAGTAGAAAAGTGATGGATGGAAATGCTTGAACTGGTAACTACTCTGGAGACATTCCGTGTCACCATTTTTAGCTTGTCTGTACCATTACAGGCAGAGAACAATTAAATACAAATCAGGCTTGGTCCTGCTCCCATAGGAAGAGTCCCTCATGTTTTTTTTAGCCCAATGACATCACAGGTAGTGTTGTTATATGACTTTTGACAAGCTGTCACCCTTCCCTCAGCTGTTTGTAATCTGTCACACCTTTCTATTATCTGTCACATATTTCTCACCTATTGCTGACTCTTGCTCTCCCCTCCTGTCTATCTTAACCGTGTCTTCCTCACTGATCTTCTTTGAATACGTTTTCCCCTCTCTCACCTAACTTTCTCACCTGTTCTGTCTTTTTTTTTCCCACTCTATTTCACCTTTCTCCCTCCTCTCCTACTCCCATATCTGTCCTTTTTCACTTGTCTATGTCACAGTATTATTGGTGTTTCTTTCATCCCTCTTTGTCTCGCTCAAACATACATCCTCCTGTATTTGTCTCTCGATCGCTTACCCTTCTATCTGTAGTGTCTTCTTCCTTTTGTTAGTTTGTACTTATTTCGCCTCAAAGCATTTTACCTTTAACTCCTCTCTCTCTTTCTCTGTCTCTGCTCTGTATTTGTTTCTAACTCTTCCCACAAGCTCTGGGGCAGCGGCAGGCACCAAGACGATCCACACCACTTGGAGCAAAAACTTTATTATTTTCCAAGTTAGCTACTATCCTCTGAGGTCAGGGGGTCACAGTGACAGTGCTGGGGGTCGCATATGGCAAGCCAGGGGTCGCAGCTGCAACCCCTAAATGGCAGCTATGCAGCCCAGGCCGAGCTGCGAGATCCCCTCCCCTCTGAAGAAGAACACAAGCTACCCCAGCCAATATCGACCTCACAAGAGCGTATCCATGAGGTATAGCTTGAGTGTCTATGGCACATGAACATGTGACCCATGTATGGGCTTACCCTTAGAGGTCCTCACTCACACATGTAAATAAGGGAAACATGCGAGGGATGCATTCTATGAGGCCTTATGGGCGGGTAGCCCTACTCTGAACCAATTACAAACCCAAACCTGCAACCATTCAATCAATCAATCGGGGAATTATAAGCGCAGTACTCACTCGTGAGGGTCTCAAGGTGCTGGGGGATGGCAGGGGGAGGTACGCTGCTCCGTTCAGCTGAAAAGTCAGGTTTGAGAGTTTTCCTGAAGGTGTTCAGGGAGGGGGCAAGTCTGATGTCTGCCGATAGCTCGTTCCAGGTCTTGGATGCAATGTGGGAGAATGATCTTCCGCCTGCTCTGGCTCTGTGGCTGCGTGGGGTTTCCGCCAGCGCAAGGTAGGACGATCGCAGGTTTCTTTTGGGTACGTGGAAGTTTATTCTGTCGTTGAGGTATTTGGGTCCGTTCTTGGTTAAGTATTTGTAGGCGTGAGTGAGGATTATGAAGGTGATTCTCTTCTCCACGGGGAACCAGTGGAGTTACCGCAGGTGTTGGCTGATGTGTTTGTGCAGGGGTATGTCGAGGACGAGTCTGTCCGTGGTGTTCTGTATTGTTTGAAGTTTGCGGGGTAGGGACTTGTTGATGCCGGCATAGAGTGCGTTGCCATAGTCCACTCTGCTGGTGATGAGTGCATGGGTGACTATTTTCCTCGACTCTGGGGGGATCCATTTGAAGGTCTTGCGGAGGATGCGGAGGATGTTGAAGGAGCTGGAGGTGACGGCATTGACCTGTCGGTTCATGGCGAGGGATGAGTCGAGTACGATGCCGAGATTTTTGGCGTGGTCTGTAGGGGTTGGGGAGCTTCCGAGGGCGGTGGGTTACCAGGTGTTGTCCCATGCTGAAGGGGTGGTTCCAAGGACGGTAACTTCTGTCTTCTTGGCGTTGAGTTTTTTAGGCAGCTGTTGATCATCCAGACTGCGACTTTCCTTTCTGGAAGTTGAGTTTTGCGGTGGTGGGGTCTTTGGTGAGGGAGAGGATGAGCTGTACAGACTTCTCATAATGTCTCCTCTTCACCATTACCAGCCACTCTAAGGCTTTAAGTCCTCACCGTACCTTAATAAATGATCCAAGCACTATATTTTAAGAGTAAACACTCCATAAGATATATTTACATTACAGTATAACACATGTTTGAACAACAGCAACAGTACTTTATCTCACACAGACATACAGGACACGATGAACACAAATGCAATTGTGGTGATACCTGAATCTGACACCAAAGGCACTGAGTCCAGATCACTCCTTAGCACAAAGTCTATCGATTTTACTCATTAAACGTAAGTACTTCTAGTTCAACATCAATCAATCAGGAAATTGTAAAGCGCGCTACTCACTGGTGTGGGCCTCAAGGTGCAGAGGGAGGTGAGGGTGCAGCTCCGAGTCAGCGGAAGAGCCAGGTCTTGAAGCTCTTCCTGGAGCTGGGCAGAGTGGAGTAGCGTCTGATGTTGATTGAGAACTCATTCCCTGTCTTTGCCACGATGTAGGAAAAGGCTCTTCCTCTCGCTCTGGCTCTGCAGATGCGCGGGGTTTCAGTGAGGGCGAGGTCGCTGGAGCAGAGGTTTCTCTTGGGTACATGGAAGGAGACTCTTTCGTTGAGGTATTGGGGTCCGGTGTTGTGGATAACCCTGGGCGTAATTTGTGTAGTAGCACTACTCGTAGCTACCCAAAGTACACTTTGAACTATGCTCAGCTACTCCTCAAACTGCGTAGTGCATAGCTGATAGCACTGTGTGCATGTCTGCTCTGAGCAATAATTGCAAACAGCATCTTACACAGTGCAAGGAATGATAAAATAACTATTTCTGTCTTTATATGCTAAAATGCATATAGTAATTTCACAAAGTGAAAATGATAAATTGGCAAGCAGTAAGAGACGTGATGATTTTGGGATCCTCCCTAACCTAGGGAGAGAACCAAGCAGATGCCTTGAAAACAAAAAGCACATCTTCTTGAACGATCCTCTTAGGACCACCCCAAGCACAGTTATTGGCAAAAATGCAATCCCAACTAAAGGCCCTGCAAAGCATTATGGGACGAGATTAGCAGTGGGCAGTGAATATTATAGTATCCAATATCCAAATAATTCTACAAAGAGCTGCAGTTCAACTAGCCGTTGCTAGATGTCCCTCATGATTTAAATGCAAAAGCATTTAAATTATTATTACATCAAGCTGCAGTTCCACTAGTCATTACTAGATGTCCCTCACGAGTCAAATGCAAAAGCATTGAAACCCTTTCGTGGTCCGTGAGAGTGGTGGGTTTTCCAGGGCGGTTGACCACCAGGTGATATCCCATGCTAAGCGGGTGGGTCCGAGGACGAGAACTTCTGACTTCTCCGAAGTTGAGCTTCAGGCAGCTGCTGCTCATCTAGGATGCAGCATCTTTCATTCCTTCCTGGAAGCTGAGTCTGGTGGTGTGGGGATCCTTTGTGAGGGAGAGGATGAGCTGGGTGTCATCGGCATAGGATACTATGCTGAGTCCATGCTGTCTGATGATATTGGCGAGGGGGGCCATGTAGATGTTGAAAAGCCTGGGGCTGAGCGATGATCCTTGGGGTACTCCGCAGTTGATCTCCTGTTGGTTCGGAGAGGAAGGGCAGAAGTCTGATTCTTTGGGTGCTGCCTGTGAGGAAGGAGCAGAGCCAGTCAAGGGCATTCCCTGTATACCGGCGTCATGGAGTCTGGCGGTGAGAGGGCAGTGGGAGACATTGTAGAAGGCTGCAGAGGGAAGAGTTGGGGATGGAGTTCTCTTTGATGAAGTTTGTTAGCTGGACGTTGCCGATCTTCTAGGTGACTTTGGCGCGAAGGGGAGGAGAGAGATGGTTCGGTAGTTTTTGAGGTCCGTCGGGTCTGTAGAGGGCTTCTTGAGGAGGGACTTGACTTCTGCACGTTTCCAGTCATCAGGGAAAGTGTCGGATTTGAAAGTGGCATTGATGGTGCGTCATAGCTCGGCTGCTTCGTCGACAGTAACTCTGTGGAAGATGTGCGTCAGGCAGAGTGACATGGGGGCTCCTGAATGAATGCTTTTCATGGTCGTGGCAGTGTCTTCAGTGGTGACCGGGGTCCAGGCGGAGATGGTAGGCTGGCTGTCGTTGCTGGAGGAAGGAGTGGTTTTGCTGTCTGTTTGTAAATATGTCGTAGAGGGACTTGATTTTCAGATGGAAGTAGGAGCCGAGTTTGATGCAAAGGTCCTGGGTGGGTGTGATGTCCGCGGCTTCGCTGGGAGGTTTGGTGAATTCCTGAATGATGCTGAATAGTTTCTTTGAGTTCCTGGAGTTAGCGAGGATTTTGTTCTGGATGAAGATCCATTTGGTGGATCTGATGAGTTGGTGGTATTCTGTCATGGCGTTCTTGTAGGTGGGCCAATCTTCTGCTGTTTTGCTGTTCCTCCATTGCTTCTTGAGACGTCTGCAGGTGCGTCTGGATTCTTGGAGGTCGGTGGTGAACAAGGTGGCTTTCCTGGGGTGCTGTCTGTCGGGGTTGCAGAGGGGGCAAGCTTGTCTGCGCAGTTGGTGATCCATCTGTGTAGTTCTTTGGCTGCAGAGTTGGCATCGGTCGAGGTGGGAGGGGGATCTTGGTTGAGGGTGGAGTTCAGGGGCTCATCAAAGACCTTGCTCCAGTTCCTTTGCAGAGGGTGTGGTGTAGGTTTGTGAGCGGTGGCTTTGTCGAAAGAGAAGTGTATGCAGTGGTGGTTCCTCCAGGGGGGTTGCGTGGTGTGGCTGAAGTGGATGTTGTTACCTCCTGCGAAGATGGAGTCGAGGGTGTGTCCTGCCTTGTGAGTGTGGTGGTGACAAGCTGTTTCAGTCCAATGTTGGTGAGGTTGTCCAGGAGGGCAGAAGAGGTGGGGTCACTGAGGTTGTCGAGGTGGAAGTTGAGGTCTCCGACCAGTAAGTAGTCACTGGAGGCAATGGCGTGGGGTGTGATGAGGTTGGTGATGTTTGTGGTGAATGCAGTTCGAGGTCCGGGAGGTTTGTGCAGCGTAGGGTCATTCTGGGGCTAGTCTGGATCTGGAAATTGAGGGGTTCTGTGGGGGATGAGGAGATGTTTGTGCTGGAGCTGGTGAGTCAGAGGGAGTTCTTGTGTGCGATGGCGTGTCCTCCTCCTAGGTGGTTGGGGTGGTTTTTCCTCTGGATCTTGTATCTGCCTGGGATGGCGGTAGCGACGTCAGGGGCGGAGGTAGGGTTGGTCCAGGTTTCCGTGAAGAAGGTAACGTCTCGTGAGAGGGTGTCAAGGAGGTTTCAGATTTCTACTGCGTGTCTGTGCAGGGAGCACATCAGGGCTTTGTGTGGGAGGGCAGTGGCCGTAGGTGTGCGGGGGTTAGTGAAGTTTTGTCAGCAGTGGCCTCCCTGGGCCCAGCTCCCACCCTCTGGACTTTGGGGCCCAACGTGTCGTGTAGCGCTTGAACTGTTTTCTTCAGGGCATAGGGGATCCTGACCTGCAGCATTCAGAAGCTGTAGTTCCCGGTGAGGAGAGGAGCACTTTGTGCCCTGCAGCGTGGGCAGCGCCTCCCTCTCTTTTATGGCCTAAGCAATGGAGGAGAGAGCCAAGTCGTGGGAAGCGCTCTCCCGCTCCCGGCCATGTCCCCTGTCCCGTTTTCATTTTTGGCAGCCATGGCTCTGCTATGTGGCCCCAGGCTGTGAAGAAGTACCCAATCTATTAGGAATCCCTGGCTGAGATTGCCTGGTGACGCCAGAAGGAGGGCGGGAACCTACCCTGCATTTTTGGTGTCAGGAGAAAGTGCTCTTCAAGGTGCGGCAACCGGCGCAGCCACGTCACTAAACTGAGGCTGACTCGAGATGAGGAGCCAATAGTGAAGTGGCGCCTCCGGAAGACAGGCAAGGTCTACGTCTTGTTGGAGGCGGGGCTCCCAGAGCAACGAGAAGAACCCAACCTGTTGTCTAGTCTGTTGTGACAGCAAGAAGAGTTGGAGCCTCGCGGGCTCTGTTTCCGCAACTTCCCGCCTCCCCCTGCCTGGTAGAGGGAGAGGCTGGTCCCCAAAGATCGCCGGTCACAGCGAGGAGACCAGACGACGTCAGAAGAGGTCCTGTGAGCGGAGCCTGCAAAGCACACTGTTGGTGCCTGATTTCTGCCATAACTTTGAGCCGGCTGGGAAAGGCGAGAAGCCCCATTGAGTGGGGTTCAAAAGGCACTGTGGGTGCTGGTGGTTTGCACAGCTGCACTGCCAGATCGCAGGCAGCTGCAACACGGGGGCATTCTTGAAGGCAGACATGGGTGAGTTGTACGCCACCCCCCGACAGCTTTGCGGATCTCTAGGGGTCATCTTGTTTACTAAACAGAGACCAGCGTGAGTTCCACCCATGCCCCCATTATAGTACAAGCCAGTTGGAGGCCTCATGCTAATAGAGCCCTGACTTTGGGACAGAGGGCATTACGGGACAGCCCAAGACGGGCCCCCGAGGAAGGCCAGATGGCCTGGAGATTGCCTCTATGTTTTAGTTGGGCGTGAGGTGATGTGTGCACCTTATTAGTGTTACTGTGGTGCACTGCTAATGTAGGATTATGCTCTAATGTGTTTTATGAGTAATACAAAGGCTATTTTTATGTAACCTTGTGTGGAGATTCGTTTGTGGTGTGGCTAGTGCGTCGCTGCTGTGTGTGTGTTGTGCAAATGCTTTACACATTGCCTCTGGGAGAAGCCTGACTGCTCATGCCAAGCTACCAAGGGGGTGAGGAGGGGTTATCTTCAGCATGTAACTCCCTTACCCTGACTAGAGTGGTGGCTTCTGCCTGGCTTAGGTCATGCCCTAGCCAACCAGAAATCCCATTTCTAACAGGTGATGTTCGGCATGGAAAGCTGGCTTTTGTTGTTCCTTCTGGGGTTGAGTGCTTGGAGGGCAGCTGAATCATAGCGGTGGGTGGTCGGAGAACCAGGGTCCCAGGCACTGGTCATGGATGGGCGCAGACAGGCATAACGACGGAGCTGCTGGGGCGGAGAGCAGAGTTCCCTGACCAGGAGGTTAAGGGGTCTTGCTCCAACATAGCTCTTGCGAGCCTGAGCTGGGAAGTACTAGTAACTCAATTCCTTTCCCTTTTGTGTTTCATGCTTGACAGGTGCTCAAAGAAACAATGTAAGAGACCAAAGTGAGAAAATAGTTTTATGCTATGCATATCAAAGTGACCTGTGGCACCCTGCCTCTACATCACATTCAGATGCACGCTCAACTGAGCGCTCTGCCTGATGAACGAACATTTCTAAAAACCACGTATAGGGTCACATAAACATGTACTTTGTCTATCACAAATGTGGTTAACACTTGTGAACAATGACCAGCCATTAAGAAATGTTATCATTGCTGTACACAAACTAAGAGAATGGAAACTCCCACCTAAGCCTGCAGAAAAGTGCCATGCGAACGCTATCAAATAAAGATTGAATAAATATAACACGCCAATACCTTATTGGCATAACCTGGGGTTTATAAATGTTGTGAAGCTTCACACAGTCAGATGTCTTTTCACAATTGTCCAGAAATAGAGAAAAAGTAACAAATTATCCAACCTAAGATATGACTTCCAGGTTTGGGGCTTTGAATGCAAATGTGTATGTATAGCGCACTGCCACCCCCAACAGGGGGTCTCCTGGTGCTTTTACTCATACCACTGAGGAACACTTCCTGGCCTTTCCCTGTGAAATGTCCACTCCTGGGCACTCCCATGGTGAAGCCAGGCATCCCAGCGCTGCTGGGGCCGTTGTGGAGATTAAGCAAGCTATTGCCCAGAGTTGCAGCGTGGGACCCATGATTAGAATAGGCACCGAGGCGAAAATTATCAGGTCCGAGGAAATTGAATCCAAGACCCACCAAGGCGGGGAATTGAACTCTGGTCCCGGGCCAGAACTCTGCTTCAGGGTCTGCCGCTCTAACCATTGAGCCACACTTCTCCACACTTCTTTACAATCAGTCCTCAACTGGTAGATGTTCATTATTCCTTTTGATGACTCTTTGCCCCCGTGCTAAAGCTCTCATATTCGAGTACCTTTAATAGAACTCACACAAATCCCATTGTCTACGTTGCCTTCCTTTTTATTCTCCACATATAAAAATAAGGTTGCACCCGGCAACTCACCTGCATATTGTTTTCCATGTTTGTTGCTATGCTATTTACTCCTAAAATCTTAGACAAGTGGGCTTTTAAAGAAGAGAAATGACTTCCAGAAATGTAACCCATGGAGCTTCCTGAGTTCCTTTCCACAGCTGTGGGCCACCTTAACCCATGTCCACGCACAATAAAACATGTGCTAATGCCTCACCACTCACACTTACCTTTCAAACTAAAAACAATAATATCTTGATTACTCCAGGAAGGATTCACCTCAACCAGTGGTTTAAGCACCCCCACGAACAAAAAACAATACACGTGTATTCAGGGCAATATGTGACGGCTTCTTAATGAGACAGGCACGACAGCCTGCTACTGTTCTATAGAAGCCATAGGTGGTAGCTATATAGGGGACGCCATTGTGGCATTGATTCTCTACATCAAGGTGACAAGAACATGAGCATGGTGGGACTGGGGCTCTTACCCTGGCAGCCTTGGGCAGAACAGGCAAACCTTCAAAACCTTTCATGAACGTCAATTCACTCCCTGTTGATGGACTAGCATCTACTCACACTAAACAGCATCCTCGTCCAAGGCTCCAGCTAGACCTTCAATAGGCTAATATTTGGTTCTAAGCTTCACAGCTATAAACGCTCTTCAAAAGAAATGCTTGAAACCTCTGGGATTTTGTTTAGAACAGGATGGTGTAAGATTCCTACTCAGTGGCCGGATTCATGCAACATTTTCAAGAAAACCAAAAAAAAAATGAATTTACATGAAATTAAGGAAAACTGGAATAATTTCCGTAATTTTTCGTCTTCATTAACAATCTGTCTCAGGAGGACCATCTGGTATGCAACCTTCTGGCTTCACTTATGACACACAGGGACCACCTGAATGCAACCTTCTGCCTTCACTTCTGGCACACAGGGACCACCTGAATGCTACCTTCTGCCTTCACTTCTGGCACACACGGACCACCTGAATGCAACCTTCTGCCTTCACTTCTGACACACAGGGACCACCTGAATGCAACCTTCTGCCTTCACTTCTGGCACACAGGGACCACCTGAAACCAACCTTCTGGCTTCACGTCTGACACATAGGGACCACTTGCATGCAACCTACTGCCTTCACCTCTGGCACACAGGGACCACCTGAATGCAACCTTCTGCCTTAACCTCTGACACACAGGGACCACCTGCATGCATCCTTCTGCCTTCACCTCTGGCACACAGGGACCACCTGAATGCAACCTACTGGCTTCACGTCTGACACACAGGGACCACTTGCATGCAACCTTCTGCCTTCACCTCTGGCACACAGGGACCACTTGAATGCAACCTTCTGGCTTCACGTCTGACACACAGGGACCACTTGCATGCAACCTTCTGCCTTAACCTCTGACACACAGGGACCACCTGGATGCATCCTTCTGCCTTCACTTCTGGCACACAGGGACCACCTGAATCCAACCTTCTGGCTTCACGTCTAACACATAGGGACCACTTGCATGCAACCTTCTGCCTTCACCTCTGGCACACAGGGACCACCTGAATGCAACCTTCTGCCTTAACCTCTGACACACAGGGACCACCTGAATGCATCCTTCTGCCTTCACCTCTGGCACACAGGGACCACCTGAATGCAACCTTCTGGCTTCACGTCTGACACACAGGGACCACTTGCATGCAACCTTCTGGCTTCACGTCTGACACACAGGGACCACTTGCATGCAACCTTCTGCCTTAACCTCTGACACACAGGGACCACCTGGATGCATCCTTCTGCCTTCACTTCTGGCACACAGGGACCACCTGAATCCAACCTTCTGGCTTCACTTCTGGCGCACAGGGACCACCTGAATGCAACCTTCTGGCTTCACGTCTGACACACAGGGACCACTTGCATGCAACCTTCCGCCTTCACCTCTGGCACACAGGGACCACCTGGATGCATCCTTCTGCCTTCACTTCTGGCACACAGGGACCACCTGAATCCAACCTTCTGGCTTCACGTCTGACACATAGGGACCACTTGCATGCAACCTTCTGCCTTCACCTCTGGCACACAGGGACCACCTGAATGCAACCTTCTGCCTTAACCTCTGACACACAGGGACCACCTGAATGCATCCTTCTGCCTTCACCTCTGGCACACAGGGACCACCTGAATGCAACCTTCTGGCTTCACGTCTGACACACAGGGACCACTTGCATGCAACCTTCTGCCTTCACCTCTGGCACACAGGGACCACCTGAATGCAACCTTCTGGCTTCACGTCTGACACACAGGGACCACTTGCATGCAACCTTCTGCCTTAACCTCTGACACACAGGGACCACCTGGATGCATCCTTCTGCCTTCACTTCTGGCACACAGGGACCACCTGAATCCAACCTTCTGGCTTCACTTCTGGCGCACAGGGACCACCTGAATGCAACCTTCTGGCTTCACGTCTGACACACAGGGACCACTTGCATGCAACCTTCCGCCTTCACCTCTGGCACACAGGGACCACCTGAATGCAACCTTCTGCCTTAACCTCTGACACACAGGGACCACCTGAATGCATCCTTCTGCCTTCACTTCTGGCACACAGGTTTCACCTGAATCCAACCTTCTGGCTTCACTTCTGGCGCACAGGGAGCACCTGAATGCAACCTTCTGGCTGCACGTGCGACATACAGGGACCACCTACAGGCAACCTTCTTCCTTCACTTCTGACATACAGGGACCACCTGGATGCAACCTTCTGCCTTCACTTCTGGCACACAGGGACCACCTGGATGCAACCTTCTGCCTTCATGTCTGACACACAGGGACCACCTGATTGCAACCTCCTAGCTTCACGTCTGACACACAGGGACCACCTGAATGCAACCTTCTGCCTTCACTTCTGACAGACAGGGACCAACTGGATGCAACCTTCTGCCTTCACTTCTGACACACAGGGACCACCTGGATGCAACCTTCTGCCTTCACTTCTGGCACACAGGGACCACCTGGATGCAACCTTCTAGCTTCACTTCTGACACACAGGGACCACCTGGATGCAACCTTCTGGTTTCACTTCTGACTCACAGGGACCACCCAGCATGCAGCATTCTGGCTTCACATCTGACATGCAAGGACCACCTGGATGCAACTTTCTAGCTTAGCGTCTCACAGGAACCACCAGGCATGCAGCACTCTGGCTGCACGTGTGACATACAGGGACCACCTACAGGCAACCTTCTGGTTTCATGTCCGACACACAGGAACCACCTGGATGCAACCTGCTGGTTTCACTTCTGACCCACAGGGACCACCCAGCATGCAGCATTCTGGCTTCACATCTGACATGCAAGGACCACCTGGATGCAACTTTCTAGCTTAACATCTCAGAAGAACCACCAGGCATGCAGCACTCTGGCTGCACGTGTGACATACAGGGACCACCTACAGGCAACCTTCTGGTTTCACGTCCGACCCACAGGGACCACCTGGATGCAACCTTCTGCCTTCACTTTTGAGACACAGGGACCACCTGGATGCAACCTTCTGCCTTCACTTCTGACACACAGGGCCACCTGATTGCAACCTCCTAGCTTCACGTCTGACACACAGGGACCACCTGCATGCAACCTTCTGCCTTCACTTCTGACACACAGGGACCACTTGGATGCAACCTCCTAGCTTCACGTCTGACACACAGGAACCAACTGGATGCAACCTTCTGCCTTCACTTCTGACACACAGGGACCACCTGGATGCAACCTTCTGCCTTCACTTCTGGCACACAGGGACCACCTGGATGCAACCTTCTAGCTTCACATCTGACCCACAGGAACCACCTGGCTACAGCCTTCTGGCTTCTTGTGTGACATACAGGGACCACCTACATGGAACCTTCTAGTTTCATGTCCGACCCACAGGGACAACCTGGATTCAACATTCTGGGTTCACGTGTGACCCACCCCTTACCACTGGCATGCAAAATTTTGACTTCATGTTTGACACACAAGGACCACCTGCTATGCAACCTTCAGGCATCATGTCTTACCCACAGGGACCACCTAGCATGCAACATTCTGGCTTCACATGTGACCCACAGGGACCACCTGGCATACAACATTCTGACTTCACGTCTGACCCACAGGGACCACCTGTATGCAAACTTCTGCCTCCACTGCAGACACACAGGGACTGCCCGGAATGCTGCAGCAGTCTGTCTTCATGTATGACCCACATGAACCACCTGGCATGCATACGTTTGGCTTCATGCCTGGCACACAAGGACCACCTGGTATACAAACTTCTGGCTTCACTTCTGACACACAAGTACCACCTGGCGTGCAACCTTCCAGCTTCACGTCTGACATACAAGTACCACCTGGCGTGCAACCTTCCAGCTTCACGTCTGACATACAAGTACCACCTGGTATGCAACCATCCAGCTTCTCGTCTGTCACACAGGGACCACCTGGCATGAAACCTTTTGGCTTCACATCTGACATACAATGACCACCTGGTATGCAACCGACTGATTTCATGTCTCACCCACAGGGACCACCTGGATGCAACCTTTAAGTTTCACGTCTGAAATACAAGAGCCACCTGGATGCAACCTTCCAGCTTCACGTCTGAAATACAAGAGCCACCTGGATGCAACCTTCCAGCTTCACGTCTGACATACAAGGACCACCTGGTATGCAAACATCTGATTTCATGTCTGACGCACAGGCACCACTTGGTATGCAACCTTGCGGCTTCACATCTGCCGCATAGGGACCACTTGGTATGCAACCTTGCGGCTTCACACCTGCCGCACAGGAGAGCCGTCATGCTTACCTTCAAACAAGGAAGACTGACCTTCGGCTTCTTCGTAATCAGAAACAAGATGTCCCGAAGCTGTACATGGATAATTGGTGGCCTAATCACACCGGCTACTGCCCAGCGGTGCTCCTGATTACGAAATCAGGCCCAAGCCGGGATAATTATAATGCAGCACTCTCGAAGCCTCATGTTATGCCACATTAATGGTGTGAATTAAGTGCCTACGATGAGCAGGGCTCGGCCTTGTTTCATTACTGCTCATTAAGGAGTCCTGCGCGAGTCAGGCGCGCGCAGCAGTCGGTGGTCGCGCCCCTCTCGCGGCCTGCCCGCCAGCAAGGATGGTCTGAAGGTTCAGTCTGGGACGCTCTGATTTTGCTACCTTCTGACTTACTCAACATCAGCTAATGGCTTGAAGGTTACAATTAAACATGTAGTATGCCAATAACAGGGCAGGACATAAATATGGGACAGGCAATAAAATGACGATAACATTGAAATATATTTAAAGAATGTCACACCTTCCCGTTTTGAGCCCTAGAATTGGCTGGTTTTAGGTGTGGCCTTTGAAACAGCCTTAGTATGTCTCCTTAAACTATTGTTTTCAAGATAATGTATACATAAATTAATATATACATACATGGATGAGCTTTCATCCAGGACTCTTAATCCATTGGTCTGTTATTGTGTCATTCACTGGTTGCTCCCACCCACCACATCATAAGGCAATGTGACAGCCCACCCTTGCTATTGCCTCTCTTCACTTTGAGTGACAGCATTTTGTTTGGGCACAATATGCACATCCGCCTTACAAGTAGTTCCCTTCTTCATTTTCTGGATTCAGAGTCCCATTTCTTTTCTTTCTTTCTACCAGTACCAGCTCATATTTTCATGATTTTGTCATGGTCACTGGACCTCCCCAGCTTCTCTCTGATGTTAAGGGCAGTGCTCTCAGATGGTGCCGCTCTTCAGCTCTGCCTGACTTCCTGTTTCGACCCTGTGTGCATCATGACGGGAAGAGCTGCTGTTGTCCGTCTTCGGCTCCCTCTTCCTAGCCTCTTAGCTCACCTCCTCCTCGCTCCCTTCCCCATTGGGTGGAAAATAACCCTGCCCATGTAGTGTGCAGCATCTCAGCTCATTTGTGTACCTAACAGTGATCTAAGGAAAAATTATGAGGCTTTCCTGCAGAATGTGGTGAGTGGCCCCCTGAGTTTCGTATATCTCACAGATATACATTGGTCTGAGGCTCAATGGAGGCCCCTGAAGGACTGAGGACACCCTTAAAGGGTCGAGGGTCTTCCTGCACTGCAGGGGCGGCAGAGGACAGCGCTATGCCCCTGTAACCATACAATATTGCCACATAATTATAGGTAACATAGAAGCTGTGCAAAGTGGGGATCAGAAATCCTGGTATATATTGTATTATATTACAATGTTCTGATTTGATCGCATTTCTATTTCCTAAGCATGTTTTCCAGCTTTTTTACGAATTTTCTATTCCATCTCCGAGTGTCTGAACAGCGGCCGCCCATGTGCGCATGAGCAGTGGCATCTGCAGGTTGAGCGAGAATTAAGAGGAACAAAGAGTTCTCCATTTTATAGAAGAAGTTTTGAAATATTCGAAGAAGTGCGGACACGCAACATAGCTCTCCATACTTCATGTACTTGTTTCCCTCTGCACCGTATGCTCGCGGTCCCTCAGGACGGGTTGCGCGCAGTTCTGAAGAGGGCCTTTTCCATAAGAGATGCATGCATGGGATACAAAGGGCCTCATTTATGAAAAGTGACGCATCACTGCGTGAAAACAGTGATACGTCACTTTTCACTGCGCCCTCCCTGCGATTCCAATGATGCGTCATATTTACAGTATGACGCATCATGTCGCAAGGAGTCACAGATACGTCAGTATTTCTGACGTATCTGTAGGCGCAAAAGTGACGCATTGCTGGAGTGTGTCACAAAAGTGACGCAACTCCAGCAATGTGTCCTTTCACATGGGGCAAGCCCCATGTGAAAGGGCCTGCGTCAGTCTTACGCCTGCTGTGAGGCAGGCGTAAGATATTGACGCATTTGCACCCTAGAAGTGGCGCAGTGAAATCTCGTAGATTTCACTGCGTCACTTCTACGATGCTTACTTACGTGGGAACGCCCACCCTGCATACATTATACCTGACGCAGGTATAATGTAGCGCAGGGGTTTACAAAGTGACGCATCTAGGTAGATGCGTCACTTTGTAAATATGGCGCATGTTTTACGCCACTGGTGCGTCACAAAAAGTGACGCACCGGTGGCGCAAAAGTGACGCAGGGGCTCATAAATGAGCCCCAAAGTCCTTAGCATCTGGAAGTCTTGTTTCTAGGAGCTGCCCTTGTTGTCAGAAACATGCCTAAATCGTAGCTAACAATGCAAATGAACAGAGTGACTTGAACAGGAAACTGGGGATTCGACGGTGAACCCTTTACCGTCCCTACCTAGAGTATGCATGTCCTGTGAGTTACCTGTTTAATGGGGCTTCCTGATGTAGTTTTGAGCAAAGAGAAGTAACGTCACCAGCCCACAACAGTGTAAACTAAGAACATGACGTAGATATTTGGAGGGATGCATGGAGGCGGAAGAAGAGGGGTTCACCTCTCATTCCAACACGTGCTCGAAACACAACAAGGTGGTAGGATGGCTCAGCGAGTTCAACTGTCACCATTAAAAGATGCAGAGATTGAAAGGTTGAGAGGTCAAATCCGAGGCAGGGCACTTCTGCATTACATCCTTGTGAGGTCGGTAAATAAAATTAGGTAATAGTAATGCCATTACATTGGGTGACAGTAATACATGGTATTTAAAGTGGCTAGAAATGGCAGAAGTATGCCAAATTAAAAGAACTTCCTATTATAGCAAATAGGATTTGAATCAACGGACATGGAACTTCAAAGCAAATCGATATACTAATGAACAAGAGCCAATTAGATGGCATTTCTGTACTTTAACAGCTGAGCCCCGGAAAGTGAAGTTGAATTAAATGTTATTATTGATTAAGTACAAATCTGGGACTCAATGGCTCTGATCAGTAGACCAGCTAATTTCCCTTGAAGTCACTCTGGTGGTCCTGGGTTCAAGATGCAGGTCCAGTCCTTTTCACTCAGCAGTGCCGCAGCGTAGCAGGGTAGCAGGGCAGCAGAGAAGCAGTCCTTCTTGCCGCAGAGCAGCACTGTAATTCTTCTGAGTCCTCCTCAGGTCCAGAAGTATACTGAAGGATTGGGTCTCTGGTTCCAATATTTATCCTTGGTGCCAGCCTTGAAGTAGGACAAAGGTTCTGGAGGTTTTCACCCCCAGAGATGTTTGGAATTTCCTGCCTCCCTGCCCTGGCCACAGTTTGTCTGGGGATACAAAAGACTAGTGTGAAACCCTTTGGGAGTGTGCTGAGGCAGGGCCATTGAGATGGTAGGTAACACCTCCCCCCCTATCAAGCAAGGGATGGCCCATCCTGCCAAAACATATTCCACCTTTGTCTCACTGTCAGGGAGCAATACACAAAACCTAAATGGCAGCTACACTTCGTATTGTGACCCAGGAGCAGGATGCAGGCACTAAATAGTTGGGATAAGAAAATGCTAATTTTCTAAAAATTGCATTTTCAGAATTGTGACTGGAAAACCAACTTTACCTACCAATAAAAGAGCGTTTTATATTGCAATTCTTTAGACACCAAACTGGATATTCCTACCTGCTTTCTATTGAAAGCTGTCCCTTATTAAATGTAATAAGGTAACCTAATATTATCCTATGAGAGAGGTAGGCCTTGCAGTAGTGAAAAATTAATTTAAGAGGTTTCAATAATAGGACATGTAAAACTTGAAAGTATGTCCAACTTCATCAGTACATCACATCCTACCATCTGGGCTATGTAGCGCCTACACTAGGGGTTGTGTCAAAGAAAAAAAAATTCTTTAACTTTTAATCTTGTGGGGTCCCGCCTAAACCCCCGCTTCCCCGCAAGGGTTAGGGGGCAGGATTTCCCTACCCTGCCCCCATAAACTTTTTCAGGACAAGGTACTTACTCCCCTGTCCTGTAAAGGCTGCCACTACATTTCTTTTCATGTTCTGGCCATCCAATCAGAGTGCTGGCTCCCACTGGAACCTCTGTCCAGCAGGAGTGAGGTGGCCGAAGGGGAAAAAAGCTGTCTCCGCCATTCAGATAGCTCTAAATTTTAAGTTGAGTGATTGTGGAACTCTCGACAGAATCCTACGAACCCAACCATCCAGATATAAAAAGGTTTTCAACCTTAATTTCTGAAAAATTACTGACCGGAATTACACCAAATAAAAAAACCTAACTTTCTAACAAATTAGGATAATAATATTAAGCCATTTTCATGGTATCGCTGTTCAATTTTCCTATGGAAAAAGGAATGAGAAAATTGAATTTGCTGCTCCTCTTTTTTCCTGGGCCCCTGCTGGATGGATCACCCCGAAACTTTCCATCAAGGAACTGAGATGGATGAACCTTTTGGATAGATGGATGGATGGATGGATGGATGGATGGATGGATGGATGGATGGATGGATGGATGGATGGATGGATGGATGGATGGATGGATGGATGGATGGATGGATGGATGGATGGATGGATGGATGGATGGAGGGAGGGAGGGAGGGAGGGAGGGAGGGAGGGAGGGAGGGAGGGATGGATGGATGGATGGATGGATGGATGGATGGATGGATGGATGGATGGATGGATGGATGGATGGATGGATGGATGGATGGATGGATGGATGGATGGATGGATGGATGGATGGATAGATAGATAGATAGATAGATAGATAGATAGATAGATAGATATCCTTTGGGCCATGCTATATACTACAGATGGGAGAAGAATTAAATGACACAACAACAGACCAATGGATGGAGAGTGCTGGCTGAAAGATCTTCAAATAGGTAAAATACACATATAATTTTAGTAAGATCGAAAGGTCTTGGCTATCACTAAAGCCTAATAAATAGCTACAAGTCTCTCAGACTAATCCTAATACCATAGAAATCCGTGCTGAGCAGCCAACCGTAGTTCATACAGGCTGCATAATAGCTTCCTCACAATGCTTAACCAGTTAAACTCATGTAGGATAGATCTGCTACAGGCCTTGTCCATCACCCAATTCTTTATGAATCCATAAATACGCCATCACCAGCTGAGCAGACATACAATACTTGAAGAGCTCTGTCAAAGACTGTAGTTCCCAACTAGCTACATACTATGACCACTTCTTTACATCTCACAGTGAGAATGAGATCTGGGATGATAATAATAAAGTCCTTTCCAATATATCTTCCCACTATTTCTTTCTCCAGCCATGCCTGCTCAGTACCAAAAACGTTAAACAAAATATCTCCGAGTGAACACCGCAGTGCATTAATCAGACACCTACAGAAAATGATCTTAAGAAATACAAAAAGGGACCTGCAGAGCTGCTCACATCTGCAATATTATTGAAAATCATAAACTGTGCACCCATCGCTCTCATCTCTTCATCCACCACACTGCTGAGCGCTGTGTCCCATAACACGATAACATCACCTCGGTGGTCATCACGCATGACGTAGAAACACTTCCAACACAGTACCAAAAACAAACATAACACCCTTCCAGCCATATGCACTACATGGCCTGGCATGCTGCCCATTTAGGCAAGTGCTTTGGTGTCCCACATAGAGGTAGTAAGCGCTATATCAATGCCGCAATACAATTCAATGCTTGAGGTGTTGGTCTTCTTTGTTTTCGTTCTTATTGTTTGTTCTTTGAAAACAAGCATTCCAGCGCCATAGAGCAGTGACAGGGACCAAGACAGTGATCACATGCTCCAAAAATAGAACCGCTGCAGAGCGGATGAGAGGGCACTGAAATGAAATCAAATACCAGCATTTGTAAAGCACACAGCTACCTCCGGAGAGGTGTCCTGGCACTGGGGGCCGACGGGAAGATGAAGCGAGCTATTGCCCAGAGTCCCATGGTGCTGGGCTAACTTGCCGCAGCACTGGGAATCGAGCCGTGATCCCTGTGGTCCAGAGTCAGGCACCCTGGCCGCTGCGCCACACCTCTTCCCATACCAGCTGTACCTGAAGAGAAAGAGTTCTTTCCACATTGATTTGAACATTATGAATTCTTTTTTATGCAATATCAAAACAGTTATTCTTTTAATTAGAATCTTTCTTCACAAATGCTCCAACATGCCTGGTTTGTTTTATTCAACTCTTTATTTTGTGCTGCATATGTGTTTATTAATAGAATCTGAATATACAAGCTTTACACATCCATTACTCTAGAATGTGGTGTTAACCTGGTAAATAGTATGAATTCTGATCTTAAAAGAACTGTATGCTGCACTATTACCATATTCCTACCACTGATATCCCTGCCACCACATGCATTACCACCAACACCTCTATTACTATCATCAGGAGATTAGCCATAAAAGTAGACCATCTCTAGCTTTAGTCATACCTTTAATGACACAGGGCACATCAAGTGAGCAAACCCAACCCTCTTTAGGAAGGTTCCCTTCACACTTTCACCCTTCAACCATCCATTCAACCTTTCACCTATTCTTTATCTATTGATGCAGCAATCTGCCCATCTTAACATCTGCATCCGCCCATACAACCATACTCTCTTCCAGCTACCCATCCATCCTATCATATAAACATCCATCCATTGATCCATCAAGCCAAGGATCCATCCCTCCTTTCACTGTTTCTTCCTCCATCCTTTCCCTATCTGCCCATTATTCCATCCATTCATTCTTACAGCTTTCATTCCTTTCACACTTCCATTATGGTGTTCATATTTTCTTACTTTTTTCCTTTCGGATGTCTCTCCTTCCACCCTTGTTTACTTCTATTGTTACTTCACCCTTGCTATCTATGTATCTGTTGTCTCATCCCTCTCCTTTTTCCTTTCCTATTAATCTCTTGCCTGCTTACCTTGTAATATTTGTTCCCTTCTGTGTTTTACACTATTTTTTTTTATCATTCATCATTCTTTCTTTACTTCACTTTCCATAGCAGCCCAGAGCCCACACCCATCTGTTTTTTCCTAACAGTGATATTTCTGAGCATTTTGCCAGAAGAGGCCTACCGAAAAACTATTTATGCTTTAGTGAGACCCAGTTCACCAGCCCATCGGGCAGAGAGGCAGCCCCAGCTTAAACTAATAAAGCGGTGGGTTCATTACACCATTGACCACCACTACAAGCACCATTACCACCACCACACCACCCGCACCTGTGTGACAAGGATTATTACTACCATCAGCATATCCAACACCAACAATACTATCACCACCACCAGCACCATCAGCAGAACTATCATGATCATTAGTACTACCACTTTTGTAAGTGTATTTTGTTTGGAAGTATTGTGAATGTGTGTAAGAGAAAGTGTGTTGTGGTCATGTGAGTGAAAGCCTTTGAGTGCACCATCAGTTGAATCATGCCTTTAAGGCATGTGTTGAGGTTGCACTGGTTCAAAACTAATAGTGCACGAATAAGAGTCATATTTTTCTGTGATGTGCATTCAATCTAAAAAGGGTCTCGCAGGTTTACTAAGTTCACCTACCTTCGAGGGAGCTGCAGTGCTGTTCTATTATGCAATGGTCATTTTTCTTTGAGTAGGATTGTTATTGAACGCATTTGAATGCCACATTTGGGTGGCAACATATTTTCTGTATTTTCTTATTTTTATTTTTTTTGTGCCAATTGCTTGCAATAAAAACAAGCATTGGCCATAGCCAATAGGTCTTCTCTTAGGGACCTTATAAGTATTTAGTTATGCAGTACAATATCCTTGGTGCAACAAATCAACTGTTGCATGGCTAAACACTTATAAGGTACCAAAGGCGAGACCTATTGGCTATGCCAATGCTTGTTTAGTGCAGGTCGGCAGCTTGATTAGAGGGGTCTTCCCACTGCCACGCTCCCTCCCCCTTCTCAGAAAATTGTGTTTTACACTGGTTTACTGTTACCTCTCTACCACGTTATTCAATCTATGCACAATATTCCAATCTTGTGCTCCTTGGCTGTGAACATAAAAACACATAACTGAAACCCTGGGAGTTTTGAGAGGCGCGCGGTAGCCACGGCTATTCATTTTGCAGCTTCCTTCGTCGTGTATTCGTGTAAAACTGGCCACTTCGTAAGCACACAAGATAAACATTGGCGTGTGCACTTTTGTAATAGAAGTTATTTTAACCCACTCCAATTGTGTTCGTGTGATCGAGTTCAGAAGGGTATAAAGTCCAAGGTTTCTTCAAATGTGCAGCCTGCACGTCTCACAGAAAACACAGCAACAGGTGGCACATTAGCCCGCCGAGCTGCATTCGCATCTACATAACATGCATAAGCAATTCTCGTGCTCCCAGGAAAGAAAATGAGTCAGACTCGGAGACCGGTGTCGGGTGCACAACTGTAAACGTTTAGTTTAGGACTGGGAAGCAAATCCCATTTTAGTTGCAAGCTCCTTGTTGCACCTGAAAACTGGGTTACAAGTTGGGTGAAAATTATGCCTCAGTGATGAAATTGTCTCTGAGATTTTCAGCAGGTAAAATATGCTGCGCATTACAAGAGCAAATTCAGCACAATGTCATTCAGCGCAACTGTTAATAGGAGTACTGATGTGCAAATTGTGCATTTGCCCCCTCCTGGGTGCATAAAAAATGGAGCAAGTTGCAGTTTCCACCCCAGTTCGTTTGCGCATGATGTGCTAGTGCAAAGGAGCTGTTTGCATGTGGCGCCTGCATTTTGCGGAGTCATTGTGATCGGATCTAAATGTTTGTAATATGCACGATAGTGAGGAATACATTTTGATATACATAGAAATGCTAATAAAATAATCCTGTGACTACCTTGTTTCATCAGCAGTCACTTCTGTGCTTGCTAGTCTGTAAAGCAGCCATTCTTTTCCCGACGGTTTTCCTGGCTGTTGTTTCCAAAAGAGAAACATTATTCCTGCATTTGAATCTCATATAGCCGCCCACTGTGAAGCGTGAAGACAGCGATTTAGACAAAAAACAAGCATGCGCGCCTCGCGCTGAAGGAGTAGGCAGCAGGGGGAGGGGAGAGAGGAGGGGGCCTGCGCCTGTTTCCCTTGCGGGAGCGAGCAGGGGCACCATATGTTTGCAAGTTAATTACAAACGTATGGTGTCAAAGCTCGCTCCCGCAAGGGAATCGCCAAACGTGCACCCATTGCCATTGAAAGCAATGCAATGCGTGCACGTTTTTGGCTGAAAAGGCGAATCAATGGCAAAAGGTCTCTTTCCTATGCAGCGCATCCGCGCTGCATAGGCAAGACATAAAAACTTTGCACAGCTTGCCAAGGCCAGCCCTATTGTCTTTTACAATGTTTGTTTGAATATGTGTTCTCTTTAGTCCAGCTAAAAAAACTAACTTACCTAAGATTCTCTAATCCATCTTTGTAATGTGTCCACTATTCATCTTTATAATATTAGGGGGCAGGGCTTCTGAAACCCAAGCGAGTAAGCATGCGATTAAAAAGTCCTTGTATTTCACTGTGTGAAAACTTTAAATAAAAGGATTTTCTTGCACTGAAGGGCTATGCATAGCGAAGCTAGACTTTACAGTTATTCTAAATGGCACTGACTGCCTACATTCTAAAAAACACTCCTCATGTCCCTAAAAGTCCAGACCTCACCTTTAGGTTTTTGGGCCACTATCTCACCCTGGATGCACAGTTGCTCCACCCTTTTCCGGGCAACCTGGGTGTGAAATTAAGGTGACAAATTCCATTAGGGTTATTTGTTCTAAATTTATAGGAGCTCCTAACATTGCCAGAGCCACGCACCCTACACCTTACCTGGGACGTACCTATCAATAGTACAGCTGGTGCAGTGGCACCAGGGCCCAGGTACAGGAGGAACCCTCTTCACCTAAATCAGTGGTTCCCAAACTTTTGACTCCTGAGGACCCCCATTGAGTCACCACTGGAAGTCGGGACCCCCAAGCAATTTGTAGGATTTAAATTTCAAACATTAAAACAGTAATTAAAAAAAATAAACACACGTGTGCACCAAAAACAAATACTCAAATTTCTAAGGATTTTAGGGGCATATTTACAAGTCCCTATCGCCATGGGAACGTCACTTTTTGCGATGTTCCTGTGGCAGTAGGGGCTTCGCCTTATTTACAAGGCAGTGTTAAGCCACTTATTGTGGCTTAACGCTGCCTTATATATAAGGCCCCCTGTCACGCAATGCTTAGCATGAAAATGGTGGGCAGTGGGAGTTGCAGTGGGCGTTTCACTCAAACACCCATTGATTTTGACGCTGCCCTCTATTTACAAGGTCAGCTAAAATAGAAGACAGGACCAAATTTAAGACCATGAAAAACCTGGTCTTAACTTGGCGAAATGCGGAGGAATGCCTTATTTCTCCTCGTTTTTGCTTTGATTGTTTATGTTCAGGAAGGCGACCCTTTCTGCACATAAACAATCTTTAATAAAAAATGACGTTTTGTAACTTCCATGTGTGCTGCATTAGGCAGCATACAGAGAAGTAACAAAACGGCATTACAAAATTGTTCATATGCAGGAAGTGGGAACATAGCAGCATCAGGATAATGATAGACTGGGAATAAACATGTGTTGCTAACTTTTACCATGCAGTTTGCAAGCAGCTCTTTGACAGTTTATAGGACACTGCTAGATTACGATTGCCCCTTATGAATTGACAATGATAAAAGAATCTCTGTGACAAAATCAGTAACCCACTGACCTATGCACATAAAATACTGTTTTTTAAAATGCATTGTACATGTTCTTTGCAGTAGGCATATTAACATGTGTCACATTAGATAAGTCAAAGCTGCCACTGGACAAAACTCTCATCTCTCTCCAGCAGGTACATTAATCACTGGCCTTTTCTTGACACGTTTATAGTTGCTCGAAAACTGCTAATTTTACATGGAACTTTGCAGTGCTTTTAAAACTGCTGCCTGCGGACCCCCCTGCGGACCCCCTGGGAATGTGCCACGGACCCCTGGGGGTCCTCGGACCCCAGTTTGGGAAACACTGACCTAAATGATTGCTGTTTTCCCCACCTTATAGGGGAATGGGGGGGTATTTAATTGCTTGCATTAGGGTCCAATGCACTGTTGGTAACCACTGGCCCTTCCCAGGGAAACACCTCTTTCCACACCCTCCCCTCTGCCATACTTATGACTGCAAAACGCCTGCCCATCAAGTGCAGATTTCACATTAGATGGATTTTCCACGGTTACAATAAAAAAGTATTCGACAACCTGGTTCTATGAGGAAGAATTGAAACGATGAGCGCAAACTCCACTTTTTCCAACACTTATGGTCAAAGATGGTGACTTTTATGTTCCTCGTTTATTAGGTCTCGCTGAGCCCCAGCGCTTGCGCTGGCTCGGAGAGACATTTTATAGTTGGGAATTTCAAAGTGCTGCCTTGGCCTAAAGCTTCAGTGCACGTGAACGTGCACGCGCGCAGCGCCATGTGTCTTTCCTCGGCAGCGCGATCACTTTCACTTTCGTGGCCGAGGAAAGTGGCGAAAGCTTGTTCTCTCTCTGCCCCCCTCGCATCCTGAAGCTCATGTCCTTCTTCGTTTTATTGCATTCACCCCTACTTCTTTCCTATCTCTGCTTACCTCTTAGGCACTACCTTTCCTTACCGCCCTTCCCCTGCTCTCATTCGCCTTCCCTTCCTTCTTCGTCTTCCTCCTCTTCTCTCTCTTGTTTTCTTGCACTTTCATTTCTTCCCCTCTCTTCCTCCCTTTCACGTCCCCCTTTCCCTGCCTGTGCGTACATTCACCTCTCCTTGCCCTGACTGCTCCCTCTCTCCACATCTGCCTCCTCCCCCACGCCCTCGCCTTACATCTCCCCTCCGTGTCTTCATACTCCCTCTCCCACGCCCTCCGCTTCTCCTGCCCCTGACCCGGGCTGCTCTCCTCCCGCCGACCACAGACAGGATCCTCGGCGCCGCTTCCCCCGGCCTTACCTGCGGGAGGGGGTCGGGACAGTCCGCCAGCCTCAAGCTATCCAGTGGTCCCGGGTGTTGTTCCTCATGTGGGACGGAGAGGGGGGTTCCCGGCCGCACAGCCTCCCCCTGTGTGGATGCAGCGATTGATCAGTCCCAGACACCAAAACGCGAATAAATGGCAGATTGCTGGGGGCATTTGGTGCAGATGCAGCCCTGAGTAGCCCCTGGCCAGTGCAGGCCCAGTTTTACTGCTGGCTGAATGCCACATCAACACCCAGCAGCACTCACGGACAGCGGAATGGCACACGCCATATCGCCCCCTTCTCTTACCAGCACTGCACAGCCCAGAGCAAGCAGGTAAGTGATGACGAGGGCACGGATGTGTCCATGGTGGCATGGCTGTCCCAGAGTTTCTTCATTTTCAGGCTCCTCAAGCCGATGTCTCCACTCTGGGCCTCCTCCCAACCCAATTGCGCTACGCTTTATTAACAGTACTTTGGGCCACACCGGGGGTGTGCTACAGACTAACAGGCAGCGTGCTTTCTATCCACTTCCACTTACCACGCTGGTGTGCCCTTAGCCTGCTTCACTATCGGTGCCATCCTTTTACCTACCCACGTGGGCACTTCATGTACGGGGGAGGCCTCTCGCCTCTTGCAGGAGGGTCAGCATAGGCTTCAGGGCCTTAACTTGCGGGCACCATCAGTCATGCTTCTCTCCCGCCGCATTCTCCTTTCTTTAACCTTCCTAGCCACAACGCATCGGCGCCCGGCCTTTGTGCGGGCTATCTTGCGATCCCTTCTTCCTGCTTGTAGGCGTCACCAGGGGGTGCGTGATTCCCTTTCGCCGAGCTTTCACTCCAGCAGTGCTTCCCCCACACTCAACCAGGCATTGTACTGTGTTTTTGTCTGTGTGGGCACTTTAGGTACATGTGTGTCACGCTTCATGCTGTGTGGGTTTCTTTTGTCTGCTGCTGCACTCCACCCCCTCACCCCTTTCAAATACCATCCCGGCTTCGCTCAGTTGGACCCATGGGCTCACCTTATGCCCTGGAATCTGCAGGTTATGCCGCATTTTGCAGGGTTAAACTTGTAATAGGCAATAATTATTGCAGACCATATATTCTGATCTCTGGAGTATCGAATATTATGTGCTGAGTTAATGTAAGTATCCAGTGATGTGAGAGGCCTGTTGTACCCCTGGTTTGTTGCTGGGTGCTGAGTGTGCATTGTGTCTTCATGTTTTTGAGGGGATTGTTAGTCATGAGTGGTGTTGATGTGCAAATGTTGTGCTTTAGTGTCTGGCATTGAGATGCATCACTTGTAATCCCCAAGGACTGTTCAAGAGATGCTCCTCCTTGCCCCCTGAATGGCTCAGTTGTAGGCGTCAAAAGTGCAGGAATGCTCTGTAAGCTTCTCCTTAGCACCTCCATACTATGTAGCACTGTGGTGCATTGGGTGATACCCTCATAGCTGCCAAGTTTCTCAGGTCCATGCGCGATGTGCTGCACCAGTCCATGTTTTCTGGCTTGGAATTCTGGGACTTGTAGTTCTGTTTTATAATGGAATAAACAATACTACAAGTCCCACAATTCAAAGCCAAAAGACATCACTCATGCATGGACCTGGGAGACTTGGCAAGGAATTTACCCTACAATATTGGATGGAATCATGACTTGTTGAGTGCCACCCCTTGCTCATTTAACAGGCCCTATGGGATCTTTGAGTGCCACCTTTTGCTCATTTAACAGGCCCTATGGGATCTTTGAGTGGCACCCCTGGCAAATTTTGCAGCACCTTAGTGCTAGTGTCACTGTGGTGATGAGCACAACCTTGGGGTATTTAGCCACACCCTGGCACAACGTGACAGCAATAGTTTTATTTTAGGTATTTGCGACAGATCAGACATTGCACCTAGAAGCAGCCAAGAACTTTAAAGCGTACATTTTTATTGCAGCAGGAACAGCATCTCAGACATGAGGTCTTGTACCAACAACAGTAGCACAATAGATTGTATAAACCAGGATGTAGTGTGAGGGACATTCGGAAGCAGTCAGTGCAGTGCGCTAACTAGTGCTGCGACAATTTCGTGTTATGTTAGTTTTTTACGAGGCATAGTTGTACAGTTTTCTTTATTTTGTTTTACTTTTTATGAAATTCCAGACATTAGTCCAACTTGAGGCACAGAAAGATACAGTGAGCTGCCCACAAATACATAGCTGTTGGTTCAGTGGAAGAAGGCAGGATTTGAACCCTCCAGTCAAGGTTCAAGTTAGGCCTGGGCGGAGTTTGCTGAATCGCACTATGCAGAGCTCTGTCGAAAAAGTCTGCCTCGCTACGCGGAGTTCTGCGAGCAGCGGAGTGTGCTACGTCGTGCTATTTGCGCTGATTTTTAGCACCAGGAGTTTCTCCTGCGTTGTAAAATAGCATGAACAGCATCATGCGTAGCATCAGAGGGTACTGCTTCTATCTGAATCTTGAGTAGATTTTCTACACGAATTACAGCTTCCTCAACACGAGCGGCAGCTTTCTCCACGCGAGCGGTAGCAACCTGCCGCGACCGCCCGCGTTTAGAAATCTCTCCAGGAGGTGGTCTAGCATGCAATTTCTCTCTCTTTTGCGCGAGAAAAAAACGGCAAAACTCCGCTTGCGGAACAGAATTGTTTGCCCACCCCTAGTTCAAGTGCAGAATGTTACGGAAATTTCTCCCAGTGGGTGTTCACTTGCTTTGTTTATTCACTACAATATAGCACAGCTCAGAGGCGTGTGGTTGAGATGCAGGGGCCAATTTGGTCTGAGGTTGCAACAGACTAAGATAAGAGCAAGAGAAAGAACAAGCATTGGCATAGCCAATAGGTCTCGCCTTTGAGACATTATAAGTGTTTAGCCATGCAACAGTTAATGTTGTTGCAGTAAGGATATTGTGCTGCATAACTAAATACTTATAAGGTGAAGAGCTCGGTTCAGTCACAAAGCTCTCTGCCTGCAGCTTCCAGACAGTCTGCTTGTTGCGTCCACCCTGCCCGTCCTCCTCCCATTCCCTCTCCCAGCAGCTTGTTCTTTGATCTTCTGATAGCGCTCCTACTCTCCATGACCCCCATTGCTCTGGGTCTCTGACAGTCCGTAGTCCGCGAGTATGATCTGTGCCCCCAGCCCCCACAGGCACTACTGCAAACAGTTTTATAACAAACGAATTTCGGAGGAAAAAAAGTAAGATATTTAATTTACTGGATCGAGTTGGTTGTTGCATTTGGTGGATATTTTATTTGCACAGGATTTAAAGGCTAGAGCGTTTCTTCTGTCCATTCATTTACAGCGCTTCATGGCTGCCGCGGTGCTGTTAGACACTGGGCGCTGCAGCAGGGGCTGTGACGCCGTCAGACTTCAGATTTAAGATCAGGATGGGCCCCCCTCTGACACATGCGGTCGAGGGTTCCAGTATTGTCCTGCTATATCTTAATTGCATGATATAGCACTTAGTACCCCTGACGAGGATTCAGCTGTGTCCTCATTTTCCGGGCTCACAGAAGAGGTTTGTTGCCTGCATCTCGGATATCAGATATGCCCTTTTCAGGTGCTCGTCTTATCAAGCATTTGCAATGCAATAGGTCTCGCATTTACGCGAGTTTGAGCTATTAACAATGGAAATAACAATGCTTTTTATTTTTGTTTTTAAAACATAAATAAAAGGCGGAGTCATTTACAATGCCAATAGCTTAAACTTGCGTAATTGCGAGACCTATTGCATTGCAAATGCTTGTTGTTTCTGCTCCACAGTAAGTACTTTGGTCTATACAATTGAATGGTGACATACGGCGTGATTTCATAAAATAAATGTTCAGTGGGCTGGGACCCAAGATGAAGAACGACCCCCTAAAAAACACAGAAGTTGCATTTACTTTCCTTCTGCTTGGAAAGGGCTTACTGACCCTTCAGCTTTGTAGTGAATATTATCTGATGATTTGTGTTTTTTCAGTCATACATTTTTCTTTGTCTATGAATTAAAGCAATATTTGAATGCTGCGCATATAAAACATACAGAAACATTGCTCATGAGATGATGAGGGGGAGGGGCACAGCAGCAAGCAGATAGCAGCAGGGGTGAATGTCAGCATTGCTGAAGAGGGGGAGAGAATGAGTGTCTCATGAGGCTTAATTTAGCCTGATGCTCATTAAAGCCCAGACAGGGCATCAGCTTCCACCTACATTGCCAATCATTCACCTAATGGTCAAGTCATCCTGCCCCACATGCAGTTCTCAGACACATATTATTATATTCCTAGGAGTATAACGCGTTGTGTTATGTTATGTTATTGAGTTTTGTATAGCGCGGCAATTACCCGGAGGTGTCCTGGTGCTTGTCTAAGAAATCCTGAGGGCCCTAAGCCAAGGGCAAAAGGTAAAGGAGCGGAATTAGTCCTTACGGAACAGCCAGGTCTTCAGTTCCCTTCTGAATGACAGAAGATCCGTCATGGTCCTAAGATATGGAGGGAGTTCATTCCAGGCTTTGGCAGCCCCATAGATAAAGCTCCTGCCTCCCCATCAGGCTTTCCCTGATACGTGGGACTTGAGCCAGATTGGCTTCTTTAGATCGAAGGCTTCTACCCGGCACATACCAATGTAGTTTGGCCCTTAAAAATTTCGGACCTAAGCCGTGCAGTGCCTTGAAGGTCAAGGTCAGCGCCTTGAACTAGATCCGGCTGTTAACCGGGAGCCAGTGCAGGGCTTTTCTTCCCAAGGACGCCAAGGCGAATCTAGAGGTGCCCGTAAGAAGACAGACTGCAGCATTCTGCAGAGTTTACCTAGAGCCCTGCATTGTGCATTTAGATACAGCCCATTGCAATAAGGGGAGATGAAGGACAGGGAATGTGTCATTCATCATTTGCAGGTACTTACAATTTGTTTGTAAAGCCCTTAGTTACACCCAAACGTGTTCCTCTGCACTAGGATTAAGTCCCCGAAAAGAAGGAGAAAGAAAGGGAGAAGGAGAAAACAGGCCTAAAGAGATAGCAGGCGGACTGAATGTAGGCAGCTAGATGTGCCCTATTTAAGGGTGAAACAGCCAAGATTTAAGTCCCTTATGAAAGGTCCTTTCAATAGGTTCAGATCTCAAACTCAGTGTCCCGTCTTGTTTTCTTGTGGTTTCTTTGACTAGGTTCCCTTTATCTCCCCATCCCTTTATGCACCCTGTTCTTTTGGTGCTCTCCTGCACGTGTGTGTCAGTGAAGCCTGGACGTTCCAGGCTAACTTTTCCATATTTGAGATGCTCGGGTCACCATGCGGGTGTAGGATGCAAATAAAGGCAAGATCGATTCAATGCAGATCCTTTTTGAAGGATTCGCGGATTGGCAAAACGGTCCAGCCTCTATTCTGTCGATACTTTATTGGGATCCAGCAGCTTGGCAAATGCATCCCTAAGTAATTTTCTGTTCATCAGTTCCCTTACCTGCTCGTATCCTTCTGCTGTTTTGAATTTGATGAATGGATACTTGAGAGCTTATTGATCTGCAAATTCTCTTTACTTTGCTTTGGTGCCAGCTTCTGAAAAATGCCTGACATTCCAACTAGTAGGCGTTATGCACAGAGCACATGATTTTGAATGGTGTCTCTGACTCCACTGGAAGCCAGTAGCGAGCTATTCAAGTCGGTTTTGTAAAAGTTATGTTTATCTCATCCCGTAATTTAAGAAAGATATCCTTCAATCTTTGAAGCTCCGAATTGATGGACTTGACCACCTTGTGCTGGGCGTGACTCAGCAGCGAGAGCCATTTAAAATGTAAATCTTGGTTCGTGGTGCTGCCCACCAGCAGGATATTGGCTTCAGCTCAAGTGAGGCAAAAGTAATTTTTCTTAATTTATATGTCTTGGAATTTGGAATGTTGCCCTTGTCCACGGATCCATTCTCCATCTGCATGGAGGTCTAAGCCTCATCAGCATCCCTGTGGACATGATGGATGTAGAGCTTGACTGGCTGACCTTGCTGTAAATTTGGTCACTGAATAATGAAGTCAAGTGAGCAGAGGACCACAACAGGCAGCGCACAACCTGACATTCATAGCACTCAGCTAAACCGGCGAGAGTTTTTGGACTGTGGGGTTGGAGGAATAATTGATCCAGCTCTGCAGTAGCCACTCTCTCCATCAGTATTTCACATTTGATTCTATCATAGGCAGCGTAGAGGAGAAGCGTACCAAGCACATCTTGTTATCAGCACTGAGAGTGAAGAGCAGGTTGTTTTGTGTTCTCCTTCCCTAACTGGTCAGAAACACGAATGTTGATTTGTAAAAAGCGATGCCATGCCGCGTACATCTGGACATTTTTGGGATCTTATTTTGGTATCTAGAGTCGGATACTGATCTTCAGAAGGCCAGAACATTAGGGATGGGGTTGGCTTGCTTCGGGAGTACAGCGACACTTGCTGGGTTAGTAGCGCCTCTTCTTTGCCAATGAAATGTATGAAATTCACTAATCACATGAATAAGGACCAGTGTCAGAAAGAACTTTACACTTGCAAGCCCGCAGCTGGAACAGTGCATTGTTTGCTTTATTGAGGTTGGCTAGTTTTCTGACCTCTGATTATGTTAAGCAATTTAACAAATGTTGCCTTGCTTCAAGACAGGTTATAAGTTTGGGAGGGTGTGGAAGTTTAAGACTTCCTACCTTATCTTGGAAATGCAGTTTGCTTGTAAGTATTCATGATGCGATTTAGTTGAACATGGAGAACACTATAGAGGTTTTCTAATAAATCAATATTTGTAGAACGCTGCTCCTTTACCCATGAGGGTCTCGAGGTGCTGTTCTTCTATTGGTTGAACATCAGGTCTTGAGTTCCTTCCTAAACTGCTGGATGATGGGGAGGCTCTGAAATGCAAGGGGAGGTTGTTCCAGGTCTTAGCCGCCAGGTGGAAGAAGGAGCGGCCTCAACTGTTCATCCGCAGGATGAGTCGGGTGGAGGCTAGGGAGAGGGATCCGGAATGGAGTTTTCTGGTAGGGTGGTGGAAATTCACTCGTTTGTTGAGGTATGCCGGTCCTTTGTTGTGTAGTGCTTTGTATGCGTTGATGAACCGCTTGAACTAGCATCTCTTCACAGCTGATAGCTAGTGGATGTTCTTGAGGTGAGGGGTGATGAGCGTCTGTCTGGGGAGGTCAAGCATGAGCCTGGCTGCTATATTCTGGAAAGTTGGAAGTTTCCTCATGTATTGGGCAGTGATGCCTACATAGACGGAGTTGCCATAGTCAAGTATGCTGCTGATGAGAGCTTGCATGACTGTTCACCTGGTGTTGGGTGGGTGCCATCTGAAGTACTTCCTGAGCATTCGGAAGGTGAGGAAGCAATCAGGGGAGACAGTGCTGACCTGCTTCTGCATGGATAACAGGCAGCAGAGGATGATGCCAAGGTTGTAGGCATGTTCGGTGGGTTTGTGGGTTGGACCGAGTGCAGGCGGCCACCGTTCACTGTTCCAGCAGGCATCCTTGCCTTCCCAGAGAGGAGTACTTTTGACTTGTCGGTGTTGAGTTTGAGACAGTTGTTCATCCAGATGGCCACATCTTTCGTGCATCTTCGAAACATGTCTTTGATGGTTATAGGGTCTTTTGTCAGTGAGGATGAGTTGGGTGTCATTGGGGAAGGAGATATGTTGTGTCTGTGACTCTTTAAGATGTTGGCCAGGTATACCTTGAAGAGCATTGGGCTGAGGGAGGAGCCTTGTGATGTTCTTAGGGAGTGAGGACTAGGGAGAAAGGATGCTCTTCTACGTTCTTCCTGTGGGGTAGGATGCGATCCACTTGAGGGCTGTTCCTTGGATTCTGATCTGGTGGAGTGAGTTGATCAGTGTGTGGTGGGATATGGTGTTGAAAGCTGTTGAGAGGTCGAGGAGGATGGGGTCTGCTGTTTCTCAAATACAGGGAGGAGCTCTGTGAGTAAAGCTAATACCTATGCTTACTTCTTGTGCAGTATCAATTTTCTCTGTCTGTCCCAAATGTACATTCTGTACCTAATAATGTTACCAAATGTTTATCTGAATAGTTGTATACCAAAAGGAACCTGAAAGGTACCCAGTAAATGAATATACTCCATGATGTTGCCGAGGTGGAGGGGCCTGTAGAAACTTGACTCGGCTGAACCTCCTGCCGAATGACCTGCTAAGCCCCAGCTACACCGCATGTAGCTGGGGCTAAGCAGGTCATTCGGCAGGAGGTTCGGCCGAGTCAAGTTTCTACAGGCCCCTCCACCTCGGCAACATCATGGAGTATATTCATACTTTCAACTAAATACATCTTCATGTGACCATCTGATTACTTTTCCACATGAAATCGTATGTATAATACAAAAACATACTTAGTACGTATGTTTCAAGTACCTATTAAGTACTAGCACTGTATATATTTATTCACGGAGTGGCACGCATAGGGCTGGTCCCTGTGTGGTCCTGAAGAAGTGGTTGGGGTAACCACGAAACATGTCGACCGAGTAATTAGGGCCAGTTACACATTATAGTCACTGTATTCCCTGTTTCTCACCCCATTTTAATTTTACCGACCGGGTAGGAGCAGAATTAAATAATAGAGCTCACTATCTAGGCGGTTTTAATATTCACATAAGTCACTCCACACACTAAGCAGGACACATAGTCTAAACAAAAAGTGCTCCTACGTAATTTCGCAAGTCGCAGCACGCCTCAGGCAGTAGATGCCTGGGAGGACCCCTATGATGAGGCATGTCACCCTGGGGCAACCCTAGGTGAGTGAGGGGACTCAAGAAAAACAATTGTTTTTCCAGAGATAACTAACATAGAGAATTACCCATTGGTTTGAAATTCTCTCTATTAGGGTAGGTTTTACTGGGTACCTTTCAGGTTCCTTTTGGTATATAAGTGTTTTTAGGAGGAGAAAACCTACCCCCCTGTCCTCCTACTCCCTTTTCTTTTATTAATAAATATCTGAATAGTTGAACAAGCCATAAAATGGTGGAATTAAACATGCCAAGAAGACTTATCAGCACTTGAAACTCATTAGAGAATATCCACCTATCCATCCCTATGTACTATCAGTATATCAATCATGGTTACAACCAAGGATGTATTTTAGATCTTGTTTCAAAATAACATCCCTAGAACAAACTTCACCATCATTTCAGCACTATGTAGCTACGCCGGACTTGGTAATAAACAACTAATCTTGAAACTAACCATATGCCTAAAAGTATTGGGTGCCAGCGAGATAGCATTGACCAGCAAGACTAGTATCGTCATGGGCGGTGCAAAGGCTGGTAATGCTAGCACATGGACCATTGATGATGAAGAATAGGGACTGTGATCATCCAGTGTTTGAACTCACGTCAACAGTGTCACCTGCGCTATGACCGAGTTCCCATCTTGTTCATCTATCATAACCTTGCTTCCACTTTAACAAGTTAGTGCAGCGTTTAGCTATTACCAGACGTAAAAGTTGATGGAACCTACAAAGGGCACCTGAGTTTCTCACAAGATGTTTTTTCAGTCCCTGCCAATAACACATGTGAATTGTGGTTTTAGACAAGCACTCTGCCAGATGATCAATGCTGGTGTTGCAATGCCTAAAGCATTCTTGGCTCCCAACCACACCACCAAACCACACCCTAGCATCTCCCCTCCCCTCTGCACCACCGTTCAACGTGCTTCCCACGATAGACTCGTGGAAACAAAGGATACATGATGCCAATGTCTGGTACAAAACAAAGATGCCTACACATCAACCACAAGACAAAACAACATAAACAGAAAAATGATAACAGTGCACGAGAGAGGAACAAGGGTAGAGCAACTCAGGCCAGGCTAGGTTTTAAAAAAAAAACAAAGCCTCAAGAAGGGTATATTAAGAAAGAAGTGATATAACAAAGTGCAAAGGAAATATTGAACTAGGGCTATAAGAAGTGCCTGCTCCTTTTCTGCAGACCCTCTCATTTACAGAGGCGGGAATGGGGTAATTTGGTTGGGGACAGGTTGTAGAAACAAGAGTTCTAATCTCAGCTTTTCATCTTGTTCTAAGATGTGTGATCGTAGACAAATCACCTACTAGGCCTGTGGCCCAAACCCATTACCATCAGGTAATTCAGGTACCAGACGTATTCGACACTGTATAAAATAAATGTTCAAATGTGCACAACTGACACTGACTATTGTGAAGCAAAGACTATTGTTCTTGTGCATTGTTCGGCACGACTTGTGAATCATGTACACGTTGTATTAAAAAAGATACACACTGCTCAGTGAAGGACTTCTCTGTGTGTTCTCCGAGCACCTGTATAAAGCTACATTTTCCACAAGGCACGGACTGTCTCACTGCACCTATAATACATGAGAAAGCAGACAAGCATTGAAAATGCAATAGGTCTCGCCTTTGATTAAGTTAAGGCTATTTGCTTTGCTAATGGTATTGTATAGCAAAGCAGATGGCTTTAACTTAATGAAAGGTGAGAGCTATTGCATTTTTAATGCTTGTTCATTCATGAAAGACAGATTTCTGTACGGGCTCCGCGCTAACGTCTCCAAGGAGTTCAACAGGAATGTCAATAAAGCTGCTCTTAGGGCACACTATGACCCCCACACAGCGAGGGTCTCGAAGGTTGCCAGACTAAGAAAGAAGCACATGGTTGGCCGGCTCGCCATCCTTATGCAGACAACCAAAACTACGCAGCAGTGATAGCCTGCTGCGCTGCGGTGGGGGAGGGGAAGAGTTGCTTGGCAACAGCGATGTCACTGGCAAAGCCACTGTAAAAGCACTGGCTTCCAACCACGTGGAAGTACGCTCCATATTCTCAAGCAGGGAAGCCTCACGTGTACTTCCAGTTACATCAAAATATGCAAATATTTAGCACGGGCGGTCGCAATACATCGGCAGAGTCGGAGGAAACGCACCAAGGAGCTCCTGGTTAATGAACAAACAGGTGAGGTGTGCTCAGGCTGATACGGTTTCAGGAATTAGTCTAGGACAGGGGGCATGGTGCAAGAGAAGCAACACGAGTACACAGCAGGAATTGGTTGCTAATTCAACTGGCCTCATTCAAGGGAGCTGCTCAATGTGCTCCACATGTGAGGCAGTGCTACGCAGTGACACACTAAGGACACCAAAAGAGCCACGGGCGCTGCAACACAAGGCTGCTCGCTGCAACTAGTGTGTGCACATAAGGAAGCACACGTTTCTGCAGTGTTTTACAAACTGAGGGAGGGTGGCAGCAGACAGCCAGCCAAACTATAAAAGCATGCTGTCGAAAGACAATGCACAGCTGTAGCCATAATTTCAACACCAACACTCTGCGGGTGATGAAGATTCTTCACTTTTGATCGAGAGTTCTTAAAGGCGCGTACAGCGGCAATAACGTGCATACAAAGTAAAGTTAAACATGCGGCCGCCATAATTAAATGTAATAAAAAATAAATAAATAAATATCACGCTTCACAATTACAGCACTTGTGAGAATGCCATAATACCGCCGACTTAAAAAAAGCTGTTGCCACGCCATTGGACGCCATGATACCTCCGATTTAAAAAAAGCTGTCGCAACGCCACGCCATTGTGCGAATGAAAAAAAGAAAGTGCTCACCCAGCAATTAGAAAGCACTGTGTCACGCCGCAAGTAAAAGAGCCAATCCCGATGGGCGGGGCCAAAAGCGGACAGGGTGGCAACCCTCAGTGTAATGATTGTTTCCGGTGCATTCATTACACTGTGTTTTGCATCATCCATGATGCAAAATGACTTGCATGAATCTAAATTGCAGGCGGAGCAGCGACAGGACTTCTGGAATCGTATCGATTCCAAGAAGCCCTCGCACGGCGAGTGTAGCGCATGCGCGCTGCTAACACCAGGCGAGACCTAAAAAGTGATGCATCACTCTGGCCGAAATTCAAGCCCAACTTTTGTTTCTTCACTGCGCCACTGCAGACAGGGTCCAGCCTCACACTCATTCAGCTGTGATCTGTTTCAAACACACAGTGTAATTACTGGGGGCTGAGTTTAATTAAAGTATTCCACCCATCACATTTTTGTTTTTCTCAGGGGCACACCATAGGTGGTACAGTAATACCCAGATGTGCATCCCATGGCAAAAAGCACAAACTGAAGGTTGCTGAAGAGGCCCAACAGGCTAGGGATGGCCTTGGGTGGCTTTTGTTCCCATTCACAAGTGAGAGCGGCCTGAGGGTCAGGAGTGCTACTGTTCGAGCAGGACTAAGGCTGATTACCATATGTGTGGTACGCTTTGTCATGGTATAGGGAGGAAAAAAAGATGGACTGGGTGGGGACTAGAGTAACTTCCAGTGGAAAGATGGACCAGATGCAGCTCAGGGCGATTACCACTAAGTGAGATTATTTGAAGCACTTTAACAATTACTTTTTTATTATACATCCATCAATTTTTTATGTCATACTTGGAAGTCGGGACCTGATTTCTAAAATCCTGTATCTAATTGTATTACATTCTCATTCTGACTGCACTAATCTCATGTAAGAAAATTATATTACTTCTCTAGTGTAATAATTTATTATAGTGGAGTTGTGGCATGACACTGCCTGCTGCTAGCGTCAACAAACATGTAAGAACAAACTTCCTTGGCAGAAAAGTGAAGGTGCGTGTGAATTCTGCGTGGCAATTGTTATTGATGGGTGAGTTTGTGTGGGGTTGAATGAATGGGTAAACCACTGAATGTGGAAGTTATGTGAGAGGGTGAACGTGGGCTATTGGGGGAATAGTTAAGTAACTGGGAGCAAGGATGGATGAATGGGTGAGTATGTGAGTAGCATCCACTCATCCTTCTATTCAACTATTCATTAACTCATTTTTGCATTCCCCCTCTCAACATTCTGAGCGACCAGGCACATAAAGTTGCCAAGCACAAGAAACACTTTTCCTTAAAAGAATGTATGTATGTAAATATTACCTACTGCCAGTCGCCAGTAGGTAGTTATAGTTAGGACCTAGTTTCCATAGGAAGAGAATTTTTTCATCTGCAAAATAAAACTAATACACCACTCACTTCAGCTGCTGTGTTGAAGGTTTTGGGGTGATTCGTCAAGCAGGGGACGACAAAAAGTGGGAGTCCCAAAATGCTTTTTTTCCATGTTAATTTCCATAGGAAAATTAAGACACAGCTACAGCCAGAACTGCTAAACAGAATTACACCAAATTGTTCAAAAAGGTAGGTCATGGTTCAGAAAGCACTCTTTTTGTTAAATGGTGTAAATCCATTCAGTAGTCCTGAGAAATTTTAAGATTTCTCATATATACAACTGTGGCCGTGGTGGATTCGTGAACCCTTCCATCTCGTGCCTGAGATCTGATTGGCTGCCTCGGTAGAACCGAGTCATAAGAAAAAATGTTAAAAAACAAGAAATTTGGCAGGGTAGAAACACCTTGACCCCCAGGGCCCAAAAAAGCATGTTTTTTAAATTTTTGGTTGGATTTGCGGTTGAGCCACAAATCTGGCAAAATGTTTTTTAAAAAGAAGCGCGGGCTCCCAGGCTTCATTTACTTAATGCCCCAAGAGTGGCCAGGTCCCAGATGCAATTTAAAATAAAGATATGGGAGACCAACACCTCCTCAGGGCTAATTGTTTGTAGTGTGGGGGGCCGCACAGCTCCCACGCACCCCGGGACAGCTACCTCCTTGGGGCTATATTTAAAATAAAACGAGGGGGGCTACAGCCCCCCCCCCCCCACACAGCCCCAGGGACCACCACTACCATCTCGGGGCTATATTTAAAAATAATGTGAGGGGAGCTCCTGCCCCCCCATGCAGCCCCAGAAACTGCCACCTCCCCAGGGCTAATTTTCTGAAATGCAGGAGGGGGCACACAGCTACCCCCCCACACACACATAATAACACAGCTCAAGGCAGTATTCCCAAATACTACCCCGTATGAAAAACACAGAATGCTAACAATCTGCTTGCCCATGGGGATAACACCACAAGTTGAGGATTGTACCACTTGGGGTACAGTCTTGGCTGCCATTTGTACCAGAACTCCTGGTATTCCTTCATTAGCCATGTTGTGTAGTTCCTATATTACCTATACAGGATCTGCACGTTTGGATAACATAAACTGTGGGATTGATGGCGGACTGATTCCGTGCACCCCGACCAGATACGTTAGCCTATCTGTATCAGCTAGCTTACAGTGCCACTAGAATCTCCTCTTATCGGGGCGAAATGAGTCTCTGGCAGCCTCAGAATATGACAACCCTGATCACCCAGAATATATTTCTTAGCCAACATTGTATCTTCTGCGATAGACATACTAGAACAAGATTTGGCCATATTACAACACGGGCAATCTCAATTACGTTCTATCATGCTGTTAAACTGGAAGCTGCAATCTTTGCGTACAGGCTATGTGCCATGGCTTTTTATCAACAGCACGTCTCTATTTTCTGATTATAATCTAACGGATAAACAGATAGAAATGGCACAAAGGTAAACAAAATATACAATGCTGCGTATCGAAAAACTAGATAGATTACCATTTACAGTGGCAGAATCACCGTCCACAGAATGGCTAATCCATGGCCACATAACTCTACCGGTCACTACATTTCAGTTTCAATATTGCCTTGAACAAAAGCAGGCAGGCAGATATGAAAAAATGGGTAAGGAATACATCAAGGAATCATGGGAATTACCATACAGATTTCGATGTCGGAGTGGGGATCGAGAAGTGTTTCTAAGTGGTACTAACTGCAAGAACGCTTTAGGTGGATCACTTATATGTCAGGATATAATGCTGCACGAGGCTTGTAATGGTTCTGTAGTGAACTTGTCATGTCATCTGAGGGGTTCCCCAGCTGCAGTGATAACTCCAGCATTTGGGCTACTTTCGAATGGGAGTTACTTGATGCTGAATGATCAAGGCTTCTCGGAATGCTTCCGGGCATCGCATATCTGGTAACCGTGAGCTCCAGGGTTACATGTTGTATGCAAGTATTGTTTCCACCGACACATACAGTCAGGGAGGAGCCGTTATGGCCTTCACTGAATGTTTCTTTAATACGGTTTGATACTCTAAGCAGAATGAAAGCTGTGCTTTTACAGAAGTCAGTGCCCATAACCTCAGCTCAAGAGACTTTTGATCTCCAGATCGCAAGGTCTTCAGCAGAGATACACACGCTTATTAACACAAACTGCCCTGTCCATTTCGTAGAAATGGTAAATCGTATCTTTAACATGTCTGAAACAACTGGCATTGTCCACCTATTTAAGACCATAGGTTCTGGACTTCTAGGCACCTTTCAGACGGTACTTGGAGTTATATCAAACTTCATACACTCCGTATTCGGAAGCATCTTTGGAGGACTACCGCTAATCCTGTTTATAATAACAGGTATCCTGATTGTCTTCTATCTGCTACGCAATGGACGTCCCAGTCACCAAGGAGATGGAAAAAGCACTCCTGGAGCGGAATACTCTGACCGCAAAGTACAACATCTGGGCCTAAGAGAAATAAGTGCATCTTGGTTCTTGTCATTTCGACCAGTCTGGATGGACTGCTTCTTACCTATCCTCCGATGCCTGTTTTGCGGAAAAGAATGCGTGTTAGACCTTTGTTTGACACTCCCATCATGTGCGCAACCGGACGTGAATGCTCTACCCGATAACGGCCCATGTTCTTCAATGTCCCCAGCGTATTCCAATGCTGATGGCGGCATTCCTTGAGCCACTGCAGGTAGTAACTGCACCTGTTGGTATGGACACCGGTTCCTCCACTGACACCCAGGCTTTGGACGGTGCACAGGCTGCCCCAGCAACGGATGTGGACAGTGTGGAACGTTATCTGTACTCAATTGACGTGCTTTGCGAGGTGTTGCAGGGGCCATCTACTGAGGAAGCAAGCAATGAAAATGTTGCGTCCACCAGCCAGGACACATAAACATTTGACTCATTTTGGCTCGTTGTGTGTTGGAAGAAATTCGCCCTTTTTTTTAAGCTCAAATTTGGAAGTCAAAACAAAATTGACATTGACATTCCTTTCATTTATTGGGCATAAATGGCTTTCTAATGCTTATAGTGGTTCGGACTATAACTATGGACAGTTTTAGAGCTATAGTTTGCAAACATTTTACTTTAAACATTTGTTTTAAAGCTTTTTAGATGTTTTTTAGAAATGTTAAAAATTTTAGCTAAACGAATGTTTTATGAACTTTAAGCATACCTATATCTAGTTAGACTAGTAGTACGCTATAGGTTATATATGTCGTCCAGTCGAAAGAGGAGTGGGTGTTATATTCCATATAGGTACCTTATATAGGCGTAGGTAACATCACAACCTTTCACCTATATTCTTGCCTACATTACATACATAACGGTTCTTAGGCACTGACCTTTTACCTAGATACGACACTGCATTCAGAACACGGGTTTTTCCCTAATTCGAATCTCATACATTATGCATGAGGCTTCTTGGAAGCACAGCAGGACTAACAGCAGGACTGACATCTCCTATATATTATCGCTATATAAAGTTCAGGGCCGACGTCATCCTTTAGGCCGACACAGTAACACAGCAAGGTAGGACTCCTGGGAGACTTTTGGGTTTATATACATCATGTCTAGCTTAGAGAGACAGAGGATACTGTGACTTCCCGGCTGACACACTGACCAGAGAATGCTGAGGTTCCTGCATGCAGACGCTCCAGCAAGCAGTGGTCTAACATCCCTCGCGGGGTGTCCAACTCGAGACCAGGACAGGGTCCCACATTCTCTTACTTCAGGTATATGGGGTTGACTAGATCCTAGAGTGACTCTTGGCATAACACCTACACAGATGCTAGGTACATTTAGGTACATCTAGTTCGGGAGGCATCATAGGAGTATGTACTTATTATCATGTATTCCATGTACTTATATATATTCATGATTACTGCAAGATGGTAGAACTATACCATCCCTTTACTCTTATAGTATTGCTAATAATATATCTCTGCTACTGTCTAATGGTTGTTGCAGCTCATCAATTATACACTAGAATAGCAACTGTTCAACAAATCTTTATTGACACGCCCAGCCTGTTTATCCTGTGTATCTCTGAGACAAACTAAGTGAGCATGAGTGACTGAGCGAAAAGTAGCATATTGTTTCCACGATCCTGAGGGATCAGGGTTGTCATGTTCTGAGGTTGCCAGAGACTATTCTCTCCCCGATAAGAGGAGATTCTAGTGGCACTCTGAGCTAGCTGATACGGATAGGATAATGTATCCGGTGGGGGTGCATGGAATCCGTCCGCCACCAATCCCACAGTTTATGTTATCCAAACGTGCAGATCCTGTATTGGTAATATAGGAGCTACACGACAAGACCAAGGGATCTGGCACCTCCCCGGGGCTAGGTTTAAAATAATGCATTGGGGGCTCCAGCCACCCCAGGCAGCCCTGGGGATCACCACCTCCTCGGGCTAAATTTAAAAATTATGTGTTGGGGGCTCCAGCCCCTCACACAACCCCAGAGACCACCACCTTCCCGGGGCTTAATTTCTGTTGGAGGTGGGTCGCATGGCCCCACTCGTGGAGCAGTATATGGGCCTAGGGACTGCCACCCCCTGGGCCGGCTCCAGCACTGCCTGGGGTGCCCACCCCTCGGACACTGCAGTTTGCTATGGGATGGCGGAGAAAAAAATGAAATCGGCCAAGGGAGGGGGGCCGTCTAGCCCCCACCCTTTTTATTTTGATTTAAAAAAATAATGGGTCAGGCCCCGGGGGATGGGGTCCCGGGGCCCAAAAGGGTCAAGGTAAGGAACGAACTGCGTTAAGTGGGCGCGCACGCCACAAATGGCGTAAAGTAACTTAGCATTTAAAAAACCGTACAAATTCACTGAAAAAACCATAGGTTTCACACACGTTATAGTTAGGAATTAGCATTTAAAAAACCTTGCAAATTCACTGAAAAAACCATAGGTTTCACACATGTTATAGTTAGCTGGACATTTTACTGATAAAAAACCAATGAAATTCCCCTGTTATAGTTACTGTAGGCAACTATAACTCACGCGACCGTAATCCTCTGCTGATGACATATGTGTCTTTATGAAAAAAAAATATTTGTAATATATGTATAGCTAAAATTTTATGGAAGAAGACATGGGCAAATAAGTGTCTAAATACAGTATTAGCATCAGCAGAGGATTACGGTCGCGTGAGTTATAGTTGCCTACAGTAACTATAACAGGGGAATTTCATTGGTTTTTTATCAGTAAAATGTCCAGCTAACTATAACATGTGTGAAACCTATGGTTTTTTCAGTGAATATATATATATATATATATATATATATATATATAGAGAGAGAGAGAGAGAGATATATATATATATATATATATATATATATATATATATATATATATTCACATAAAAAACAAAGGTTACAGGGATGTTATAGTTAGGGTCAGATTTTACTCATACAAAACCAGAGAAATTCAGCCGCTATAGTTAGCTGAGTTAACTATGACTCCCGCCCCTGCAAAGCACTGCTTATGACCTCACATATTACATCACTCATGACATGTTCAGTGACATCACTCATGCCATCACTGATGACATCTCAAATTACATCAATGATGACATCAGTGACGACATCATCTGGTGACTAGCTCTCCTGTTACCTCCATGAAAACCCCACACAGCTGGATTACTGAGAGGTGGTCTGCCACACTGCAAACATGCCTCCTGGCTCACTGCTGGTTGGGGGATATGTCCACTTTACTCCTGAGGCCCTCAGAAGGCAAGGGGACCTCATCGCCTCACCAGTAGTCACCGAGTGGCACATTTGCAGAGTGGCAGGAAAAGGGGCACGGCCTCCGGCGTCGTCCGATCAATCCCACCATGTGGGGCTTACTGGTGGTAACAGGTGAGCTAGTTGGCCCCTAAGGACCCTCACCAGCGAAGGGGACTTCATCCCCCCCATCAAGAACGTGACAGGAGGTGCGTTTGCAGAGTAGTGAAGAAGGGGGCGTGGCCTCCAGGGAGGTGCTGCCTTTGGTTTTTTTTATTTTATGATTGGGGGCTATTTTCTCAGAATCTACTGAACAGATTTACACCAAACCTACAAAAGGCACTTCCTTGACCTGAGGACTACCTCTCTGCCAAATTTCAAGTAATTCTGTTCAGCCGTTCGGGCTGTAGCTGTGTCTAAAGGTCCTATGGAAAAATGCATGGGAAAAACGCGTTTTGGGACCCCCCTTTTATCTCAGCCCCCGCTTGACGAATCCCCCCGAGACTTTCAGGGTAGGAGCGGAGCGTAGCGCCCCACCTATTTTGAAAAATTCGCGAGGATTCGTCGACCGGCGCCAAAGTTATTCAAAATAGAATGTTGCGGATTTCCTATGGAAACAGGGTCCTAACTATAACTATCTACTGGCGACCGCCAGTAGATAATATATATTATCTACTGGCGGTCACCAGTAGATAGTTATAGTTAGGACCGTGTTTCCATAGGAAATCCCAAAATTCTATTCTGAATAACTTTGGCGCCGGTTGACGAATCCTCGCGAAATTTTCAAAACTAATGGGGCGCTCCATTCAGCTCCTACCCTAAAAGTCTCGGGGTGATTTATCAAGCGGGGGCCGAGAAAAAAGGGGGGTCCCAAAACGCGTTTTCCCCATGCATTTTTCTATAGGACCTTTAGACGCAGCTACAGCCCGAACGGCTGAACAGAATTACTTGAAATTTGGCAGAGAGGTAGCCATAAGGTCAAGGAAGTGCCTTTTGCAGGTCTGGTGTAAATCTGTTCAGTATTTCCTGAGAAAATAGCATTTAAAAGCATATCAATATCATCATAAGCTTTTATTCGATATGCAAGATATCTTGTAAGCACATTAAAAAATACAATTATTACAATGTACACAAAGAAACAAAAGCTACAAGAAGCCAGTATGAAATTCATAAAAAGATAAAAGGACATGAAGTGCCCGTTAATAAATTATCTAAAAAGGAATTAAACAGCTACTGACAATCTCTTACAACGAATTAGCCAAAACCATTTTAAAAATTTTGCAATTCCACACACTAAAGAGGGGGAAGTGTCCGTGGTTAGGATACGCAAGGCTTCTAGGTGGCTACGTGTGCCCATATTTCGGCAAAGGGGTTTCAACCAGGAACTCCTAGGCCTTGCGTAATCCGGGCATACAAATAAGACATGCGCAATGGTCTCAACCTTGCTTGGGCAACATGCACAGTTGGGAGAAATACGGGCCGCTGGTGACCAACTCGATACCACAGCACCTAGCGGGAGGGATCCAACTCTAAATTTAAAATAAAGGGCTCGGTCAAAGGGGAGAGTGATCAAGTCCAGGTAGGGTTCAAAAGCCACAATGTCTTTAATTTGCAAAAAGGCGACAGTGGACTTGCAGTGGTTAGAGTTTATAATTAGACGCTCCGCACACCATTTCCAATAAAGCGCCTTAACGACTTCTTTTGGAGGGGCTGAACGTGATGACCAACAGCCTCCTAGACCGATCTTCTCCAAAAGCTTTTTGGTTTCTCTTAGCCACTTTATCTTAGCCCAGCCCCCCAGGCTCATTATTTCCCCCAGGGCGTCAGCATAGGACTTTAGTTCTTCACCCCTCCAGATACGTGTCCATAACAAGAGCGGGCGAAGCTGGGCCTGGTCTTTAATGTTTTTACAGCCCGTGTCCAACCGCACTGGTACAGATGGTGTGCTCAGGGGCACGGAGATAAAAGATTTCAATAGCTTACTCTCCGCTGTCTCTAGGGCGTTCAGACGGCAATGGCCCCACAGTTCTGCCCCGTACAAGGCTGATGACAGTACTTTAGCCTTGTAGATATCAATTACTGGGGTAAATGATCTCCTGGGAGAGGCCCTGAACTCCCTCATAAGAGCACCTCCCACTCTCCTATGGTTGAGGACCATTTTATCAATATGATTAGCCCAAGACATCCTATCCGTGATCCGAATGCCGAGGTAATCAAATTCGGCTACTTTCTCTAGGGAGATCGAGTTAAGTGTGGGTGGACGGCCCAATTTCTTAGGAGGATTTAGGACTAGATATTTTGTTTTGTCCACATTTATTGTTAATCCTCTTGCAGCACAAAACTCCTGAAATCGCGTTAGTAATTTCTGGAGGCCTTGAGGGGTCTTCGAAATCAGGAGCGTGTCGTCCGCAAAAAGCAGGGTGGGGATACGGACTCCTCCGAGACAGGGGGCGTCGGCTGGTTCTTGTTGCAGATGTTTTACCACCCCGTTCACATATAGTGAAAATAGGGTGGGTGCCAAGACACAGCCCTGTCTTACGCCCCTGGACACTGGAATCTTCTCAGTGAGTTCTCCGTTTTTACCCCAACGGACCTGAGCAAAGGTATGGGCGTGAAGGCTAATGAGAAGGGACAAGATGTATGGGGGTAATCCCAACTCATAAAGTACCCTCCAAAGATCTTCCCGGGGGACTAGGTCAAAGGCAGTCTTCAGGTCTATAAAGGCCAAATAAAGACTACCCTTGCCCAGTTCCACCACCTTCCACCCCAATAATACCAGCCTGAACACCTGCTCTATTGTCCCCATTCCAACCCGAAATCCTGCCTGAAAGTCTGAAAGGATTTTGTTCTCCTCCACCCAGTGGAGAATCCTTCCAAGGATAGCTTTACCAGCTATCTTTTGGGTGGAGTCAATCAGACTTATAGGTCGGTAGTTCCCCGGTGTTTCCCTGCACCCTTTTTTATAAATCGGGACCACCACCGCCCCTTTCCAGGATTCTGGCACTGCCCCTCCCATCATAATATCATTTAGTAGAGCTGCTATGACCCGTGCCCATTCCGCTGGATATGCCCTCATAAGGTCCCCCGGGAGGCCATCAGGGCCCGCTGCCTTGCGAGGGGCTACCCACCCTATAACCCCCTCAATCTCTAACGGAGTGAAGAGATCATAGGCATGAGGTTCAGTTATTCGTGTGTGGTCCATCCCCACATTACGATCCCCATCTGGAGGGAGGTATAGGGACCCAGAATGCTTTACCCAGTTTTGAATGCAAAAACAACAATTGATGGACAGAATGCAGAACAATGTCATACATTCACCCTAGTACAGAGATCTGGGCCTAAATCCATCGTTTTTTTGCTCACCATGCCGTTCCAGTTTGAACCCAGCCATATGCAAATCAGTCTTGACCCTGTGCCTCATGGGAACAGTCCAGCCCGAATTGCCAAGCCAGGTCCTCCCTGGACTGGAAACAAGCATCCTAGGACCGGTTTCTGGCATTTCAGCCGTCTTCAGCCAGGCTTGCTTGATTCCGGTCCAGGGAAGACATGGCTTGGCAGTTCGGGCTGGACTGTTCCCATGAGGCACAGGGTCAAGACTGATTTGCATATGGCCATGTCTAAACTGGGGTGGCGTAGTGGGCAAAAGAACGATGGATTTAACCCAGATCTCTTGACTGGGGGAGAATGCCTGCATTGTCAGCATTCCGTCCATCATTTGTTTGTTGTAACGCTTTTCGCCCTAAGTGGGATGGGTATTCCCAGACGTGGGACCCGTGCTCACTACGCCACTGGAGTCAAGCTATCCTGGCTGATGACGGCTGATAGCCAGAAACCGGTCCTAGGATGCTTGATTCCGGTCCAGGGAAGACATGGCTTGGCAGTTCGGGCTGGACTGTTCCCATGAGGCACAGGGTCAAGACTGATTTGCATATGGCCATGTCTAAACTGGGGTGGCGTAGTGGGCAAAAGAACGATGGATTTAACCCAGATCTCTTGACTGGGAGAGAATGCCTGCATTGTCAGCATTCCGTCCATCATTTGTTTGTTGTAACGCTTTTCGCCCTAAGTGGGATGGGTATTCCCAGACGTGGGACCCGTGCTCACTACGCCACTGGAGTCAAGCTATCCTGGCTGATGACGGCTGATAGCCAGAAACCGGTCCTAGGATGCTTGATTCCGGTCCAGGGAAGACATGGCTTGGCAGTTCGGGCTGGACTGTTCCCATGAGGCACAGGGTCAAGACTGATTTGCATATGGCCATGTCTAAACTGGGGTGGCGTAGTGGGCAAAAGAACGATGGATTTAACCCAGATCTCTTGACTGGGGGAGAATGCCTGCATTGTCAGCATTCCGTCCATCATTTGTTTGTTGTAACGCTTTTCGCCCTAAGTGGGATGGGTATTCCCAGACGTGGGACCCGTGCTCACTACGCCACTGGAGTCAAGCTATCCTGGCTGATGACGGCTGATAGCCAGAAACCGGTCCTAGGATGCTTGATTCCGGTCCAGGGAAGACATGGCTTGGCAGTTCGGGCTGGACTGTTCCCATGAGGCACAGGGTCAAGACTGATTTGCATATGGCCATGTCTAAACTGGGGTGGCGTAGTGGGCAAAAGAACGATGGATTTAACCCAGATCTCTTGACTGGGGGAGAATGCCTGCATTGTCAGCATTCCGTCCATCATTTGTTTGTTGTAACGCTTTTCGCCCTAAGTGGGATGGGTATTCCCAGACGTGGGACCCGTGCTCACTACGCCACTGGAGTCAAGCTATCCTGGCTGATGACGGCTGATAGCCAGAAACCGGTCCTAGGATGCTTGATTCCGGTCCAGGGAAGACATGGCTTGGCAGTTCGGGCTGGACTGTTCCCATGAGGCACAGGGTCAAGACTGATTTGCATATGGCCATGTCTAAACTGGGGTGGCGTAGTGGGCAAAAGAACGATGGATTTAACCCAGATCTCTTGACTGGGGGAGAATGCCTGCATTGTCAGCATTCCGTCCATCATTTGTTTGTTGTAACGCTTTTCGCCCTAAGTGGGATGGGTATTCCCAGACGTGGGACCCGTGCTCACTACGCCACTGGAGTCAAGCTATCCTGGCTGATGACGGCTGATAGCCAGAAACCGGTCCTAGGATGCTTGATTCCGGTCCAGGGAAGACATGGCTTGGCAGTTCGGGCTGGACTGTTCCCATGAGGCACAGGGTCAAGACTGATTTGCATATGGCCATGTCTAAACTGGGGTGGCGTAGTGGGCAAAAGAACGATGGATTTAACCCAGATCTCTTGACTGGGGGAGAATGCCTGCATTGTCAGCATTCCGTCCATCATTTGTTTGTTGTAACGCTTTTCGCCCTAAGTGGGATGGGTATTCCCAGACGTGGGACCCGTGCTCACTACGCCACTGGAGTCAAGCTATCCTGGCTGATGACGGCTGATAGCCAGAAACCGGTCCTAGGATGCTTGATTCCGGTCCAGGGAAGACATGGCTTGGCAGTTCGGGCTGGACTGTTCCCATGAGGCACAGGGTCAAGACTGATTTGCATATGGCCATGTCTAAACTGGGGTGGCGTAGTGGGCAAAAGAACGATGGATTTAACCCAGATCTCTTGACTGGGGGAGAATGCCTGCATTGTCAGCATTCCGTCCATCATTTGTTTGTTGTAACGCTTACCCAGTTTTGAGGCGGGATGTTACAGGGTCTCACAAGTGCATCGGGGTTTTTCCGTGTACTTATAAGATGCCAAAATGCCCTTGAGTCCCTAATTTTGCTGGCCTGTAGCAGGTCTTCCCAGTATTTGTCTTCCCACTCCCTCCTAGCGAGTTTAAGGGACTTATTGTAGGCCTTCCTTGCTTCCTGTATCGCACTACGGGACTTGACTTTGAGTGCCTCAACTAGCTTTGCCTTGTAAGCCCTACATGTTTGGGTATACCAGCCATCGACTGGTTTTTTAGAGTGTTTGTTACCCAACTTGTTATGGTATAATGTAAAGACGTTAGTTAAGGCTTCTACCAGGGAGACAAAGAGCCCACTCACTCTACCCACCCCTTCTAAGGAGATTCCAAGGTTTGATACCGCATATCAATATCTATACGCGCGCAGGGTGCGCGCACCGTGCGCGCACTATGCGAGCACCGTGCGAGCACCCTAACATGCGCGAGCGTAATTCTGATTGGTGGTTACATGTTAGTCAACGTTCGAATCGGTCGAAATCAGGAAGTGTCGGCCGCCATTTTGTTTGTTTTCAGTGCGAGAGTGAAAAAGGAAGGTGGCGAACGTGAAAAGGGGGCAGGGTAGAGAGTTCCTGACCCCCTAGCCTTTGTCAGGGGGTCCCTGAAGGACCCCAAAGGCAAAATAGCGGGGTTGCGCGCACAGTGCGCGCACGGTGAAAACCCAAAAAAATAATAATAATACATAAATAAATTAGCATTTAAAAAACCATACAAATTCACTGAAAAAACCATAGGTTTCACACACGTTATAGTTAGGGATTAGCATTTAAAAAACCTTGCAAATTCACTTAAAAAACCATAGGTTTCACACATGTTATAGTTAGGTGGATATTTCACTCGTAAAAATCCAATGAAATTCCCCCGTTATAGTTAGTTCAGATAACTATAACTCGCGCGACTGCCACTCTAGCACAAGGATGATGTCATCAGTGATGTCATGAGTGATGCCACTGACCATGTCATGAGTGATGTAATATGTGACGTCATGAGCAGTGGATTGCGGGCGCGCGAGTTATAGTTATCTGAACTAACTATAACGGGGGAATTTCATTGGTTTTTTACGAGTGAAATATCCACCTAACTATAACATGTGTGAAACCTATGGTTTTTTAAGTGAATTTTATATATATATATATATATATATATATATATATATATATATATATATATATATATATTCTGCTCCAAAGGTTGTCCACCTGTTGAGTAGCACTCGATCAGCAGCTTTATTTATGATAGGCAGGGACGAGAATCCGCTTGTAGAAGCCGCTATGTTCACACAAAGGTTAAATTAACATTATAGTTAGGTGAATATATCAGTGATAACATTAACGTTTTAAACAAAAAAAAAAATCACCAGTTGCAGTTAGCAGAGTTAACTATACCTTGCGCCCCCGCCATGCACTGTTTAAAACCTCACATATTACATCACCCATCAAATGTCCTATAACATCATTTATGACTTCACTGATGACATCTCAAATGATATTGATGACATCACCAATTACATCACTGATGACATCATCCAGGCTTCTTTTGCACACATTGCTCAATAAACTGGCATGGCATTAGAGGCCTTAAAGTAAGTACAAAATAGCTCAGAATAATATGAAGCATCATAATATGCCATCACAGCTACAACTTCCTTGGATGTCGCAATCTTGGGTTAAGAGCAACCTTGACCCTTTACTATCCACTTCACTGGAAGCCTAGTTCACATTAACAATCAACCATAGATATATGGGAAACCCTCATTAAACACAGTATTCAATATGTATACAACTGCTCAGAGAAAACCTAGGACCTCAAGATAGGTAACATCTATCCCAAAATTAATGCCCTACTATTGAGAGCTGTATTTTTATCGAACCTCTCACAGTCAATGAAACCTTCATTGAGAAATGAAGTTGATATGAGCAAAAAAGTGATGTGTGTGAATTATTTGAAAACGAAAACTGAGACACCACATTGGAGGAAACCAAATCATGGAAAAACAATTTTAAAGAAAGACAATTTCAAAGAAATAAAAATAAATCGAAAATTAAAGGAAACATTTTTAAAGAAAGACCATTTTAGGGAAAAATCCAAAATTACATTAATTTTAGGTGGTGTTTAGGACTACTGTGGAGGTTTTGGGTTCAAGGATGGGTATTGTTTAGGGTAAATATGTTGTTTTAGGGTTCAAGGATGAGTGGTGTTTAGGTGTATGAGGTGTTTTTAGGTTTCAGCGATGGGTGGAGTGGAGTGTAATGGTGTTGAGGGGCTTTAGGATTCAAGGATGGAGGGAGTTTAGTGCTGGTGAGGGTGTTTAAGGTTCAATAATGGTTAGCGGCTGGAGTGATGAAGAGTTTTTAGGGTGCAGGGTTGGGTAATGTTTAAGGAGTTGAGGGGTTTTAAGGATTTAGGATGGGTGGAGTTTAGATGTAGAAAGGAGTTTTTAGGGTGCAGAGATGGGTAACTAGGGTTATGAGGAGTTCTTATGGGTTATGGTCAGCTGCTGTTTAGGGGCAGTGAGGGTTTTTTTAAGGGTCAGGGATGGGGGAATTTGGGTGTGCTGAGGTGTTTTAAAAGGTATGGGATAGGTGGGATTTAGGCATAGAAGGGAGCAAGAATGGGTGGAGTTAGGGGTAGTGAGTGATTTTATGGTTCTGGGTTGGTGGATTTGTGGGGTAGAAAGGGGTTTTAGGCTTCAGGTATGAGTGTAGTTTACTTGATGTGAGCGGTTTAGGGGGAAGAGACTGATGGTGTTTAGGGGTTATGAGGGGTCAGCGATGGATGGTGTTTACGGGTGGTGATGGGTCATAAAATTAAAAGCATCTGAAGTAATTGTTTGAACATTTAGAAGATAAAATATGAAATAATGTCCCCTAAATTAAAGCACTGAAATAAATATCCACAGAAAACTGCTTCTGAAAGTAAGACTAGCAACCATTGCATTTGCACCTAAAAAACATATTCAAAAGCCAATTTTGACCTAAAAATATTTCATGAATTGGTTTGTATGAAAAGGTAAATGCTATTCATTTTGAAAATTTTCATTAAACAGTTTGGAGGAAATGGCTTCTCAGTAATGGTGTTCCATGAAATTGTTTTTCTATGAAATCACATACAAGAATGTTCTCTCTACAGTGAGAGCTTACTCTGTACCACACTGTTTGCAGACAGTGAAACTCTCATGATAAATACACAACAGAGTATTAAAAAAGTATCTATTTAGAACGTTGTACACTCGATGCAAATTTTGTTAAAAAATACCCTATTTGCATACAAATACAAGGTCTGAAGGGCCTAAAGATTATATAACTTGCAGCCTTCATACTGTGTTGAAAGCTTTACAGGTAACTCATCTTTTGAAGCCAAACAAGCACATGTACATGGGTTAGTACCTGATTCACACAGTCTTCCGTGTTATGTAGAAATTGTCATGCCGAGATGAATCTGTCTAATAACTCAGAGCTGCTTACAATCCTTAGTATACACTATGTAGTTTCTTTGCGCTTTTGGAACCTTTTTCGGCAGAACCAAAAAAAACTTGTGTGAAACACAAGTCATCAACTGTCACCTGGACCCAGAGTTACTGTTTTATACAAAGATTTATAACATGTTTAATACCTCCACACACATTTGATGCATTAGGATCACATGTGCTTTATAAACACACACATTAGCTGGACACAGGCTATGTCAACTTAGGTAGAAAAGTAATGTGGTAGCTACTCGCCACATTGTAAACTATAAAACAAACACTCAGTCGAGGATGTCATGAGTGATGTCATCAATGATGTCATTTGCGATATCATCAGTGATGCATAAATGAGGTCATAGAACATGCTATGAGTAATGTAATATGTGAGGTCATAAGTAGTGCATGGCGGGACGCAAGTTATAGTTAGCTCTGCTAACTATAACTGGTGAATTTCTGTGTTTTTGTTTTGCTCCAAGTGTTAATTTTGCCACTGACAAATTAACTTAACTATAACGTTATTTTAACATTCGATAAAGTAATATTTTATTATCATATGTAAAGCCATCCCCCACCTCACACAGCCTTTGGCTGTGCATGGCAGGAGGCTGGCGACAGGGCTGGGCATGCAGCCAGGCCCTGCAGGAAACCCCCCACAGGAAGCCAACCCCACACTGCACACAGCCTTTGGCTGTGCACAGCAAGGGTTTGGAAACTGTGGCTGGTCTGCAGTGCCGGGGACCCTATCCCCTGGGGCCATGTTTTTTAAAAGGCAGTACCATGTGGCCCCCTCTCCCGAGCCTCATTAGGCCCTGAGGATTACATCCCTAGGGCCTTATTTTTCCTGAAGCCTCAATACGCCCTGGGGACTCCATCCCCCAGGGGTGTATATATATATGTTTAAAGGGGAGTGGGGCTGTGTGCCTCCCTCCCTTAATTAAAGTAATCGCCCCCGGGGAATAGGATCCCCTGGGGTCTTTGAAGGCTTGCTGGGGGGGCCACATGACCCTCCTCCCCTTTGCTGATTGTTTTGGCCCCAGAGGTGAGCTCCCCGGGGCCTATAATGGCTCACAGAGGGGTGCCACATGTCTCACTCTCTTAATGAAATGGGGGCCCAGGCCCTATATTGGTTTGGGGATGGGATCACACAACCCACTCCCCTTATGAAATACGGCCCGGAGGTGGGTGCCCCGGCGCATATATTTGAATTGAAGAATGAGACCCCGGCTAGCATTTTTGTTTTGTTTTATTGCAATCCTGCAAGAGCCCAGTGGGATTGTAGCAAAAATCGCTGATCTTTTTAGATTTTGGCCCGGGGAAGGAGGGGTTCCCTCTGGGTCCCCTCCATAGGAGATAGTGTGGCAGGATATCCCTACCTTGTCCCCTATGGTTTTTAATTTTTTTTCTTACTTCGGGACAGGGAACTAAGTTCCTAAGTTCTGTAATGGGTGCCAGCAACATTTTTTCATGATGCTGGGAGCCAATCAGAGTGCTTGCTCCTGTAGGAGTCTGACTCCCACAGGAGAGAGATGGCCCAAGAGAAAAAAGCTTGTTGGACCAATCAGAACACTCTGTTTTTTAAAACTGGTTCAGAGGGACTCTCGCAAAAGTCACTCGAACCAAACCGTGCAGATATATAATTATTTTTTAACCTTAATTTCTCAAACACCAAATCACAAAAAGTGCCAAGATGTAGCTTCCTGCCAAATTTAGTTTGATTCAGTTCTGCAGTTTTTGCTGTATCCCTGCCTAAAAAAGTTTATAGAAAATGCATGGGGATTTTGCCTTTTAGAACCCCCCTTTTTTCTCAGACCTCACATGACAGATCACCCAGAACCTTTCCATGCACAAAATAGGCAAACAAGGGCATTTTTTGGAGACGTTTGTGGAGAAACATCAAAAAGGGTCAAAGTTATTAGCATCACAAAAAATGCATTCACTATGGAAACGATGACCTAACTATAACTACTGGATATATTGGCTTCCCAGTCCTTGAATGTAAAAACTGCAACACTAAGCATCTGTATTTTGCCTTACAAGCATGAAGGGCCCGATTCACAGAACTAACTTAAGACAAAATCCTAAACTTACTACTTTTGGTATTCACAGAAGTTAGGATTTTGTCTTAAGTTTGTCTTAAGACAAACTTAAGACAGACTTAAGACAGACTTAAGTTAGGATTTTGTCTTAAGTTTGTCTTAAGACAAACTTAAGACAGTCTTAAGACAGACTTAAGTTAGGATTTTGTCTTAAGTTTGTCTTAAGTCTGTCTTAAGTCTGTCTTAAGTTTGTCTTAAGTTTGTCTTAAGTCTGTCTTAAGTCTGTCTTAAGTTTGTCTTAAGACAAACTTAAGACAAAATCCTAACTTCTGTGAATACCAAAAGTAGTAAGTTTAGGATTTTGTCTTAAGTTAGTTCTGTGAATCGGGCCCGAAGAGACCAGTCAGAGGTAAAACACCAGTGGCTCACAAATATCACCTTGAATCTACTACAGGGCTCAGAAAGAGGTACACAAATGGCCACAGTACACCAGACCACTACACTAAAACATTCAGCGCTAAAAGAGACAATAGCACTGCCTGCTGTATGATGGCTGCAGTCACAAAGGTTTGGCCACCATCTTGGGTATGATGCAGCTCTGAAAGAAGAGTCCCCTCTAGAGGAATGATGTTCATCAGAAGCTCAACAGAACACAATTCTCACATGCAGTGATGCAGTGATCTGTGCCATGCAATGGAAGGTGCATCTGGTTGTGCTGCATTGAGACACTAAATTAATGATTGATCTTTATTCTAGTGCCTCTTACTTAATGACACACAAGCCATCTTTGTCCCCTGCTTATAGTTTTAACAGAAAGAGGAGCTTCTTTTATGCACAGCTGTTTGTTATAAAAATAATTTTTGCCACTGGTGTCTGCTGTTGGTGTGTGCAGGGGAAAGGGGGGGAGAGCTGGAAGCTGTGAGGGAACACCTATATACATGACTTATAAACAGCCACAGGCCTTCTTTTCTACTTCCTCGCTCTATGGTTGTATAAGCATTATCCTCACTCGTTTATATGAGATGGAATGAGGTTTATATTTGCACTTACCAAAATTACCTCGTGTTAACAAAATGAATAACGCCACATAGTTTTTGTCTTAGATTGTGGTAATTCACCTTACTGGTGGCTTATTTTTGAATTATGAGTTTTTAGAGTTGTGTCATTAGGCACTTTTTATTTCAAAATTGCATTTGTAAATGTTTTCTGTTTCTATTTTATGGCTGCCTTGAAAAAGTCAATTTTGAATCTTCGGGACAAAATGCATTGGCTGTAGTTTCCATCTCATTGTGTAAAGAAGTAAAGGATATCTTTAGGAAACAAACTGAGTGTTTTGGAATCATGAACTTTTCTGATTAATTCAGTTCTAGATATATGAATAGACTTAATATGTGGTGTGCCCTTTTCGCTACTTATTCCTGGCACCTGTTAGAGCCTGCCTTTTAAATGGATTTATGTATGCAGCAACAATAATTCCCAACAGCCAGTGTAAAAACAATTACACACAGTAAAAATAACTTCAAGTAGCATTTTATGTTTAAAACAAATGCCTGCTTAAGTGGATTTCTTGTTACTCATTAGACCCAGACCACAACACATGCCCATTTTCACAAGAGAAGGAAGGGCTTCATGGTGCGACACTTAAGGCTATAAAGTCAGATGAATGGATATGTAATTATAGGCACTCCTGTAACATGATATGATCAGACATGACAAAGGTGCTCCTTTTTCCACTGCCTCATGACCCTCTGAGGGTTGCCATTCTGGAGGCATTCCTTTGGCCCCCTGGGGTTCCCCATTTTGAAGAGTCTCAAATCCAAGTTCTATAAGCAGCCAGAACTTCTCTCCGGCTCACCATGTTACTAATGTTTGATATAAACACTTATATGGGCAGTAAGTAACAAAGCCATCGTAAGGGGCGAGGGAGTATTTAATATAGGGTGCAGTATGCTTGTGCTTTCCAGATTACCACTCTCCTTAGCAACATGTATTTATGGACTTTTAATTGTTAGCAATCCTGTAGTCTTCAATAAGGGTCAACTAGCTTGTGTGGCTATCCCACGAAATGGTTCCTTAGGGGTTTTCTGTTTTCCTGAAGAACATTCTTTTTTAAAACTTAGAATGGAACATTCTTTTTAAATACTTTGAATGGAACATTCTTTTTTAATACTTACAATACTTAGAAACAGGTGTTGCCTATGCCACCTGGCCAAAATAAGAAGCATCTAGAGGGTCCCGTATTACGTGTTGGCCCTAGCCCTTTCAAGCCTGGCAACCATTCTGCAAGACTTTCTCCAACCCATAATGCTACCATCAACGATATCCCCCATTTTCTCGAGCCGCCTGCTTTACTGCATTAGATTCTTCATAAGCTTCCATACTTGCAGAATGATCCCCTCCCCTCATCAATCCAAGCAATCACCTCTTTTCAACCACCAAGACCCATCATCGACTAGCAATTCAGAAGACAAGATCTTGTGTATCACTCACTGAGTCTGCTTTGACTTGGGGACTGCCCATCACAGCAAGTTTAATCACTACTTAACAAGTAACACAACATTCCATCCTCTACTCACATTCCAAGAAATAATAAAGGTGGAAAAGTCCTTTTGGTGGAGTATGACACACTCTGGGACAGTTGCCTTGGAGTGGGGAACTGTCCATACATGAGAGGATGCGTGACTTGACATAAAGCTAATGAAGCAAGGGGAAAGGACATTGTATGCACTACACACACACACGCACACACACTCACTCACTGAAAAAATCACAGGTTTCAGAGACTTTATAGTTAGTTGGACATTTCACTCATACAAAACCAGAGAAATTCGGCTGTTATAGTCAGTTGAGCTAACTATAACTCGCGCCCCCGCAGTGCACTGCTTTTGACATCACATATTACATCACTCATGACATGGTCAGTGACAACACTCATGACATCACTGACGACATCTCACAAATGACATCACTGATGACATCATCAACTTAATATCTGATGCACCTCCTCACACCCTAATATACATACACCCACTCTAAAATACAGACTACCATTTTTGAAACCAACACTGTTTTTTTTCAGTGAATTTCTAAGGTTTTTTAAATGCTAATTTCTAACTACAACGTCCATGAAACCTATAGTTTTTTCTGTGAATTTCTAAGGTTCTTTAAATGCTCATTTATAACTATAATATAGTAGTTGCGTTTGCAGAGTGGTGCAGAAAGGGAGCTAAGCCTGCGACAAGCGCTCAGAAATTCTGCAGCGTAGGACTTACAGGAGGTACCAGGAGGGCTTCTTGGCCCCCAAAGTACCTAAGGAGTAAAGTGGACTTCATCCTCAAATCCGTAGTGTGCCAGGAGGTGTGATTGCAGAGTGGTGGAGAAGGGGGGGCATGGCCTCCAAAGACCTCCTAGCAATACCACTGTGTGGGACTTACTGGAGGTAACAGGAGGGGTAGTTGCCCCCCAAGGATGACATTGGGGGGCAACTACCTCTCCTACTACCTACAGTAAGTCCTACACAGCAGCAATGGTAAGTTTTCATAGCAGGCCACGCCCCCAAAGCCCACCTTCTGCAAACGGGCTCCCTGGCGCGCTCTGGGAGGATAATTAAAGTCCCCTTCGATGCTGGGGATCCTTAGGGGCCAACTAGCCTACCTGACACCTCCAGTAAGCCCCATATAGCTGGATTTTACTGAGGACTGCACACAGGCCATGCCCCCTTTCTGCACCACCCAGCAAACGCACCTCTTGGTTGGGGGATGAAGTCCCTTGCCTCCTGAGGATCCCTGGGGGCCAACTAGCCCTCCTTTTATCTGTAGTAAGCCCCACACAGCTGGAGTGGTCTGAGGTCATGCCCCCTTTTTACACCACTTTGCCAACGCGCCTCCTGGCGCACTGCTGCTTGGGGGATGAAGTCCACTTTAGTCCTGAGGTCCTCAGGACACATGTGGACCTCATTGCCCGACCAGCAGTGCGTCAAAAGGCGCGCTTGCAGACTCCTGTAAAAAGGGGCATGTCCTCGGACCACCTCTCAGCAATCCAGCTGTGTTGGGCTTACTGGAGGTACCTGGTGGGCTAGTTGGCCCCTAAGGACACTTGAGATTCTAGAGGACCTAATCCTCCAACTCAGAACGTGCTAGGAGGCACGTTTGCAGAGTGGTGCAGGGAGGGGGCAGGGCCTCTGGCCAGATGTCAGTTTTTTTTCTCTGTTTATTTCCTTGGAAGGGGGGCTGTGTGGCCCCCCTTCTCATAAAATTTTGTGGGCTCTGGGGAGCCCATCCCCCAGACCCTTTAACATATTTCATGGTTAAAAAAAAATAGAACATTGCCATATGTTTATATATATAAAAAGAAATTATTAAAAAGGAGGTGGGGGCAAAGATATTGGCCATGTCCTATTTTTTATTTTTTTTAACCATAAAATATGTTAAAGGCCCTGGGGAATGGGGTCCCCAGGGCCCACAAAATATTATGAGAAGGGGGGCCACACAGCTCCCCTTCCAAGGAAATAAATAAAGAGAAAAAACTGGCATCTCGCCAGAGGCCCCGACCCCCCCCCCCCCCCCCTGCACCACTCTGCAAATGTGCCTCCTAGCGCGATATATATATATATATATATATATATATATATATATATATATACCCAAAATGCTTTCTACAAAACAGGTGTTGAAACATTTATTCCCTTTTTAAGTGGAATTTAGTTGCAGCTTGTGGAGGAACCCTGGTATTGAAGAGACCTTATATTGCTTGAATGTGTTCTCTTCTATTTACCTTTTAAGTTAATAAAAATGCTTTCTTTGTCTGGGATTCTCTTACATCACATGTGGTAATGGCGAATGAGCTAATACATTTTTGGCAGAACTTTGCAAGTGTAGGGATCTGATTAACTTGTCCTGAACACGTTGTTTGTTTTGTGCAGCGAACAGTCCAAGGTTACGGATCAGTCAGCATAGATGTAATGTTTAGTGCATGCTTTGCTAAGAACAGTACCCATCCAATGGGGAGCAACAGCTGCAGTGCCACTGTCAGCCAACAGATGTCAGTACAAGAGAGTCTAACGCAGAGCGAATTGGCCAGGCATGGGCCACTTTAGAAGTAAAACTATTAGTGGCGGCTAGTGAAATGTCAAAGCGGTGCGGCGAGAACTTCAAGATGTACTCGAAATGGAAAACCTGCATGTGTGTGCAGATTTTGTTTTCATCTGTGCTCGAATTTCTCATTAAGGACTGAAAAACAGCGGTGGAGCTGCATTTTTCGGTTTCATATTTCCAAATCTGCTTAATTTGGTGAAAACAGAAACAGTTTCATTCTGTTTTTACATCATTAATGTGAGCTACCACTCCAGCTGAAAAAAGAAAACAGAATGAGCAAGAGACGTGCGTGCATGTTTTTAATTTTAACTGGTTGTTGTTGCTAAAGGCACAGGTGGTTACTTTTACTGCACTAGCAGTGCATGATGAAGATACTAGCCTGTTCAGTGGAGTTTTAAAAGCAAATAACCTAGTAATCAAACTACTTTCAACCAGAGAGGGCTGAGCTGGAGAAAGATGAAGAAGTGTTCCTCAGCATTCAAGACAGCCTGCTTGCTCTTCAATGCTTCTGATTAAATAGAAACCAAAAGCTAGAATGCCGCTCTCCTCCTGCAGCCTGCCAATTACCTTTGAAACGTACACCAACAGTGGGTGATTGTGGAGGAGGCGGAGCCCTCACTAAGCTAGTTACCACAGTAGCGGCTCCTCTACTAAGGCGGAGGAGCGTTGCCCCACTGCTTTTAAGCAGCGTAAATAAAGGAAACATAAAATGATAGTAACTCGGAGTTATTATGTGACTATGTTTCGAAGCTGCTTTGCGGTCGAGCGGGCTGCTGTGCTCTCAGAGCAGGGCAGGGGAGGAGTGGTTGGCCTGCATTGAGAATAAGCCAAGGCCCCCAGTCCTGGTCTGAACTCCAAACCACAGCGCTCAGACTAATCACAACGCTGCATTGCAGCATTGTGGTTGGTCAGGGGAGCCTGGGTGCTTACCAATCACAATGCTGCTTTGCAATGCTGTGATTGGTCAGGGGAGCCTGGGTGCTTCTTGGTTCCTGTTTGATGGAGTCCTGACACAGCGGAAAGAGGCTACTGTGATAAAGTAAGTTATTATTAATGTATTTATTACACACTCGCCCCTGTCCCCTCCCCGTCCCCTTCGATTGGTGCCTGCCACCACTGGGTCACCAGCCACTCCCTCCTTAAACTGATCAGTCTGCTCCACCCCGGCCCTTTGCCTGAAAGCAGTTCCGCTTACCCCGCCCTGGGCCACAGCTGTAAACGCCCAAATGCAAACCTATTCATTACTGCTGAACTTAGCCGCGCCCAACCCTGTGATGTCACTGCCCTGGCTTCTGCCTCCAGGGCGAGTACACGTGCAGGGCTCTCTTTTCCTAGCAGCAATCCCTACCTAATTTTTTTTTTTTAAATAAAACAATCTAAGTTGAAACATCACAAGCATCTGGTAGCATGTTATGATTGAATTTCCTTCTTCTCTCTCCTGAAGGCAGGGCAATGTCCATCAGGCCCTTTAGCACCAGTCTCCCATGAAGACTATCAGCACTGTTTACATTCTCATGGTCGTGTCACGCACAGTGCAAGGTACAGTCATTACACTGCAGATTAGTGGTGCAGTATGATATCTAAAAGGTGTCATACAGATGTTACTTTCATGGGCAGGGCCCTGGTTCTTGCCAAGGGATATGATGAGCATTACAGCTGTGCTGATTAGTCAACTGCAAAGTTTAACTTTACTGATAGAGTAAATGGATGGCTGCCAATGGTATCTGCTCTGACTGTTTCACCGCACCGCACAAGCGCAGGACTCACGGCTGGGTAAACCACTACACCGAGGTCATCTGCTGCAACAAAACGATAGAAGGAATGTTGGATATAATTCAAGCATTCCATCCATCACTTTTTAGTTCTGGCACTTGCCAAGACCTTTTGATTTTATTAAAATGATGTATATAAATCACCTTCTTAAAGGGGCTTTCAGCCACCTCTCTCCATTCATTTGTTGTGTCATTCACATTTTGCCTCTGCCCACCACAGCATACAGCATATGCCAATGAGTAAGGCTATTCAGACACTGGTTAACTTTGCTTTCAGTGACTGCATTTTGCTCTTTCACAATAAGCATAGCCACAAACATGGTACTCCTATTAGTGCTAGTATTTTTGTTTCTACTTTAGTGCTGTCTTTGTGTTTACAAACTGATGTGATAGCAGGATGATGTCTAGCATAGGGCATGTTTGAGATTTATCAGTTCCTGTTTCTGCTGGTGTAAATTGCTTTTGGTGCGTCCTTTGATTATCTGACTAATTGTGTCCATTTCAAACTATTCTGTATTAAGTTATGCTGTTTTTACTGTGCATGAGGTACACAAACCGAAAGCTCCAATATTGTGAAATATGAATTGATAGGAGCTCAGTTCTCCAGAAAACGTTTATTCTGGACTTAATAGATGGTTTCTTAATATACTTTGCCCAGGGAGAAACACACCCTTTATTGTGTTTAATTTGCAGCACTTTTTTTTCCTTTCTGTCCTTCTTTGTTTCTTTCTTTTCCTCCTTCTTTCTTTCCTTCTTTCTTTCTTTCTTGCTTTTGATTTGTTGTCTTCTTTTGTTCTTTCATTTTCGTTTTCCTTCTTTTCTGCCTTCTTTCGTTTCTTCTTTTTTCTTTCTTTCTTTCCTTCTTCATTTTTTCTTCAATTTATTTTTCTTTTCTTCTTTCATTTGTCTTTCATCCTTGATTTTCCTTTCATTTTCCTATCTTTTACTTTCTTTAATTCTTTTTCTTTTATTCTTTCTTTTTTCTCTTTCTTAATGACAAGATGCTGGCAGAACAATTGGCTATTTTTAGGTTTGTGTTAGCAAAGACCTTTTGATTTTATTAAAATTATTACAAAATTTCGTTTAGGGGTTTTCAGCCACATGACATCAATTGTATGTGATTGGGTAATTCACAAATATTCTACCATCCACTTAAATATGCATCAAGGGGCATTGCATCAGCTCACTTCAGTGACTAGCTGAACTCACTGTTAATTGCATCAAGCAGCCCTTTCACAAGGTGCAGACCTACACACAAATTAGTTCCCTTCAGTACCAGGGAGTGCTATGGTAAAATGTGTTTTTAAGACAAAAAACATTATTGACTTTAGCCATTTGTTTTAGATTGATGAAGATTTGGCAGCTTCCAGAACAGACCTGTTGGCTTTGCCAATGCTTGTTGTAAGTGAGATGCATGAGAAGTGGGTGTAGCATCTGGTGGGTGGTCGGGTACTGTGACAAACACCTGTTGTACACAGCCAAAGGAGATGAACAGTCTTTGTTAGGCACATGGGGTGTTGGATGCAGAACCAAGCTGTTGGACTATGCAGGGTCACCCCCAAACATTTTTCCTTCACTCCTCCTATTTTTGTTGTATTCATTTTCGTTGACTTTAGGACTCTCCACACTTTACCACTTTACCACTGCTAACCAGTGCTAAAGTGCTCTGTCTTCTAAACATGATATCATTGGCTTATACCCTAATGGCATATGTAATATACCTGTAAGTCCCTCGTATAATGGCACTATATCTGCCCGGGAGCTGTAAATTAAATGCTACAGGTGGGCCTGCAGCATGGTTGTATCACATCTTAAGTAGTACCTTAAACATGTCACAGGCCTGCCATTGCAGAGCCTGTGTGTGCAGTTTTAAACAGCCATTTATCCCTTGCAAAATAAACCTTTTGCCAGGACCAAACATTTATTTTAGGACATATAAGGCACACTTAAGGTAGGCCCTGGACAGCTCCAGGGCAAAGGGCAGTGTATTTAAAAAGTAGGATATGTAATTTTAAGTGTTACATTTCCTGGTAGAGAAAAGCTCCTAAATGTGTTTTTCACTACAGCAAGTCCTAACTCTCCCATAGGATAACATTGATGTTACCTTATTACACTTTATAAGTGTAATTTCCAATTGTTAATAGGTACCCAGTTCATGTTTGGTGTCTCTGGAATCCATATTAAAATCCTAACTTATGGTGAAGGTGGATTTTAAGTTATAGTTTTGGAAATGTCACTTTTAGAAAGTTGCAAACACAACAAGATGATGGACGGAGTGTGGAAACTTTTCAAACACTCACCCCCATGTCAGGAGATCTGGGTTAAATCTATTGTTCTTTTGCTCACCATACATCCAGGCTATTATATAATTCCTGGGATCCTGACTCCACCATAAAAGGGTATCCAATGCCTCTTGGAAGTCCAGACACTCTAAGTCAACAGAAGGACAGCTTTCTGGCCTCAATGAGTTCATAGGTGCAGATACATTCTCAACATCCTGGAAGCAGGCAGCTATGAGGATCAATGCTCTAGAAACATCATGCTGCAGAGGAAGAACTGATCTCAAGCCTTAAGATGGGTCAGATCTCTCTCTCCTAGGGTAGGAGTCATGCTAGGGAAGAAGAGCCTCTGAGATAGACCAAGGAATCACTTCCCAATAGCTTCAGGCAGGTCAAGTTTGGAAACATTGTGAAAGGATACAAGAAAGGAAGTACAGATCCTCAAAAGAGCAGAAAAGCTTAACGAGTAATTTAGGAGCGAGTAGCTGTGTACACATCACTGCATAAGGATGTAGATGGGCCATCACTGCTGCCCTCACCCTACTACAGGTATCCAACTGGGCACGCCTCAAGGGGGAGCATGTTGTACTAGTTATGGACACCACCCCATCAATTTCAGCAATGTTATATGTGGGGCCCGCAGTGGAATGTGAAAATATGCACAAGTCCTTTGTCTTTCTGGAGCAAAGATTGTGGCTGTTCCTATGTCTCCACTGTGAAGAATTTTTTGAGGAGGAAAATATTAAATACCTGAAGATTTAGTAAAACGGTGAAACCACCAGTCTTCTGGTCCAATGCAAAGGACTTGGTGTCAAAGCCCAGGTTTCTTTACTCTCAGTACATAAATTTCTGGATCACATCCAGAAATAGGACTGAATACAATCAGAAAGTTGAAAAAACTGCAGTAGCAAAGCACATCGCTTCAATTCCTCCTGTTAAACAAGACGCACAACCACAGGCACATGTTATTATCAAATTACCACTTTCTCAACTGCAAATGCCTCACTTAAAGGACATGAGCCACTGTCTTCTCCACCAATACCTGCAGCTCATACTCTCACAGTGAAAGCTGCCCCTTACTGACAGACAGTTTAATTTTTGTGTATGGATACCACCAGAGGCGCAACTAGAGCCAAATTTCGGGGGGGGGGCTAAGAAAACATTTTGGGGGGGGGCTGAATCTTTAAGCAATAGGCAGAGTGGGGCTGCAGGGGCTCTTAGAAGGGGTGAAACAACAGTGAGGCCTCATTAACATGCAAATGGTCTTTTAAAGACCTGTGAAGTGCTCGGGTGTGTGTGTGCCCGGGAAACTGTCTCATCCCAGGCTGCCACACAAGACGGGGGGGCTGAAACCCTTTGAGTCCAATGGGTGTTGCGCGCCTGGATACCTCCCCTTATGCGGTGTCATTCTACAAAGAATTATTTTACGACCACAACAGCAGTTACAAACTGAGTCACCAAGAGCCGCAATATGGGCTTTGCCATTTGCAAATCATTAGCAATTAACTGGTACAATACAACTCTCGGTTCACACTCGTAAAGCATATACATTACCCACTGCAGGCTTTGGCAGTATAAATCCATTAGCATATCTAGCCCATAGTTCATGATTACCAGCCAAATAATAAATGTGTATTTGCACGATTCATATTTGCACATATTACTTTTGATTTATCACAAGACTTCCTTATCCCAAACTAGCTGAGTCTGGGGAGCAGGAAGCGCTCTCCTAGGACTTGTGACTTTTAGGTGTCGGCCTGTCTCCAGGCTACCAACAGCTGTCTCAGGCTACAAACAACTGTCCTCAGGCTACTGACAGCTGTCTCCAGGCTACCAATAGCTGTCCCCAGGCTACCAACAGCTGTCTCCGGGCTACCAACAGCTGCCTCCAGGTTACCAACAGCTGTCTCCAGCTTACCATCTGCTGCCTCCTGACTACCAACAGCTGTCTCAAATCTACAAACAGCTGCCTTCAGGTCCAGGTAACCAACAGCTGCCTCCAGGTCCAGGTTACCAACAGCTGCCTCCAGGCTACCAACAGTTTTCCAGGATACCAACGGCTGCCTCCAGGCCACCAACAGCTGCCTCCAGGCCCAGGCTACCAACATGTGTTTCCAGGCCCAGGCTACCAACAGTTGCCTCCAGGTTACCAACAGCTGCCTCTAGGCTACCAACGGCAGTCTCCAGAACACCAACAGCTGTCTCCAGGCTACCAACAGCTGCCTCCAGGCTACCAACAGCTGTTTCCAGGGTACCAACAGCTGCCTCCAGGTCCAGGTTACCAGCAGCTGCCTCCAGGTTACTAACAGCTGCCTCCAGGCCCAGGCTACCAACAGGTGTCTCCAGGCCCAGGCTAGCAACAGCTGTCTCCAGGCTACCAACCGCATGCCCATGCTTACAATCAGCACAGCAGGGGAAGAATGCACATGCCACAGCATTTCAAGGCGGCATGGATAAATCCATCACTAAGACACCAAAGAAAGCTGCACACACACACTGCTCAAACATTTGTTGGTGAAGGGTATCTCTCTTCCCTCACTGGGCTAAATAAAGGGACAGTCGCTTTAACTTCAGATGTACATTTAGGAACAGAATCCAAAGCCTGGTGCTCTCCACTGCTTAGGCTCCTCCCTGCCGCTTCTTCTGGTGTCACTCCTTGAATCTGCCCCTCACCAGCCTTTCCAGTACTGTGTATGTAAAAGGAATGGGTGTGTGTGAATTGTTCGATAGCAAGAATACCCCACATTCTATTAAACCATAAAGCAACGGGGGTCCCTCTTTCTTCAATAGAGAGCAATGAGTTGTTTCACTGGCAGCCACATGACCTCTTTACATATCCAGATCTCTTTCCATTACATGCAAATTACTACACATGATCACCATACATGTAGATAAGTTCCCTTCTCCCTCTCATAGCACTAACGCCTGTACATTTGTGTATAGGATGATTCCTTATGACAGTGGTTCCCAAACTGGGGTCCGGGAACCCCCAGGGGTCCGTGACATATTCCCAGGGGTTCCGTAGGCAGCAGTTTTAAAAGCAATGCAAGTTCCTTGTATCAACAGCAGTTTTTGGGCACCAATAAAAGTGTCAAGATAACGCCGATGATTAATGTACCTGCTGGAGAGAGATGGGGGGTTTGTCCAGTGGCAGCTTTGAGTCATCGTAGGAAGCCCAGATGGTTAATATGCATGCTGCAAAAAATGTCTACCATGCATTTTAAAAAAAAACAGTATTTTGTTTTGTGCGTAGCTCAGTCAGTTCCTGCCTTTGCCACAGAGACTCTTTTGCTATTATGCAGTTCACAAGTTCCAATCGCATTTAGTACAGTGAGCTATGAACTGACATTAAAGAGCTGCAAGCAAACTGCATGCTACAAGTTAGTAAGTTATGCTTTTTCCCAGTGTTTCATTATCCCAAAGCTGCTAAAAAGGTTTGTTTGGATAGAAATAAATCCTTATTATTAAAGTCATTGCTAACACCTGTGTTATGTTCTGAATCCTGAGTTTGTGCTACCAGACCAAGCACTCTTAAAAAATGCCTACCAGTATGGATGACTTGTGAATCCTAAACCTTGTAGTCCCCTTTGCCTTATGTAACATTTTCTAGTCACTGATTTACAGACGTATGATTCATTGTCTCTGTATGTGTGTGATCTAAAGTGCTCTGACACCCTACAGTGGTATGAAAGGTGCTATAAAACAAATTAAATACATGTGACAGTGGGGCTTTGGAGAGATGAGAGGCACTGTTGGAGGGTAGTAGTGAGGGAATCATTGAAGATTGGCAAAAGATTGTTGTATGCTGGTGCATAGTAAGGTCATTATTTGAATTCAATATATAATCAAAAATGTGTTGTAAAATGCACCATTTTCCCCCAAATTTTCTTGGGGGAGAGGCCCCCAATGCCCACTTTGTAGTGGTCAGACTCACTCGCTGCACTTGATGGGCACTGTATAGGGACTAGTCTGACAACATTTGCCAGAGCAGCTTTAAGATTCCAGTCCAGCCTTGGCAGGAGCCCCAGGCTGTGAAATAAAACCAAACAATGAAAAGTTAGTCGCGAGATGCAGCACCAACCTTCCCATTAGGATTTTTCTACTTTTGCAAATATTTTAATATAAAAATGCTAAAATCTCTAGTAATTTAAGTCTAGTCTGTGTTTGATGTGCATACGTGCGTGTTTTTATTTTCTTCGAATTACAGTTTTAATGTTTGACATTTAAATCATACAAATTGCTTGGGGGTCTCCGGCTGCCAGTAGTGACTCAATGGGGGTCCTTAAGAGTGAAGAGTTTGGGAACCACTGCCTTATGAGGTATGTCTCAGAAATCCTTTGGGATATCTTTCCAAACCCTTCTACACTGTTTGTCAGAGAGAGACTTTACCAGGTCCAATTCCCATCTATGTTGAAGGATGTTCCCCTATCTTCTTGCTATTTGAATTGTCAGATATGTTTTGGAAACTAGGCCCTTCGAGTCCGAGTAGTTTTTCAAAGCAGGTGGAGCTCAAGTGTCGGCCGCTACCTTGGAAGGGTTAAGAGTCCATTGCCTCAATTGATCATATTGGAGGCTGCTGGATTCAGGAAGGTGGAATTCCTGCTTGTACTATTCAAATGATGTGATATTCCCTTGGCTGAAAAGCTGCCTAGCATTCTGCAATCTCCTTTACCCCAGCTAGAGGATGTCTTCACAGCAGGGTGAAGTCTGATTGTATATGAGTGAAGAATTTGTGGAGGGGAGGTGGTGAGACTCCCGGCATTGCTACCTGATCCCAGATTCCAAAATAGTTTTTGTTGGCGTGCACAAGTAGCTATTGTTTAAGTTCTAGTTGGGGTAAATCCCAGAGTGAGCGGCCTACCACTGTACTATCCATGTGTAACCACTGTTCCACTATCCCTCCCTAACCATTCTAAAACACATTGCACTGGTGAAGTTCTTTAATAGCTTCCTAGGTCCAGACAGGCTGAGCCGCCCTTTTCTCTCGGTGCAGTCATAAGCTTTGCTGAGATTTGTGTTTTTCTCCCCCTGTCCCTCAGGTTACAGCAGTTTCTTTTGTAATGCTCTAATGTCACTGAGAGGTATGGATATTAGAAGAGATTGAAAAAGGTATAGTACCCTGGGGAGGATATTCATTTGAATAATATTTACATGTCGTAGACAGGGCTCATATCCAGGGCGCCATTGTCTAAGGTTCTCTAGTATATTCTTGCGGAGAGCGGGCCACTTGGGGCTTTTCCACCATTCCTGACAATTTGTGATGTTCAGTCCTAGGTAATACGACTACTGGAATAGGGCACCACGCCACAAGTTCTTGACATCAGGTGCTGGAGTGTCTGTGATTTTTCTTGTTTACCCGCAATCTGGAACCCGGAAACTCTTTGAATCAATCTAGTCATTCTGTTATGGCTGGAAGGGACCTGCCCAGATCCATGAAGGTGAGAAGCACATTGTCCATAAGGAGAAACGTTCTGTGCTCCTTCCCCTGGAAAGTGATGGTTTTTATCCCTCTGGAAGCTCTACTCTTAATAGCACGCATCTCAGTGGCGAGCGCAAAAAGAGGACGGGAGCGTGGACAGCCTTGTCTTGTACCCTTGGATGGGGGAAGGTGGGAAAGCATTGACCATTAATTCAAAGTGAAGCTGTAGGGGCTTTATAACCTTCTAAGGATTTCCAGCTAACCTGGTTAAAAGCCTGGGAAGACAAATTCATGAACCTGGATGGGGAGGTACGAGAATCAAGGATGAAACTGACCCTCTTAGACAATACAAGACGAGCACTAGACCACCAATAAACTCCACCAGACGGGCCTCCTACACCATGTGGCCTGCTGGATAAGCGGCCATTCAGATTGGAAGTAAGACTGACGGCGTTCCGAAACAGGAAGGCATGTTTCTCTCTGATTGCTGCTATCAATGCTTTCCCCATGAGCATGAACTTTAGTCATATAATGTTCACTTGCCCTGTAGGTGTATTGCCATAACCAGTGGAAGATCCCAGAATGAAAATCTGTAGATTTTCATCATCAAATTTAACTGGTAACAGAATTCAGAGTTCACTGTAGAAATTAAGATCCTTACGAGAATGTTAGTCTCATTCTTGGTCCATCAGGTGAAAAGCGGATGAGGCCCTTCCCTATTTGATATACACTGCCATGAATAATACAGACTACAGTTGGATATCTAATGTTATTGCTCTTCCGGTATCAGACATAGTTTAAAATAAATAATAACTTCGCTCTGACCTATCATCCCATTTTTGAATTAGTTCCCTACACCAACATTTTGTGCCCTGAGGAAGACCTTCCTTCTAGGTAGAGACCTTCCAGAAAGTTGAAACGCGTCAGCGTAGATGGGTAGGTTGAGGGTAGTTTTGCTGCATACTGGCAGATGGTCAATCTAGACAAGTACTTTGGACTACCAGGTATTAAGAAGGGATAAAGCTGAAACTCCATACCCTGACCCCCAGAGGGTTCATTGATTTCGGGTCTAGATAACAGGAAACGGAAGTAGTTGGATATTAATGTTTACAGATGTTAGGCACTTTTACATGTTTTCCTTGTGGAAAATCACTGATGTGTTTAAGAAGTGTGGCTCAATGGTTAGAGTGGCAGACCTCGATGCAGAGCACTGGTCCGGGACCAGGGTTCGATTCCCGACGCGGCAGGGTCTCGGGCTATAAATTCCTCGGACCTGATATTCTCGCATCAGTGCCTATCCTAATCATGGGTCCCACGCTGCAACTCTGGGCAATAGCTTGCTTAGTCTCCACAACGGCCCCAACAGCGCTGGGATGCCTGGCTTCACCATGGGGGTGCCCAGAAGTGGACACTTCACATGGATAGCCAGGAAGGGTTCCTACAGTGGTATGAGTACAGCGCGGAGATACCCCCAGGGGTGATTCGGCGCTATATAGGCACATACACACACACACACATTTAATGGACTCTCTTGTATGTATATGGCCATGTGATAACGTTCTTTGTATAATTTAAGTAATGGTGTTTGCTTTTTGTTTTGATAGCATTGTGAACACGTCTGCTTTACATAAAACTTTGATGCACGAATACTAAATATGTGCCAGATCATTGTTAAATAGTTGTGATTCATTCCATTCCATTCCCTAACACAATACATTTGGAGGAGGGCCACAAAAGGTGTGCTTGGGAAAATACAAGTAAAATAAAACTATAATAAAAACAATTTTTGTGACATGTCCTCCGATTTGATACGAGGTTCATGGAAACGTTTGGTATATCTATGGTTGATAGGGGGAACAGTTTGTTTTGAATGTTTATAATGATCCCTACCCCTAACTCCTTAATTGTATCAAACCCCATTCTGAAATGTAAGCCATTCAGATTGAGACACACTTCATAGGCTATATCTATGCCCTGCCCTGGGGGCCTCCTGGTCCTAGATTAATGCCACCCTGGACACAGGGCTCGAGTCGGGGTACCATGCGGGTGGACTGCGTCCCCCCACTTATTTTACCGGGAGCTCGACAACTGGAGCAAATGGAGCCACACATTCATTCTTTGGCCTCGCTGGGGCGAGATCGGAGCTCATTCAGAACGCTGCTCACGCGCTGTCTTCTCTGATGCAATCGCATCTAAGGGGGTGAGCGAGGGGAGGCAATGAGTCTAATGGTGCAAGCCACCTTTCGTGATGTCACTTCCTGTTGTGACATCAGCGTCCCCCCCACTTCTTTTTTTAGGACTTGTGCCCTGCCTGGACACATCTCCTCCCCTATCTAGGAAACTGGTCATCCTACCTGACATGGCCGACCTACATATTGTGACTAACCTCACGAGGAGCTTGCTGTCCTAAGCTCTAACAGCCGCTAAAATCTGTGTCCTGCATCAGTGGCGCTCCACCCAGATTCCGAATCGCTCCGAATGGTTGACAGAATTGTACAAAACTGGGATCTATGAGTGCCTTATCAATATATCACAAGACAGAAAGGAGGCATTTACACAGGCTCGGGCATCTTGATTGGACACCCCTGAGACCAGAGATCAATGGGGAAGAATTAGCTTGCCCACCTCTCCAAGTCCTTAACCCTGCCTTTCATCTTCCCAGGGGCGGTGTGGACATTTGACATTGATTATCCCGGCCTGTTGCCTGCTAGCAAACGGAAGTACCACACCCACCCCCTAACCCCCCCAGCGCCCTTGGCCTCCCCATCTTCCCGTTGGTAATGCTTGTCGATGGTAGGAGCTGCATGTATCCCCCTGACTTACTTCCGACACACCGTCAAACTTCTGAATCTCACTTTGCAGTTCCCTTTTGCTGTTGCTGGTCCCCCACCCACCCTGAGCCCCCCTTGCTTCCTGTGTATATTGACCACTGTTACCAGTGGTTAATTTGTTTAAAAAAATAAGTGCCAGGGATCTCGTCAGGAGGTAGCTTGCACCAGACATTTCTCCTGTTAGTGCCACCTAAAACAGAACCAATATCTAACCATGAAAATGGGGAGAGGATTTGGCGTAATGGCAGAGCTGCATACTTCTGACCTGGGGAACCAGTTTCGAGTTTCAGCGTCGGCTCAATATTCTGTGATTCTGTGCAAATCACTTAATCTCCCTGTAAATTAATGGGTCCTTAACTGGTGCTCATGAAAAGTGCTGATGCTGAGCACCGGAAACCACCAGCTCAAATTAAGCACTGCACTGTACTAGACTGTGTATTCATTGCATTTTTCTCGTACTGTTGCTGCATTGCACAGTACTGTTCATAAGATTGGGAAAGATAGTCACTTTGGCGTTGCACTGCATGACCAAACAATGGCAACTGCCAACTCGACTGGTGACAGCGATCAGGCAATTATCTGTTGACCTGTCCTTTTCAAGATCTCTGTATCTGTCTGGGAATTGGAGCTCTTTGTGTTCTATCTTTTATATCATGTATTTTGTGTTTTGATAGCTGTTCACAGCACTGTTGATAATGTTGCCTCTCCCTTTTCCACAACCACATGCTCTCATGACTATGTAACTCTGCTGCACGCCTTTTGTACCCCTTCCCGTCATTCAATAAAGAACTGAACCAAAAAAAAGGGCTTCCAGATACAGGAGGAATGTTTTATAGAACTCTACCGGGAATCCGTCCTGACCAGGGTTTCTTCCAGTCGGCGTTGCTTTTAGTCCTTCTTGAATCTCAGAAGATCAATGGGAGACTTTAGGGTGCCTCTTTGTTATTTGTGTCAGAGGAGAGAGGATGTTTTTAAAGAGAGGTCCTAGAAGCTCACTAGGTACCCCCACAATTAACTGCTAAAAAGTTGCACATGCAGAGCAATGTCACAAATGCACCAATAGCGTAATGGTTGAAACACAAAGATAACCTTTTAACTCGAGCAAAATGTCTGCAGGCATGTTCTCCCAAGGAAGTCTATGCATCACCATTATTGTTCGTTCTCAAGAAGAACAGAGATTTTGGGGCCTGATTTAGATCTTGGTGGAGGGGAATAGTCTGTCACAAACATGACGGATATCCCATCCGCCATTTTACAATCCCATTATATCCTATGGAGATCGCAATGCGGCAGATGGGATATCTGTCATGTTTGTTACATATTCCATCCACCAAGATTCAGAGGTGTGATATCACTTGTAGGTTTCCACTCCTGCTTAAATGTCCCATCTTTCTGACTAGGCCACTAGAGAGGATTGCAGGGCAGGACAGTGTCAGTGATGTCTGCATCTACATTCGTGTCCCATCTCCTAAATTGTCCCTGCATCGAGGACAGCAGAGGTGAAATCTCAAGCGCAGGTCTCCATTGTGGCCCCTATGGACATACAGTCATCATTTTGTATCATAGTTAAAGGCCACTGGAATTATGTGGCAGGGGAGGATGAATTGTGTGGCAGGGTTTAGTAAATTATGCAGCAAGAAAAGACAAATTATGCAGCACAATTTGTGATAGTATTACTTTATTATTTTGTCATTTTTAAACTTGTTAACACTGTCTGGGCATTAGTTGCATCCTATTGAATCAGTTTAACACTCAAATATAGCACAAAGCTACAAAAAGGTACCCAGTCAACCTTTGCAAAGGACCTTCCACTGTGCGGCAAAACGTGTTGCTGCGATTTTACTAACCTTTAAACCGTTTGAGCTAGAAACTATTTTTTTGTTGTTGTTAAAATCTGAATATTATGTGGCAGATGATGGATTATGTGACATTTGCGCCAAATCTACAATTCTGTGCAAATCGCAGCGGCTGCAGCATTGCATACTTCCAGTGGCCCTGATTATAATGTGGAAATATGGAGGAACTAGAATTCAGTCTCCCCACCCCACACCTCATAGAACAGTCTTACAAATGTATCACCTTAGCTGACTATTCAAAGACACCAGAGAGGGAGTTGGCTTTCTGGGCGAGGTAGGCAGACTGGTAGCGTTAGTGCTCTCCTTCTGGAATGCCCACTCTGCCATCTGTGAACTTTTCTCTTCCGATAGCCCCATCCTGCTGCTCTCCACACCCGCGGAGACTGCTGAATTTAAGAGATTCACTTCTTCCTATTCAAAGACCAGTTCTGAAGTGCCAAGAGCTGCTGCCCTGGTCAATTGGCAGTTTTTGGGGATGATTTAATAATGCTCGATCTAACACCAAGTTGACCCCAAAGGCAGCTTATATCTCTGGCTGAATGTGGCTATAAAAACAATCTACATATTAACCTGAAGAGAACCAAAACCATGACTTATAGAAGCTGTGTAAATGCAACTTCAAGGGCGGATAGGGCTAAATTCTGTAAAAAAAAAAACAATATTGGATAAGTTGATGCTTTTGCAACAGATGTATCAGAAATATGGGAATTGACTAAAAGATTCCTGTTGCTCTGGCAAACCTTAAATTTAAACCTCTGAGGGAGTCGCCATCAGCCACCAGTCAAGTCAAAACGCATGAAACCCCTGGCACCTGGAATCCAGCCACCGCTTCCTGCACAGTCGCCAATCCAGGAGTCTTTGGAGCTTTTGGCAAGCCCATTGACAAACATGTGCTTGTGAGTGAGATTTCAAGAAAACCATGCCCAGGGGCAGGACAACTGATGGCTAAATAATTGTCTGCATCGTAAATCTAGACGTTGCAGACATCTAGCAATGCCTTGGAAGGAGAGGCTGGTACATGATGATATATGCATCATATGTCAGTAGGTTTGGTTATCTGACGGTATTGCAAAATACACATTGACTCGTTGCTTGGGCTCGCTTGAAGCTGTCAAATGTCAACGCTGCCTTCTGGAAGTTAGAAGAAGCAGAGTCTCATATGTCCGCATATGGAGTGCATCATAACCAGGTTTCAACAGACACGTTCTCTGGGCCGCACAACTCCATGAGGGTGGCTCCTCATTTCAGACCCAGGCTACTCATAAATACACTCATACAGGATGACAAGGAGTAGTAGTTATACTGCATATCCACCACCCTGTGCAACAATCTTGTTGCCATATTGGGAATGTCAAAGACTTCTATTGGAAGACGCAATGGGCCATAGTGTAGCATCTTCCATTTTGCAATGTTCAGTACATGTGGACAGGTTCACCCCGCTAGTGCTTTGGCGGTGGCACAAAGTACTCCCTCCAACATTGCTGGAGAGGAGCCACGATCCCCACCTGGCTCCAAAGACCCAAATTCTGTTGGGTGGTGTTGATGTTTCTGAAATCTTATGATACTTCCTGCAAAATCAAGCACAGCTCCCTTGTGCGGTACCGCGGTAGTACTGTGGTACCCATCACACAAGCTTCCACCTCATGGTAGTGCACAAGCTTCCCCAAGGAAAGAGGTTGGCCTTACGCAGTGGGTAGGTATAGGGTCTGGCTAACTGCCCACTGCAAAAGTTGGCAGGGGCTCAATGGGGACAATAGCTGTAGGTGGCCCCAAGGAGTTAAGTATGCTCATCTCGTAATATGACTGAAAATCCCAGAAATTCACTGAAAAAAACGACCTTTAAAGTAACATTGTAGTTAGGTATTGTAATAGAAACTTTGATTATGTTAAAAAAAAAATCATTGAAGAAATCAAAGCTTAAAGTGACGTTTTAGTTAGGTTTTGATATAAGTTAAAAACAAATGTTTAAAACACAAAAACACTGGCCTGGCAGTTTGGTCTGAACTATTCTCAGGGGGCAAAGGTTCAAGACTGATTTCCATATGGCTGGGTCCAAACTGGGGTGGCGTAGTGGGCAAAAGAACAATGGATTTAACCCAGATCTTTTGACTGGGGGAGAATGTTTGCATTGTCAGCATTCCGTCCATCATTTGTTTGCTGTAACACTTTTCCCCTAAGTGGGATGAGTATGCCCAGACGTGGGTCCCTTGCTCACTGTGCAACTGGATTTAAGCTAGCCTGGCTGAAGAAGGGTGACATACCCTGAAACTGGTCCCAGGATGCTTGTTTCCGGTCCAGGGAGGACCTGGCCTGGCAGTTCGGTCTGGACTGTTCCCAGGGGGCACAGGGTCAAGACTGATTTGCATATGGCTGGGTCCAAACTAGGGTGACGTAGTGGGCAAAAGAACGAAGGATTTAACCCAGATCTTTTGACTGGGGGAGAATGTTTTCATTGTCAGCATTCCATCCATCATTTGTTTGCTGTAACACTTTTCGCCCTAAGTTGGCAGAGTATGCCCAGACGTGGGTCCCTTGCTCACTGTGCCATGGGATTCAAGCTAGCCTGGCTGAAGAAGGGTGACATACCCTGAAACCGGTCCCAGGATGCTTGTTTCCGGTCCAGCAAGGACCTGGCCTGGCAGTTCGGTCTGGACTGTTCCCAGGGGGCACAGGGTCAAGACAGATTTGCATATGGCTCGGTCCAAACTGGGGTGGCGTAGTGGGCAGAAGAACGATGGATTTAACCAAGATCTTTTGACGGGGGAGAGTGTTTGCTTTGTCAGCATTCCGTCCATCATTTGTTTGCTGTAACAAATATGGGTGTACAGCATAGAAATAGTGTAAGTCCTGGAAGCAAGTGTGGTTGCGCATGCTGAAAGTTACATGGTGCAACATTTACAGATCACTAAAGTTTGGGTTGCAAGTAGTACTCCATGTTAAACACACAAAAGCTGGGAGCCCCTGATGTGAGTTGCAGAGGTATGTTATAAAGTAGGTTGTGTCTTAAAGCCAAAGTCTGTTGCAATAAATCTGTAAGAAAGATCAAAGTTTCTGTTGAAAATTGATTATCTATTAGTAAATAGTTAGTTAACACAGTGTTGTAGACCGGGTCACCGGAATTCTGCGATTCTGCAGCCATGGCTTTTTTTTCACATATTTATGGATTTGCCTCATTTGCCACAAAATCCATCCTCTGCTTCATATTTGGTAGATTTTAATAAAAAATGTCTCAAGTTGAAACGGATGAAAAGTTACTGCGTAAGTGCAGTGGAAGTAAGGCCTTCACCAAAGGAAATCTGGTTGTCTTTCTGTTGCTCACTTCCCGTGTCCTGAAAATTATTTAAAAAAAGAAAGTATAATAGGTCAGGGTTGGGGGTACCCTGACCCTTTGACCATGTGGTGGCCCCCCTGACTCCAAATATAAAATAAAAGAATTTGAGGGCGTTATCATAATCCCGCAGTATCCTGAAAATGCAAGTGTGGTTCGCTGGACTCCCGTGGGAGTTCTGTGGGTGCTTTTCTTGTGGGACAACTGTGAGAGTAGAACAATATATAAACGGTAGGGGAAAGGCCAGGCCGTGTGTCCAACGCACGCCATGAACGGTCGAAGGCTGTGCGTGGCAAACAAGGAGCTGGCTGCCTACAGAGGACTGGACGTAGGCCAGGCCATGCGACCAACCCCATGCCATGAACGGTCGAAGGCTATGCGTGGCAAACAAAGAGGCTGGCTGCCTACAGGGGGCTGGACGTAGGGCAGGCCCTGTGACCAACCCCATGCCATGAACGGTCGAAGGCTGTGCGTGGCAAACAAGGAGCTGGCTGCCTACAGGGGGCTAGACGTAGGGCTGGCCCTGTGACCAACCCCACGCCATGAACGGTCGAAGTCTGTGCGTGGCAAACAAGGAGCTGGCTGCCTACAGAGGGCTGGACGTAGGCCAGGCCATGCGACCAACTCCACGCCAGGAACGGTCGAAGGCTGTGCGTGGCAAACAAGGCCCTGCGTCCACCACCATGGGATGGCTTTGTGTATCGCAACAAATATTAGTTTATGTTAAAAAAAACTAGAAATTCACTGAAAAAAGCAAAGAATAAAGTCACGTTAAAGTTTGAAATTGTAATTATATCTTACTTTAGATTAATAAAAAACCTTAGCATTTCACTGAAACAAACAAAGGCTTAAGGGACTTTATAATTAGGTGAAAATGTGAGTTAAAAACTAAAAAAACAATCATTTTAAAATAAACACTGAAATACACCAACTGTAGTTATCTCAAGTAACTATAACTCGTGCAGAAAATGAACTATAACTCGTGCCCTCACCATGCACTGCTAATTACTAACCATATTGCATCACTCATGACACATTCTATGACATTATCGATAACATCACTGAAAAAGCTGAAATGACCTGATTGATGACAACACTGTGCATGGAGGGGGTGAAACATATAGTTACTTTAATGCACGGGTTATATGCATATGTTTTTGAACGGCTCATTACCTTTTATCACATGGTTTTAACTGTTGTATACCAGCAGAAGAAAGCTACCGGTAAGAGCGAGGGCAAAATGCACACAAGCACAATTTCTTTCTATGCATGTTTGTCCCCTTGCCAGGGAATAAATGAGCTTTGTGGTTCAATACAGACTACGTCAGTCTTCTGCTCTGGCGGGGTGGGATGGGCTAGTCCAGTATCTCCACCAACAGTAACATCGATGCATATCCACCAGACATCCATTTTGTGGTTAAACTTCCTTTGATGTCCCTCATCGATGAGATCATTAGCGAAGGATCTTGGTGAAGGGCCAAGTCAAGTGTTTACTGATCACCTCTCCAAGTCCTTCAAGCTGCTTTCCATCTTCCCAGTGGTCGTGTGGATATTTGACATTGATTTTCTTTCTGGCTGCAGGTGATTAATTTTCAAGGTACTGTTGTGAGTATGTGGTAAATAATTTAATTACCGGTACTTAATTTGATGCGGAAAATTAATAAGAATAGCTCAGTAAAATAAGAGGCAGAATCCGTGGTATTAGAGATTCGGAACGGGCTTTATTCCTATACAAAGGAACACAATTCGAATTATGGGCCTTCTATTCCATCACCACGAAAGTTCAGGAAGGAAGGGGCCTACATTATTGACAGGTAATCATTTTTATAGAAGAGGCATTACAGTGAAACAGATGCAGGAGGCGTAACAGTTGATAACAGAGATAAAGACATACATGCGTAACTAAAATGGGTGTAACTAGGCGTAACTAAAGAACGTCATTAGGTATGATGTCACAAATGGGTGGTTCCATGAAAGAATTTCGCAATGTCAGCAAAAATCCTTGGCAGAGATGCGCGCGCAGCAGCATGACGTGTGATTTGACGTGCAACTAGAAGGAGAAAGGGGCTTGACATTTAGCTCTACATGTGGAGACAAAAGTCTGGGGTTATGTCAACCTAATCCCAAATCATATCTAATATCCTATGTTTAAAGAACTGTGTTATCTAAAAAGAGAGGTCTCTTAGGATAGAATCTTATTCTATACTGACTATACTGACTGTTAGTGCGTGTACAAGCGTCTAAGTGTCTACACTAGATGCGAGGGGGTAGGAATATTCCATGGTAACAGGGCTATGAATTACTTGCATGAGGGCAGCGAGGCTTGGCCCTTTGCGCGGTAGCTGGAGGAATGTTTACCTAAACTACTAGACAGGAATGCATCGGATGAGGGGCGGAGGAGATAATCTTGAAGGTGAAATACAGTTTTCTGGCAGGCTACGGGCTGGATCAGGCACCGTTAGCCGCGCAGGGAGTAAGACAAAGTTCATGGTCACAGATGCAGGCTCAGACTGGAGCTTTCAGAGGCAGAAGGCAGGAAAAGGCTTGGTGGCAGAATCAGGGCCTACTCGCCTGGACTGTAAAATGGGATAAATGAACCATATAAAGCCGGTGGCCTTTCATACTTAGGAATAGAATATCCGGCCCATTCATGGCGGATCTGAAAGAGGACATGTTGACGGTGGACGCACATGTATTTGCGTCTTCATAACTGGAACTGGAGGGAACATACATGTACTTGTGACTTATACATGAAACCGTTGGGGTCCAAGATAGGGGACATAACCGACCATAAAAATCCATATTTCCACATTCCCTCCTTGTCCCCTACTGGCCCTTAGGAGATATCAATCTTCATCAATCCATCGATCTGTTCATATAACATCATTTGTTCTTCTTTCTTCTTCCGGGATCTCGAACGAAAACTTGGATGTGGGATACACGAGGTGGCACACAGACCACAAATCGCTGGCCCACATTGTAGACATAAGCAGCAACTGAATAGTATGAGAAAGCCAATACCTAGGAAGGAGAGCATTCTCCATCCCCAGGCTGACAACACGCCCCAGAACCAACCGGACCAAGTCCAGGTGCCTGGACTCTGGTGTATCTGGCTTACAATCTTATGAAGGCGGGTTATGGCTTTATATACTGACGGCGAATTTTCTGGTATGAAAATGCAACAACTTGATCCGATGACCCTACAAGCTCCGCCCCTATCGGCCAGGATGACGTCAAGGACAAGACGATTTTGAAGCACAACAATCCGCATAGCAGACTGCTCTTCTGTTAAATTGCCTAAGGCGGAAATAGTTTCGTTCACTACTGCTTTGAGGGTTCTGGTTAATCTGCGTATTAGCTTACTATTAGTGACTGTACCTATATAGGGAAAGAAACCTTTATTGAAATCTGTGTATTTTTCCCATGCTGTTTCAGTGTAATCGACGATTGGGAGATCTCTCTGCTGTCTATTGTGTACTAAATGAGTATTTCTATGATAATCAGGAGGAGCTAGGAAAACAGGTAGTAGGAGGAATGCTATGTAACAGGTACCATCCCAATCTAGAGGTAGGCGTATATATGCGGTCTGGCCACATATAAAGTAGGAATGACGAGAAGCTCTAAATGTAGACTTGCCTTGATCACTGAATTTTATCACAGTGGTGCATTTACTATGGCCCATGTGTATGGAGCCATTCTTTCTTATACATAGTTCCCCTTTTACTGGGAACACGGACATAGCGGACAAGATTGGTGTAGCTTCAGATTCAACGTTCAGGATCATGAGGTTAAGTGTAAAATTACCTAATCCGTATACTTCATTTTCTAGATCAGTTCCTGTTCTTTTGGGAAGTCCCTCCTTGTTAGGGTAGCAGACTTTAAGCAAAACTAAGTTCAGGTTTCCCCATACCCAGTTGTCTTGATAAACTGCGGAATTCGAATCTAGGGAATTGATCAAACTAAACCATGCTCCACAGGAGCCATTGTGTGTGAACGGATAGGGAAAGAGGGGCAAAACTCCCTTATAGTTCTGATAGGGAGGGAGTCGGCCACATATCCAACAATTTGTAGCATTGCTAGTCTGATGGGAATGATGTAACATACTAATAAAAGTGTTATTGCGCAGCGCAAATCTATAGGACAACTCATGCGGGGGTAATTCACTAAAAGAATGTTCAGCAGTAACATTGTAAACATGTTTAGAAATAGGATAATATATGTGCAACAATATACTTGCAGCGATTATTAAAAGACTTAAGAAAAACAAAATTAACAACGTCACTGTGCAATGACTACGTAGTGATTTACAGTACGCATGCTTTTTCAACTGCATCTTTCGGTTTCTTTCTCTATTCAGGTCTAGGGGATACATGTCAGAGACAAATTCGACCGATTCACCTTGGAGAGGACTTAAACAATCAAATTGTCTGACTTATTAGACCGTAATTTTAGTTTGTATAGTTCTTTATCGCTTTGTTCAACCAAAGGAAGCTTTGAGTCAATCGGTGAAGACACGCGAGGTGTAACGTTTACATCAGACGGTAGTCCATGAAATTTCTTGATATGACTTGAATGTAACCATCCTTTGCGACCTTCGATCTTCACGGCTGTCCTCGTGGTGAGTAGTACAAGTTGAGGCGATTTCCACCTAGGATCCAGCTGAGTCTTCCGGTCAAAATTTCGCACTAACACCAGGTCCCCGGGAACTACGTCATGGGGTTTCACCTCGGTGTTGTCGGGAAAGGCTGCAGCTACCTGTGAACGACAAGATTGTAGTGCAGACATCAAGGAAGCCAGGTAATCTGTCAGCATATTACAGTCAACATCAGTTATTTTGCGTGGTATAGGCGTCCCCCACATATTTGGTGGTCTGCCAAAGATCACCTCATAAGGGGATAGCCCTGTTCGAGAGTGCGCTACCATTCTCATGTAAAAGAGTGCAACTGGTAAGGCTATTACCCAATCGACACCTTTCTCTCTACATATTTTGGACAATCTAATTTTCAGAGTTTGATTATGTCGTTCCACGAGACCTGCTGCCTCGGGGTGTCGGACACAGTGAAATCTCCATTGATAGCCTAACAAAAGTGAAACGTGTTTCATTAGTTCGGATGAGAACGGCTGGCCGTTATCTGAGTAGACAACACGTGGTAAACCGTACCGTGGGAAGAATTCTCGAACCAACTGTTTGGCAGTAGTCGGGGCAGTGTAATCTGAGACCGGGTAGGCTTCTGTCCAACGGGAAAGAGCACAAACAACTACAAGAACATATTTGAATCCTCGACATCGTTCCATCTGGATATAATCCATCTGGAGGACTTCAAAAGGGTGATCAGGAGGCTGAAATCCACCCTGTTCTACGGAAATGCTTTTACCTGGGTTAAACTGACAACAGATCATACAGGTACGAACTTTTTGTTTAGCTGCTGCTCGTAAATGTTTGTTGAACCAAATGTGTTGAATGCTGTCTAGCATAGCTTTTTCTCCTAGGTGCGCTGGACTATGTATTGTATTAATGATAACTTGAACCATAGAGTCAGGAAGGAACCACACAGATTTTTCCTTCGTCATCCATCCTTGATCCGTTTGGATCCCTCCTAACTCAGTCCATTTCTTTATTTCATCTGGTGTAGCATGTGTCTGTATGTCAATTACGTCAAGAGCGGGATCCTTAACCGTCATGCAATGTGTTGGTGTCAGAACTATTGTCTTTGTCATGTCAGACATGTGAGTTTGAGCAGTCTGTTTAGCTGTTCTGTCAGCTAGATCATTGCCTTGGGAAATGATATCAGTAACTTTCGTGTGAGCTTTACATTTCATAATTGATATTGCAGTGGGTAGATGTATTGCATCTAATAAGGCATGAATGAGGGGTCCGTGCTGAATGTGGGCACCGTGAGAAGTTAAATAACCTCTCTCTCGCCACAGCACGCCGAAGTCATGTACAACTCCGAATGCATAACGTGAATCAGTGTATATGTTGACTTTCTTATTTGTGGCTTGAATACAGGCTCTGCTGCTTGAGCTGACAAGGTATTTATACAATTTGTTTCAATGACTTCAGTGTCTGTTGTGACTGCATACGCGGCCACTAGCTCTCCTGTACTTGTTCTCATACATGAACCATCTACATACAACGTCAGGTCTGGATCTGACAATGGGACGTCTGTCAAGTCTTGTCTGGGTTTCGTCGTGATAGTAATAACTTCAATACAATCATGTGCTAGTGGGTCTGTTCCGTTTACTGGCAAAAGTGTGGCAGGATTCAATGTACTACAACGTCTGATTTCTATGTGTGGCTGAAACAATGTCAATTCGTAACCGGTAAGTCTTGCTATAGTCAAGTGTTGTGTTTGCGTTCGGTTCACAAGAACCTCTACTGCGTGTGGTACTTGTACTGTCAATGGATGTCCTAATACTATGGCATCGCTTTGTCTGATTGCTAAAGCTGTCGCTGCCACTGATTTCAGGCACGCAGGCAGAGCCTGAGCTACGGGATCTAATGTACTAGAAAAATAAGCACATGGTTTGTGTGATCCTGCTTGTTCCTGTGTGAGTACTGACAAAGCAGTACCTTCGCGTTCTGTAACAAAGAGCGTGAAATGTTTATTGTAACATGGTGTTGCTAAAACAGGTGCTTGACATAAAGCTTTCTTTAGGCTTTCAAAAGCTTGTGTATGTTCCTGAGTCCAAGGGAGGACAGTCGATGTGGCCGCCTCCTGTGTTGTCAACTGAATGAGTGGTTTTGCTAGAAATGCATACTGGGGAATCCACTGCCTACAATATGAATTGAGGCCTATAAAAGCCCGTACCTCCTTTTGTGTCTTGGGTATTGGCATGTTAGCAATTAACTGGATGCGATCTGACGTAAGCTGCCTTCCCTCCTTGGACAGCGAGTGCCCAAGGTAAACAACTCGCTGGACACAGAATTGCAGCTTAGAAGGGGACACCTTGTGCCCCTTTTCGGCCAAAAATTGTAAAACCGTCAGTGAGGCTTTTTCACATTCAGGTTCGCTTCTAGCGGTGATCAGCAGATCATCGACATATTGAAGCAGGGCAGTGTTTACTGGCATGTGGATACTGTCAAGTTCTCGTTTCAGTGCTTGGCTATAGATGCTGGGGCTTTCTGTGAATCCTTGAGGTGCGCGTGTGAATTTAAAGCTTCGTCCATTTAAACTAAATCCGAACAAGTATTGGCTTTCCGGATCTATTGGGACGCTGAAAAAGGCATTCTTGAGATCAATTACAGTAAAGAATGTTGCTTCGGAATCAATGGCTGTCAGTAATGAAGAAATGTCTGGGACTACGGGGTATTGTGGTACAATACATTTATTTAATTCGCGCAGATCAATAACCAATCGATATACTGGCGGGGCTTTTGGATCAGTTCGTTTAAGAATCGGAATTATCGGGGAATTACATACATTGGAGTCGGTTTCCACAACCACTCCTTGGGTAATAAGCTCGTCAACGATTTGCAGTAAAGCCACTACAGCATCTGGGGGTAACTTGTATTGTCGCATTCGTGGTAGTACCACTCCTGTCTTTAGTGTGACTCGATATGGTGTAATGTTCATGCAACCAACATCTGTAGGGCCTTGTGCCCATAAATGTGTGGGTAAAGTCTGCAGTCGGTGATCCATGTCTCGGGACACATAGTGCCCTTTGAAATCACGTAAAAACAATCTTACTCCTTCCGGAGAACAACATATTATAGCTCCTAGAGCTTTCAGTGTTTTTATACCTAACAGGTTTTCTGGACATGATTTAGTAAGCAATAAATCTGTAGTTCGTGTCAAGGGACCAATCGTAAGTGGAAGAGGCTGTGATACTTCGTTAATGATGGGTTTTCCTGAAAAACCAAGGGAAATATTCTGTGAGCCTGAGAGGGGTGCCCCTGGAACTTCACTACGTTTTATGGTTGTTCGGCTTGCCCCTGTATCAAGTAAAAATTTTCTATCTTGGCCTAATAGTTCACTGTGTACATAAGGTCCTTCTTGATCTACAGGGACCTCGATAAGGGGTAAACCAACTTCCCTCTCTAGGCTGTTTCATGAGTATCGTTGATAATCAGGGTAGTCATACTGTGCGGTCTGGTACATCTGTCGTGTCGTTGTTGGTGTGGCAGCAATAGGCTGCGGTGGTGGAGCTGGCATAGACTGTTGTGAAGCTGGCATGGACTGTGCATGCTGCGGGGCTCCTTGTTGATTCTGATCCTGTCTAAGTGGCCGTGGTCTTTCTTTTGTAATACCTATGGCGATATTGTGTTTTAAGACTGGACAATCGTGTATATAATGACCTGGCTGTTTACAATAGTTGCATGTCCCTTTTACAGACCCTGCTGAATCACTGGACTGTGTCATACCCTTTTTATGACCGTCAGCTGGAACTGTCTGGGAAACTAGCATTTTCATTTTCGTGTCTTTCATGCGTCTTTGTTCATGTTCTTGTTCCTCTCTAATTCTATTATGATGGTACTGTAGCATTTGTAACATTTGTGACGGAGTGTTACCTTGCCAGGTACTCTCGAATTTTAATACTCTATTCTTAACTTGGGGCAGGGAATTTTCAACTAATTTTGTCACAAACAGATGTGGATACGATTCGCTACTTGCTTTTATTCCACTATTTATACCAAAACATTTTTCGAATCGGGCATAGAAATCACTAGTGTCTTCATCTTGCTTTTGTTTACAGGCTGAGATTGCACCCCAGTCTTCCTTTTTCGTAGTTAATAAACGTGGCAGTACCTGTACTAATAAACCTGGTAGTATTTTGGTCTTTTCCCCAAGCCCTAAACCTGGACCTCGAGCTGTTTCTTCGTTTTCTAATGCTGTCCAATCTATCTTTTGGTCTCCCACCTCCCAATCCTTTTCTTTGAGTTTTTCGTAAATGCCCGCAGGCATTAATACCTTTAATATTTTCATAATGTCGGGATAGGTATACTCTCCCATGAGCAACATGTCTTTAATTTCACGGTGGAAACCCGCTGGGTCTTTGTCATGACTGGGTACCACTTTCTTCATTTCTAATAGTTCCATTTTAGATATGGGTGTGTATACAAACACACGTTTAAACTGATTGTCATCACCTTTTATCGGGTGGACTTCGCGTAAGGGATTCTGTCTATCCATATAATACGTCGTTCTTTCCTTGATGGGCAGTGAGACATGTTCGGGGCATACAAAAAGAATGTACTGCTTTCTGGATTCTAGTATTTCTCTAATTAACTCAGTACCTGAACCTCTCCATTTATTCGTGAGTAATTCAGTCAATATATCAGGTAAGAGACCAGGATCGGAGTGTTGGCTTTTATATAATATAAGGAGTTGTTGAATCATGTAGATACCAGCTAAACGCTGTTCATCTGGGGTGAGGTTCAAAAACGTGTGCGCTAGTGTATCATCACTATATTTTCCGGGACTGTCAACCCAGTGAACGGCTGACCTGGCTAATTCTTGTTCGTCCATAGAATCTAGTATATGATAACCCCTTCGTTCTCGAAGTAATTTGTCAGCGGCTTGGAACGAATGTTCGGGGGACCTTATATTTATTATAGGGGTTTGGAAATCTCTGTTATTAACTGGACGTATCGGACGTATCGGATCAATAAAGCATCTAGTATTATTACAAGATCTTCCTCTACCTACATAGGCCATGGTTTCTAACTGTCCTGTGGGCAGTTCCAATTCTTCCTCCTCCTCGTTTTGTTCAGGCTGGTCTACCGCTAATCTCTCTTCGTGTATTCGTTCTACTTCTTTGCGGATCTTTCGGCACATAGCTACTATACTTAATAATCTATCATGTCTCCCCTCTGATATATTCCGACTCCATGTGGTAAGAATTCGCATTTCTTCCGGATTTACCCCTGGTCGGTCTTGATTTCTGATCACACAATTTATGAGGAAACGTAACAGTTCCCCCTGTATCTCCACTTTCTGGTACTCCATGGCTCTATTAATACTTTCAAAATCTCGCCCTGACTGGACAAAGTGATATATATTTTCTAAATGTGTAGTCATTCCTGGTAGCCTCCCTAAATATATTGCAGCTCGTCGGATACGTAATGATGCCAGCAGCATTTCGTCCTCTTTGCCGGGCACAGGGTCATATCTACAATCTACTAGAAGTTCCTTAAGCATGTCGGGAGTTACTAGTTTGGGCGTACGTTGGTGGGCTAATTCTTGAAAGGAAAGTTTATTTACTCTGGGTGGCGTGGAAAAAATGTTTGTTGTACCTCCTGTAGCACCGCCTGGGGTGCTGGATGGGAAAGGATTCGTTGAACGTGATATAGCAACCATAGGTGTGGGTACAGCTGTAGAAACAGATGTGCTTGCCGGAACTTGTGTTGGAGTTTGTTGTTGCGGAGGTACAGACGGAGGGTCTTGGCGTTGAACCCCCTCGGCAGGCGGTCTATGTGGTGCAGTATTAGCATACTCGGGAGCTGCGTCGTCTAAATAAGAGGAAAGGAAAACATCTTCTGCGGTTCTGGGATGCCCTTTGGGATGTGCTTTTATCGGAAACAATGGAGGTGGCAAGTCTTTGGGTATCTCCAGAGTAGCCTTAGGTAACCCTTCGGCCAGAAGAGGATACATACCATTCATAAGGGCATTTCTTTGTCTGTCTACTTGTTCTGATTTTGCTCGGGTACCTTCTTCAATTAATAGATTTTCTCGGACTTTATTTGAATTCTCCTTACTTTTCTCTTCCTGTCTGAGTGCTTTTTCTGTACGTCTATATGATTCTTTACGCCATAATTCAATGGCATCTTTCTGTGATTGTCTAGCTTTCTTTTTCCATAATTCTTCCTCTACTTTCATGATGCAATCTGCGTCCCAGGTCCCAGCTGCGGGCCACCTCTGACTTTCTGGTAATTCCTTGGTGTAGTCTACCCATAAATCAAGAAATAATATGGCGTCTAGGCCATGTTTATGATACATGAAGTACCCTGGAGTGTCCCTAGGAGGAATGGGAACAGCTTCTTCGAGTACCCCTTTTCTAGTTTTGATCTGTCTTAATTTTGAAAAGAGCGGCATATTGAGAACTGATCTGATACCTAATTTTGAACACGTTTAATACAACAAAACACAATAATGAACAGTCATTCACACCACAATATGCAGAACGTATTTAAAACATCTAACATTTAACATAATAATGAACAACAATGATGGCCATTTAGGGAACTAGTCACTAAGCATAATACTCGGCACTAACTAGGTAATTCTGAATTATATACTAGACATACTAGATATACTGCTAAACAGTACAGATACACTGCTGAAACAGTGCAGACCGGATTTGTGTACCCAAACCCGTCTTGACCGGCACAACCTATGTGCACGTCAGAACGCCTCCCCGTCAATGGTACTCACCGGGTAGCTCGGAACGGAAGGCCTCGGAACTGAACTGAACTGGACTTGGACCGGACTGGACTCGACTCGAAACTTCGGAACTTCGGAACCTGGTGGGCCTCTGTATACCTCGGATCTTGCTCTCTCAGCTAGGCTCTGGTCGGGATACTTCGCACTTCTCACCGCCTCGTCTGGGTGTTGATCGCAGCCTCAGTTACCCCCGCTCGGCAGGAGGGAGATACAGGAAATCCTGTGGGTACGCGTTGTTGTCCGTCCAGCTGTGGCAGGAGACCGGGCCTGCAACGCACCTCCGGCGCGTGAGATGAGAAAGTGTCCCTATTCGGGCGCCATATATGTGGTAAATAATTTAATTACCGGTACTTAATTTGATGCGGAAAATTAATAAGAATAGCTCAGTAAAATAAGAGGCAGAATCCGTGGTATTAGAGATTCGGAACGGGCTTTATTCCTATACAAAGGAACACAATTCGAATTATGGGCCTTCTATTCCATCACCACGAAAGTTCAGGAAGGAAGGGGCCTACATTATTGACAGGTAATCATTTTTATAGAAGAGGCATTACAGTGAAACAGATGCAGGAGGCGTAACAGTTGATAACAGAGATAAAGACATACATGCGTAACTAAAATGGGTGTAACTAGGCGTAACTAAAGAACGTCATTAGGTATGATGTCACAAATGGGTGGTTCCATGAAAGAATTTCGCAATGTCAGCAAAAATCCTTGGCAGAGATGCGCGCGCAGCAGCATGACGTGTGATTTGACGTGCAACTAGAAGGAGAAAGGGGCTTGACATTTAGCTCTACATGTGGAGACAAAAGTCTGGGGTTATGTCAACCTAATCCCAAATCATATCTAATATCCTATGTTTAAAGAACTGTGTTATCTAAAAAGAGAGGTCTCTTAGGATAGAATCTTATTCTATACTGACTATACTGACTGTTAGTGCGTGTACAAGCGTCTAAGTGTCTACACTAGATGCGAGGGGGTAGGAATATTCCATGGTAACAGGGCTATGAATTACTTGCATGAGGGCAGCGAGGCCTGGCCCTTTGCGCGGTAGCTGGAGGAATGTTTACCTAAACTACTAGACAGGAATGCATCGGATGAGGGGCGGAGGAGATAATCTTGAAGGTGAAATACAGTTTTCTGGCAGGCTACGGGCTGGATCAGGCACCGTTAGCCGCGCAGGGAGTAAGACAAAGTTCATGGTCACAGATGCAGGCTCAGACTGGAGCTTTCAGAGGCAGAAGGCAGGAAAAGGCTTGGTGGCAGAATCAGGGCCTACTCGCCTGGACTGTAAAATGGGATAAATGAACCATATAAAGCCGGTGGCCTTTCATACTTAGGAATAGAATATCCGGCCCATTCATGGCGGATCTGAAAGAGGACATGTTGACGGTGGACGCACATGTATTTGCGTCTTCATAACTGGAACTGGAGGGAACATACATGTACTTGTGACTTATACATGAAACCGTTGGGGTCCAAGATAGGGGACATAACCGACCATAAAAATCCATATTTCCACAAGTAAATAGGTAAAACTTCAAAGCACAATAACAGCAGTGGTGTTGGACACAAGAGTGCAGCCACACGCTTGTGTCACACCTCTAGTTACATGTAAAGGTTCACTCGCAAGGGCCCCTGAAATTTTGGTCACTGACGTCAGAATTTTCCAACCTCAGGATGGCTACACCGACCATCTGCATAAATTTCGATACCCCGCTGCCTCCCGCGCCACTAATATACACACCCAACTCCTATTAATTTAGTCTACCATAAACCGGGACGTAGCTTGGTCAGAAAGATTGGGGGGGTGAGCTTCATATTTTCCAACAATGGCACTGGCATATTAATCTTAACATACATTATACGACAAACTGGGGGAATGAGAGGGGCTAAAGGGGCAATGTAAAGGGAGACGAATGCAGCTTGGTAGGGGTACTAAGTGAGAGAAAACACATAATTTTTTTTTTAAATCAACATTGTTGGACTTTCAAAACAGAGAGGGAAATGTGTGTGTGTGTGTGAATATTGGTCTGTGTGTAGGGAAAAACTGCTTTTGAAATCTGACAGACAACGCACCATACCCAACAGAAAATCACCTGTACCCAACTATGTAGCAAAGAATACATCTATTAGGGGGGTTGTAACACCGCAAACACCCCCAACACACATCCTGAAGCTACACCCCTGACCACAAAGAAACTGAAGTGACTGCGTCAAACGGTGGATTTGAGTGCACCCAGCTATCCTCTATATTCGACAATAGCCAATGACACTGGATTAACCACTAACCTTGGGTTTCCGAGCATTGTGCTCCCCTCATAATGCGCTTCAGGGTCTTGTTAGGGGTAGTAAGCGCTATATAAATGCAATTACAATACAAGACCACTTCCCTGCCACCAAAATCCTCAGAGTAAACAAGGTTTCTGGCTTGGTCTCAATGTTGCAACACACTAACCCTGGGTAGTCCCAGGGGAGGGAACTAGAAGCACGGGGTATTCAGGGTGAGATGGCCTCCATACGCAACATGTATACACAAAAGAAGCTACCCTAAATGTTAAATGACCGAGGGTTAAAAAGTACTTGGTAGAGTACCTGGCATCTCACAAAAAGTGAAGGACTGTCCTCACACACCACCAGGTGTCATGCTTCATCATTGGCAGTCCTCGCTCTCTAAAAACTTGGTTTGGTAGAGAGCGGGCCTACACCTGGTTTGGTAGAGAGCGGGCCTACACTTCTAAATCTAAGTGGGGGCCCGTGAAAGTGAGTTATTATTAAAAACCAATTTAATTTCCAAAATGCATTTATTTTAACATGCAGGTACTTGGTATTAAAATGGAAAGAATGGTGATTAGGGGAATTAGTACCCCATCACCATAGTGATTAAAGTCGTCGACATGTTTCTGCCCAAATGGCCGAGGGGTCTGCGGCATTCATCAGGATGAGAAAAAGAATGTTGCTCCTATCTTACAAAAAGTTGGTTCAAAATTACCACTGGGTAGGTTGACCTATGTCAGACTCTAGCTAAAAGAGTTTCCTGAAACCCTAATTAATGTTCCTAAACACCCCATGGGAGGAAGGTGAAGGAGAGACCCCTGTAGTCACACTTACATCAAGGTGCGTCTCACACCGTGCACCTAGTTGTGTTTGCTCCTCTTCCCCGATGTGTTTACCATATCTCCCTTCTTTACACAACCCACAAAGCTAACAAAAACTTGCGGCATCCTGTTACCTGGACACATTAACCAGGATACCACAACCCCCCTGCAACTCTTCAGTGCACAGGACAATTTGCCCTCCCATAGTCTCCCGAATTCCCGTGCATATCTTCATGTTAAATAAGTCCCCATTGAAAGTCTGTCTGGAAGGAAATGGGTTTATGATCCCTTGGCCAATGAAAAAACGAAGGGACTCTCTCATTTGCATAATTCAGATGCAGTGAAGAATAATTTTTTAAATCCCAGCTCAACTAATATATTGATAGTAGAGATTAATGAATAAGCACTTGGAAGCTGACAACACCCGCTCATAAATGCACATGTACTGAAGTACTGAAAGCATGCAGCTTACATGACCTACACCACAGTGGTATTTGGAGGAGGGGTGTGAGGCAAGGGTAACAGACACTAAGCACACAGCAGCCGCCTCCCTGCAGGATTTCAGGAAGGGCCTGAAAATCTGGCTATTCGACTAAAGTCTCTCCACCTCCACCCTAGCCCGCCCCCACCCCAGAGCCTGGATACCCTCACGGGTGGTAAGCAGCGCTATACAAATCCAGTTTGATGATCAAACTGCCCAGGGGCAGACATGCTCATCCCAGCTAGAACAACGCCCTCTCCATCCAGATGCCAAAGTCACTAAACTAAGTGAATTCCTCCTCAAGCAAAGCTTCCCTTTCAAGACAAAGGATGCTTTCAGATCATGGCGACAGCTGTGGGAAGGCAACGAGGCTGACAGATGCGGCCTACAATAGAAATGTTGCGATTATAAATATGCTAAAATATCGAAAGTGACCAGATTAGCAAGTCTGGTGAATTTTATCCGACAGTTAATGTTTTCAAATAGCAAATCATTAACATTTAGGAGGTTCGATTTTTTTCATATTGCCAACATGTTATTTTCTGTTTGTTGAAATGTGTTGTTCATTTCTGTAACAGACTATTTTAGTTCATTATTAATTTTTGCTAATAATTTATTTTAAAAAGTGTGTACCATTTTTACACGTCACTATGTTTGGACAATCTTTTGCAATAAAATCTGCTTCACAAATCAATAGAGTTCAGGTCTTTACCAAGAATGCTCTTGGTCTTGCATTTATATAGTGCTTAGTAACCCTGACGAGGCACTGTAGTGCGTTGCGCATGCAGCACGCAGCTCCAGAACCCAAAGTATCTCTTGCTTCCTATGAGTTAGTGCATGCACTGCAGACAGGAGTGGGGGTATACGGAGCGGGGGGGGGGCTGTATACTGTATCTGAGTGCTCTTGTCACGTGGGCTGTTGTCCAAGCAATCTCTTAATGTAAATTGTGACACATATCTCTCTTCTAAGTTTGGACGTGGTTCCGTGAAATATTACGCATGGCCGCTGGTGTCGTGATCACATTTTTAATTAAAAATTGGTCTTTTTCCATTTTCCTGGCTGGCTCAGCGTGGAGGGTGTTGGCTGCACCGTGTGTTGTCTCACCAGGAAGGAATGTGCCCAGCCTGAGTTCTGCCCACATTCCCAGGTGAAAGCCAATATTTCGGTCAGGTTCTTCAACTTGAATCCAACTAACAAGCCTCCTCTGCTTCAATGCGGTCTCTCTTGTCCATTCCAAGAGGGAGCGTCTCTTCTCCACTAGAGAGGTGAGCGAGATTCCCCATCGGCGCGAGATACCGCTTAAATGACGCTGCTGCTCCTCACCGGCATCTCTTGGTTTTCACCGGGCATCTCACTGGCATTGGTGCACATTAGCAACAACCATACGTGCCCTTGGGGAACAGAAGAGACTGTGGTCACTCGATCCCAGGGATCTCCACCCTTTTCTATAAAGAGCGGCACTTCTGATCCATGAATAGTCCAGAGCTACTGGTGACGTTGACGATTGTTGCCGCAGTGACCACATCCGAGACCAACACAATAGTGGCCGCGCTTTGCAGGACTACTAGTAATGACTAGTAATGACCACCCAGATGTATCTCACAATATTGAGTGATGCCAAACTCTCATGCTGAGAATACTGGTATACGAAAATGTCATGGGAGATCATTAATATAGGTACGTATATATTTATTATTTGAAACTTCACATATATGTAAACATGAAGATATACAGCTCTTCAAGATAAACAGATGCGAAGTGAAAATGTACTTTGATCTTCTCGAAATATATGGTTTTCTATCAAATATGCACCTTCTGTTTTGGGTTGACACTCTTATAGAAAGTCTGTTCTTCTCAAATAGTTCAACTTTTGACTCAAAGATCAGATTTCATGCATGGTCTCTAAGTCATCTTGTGAGTTTCAAAGTACAAATGCATCACGTCGATACTAGTTTCAGTCTTCAGGTGTGTTCAAGAGGCTTTCTTCAGGACCAAATCTAAGTGTGTACGTAGGTGACAATGATATGTAGCCCCAGACAAACGGTCAGAATTGGGTATAGCATTGTATGATGGGATCCATGAGGGGTTTTACAAACAGAGTCAAAGTACTCCCCGTACGGGATCTGTAAGTAACAAGATCCCGCCACATTCACAGCGCACTTTAGGGCATGTGCTGATATCTACACTAGAGTGGCCTTATATCTCCTTTTTTGGCCACACACTTAGATTTGGTCCTGAAGAAAGCCTCTTGAGCACACCTGAAGGCTGAAACTAGTAGACCTACACTTTCACAGGGATAGAGAGGTACATTTTAAAACCTCATATATATCCCAACGATGTTTTTACCTATGTCCTAGGACCCTTCCATTAAAGGTTTTACAAGGGCATCTCTTAGAGACATTTTTATCACATAATTTCACTTCACATAGCACTTTTTCACTCTTCACAAAACAACCCGCTCCGTTGTAGTTCAGACGTTGAAGCACAGCTGGATTGCACTCAGTAATCCAGCTGGGCCCTAATGATGAAGCCTGCCACCTACTAGGTAGGTGGGTGAGGGGTTTCCTAAAACAACTATCTGTTTTACGCTCCCCGAAGAAGGTACAGGTCATGAACTACGACCAAAAACCTACTAAGGACTTGTCCACGTTGTTTGTTTGCATACTACCCAGGGAAAAGGACAAGTAGCCTTCCATTTTTCCTTACTCTCTAGTTCTTTTGTATTGTTGAAAAAGAAATACCCTCAAGAAAGAAGGACTGAGTGGTACAGATTATCCAAGGAAGCCGTGACACATAGTGCGGCCAAATAACCTGTCACTGCATTCTTGAACAATTGGGCAGCAGTGCCTCAGAAAAGTACGCAAGGGTGGCCGCGTGGCTGTTCAGCTGATGAAAACAATTAGGACACCTCAGATGGCGGCTGTAGAAGCAGCCATGACCCTAGTGGAATGGCCATGAATACTGTTCGTAGGACCTTTTCTTGGCTCAGGCATGGCAGACGGTAATGAAGCAAATGCAGCATTGAGTGTTAGATCGCTACCTTGCTCCTCTTGGTTCCAGCGAAACCCACAAATAGTTGATCATCCACTCTCTTCTGCCATGTGTGGTTGATGTAGTATGACATTGCAAGTCTGCGGTCAAGCCCATGCAACCTCACCTCCTTATTAGTTGGATGGGGAGGAGGGAAGAAAGATTGAAGGGTAATAGACTGGCTCATACAAAATGCAAATATCACCTTGGTTAAGGTGGATGAGTAAGTGTAAAGGGCCAACGTATCTGGTTAATAAACTGTGAAAGGTGGATGAATAGAGAATGCACAAACCTTTCCGCCTCCAAGAGCTAAAGAAATTGCCACAAGCAATGGGGTTTTGAAGTGGAACCCCGTAAATGTGCTTCAACTTGAATGGAGACTCCATCTAGAAAGTTAACACAAGATTCAAACTCAACTGAAGAACAATAAAAGAATGGAGGAAAACAAGTAAAACAAACTTTTCAGAAAATGCACCACTAATGGTGATCTGTACGGGGTGGTTTGTGAGGAAGACGCATGGTGCAGAGAGAGCAGCCAAATAGAATAATACGTAACCACTGTAGTTGCTGCTGTGCAAGGGGGCATAGAAAATTGTAGGACATTGGAAAGGTGGGATTTAAAAGTATCTAGGCCATCATACTCACATCAAAATATGTTCCAGTGCATAGATGGATTTCGTTGCAGATTTCCCCTATTGTGAAGATGAATTAAGCAACCTTATCAGAAAGGCAACAGGAAACTTGATGTTACCACTCAATCACCACATGTGCAGCCATCACATTTGGGAATTTGGATGAAGGAGCTTACCATCCTGCACCAAGTGCAGGTTCACCTGTGTGTGAGAGAAGGTTCTGGCAGAAAGGTGAGTGCCTAGAGACTGGCTGTGCTCAACCTAGAGTGATGGACTGTGCCCGATTCTCCCGCACGAACAGCAGGAGTGTTTTGCAGAAGTAGAATCAGTGGAACTGTCTATAGAGTCCAGCTGGATGTGAAGGCATCCACAACAAAGCCATTCAGGGGAAATGCAAGGCACAGGCTGAGGCTACTTCCTGTTCTGAGTTGTTGCAAAGAGATCCCCATATAGACATCAAATTCTTGAGAAGATCACCTCCATCACTTCAGGGTGAAGCTCTCCTTCCTGGCCCTTCATCAAGAGTTGAATGAGTGTCCACTTTCACACTCAAAGAGCTCTCAAGATGATTCACTCCTGGGAAAATTCCCCATTGCTGCACCCACTGGCACAGGCAAATCACTTCCCAGCACAGGGTTAATGACCCCTCACCGCCCAGTCTGTTGATATGATGGACAGTGGAGGGGGGGTCCAACAGAACGTGAATGTTGATCCCCAAGATGGAAGGGAGAAATGGCTAAATGGCAAGGCATACCAAACGTATGTGAAGGATGCGGTTCTAATGCAGACCAAAGGCCTTGTGCTTTATGTCACCAAGATGGCCACCCCAGCCCAGTGAGGAGACAACCGTGACAACATTAGCCTGTGCTGATGAAGGACTGAAAAGACAGTCCACGAAAAGGCTGGGGGGTAGACCCGTGACCAGGATTATATTTTGGGGGAGGGCGGCCCGGCCCCTGCATTACCAACTATGTAAAAAGCAGTGACAAAGCAAATAGGTCTCTCCTTTAAGCAGCTTATTAGCTTTGATAATGTTTGTTTGAACTGGGAAGCAAACACATGCATTAAAACGTATGCACATGCATGTTCAGCAATCTTGTAATGTGTTTCCTACTAAGGGAAACCTATTACAAAATCATCATGATGCCTACACATGGACATATGATGCACAAAAGATGATGCTTCATGACGTAATCGCCATGTTAGGATTTTTTAATCTACCATTTCAAGATGGCCTACGTCCATCTTGGAGCAGTAAATTAAATATGTATGAAGGTGCATTTTAAGAATGGAATGGCCTGGCACCAGATTTTTGCTGATGAGTCCCCCCCAAAAAACATAAACAAAAAAAAAGGAATAAAAAAAACCCTGAACTGATGGAGAGGGGCGCTGTAGCCAATGGTAGACTTGGTTGGGGGTTAGTTGAAAGTATATGCCGCCAAGTGGAGAGCAGGGCGAGGAGTTTCACGCAGGTTTAATTTAAAAAGAAATAAATAAATAGAGCAAGAAAACATGTAGGTCAGTGGAGTGCTGAAAGTAAAATTTGAAAACTAAAGGCCTGATCATGACTTTGGTGGTCTTGGGACCGTTGTCACAACAAAGTCGGATTCACCGCCCGCGGACTATGCAGTCCAACAGCCGAATTATGATGTTGGTGGTCCCACAGACGAAAGACCGCCACCTCCTCCAGGATTTCTCTTCCGCCTCAACGGCAGTAACAGGCGACAGCAACTGGTGGATTGAGTCCCGCCCCTGTTCCTGCAGTCAAGATTACAATGTGCCTTACCAACAAGCCGACTGTGGAGGGAAGACCTCCACACTCGACCTGGCAGAAATGCAAGATTTAAGGAAAAAACGTACCTTTTCTCCTGTTTCCACTCTTCTTTCCATCACAGAGCCCCTCCTCCAGGTTCCCCTTTGCTGCAGACACTTGTTCATAAGGGAAATCACAGGTAAGAGAAGGTTCGTTTTCTATAGGTGTATTACATTTGTGTGTATTTGCAGACTTGCTTTGTGAAAATACACACATATGTATTTGCACTGTGGTAAAAAAAACTCAAAATAAGTGAGATTCCTAGAACAAAGGTCACCATCTGCCAGAACACCGCCGCCGCAAGACCGTTAGCACAATGGCAACATCATGATACTGCAGTCGGAAGAATGCCAGCTCAGGGGTCTACTTGGGACCACTGTTGCAGCGGTTCAGCGGTAAAACCGCCAAACTCGTAATCAGGCCCTAAGTGTTGGAAGATTACAACTCACCTACTCCGACTAATGTGAGATCAAAATGCTCCTAGGTTGAAAAAACATATGAATTGGGATTTAAGCGATTGAAATAGCTATTCAGTCATGAGCACAGGGATGACATAAAGCCCACTCTATGTGTACTGGAGAAAATTAGGTCGGCCAACACGAAGCAAAAGCTTTTTTATAGCTGAGATTAAATGCATGGATGACCATTGCTCCTCCCCACAGCAGGCAAGCATGGCGGACACTAGCGCTTCGGACGCCGAGTCGTTTACCCATGTAAACGAGTGTAGAAACAAAGCGGGCAGTACGGAGGAGTGTGGTTCTATGGGTGGCGCTTAGTATTTCGGTGAGTCAGGTTACAAGAACATTTCTGGGGAATCTGACGACTGGAGATGCGTAAGGCGAAGGCGGAAGGCAGGAGTCTGATGCCGATTCCTAGAGGCTTGGAGCAATTCAAAGGAGGTGCCATTTTCTCCAAAAGGGGGGGGGGTGGCGGCAAGGCAGAAGTGGACTTAGAAGTGTAGGTGAGCGCTGAACTCTCGCTAACTAAAGAGGAAACAGTACAAGCGGTGGAGGTGGTCAAGGCGGTGGTTACGCTGCAATATTGTATGTGTGGGGAAATAGAATTCGGGAGGCAAAGTGACTCCTGGACTTCTCCCAGAGAGGAGGACGCTGTGTTTGCTGAGTGAAGGGACTGTAAGTCCCAGGTAGCCCGGAGGTTTCTGCCCTGCACCTGTGCCTGTGTATACATCAGCGGCTCGCCGCTCCTGCTTCGAGGGGCGCGCACGGGCGCGCGCCAGGCTAAGCCCTCCCTTAGCCCGGTCTGAGACCGGACGAGGCCGGGCTGGGCCCCCACTCTAATGGCGCATATACTTCAGGTTAGTCCCGAATAATCCAGCATCTGCTTTTCATTAAAGTTTGCTGTCTGCCTTGGCTTAACCCCTCACAATGAGTAAGCGAGACGGGAAGCTGCTGGGGCTGCCAATGGCGGCAGGGTAGTGGGGACGTTAGACCAATTTATCACAAGGGCAGTCTCGGTGCTTGAAAAAGAGATAGCGATTACCAAGCAAAGATTATCCTTGGACCCGCAATTAAATAAAAGATCGTCCTTGGGTCTACTCGTTTCTGCTCTCTCTCCGGTGCAGCTGGCGGTAAATTTTCCTACGCCCGCGATTGACAAGGAAGTTAGCGGCTCAGCGCTCACCCAAGTAGGATTACCCTCGGAGAGTTCTGTACAAGTACCGGTAGTCGCAACTAACACCGTTGTTAGCATGCCCCTACGAACTTCAGCCAGATCTACAAAAAAAATCATACCTAAAAACAATAAAATCACCCCAGATTCTGTAGCTAAAAGGAAGAGGGGAGGCGGACCTCAAAGGACGTCAAGTGCGAAAGTGCCGAGGATTAAAAACAATGGTGGTTGTGATCTAGCAGCTGAATGTAGTACCCCGGGCAATCGTGTCCCGGTTTCTCTGGACTTTAACTTTTCGTCTTTGGGTGGCCCTAGCCAGAACTCTAATGAGGAAATGTGGAGAAGGCTGGAAAATTTACTATCAACCCTATCATCTCCTATTACATATAGATTGAGATGGATAGAGGAGCGATTAACTATCTTTGAATCCCAGGCTAAGACAGGCCTTTCTGTGCCTGAGGATTTATCCGCCAAATCTAAACCTACTCCTGTGATCCCCAATAGGTATACGGGGCTTTTGGTGCCAGACAAGGTTTCAGTCAAACGTAAGCCCACAAGTCTGCATGCAATTAAGCCAACTACTCCTGGGTCACACAAGAATGCAGCAGCAGTAATACAACCAAAAACAGTGCCTTCGCGCAAGGATGATGCTGATTTAATGAATATGTCCAGTGAATTTGCACAATCGATTTTGAGCTCCCCGGATGTTGATAGAGTGGAAAATAGTAAAATCTGTCCTTTAGCCAGCCAAGCCAGTAAATCTATTCACCATCAAGGATCCAGAGGCTTGGGTCAGAACGCTGTGCAAGCTAACGCTTCTTTTGCCCTTCACCTTCCTTCTGCAGCAGCTCCTTTAGTGGTCGTCCTGATGAACGTTCCTCCACTGCGGGAAGAGCAGTCAGAGACTACCAACCAGTTGTTATTAAAATCTTTGCACTGTCTTAATAATCGTCTAAAGGATGTTGGGATTTGGGAGCAGGGAGTTGACAAGTACATGATTATGGCTAGACGAATTTCGTGGATTGGCCCCTTGAGGATAGAAGGGAATGGTGCCTGTGTTGTTGTAAACTTTAACAATGTCCACATTACTAGATTTCTTCTGGATAAACTGGGAGGGTTACCAGGAGGACATATGGACAAAGTGTGTATTTTACCATGAGGGTACTTTTATAAATCTGGGCCATATTCTCTCAATGTGTTGAACTCCCATGGGAAGGATAAGCAATTCTGGGCACCCCTTGGCATAGCTCATAGATCATCAGAGGTTCTACTGACTAATAGGTTTGCTCCACTATCCTATCTAGCCCTATGTAATTGACTACACCTATCAACCCAGATTTGGGCAGAGCACAAGGATAGTCCCCTTATCCTCCCATCAACTTCCTTAAAGGGAATCCACAAAGTAGAGGATAAGAGCCAGGTGTGTGCGGAATTGGCACCATGCCTGGGAAAGTCTGCCGTTACAACTCCCTCCCCAATTTCCCTGCTATCTTGGAATATTGCCGGTTTACTATCTAAAACACTGTCCGCAGATTGGTCATGTTTTATTGAGGGATATGATATTATTATCTTTCAAGAGACTTGGTCGGTAGACATGATTTACCGCCCGGGTTATCTAGCTTTTGGTAAAGCGGCTGTTCCAAATAGTAAGGGGAGACCTAGTGGGGGACTGATTATATGGGTAAAGCAACAGACATTGTTTCAAATAGTGGGAGTATAAGTAGATAGCCCAGATATTCTTACTATTAAGATCCGTGTTGAGGGCAAGCTAAACTTTATTTTATTTAATGTATATGCAAGAGGGATTGCGGGTGGGAAAGCGTCACCAACTATTGCCCTCCTGGACGAAACCATTATTTAACTTAGCTGGTCTCAATCCCCTGGTGATTGCAGGTGACTTTAATTGTCCATTCGAGCCCCTGGGCCTAGACGACTACAGCCTCAGTATGGAGGAAGACCAGAACTGGGGGATACCGTCCTTATCATTGCCACCAATCACCAAGTGGACAGAGGCGGTGTTACAATTAAAAGGTTTATCCCTAGGGAGGGGGCTAAGGGTTGTCAATGGGAGATCCCCTTCGGATATAGTTGGTGCCTATACGTTTTCTACTGGGTCCAGAAGAAGCAGAATAGATTACATTTTCATTAGTCTAGAGCTTTGGACTAGACATGTGGATATGTTGGTACACCACAGACCAGAGAGTGACCACGATCCATTAGTACTAACTTTAGCTAGGAAGGGGTTGGAGCCTACACTGGTAGGCATGGAAACAGTAACAGGTGAAATAATCATGTCACTAGACTGCCGTCGGCTGAAATGGGCCATGGTTGTAGAAGATGAAGGTATCCTGACGCAGATTAAGGCAGCGGTGGAAGGAACCCTATTAAGGCTCCGTTCACCAGATTCTCCCGCAAAACCCTTCCTAGATTTTAAGACGGCTCATGAGGATCTATTTGCAAAATTGAAGACCCTGTTTACAATAAAAAAGAAACCCATTAGACAGTATACAAAAAAATCGGCCAATTGGTACAGTAAGTCTTGTGGAGTTGCATTCAAGCACCTCTCAAAAGCCATTAAGAAAGGGGTTCCTCAAGAGGTTAAACTAGCTAGAGTAAAATACAAAAAGGCACAAATTCAGGCAAAGAAGGATTACGATGAGGACAGATGAGCGAGCCTAACTAATGCTAGTAATAGGAACAATTGGTCAAAATTCTGCCAATTAGTCAAATGGGGCAGTGGCGCGACAGGGCCCACACCGACGAATAATGTACCTCCCGAATTGTGGGTGGAATACTATCAAGCACAATTCGCCTCCTCGTTGACTATTGTTACTGACTACTGTTAGACCTGGCACCATTGGCGTGGGTCACCCTTCCATTTTTTGTCTGTGCCTCAATGTGTTTTTGTGTTGGTGTTAGCTGCTCAGGGCACTGTGCCACTGCCATCCAGTGCCACAGTGCAAGTGCTCCCTATGGTAAAATGTATTATGTGAATTGACTTCCACGTTTGGTTTATTTGGTTTACTATCAGCCCCTAGTAGAGTGCACCAGGGGTGCCAAGGGCTTGTATATCCAAATGCTGCTAGTGGGCTTGCAGCACTGGTTGTGCCACCCACCGAAGCAGCGGGGTAAAATGTGTCTAGGGTCCGCCACTGCAGACCCCGCGCGCGGTCTGGTACCGTCGCGCTGACTGAGCAAGTGTCCCCACTTACCAGTCCCTAAACCTTCCCTTAACTACATGTTAGTCACCCCTCTGGTAGGCCTGAGCGCAGGGTGCATTGTAGGTATAAGGTAGGACATGCCCTGATGGTGTGGCATGTCTTAATAGTGAATTACAGCCCTTTTCGTTTTTCACTATTGAAGGCTACCTGCTCTCCATAGGCCAGGATGGGCTGCTGGGATCGCTACACGCTGTGACCCCAGTGGACTCAGAGAGCATGGTAGGAAGGCATGTTTAGTATGCCTGAACTCAGGATAATACAATACGTCTTTTAGTAAAGGTTATTTTAATATCCTGGGTTTGCAAATGCTACTTTTAGAAAGTTAGCCTTTGCGTGCCTAACCATCTCAGTCCGCCTCTGTGTGTGTGTGTTCTGCCTAGCAACAGTACAGGAGCAGGGCTGGGGGATTCCAGGAGACAGGTTGGCTGCCAGGTGGTGGGTAGAGAGATTACACCAGGATGGGTGGGAGGAGTGCACCCTGACTCTTGAATAGACCTGTGCTCTGCCACCACAAAGCCGGCGCCGCCCCCTGTGGAGCGGCTGATGTCTCTGCCCTGCTACTGAAAGGAACAAGCCGAGTCACCACAACAGAGTGCTCCAAAACTGGACTGAGCCAGGCCCAGGCCCCCTGGCGCTAAAGAACAAAAGAATCCCTGTATAAAAGTAGGAGCCTGGCTCCTAAGAAATCAGATCCAGATTGAACCACGAAGGAACTCTGCCCGACTAGAAGGACCTGGAAGAAGCTGAAGGAGGAGTAACTTTCCCTGACCTGAGGGACTGGCCTGCAGTAGGTGCCTTGCTAAGGAAGGAGAGGAAAAAGACTGAAAGAGACTTTTGCACTTTGTTCTTCAACTATCTCCAAGGGCTTGGAAGAAGAGCTTGCCCCCTGAACTGAACCCCAGGACCAGTGGGTTCACCGTGTCTCCGCTCGTCTGAGAATTCGAGCCGTGTGCTTTCTCCCGCCGGAGTGCCCTGCGCACCTTCGCATCCCTCCTAGGGCCGTGACACCCAGAAGCCTGGCCGCCTCCACTCGCCGAGAGCCCCGCTCTACCTGAGTCGCTCTGGACCCACGAGTCTGGCCGTCCCGCTTCCCTGTCACCTGCCTGCTACTGGAGCGCGCTTGGTGCCCTTTCGCCCTCCCGCCGGATTTCTAGTGGGGAAGTGAAATCCAGCCTCGGACGGCCGCCCGTACGTCGTAACGTATCCGGCCGCCCCGCTTCACCTCCCAGCCTGAGTCTGACCGTGCCGCCCTCCGCAGTGACCTCCCGCACAGTCCGTGTCGGAGGCCCTGGGCCGCACCTGTCTACCGAAAGCCGCCCGCTGAATTCTTGATCCGGAAGACCCACGAGGTGCAGAACCTGCATCTCTCCTGAAGACTCGTCCAAGCACATCGCACGTTCCCAGGTACAGTGAACTCTCTATCGGACTCGGGGTCCGCAACGTTCTGATTTCCCCGTATCACTGTACCCTGGGTGCCCTGCGCATCATCGTGACTGGACCGACTCAACCGAGCCCTGTGAAGCGCTCGTGATCGAATAAGTTACCAAAGACAAGAACAGTGCCTAATTATCATCTTGTGGCTTCCATTTCGTAACCGTTATTGATGGTCTTGTACATGCCTGCGTAACAAAGAATCTTTTATATAAAGCATCCGTATTTTTGATACAACTTACGCCTGGTGTCCGTTTGTGGGGGATCATTGTGGTTTACTGTGTGTGATCGTAAATGCTTAACTGACTAGCGCCCTGAAGTTTAGCCCTGACTGCTCGCGCCACACTACCTATAGGGTGAGCAGGGGTTGTTCTGAAGGGGTAATTCCCTCGCCCTGAATAGAAGAAGGGACCGCTGCTTGTCACAAGTACCTACCTGTGCCAACCAGAGGTTCCCCATTCTAACACTGGTGGCAGCGGTGGGATTTCGAATTTGCATTTATGATTTACATACAGTGAATTATTGATCACCACGTAGAGCAGACCTATAACGCAGCCACAGATTGATTGACAGTTGTGCTAAAGAAGAATCTCCACCTTAAGAAACCATGCCTAGCTCAGTCAACGGAGGCGGAGCGCCCTCTGTATTCTCTGGAGTGGATGACATCGATTGGGAGCCCGAGGCACTGAGGAAGTGCACAAATGATGTCCTGAAGGGATATCTCTCCAAGTACAGAATAAAGCAAAGTGGACTAAGCACCAAGGATCAGTACGTGACCGCACTGAGAGCCTGGCACGAATCAAAGTTCCCAGAGAATGCCCGGGAGGTGATACCCCCCGAAGGTGTGTTTGAGCCTAGCAGAAGCCTGTCGCCAGAGGAGTTGGCCGACAGGAGTGCCGCACGAGCACACGAGGTGGAGATGGCAAAACTGCAAATGGAGAGAGAAAGGCAGAAACTGGCCATGGAGCATGAGGTAAAAATGAGGGAGTTGGATCTCAAGGCCAGGAGTTTAGACAACTCACCCTCTGGTGGCAGCAATTCGACAGAGTCAAGGGTGCACATTCCTAAAGATGTAGTCAAAGAATATTATAAGCAGGATGATATTGGGCAGTGGTTTAGGGCCTATGAAGTAGCCATGTCCTCCCACCGGGTCCCTGAGAAGGATTGGGGAGCGGGGTTGTGGGGAAGGTTCCTAAGTGAGGGGCGGGACACACTGCTAGACCTCCCCTCTGATGTCCACACATCCTATCCACACATGAAGGAGGCTCTTATGACAAGGTATGGGTTAACTCCTGAACTGTACAGACAGAGATTTAGGGATTGCACCAAGAAACCTGGTACCACTTATGTAGAATATGTGACCTTTTTTTGCAGAGCGCTGGATGGTTGGGTGAAGGGTAGCAAAGTGAATGATTACCAAGGGCTGTTTGATTTAATTGCATGGGAGCACTTGTCGGATAATTGTTTTCCTGAGCTACGCCAACACCTGATCGATAGCAAGCTGTCCAACCCGAGGAAGCTTGCTGAGGAGGCGGACCGCTGGATCAGCACCAGGGTCCACAAGGGTCCCGTAGGAGGCCCCGCCAAGGGTGTTCAGGGTCCCCAGCAGAAGAGTGGGGGGGACAAGGGTAAACAGAGGGAGTTCTACAGAGGGCCCCAAAGTAATTCCCAAGGGAACCAAGGGAAAGGTTCTCAGCCACCCCCACCCCCGAAGCAGACCGGGGCCCCGACAGGTAACCCTGTTCAAAGAGGGCCCCTCCGATGTTACAAGTGTAACAACCTGGGGCACATTTCCGTGGATCCCAAGTGCCCCCTGTATGGTAAACCAGCACCCTCTGGTGCTCCACCCCCCAAGCAGGTGAATAGTGTAGCCTTGGGGAGGGAGATAGATGTCCAAGGGGCGGGGGATCCCGTACAGATGACCCTAGTCTCATTAGGAGACAGTGAGATGGTCGCTGAGGCCCAGCTGCCCCCCAATACTCAAAAGTATGGGCAGTGGGTGACCATAAATGGCAAGAGGGTGGGAGCTCTTAGAGATACAGGAGCCAGTGTGACTGCTGTCAAGCAACACCTGGTGTCTCAAGAGCAGGTTGTCCCGCACGCATTCTGCCGTGTTGTCAACGCTGACAACACAGAGAGTCAGTGTCCAATGGCTCAGGTTCCCTTTGAGTGGGGGGGGGGTCTCTGGTACTCTGCAAGTGGCTGTGAGAGAGGCCATGCCTGTTGATTGTCTCCTAGGTAACGATTTGGAGAGCTCCCCTTGGGAAAAGGTGGAGAAGACAACTCACCTGCGGATGGTGGGCTTGCCTGATTGGGCGTGCGTGACCACCCGGTCGATGGCAGCCAGTAGGGGTGTTGAAGGAACCCTGGAGCCTGAGGGAGAGGCCCAGGAACCGGCCTTAGAGAGAGGGCAAGGGAGGCACGGGAATCCGGCTCCTGACGTTCCCACGGCCCAGGAGGAAGCAGACCTTGAGGGGGATGCCCTGGAGCCTACCGGGGAACAGATAGCCGAACTGGGGGACCTGCCTGAGCTGACCCATTGGCAGCAAGAAGGAGGCCCCACCAGGGAGGAATTCTGCAGGGAGCAGAAAGAGTGCCCCTCTCTAGAGGGTATGCGGCAGCAGGCTGCAGCCCAGGCCAATGGTGATCAGTCCGGAACTCACTTGATCTACTGGGAGAACGACCTCCTATACTCCGAGCCTAAGGTTGCTGAACCTGGGTCAGCCCGTGCGCTGGTGGTACCCCAGAGGTTCAGAGCCTTCCTACTGGGGCTGGCTCACGACGTACCGTTAGCAGGACATTTGGGGCAGGACAAGACTTTTGAAAGGCTTGTCACCCACTTTTATTGGCCCCAAATGCGCAGGAGTTCTGACACTCACTGCAGGACATGCCAGACTTGCCAGGCAAGTGGCAAGAGTGGAAGGAAGCTGAGAGCTCCACTCCAACCTTTCCCTGTGGTCAGTACCCCATTCCAGCGGGTGGGGATTGACATTGTGGGGCCACTGGACCCCAAGACAGCCATGGGCAACAGGTTTATCCTGGTCTTGGTGGACCATGCCACCCGGTACCCTGAAGCCATCCCTCTGAGGACAGTGACGGCCCCCGTGGTGGGACGGGCACTGATGGGAATTTTCTCACGAGTAGGATTCCCTCTAGAGGTGGTGTCTGACAGGGGGACCAACTTCATATCGAAATATATGAAGTCCCTTTGGCAAGAGTGTGGTGTAACCTACAAGTTCACCACACCTTACCATCCCCAAGGAAACGGGTTGGTTGAGCGCTTCAACCGAACCCTGAAGGGCATGATTATGGGTCTCGAGGAACCCATGAGGCGTAAGTGGGACGTCCTCTTACCATGCCTTCTCTTTGCGTACCGCGAGGTGCCACAGAAGTCTCTAGGGTTCAGTCCCTTTGAGCTTTTGTACGGCCACCCAGTACGAGGACCTCTTAGTCTGGTCAAGGAAGGCTGGGAGCAATCTCCCAGGAAACCTCCCCAGAATGTATACAGTTACATGCTGGCCTTCCGGAACCAGACTAGGCGTTTCAGGCAACTTGCTGAGGCAAACCTGGAAGCCAGCCAGGAGGAAATGAAGCGGTGGTACGACCAGAATGCCACTCTGGTTGAGCTTCAACCTGGCCAAAAAGTGTGGGTCCTGGCCCCTGTGGAGCCTTGTGCACTCCAGGACAAGTGGACAGGACCCTTTGAGATTGTGGAGCGCAAGAGTTCTGTCACCTACTTGGTGGACTTGCGGTCTCCGAGGAACCCCTTAAGGGTCCTACATGTCAATCGACTGAAGCCCCACTTGGAGAGGTCCGAAGTGGGCATGCTCTTGGCCACCGATGATGGGACGGAAGAGGAGTCCGAGCCTCTTCCTGACCTCTTGGTAGCCTCCGAGCGAGACGGGTCAGTGGATGGGGTAAACCTCTCACCCACCCTGACCCCTGAGCAACAGGGTGACTGCCGCCAGCTGCTGGGGCAGTTTCCTGACCTGTTCTCCCTGGTTCCCGGTATCACAAATTGGTGCGTCCATGATGTGGATACGGGAGACAGCTTACCTGTGAAGCACAAGGCCTACCGGGTAACTGACAGGGTCAGGGCCTGCATCAAAGAGGAGGTCTCGAAGATGCTTGCCCTAGGGGTGGTTGAGTCCTCCAGCAGTCCTTGGGCCAGCCCAGTGGTCTTGGTCCCAAAGGCTGCAGCACCGGGTGCCACGCCCGAACTCCGGTTCTGTGTGGACTACCGAGGACTCAACTCAGTCACGAAGACTGACGCGCACCCCATCCCCAGAGCTGATGAGCTCATCGATCGGTTAGGGGCTGCACGGTACCTCAGCACGTTTGATTTAACGTCTGGGTACTGGCAGATCGCCTTGACTGATGGGGCCAAAGAGAGGTCCGCATTCTCTACACCAGATGGGCATTACCAGTTCCGGGTGATGCCCTTTGGGATGAAGAATGCCCCTGCCACCTTCCAGAGGTTGGTCAACCAGGTGTTGGCTGGGCTGACCGAGTTCAGCGCCGCCTACCTGGATGACATCGCAGTGTTCAGCGGCACATGGGAAGAACACCTGCAACATCTCTGGGAAGTGTTGATGGCGCTGCGCAAGGCAGGCCTCACGATCAAGGCAAGCAAGTGTCAGATCGGGCAGGGTTCAGTGGTGTATTTGGGACACCAAGTGGGGAGCGGCCAGGTGGCGCCCCTCCAACCCAAAGTGGAAACCATCCTGGCTTGGGAGCCCCCAAAGACCCAGACGGAGGTGAGGGCCTTTTTAGGACTCACCGGGTACTACAGGAGGTTTGTCAAGGGGTATGGCAGCATCGTTGCCCCCTTGACAGAGCTGACTTCGAAGAAGCAGCCCAGAAAAGTGATATGGACTGACACCTGTCAGAAAGCCTTCGACACCCTGAAAACTGCCATGTGCACGGCGCCCGTGCTCTTGGCTCCTGACTTCTCCAAAGAGTTCCTGGTGCAGACGGATGCATCAGAGCATGGTGTAGGGGCTGTTCTCTCACAGATCACTGAGGAGGGCTTTGACCAACCCGTAGCCTTTATTAGCAGGAGGCTACTTCCCCGGGAACAAAGGTGGAGTGCGATAGAACGAGAAGCATTTGCTGTGGTCTGGGCGCTGAAGAAGCTAAGACCCTACTTGTTTGGGTCTCACTTCCGGGTTCAGACCGACCACAGGCCCCTCAGATGGTTGATGCAAATGAGGGGTGAGAACCCAAAACTGTTGAGGTGGTCCATCTCCCTACAGGGTATGGACTTTACGGTGGAGCATCGCCCTGGCACGGATCACGCCAATGCTGACGGTCTGTCCAGGTTTTTCCGCCTTAGTGATGCAGAACTCCCTGGGGTAGGGTAGTTCTCCCCACTTTTCAGCTGGAGGGGACACGTGTTAGACCTGGCACCATTGGCGTGGGTCACCCTTCCATTTTTTGTCTGTGCCTCAATGTGTTTTTGTGTTGGTGTTAGCTGCTCAGGGCACTGTGCCACTGCCATCCAGTGCCACAGTGCAAGTGCTCCCTATGGTAAAATGTATTATGTGAATTGACTTCCACGTTTGGTTTATTTGGTTTACTATCAGCCCCTAGTAGAGTGCACCAGGGGTGCCAAGGGCTTGTATATCCAAATGCTGCTAGTGGGCTTGCAGCACTGGTTGTGCCACCCACCGAAGCAGCGGGGTAAAATGTGTCTAGGGTCCGCCACTGCAGACCCCGCGCGCGGTCTGGTACCGTCGCGCTGACTGAGCAAGTGTCCCCACTTACCAGTCCCTAAACCTTCCCTTAACTACATGTTAGTCACCCCTCTGGTAGGCCTGAGCGCAGGGTGCATTGTAGGTATAAGGTAGGACATGCCCTGATGGTGTGGCATGTCTTAATAGTGAATTACAGCCCTTTTCGTTTTTCACTATTGAAGGCTACCTGCTCTCCATAGGCCAGGATGGGCTGCTGGGATCGCTACACGCTGTGACCCCAGTGGACTCAGAGAGCATGGTAGGAAGGCATGTTTAGTATGCCTGAACTCAGGATAATACAATACGTCTTTTAGTAAAGGTTATTTTAATATCCTGGGTTTGCAAATGCTACTTTTAGAAAGTTAGCCTTTGCGTGCCTAACCATCTCAGTCCGCCTCTGTGTGTGTGTGTTCTGCCTAGCAACAGTACAGGAGCAGGGCTGGGGGATTCCAGGAGACAGGTTGGCTGCCAGGTGGTGGGTAGAGAGATTACACCAGGATGGGTGGGAGGAGTGCACCCTGACTCTTGAATAGACCTGTGCTCTGCCACCACAAAGCCGGCGCCGCCCCCTGTGGAGCGGCTGATGTCTCTGCCCTGCTACTGAAAGGAACAAGCCGAGTCACCACAACAGAGTGCTCCAAAACTGGACTGAGCCAGGCCCAGGCCCCCTGGCGCTAAAGAACAAAAGAATCCCTGTATAAAAGTAGGAGCCTGGCTCCTAAGAAATCAGATCCAGATTGAACCACGAAGGAACTCTGCCCGACTAGAAGGACCTGGAAGAAGCTGAAGGAGGAGTAACTTTCCCTGACCTGAGGGACTGGCCTGCAGTAGGTGCCTTGCTAAGGAAGGAGAGGAAAAAGACTGAAAGAGACTTTTGCACTTTGTTCTTCAACTATCTCCAAGGGCTTGGAAGAAGAGCTTGCCCCCTGAACTGAACCCCAGGACCAGTGGGTTCACCGTGTCTCCGCTCGTCTGAGAATTCGAGCCGTGTGCTTTCTCCCGCCGGAGTGCCCTGCGCACCTTCGCATCCCTCCTAGGGCCGTGACACCCAGAAGCCTGGCCGCCTCCACTCGCCGAGAGCCCCGCTCTACCTGAGTCGCTCTGGACCCACGAGTCTGGCCGTCCCGCTTCCCTGTCACCTGCCTGCTACTGGAGCGCGCTTGGTGCCCTTTCGCCCTCCCGCCGGATTTCTAGTGGGGAAGTGAAATCCAGCCTCGGACGGCCGCCCGTACGTCGTAACGTATCCGGCCGCCCCGCTTCACCTCCCAGCCTGAGTCTGACCGTGCCGCCCTCCGCAGTGACCTCCCGCACAGTCCGTGTCGGAGGCCCTGGGCCGCACCTGTCTACCGAAAGCCGCCCGCTGAATTCTTGATCCGGAAGACCCACGAGGTGCAGAACCTGCATCTCTCCTGAAGACTCGTCCAAGCACATCGCACGTTCCCAGGTACAGTGAACTCTCTATCGGACTCGGGGTCCGCAACGTTCTGATTTCCCCGTATCACTGTACCCTGGGTGCCCTGCGCATCATCGTGACTGGACCGACTCAACCGAGCCCTGTGAAGCGCTCGTGATCGAATAAGTTACCAAAGACAAGAACAGTGCCTAATTATCATCTTGTGGCTTCCATTTCGTAACCGTTATTGATGGTCTTGTACATGCCTGCGTAACAAAGAATCTTTTATATAAAGCATCCGTATTTTTGATACAACTTACGCCTGGTGTCCGTTTGTGGGGGATCATTGTGGTTTACTGTGTGTGATCGTAAATGCTTAACTGACTAGCGCCCTGAAGTTTAGCCCTGACTGCTCGCGCCACACTACCTATAGGGTGAGCAGGGGTTGTTCTGAAGGGGTAATTCCCTCGCCCTGAATAGAAGAAGGGACCGCTGCTTGTCACAAGTACCTACCTGTGCCAACCAGAGGTTCCCCATTCTAACAACTACCCTGTGGTGAATTCTGATGTTGTCTTAACCTTTGATAAAGGGGAGATAGAAAGGGTCCTGGATGGGGTCCCTGCACGGTGGGCACACGGCCCGGATTGTATCCCGGCAGATATCTATAAAAAAGATTAAAAAAACTGGATTGAATATATTGTTATCATCATAAATGCCATTGCTAGAGGTGCGCCAATTCCAGAAACTTGGCGTGGGGCCAAAATCATTCCCATATACAAAAAGGGTGACCGTGCTAGACCAGGGAACTATAGGCCGATAAGCCTAATTGATACCCTACAGAAAATAGTTGCCAGACTTGTGCTAGGTAGAGTAAATGAATGGATATTAGATCAGAATGTATTATCTACCTACCAAGCGGGTTTTTGACCCCATGTCACTACCATCAACCAAGTTTTTAGATTTATGATGACATATTGGAGTACAGTCATCCTAGCAGGGGGAACCTTATATGCAGCATTTGTTGATTTAAAATCAGCGTTTGACTTAGTCCCCCGCCACAAGCTATGGGATACACTTAAGAAAGCCGGGATGCCCTCAGAAATTTTTTAAGTTTTATCATTAAATTGCATGAGGCTAATTATGCACAGGTAAAGTGGGGACAGCAGGGCGAATAAACTGACCGCTTCCCAGTTAACAAGGGAGTGCGGCAAGGGTGTGTCTTTGCTCCTACCCTATTCTCCTTGTTTATAAACAAGGTTATTACGTATTATACTAACTTTCCAACTGATGCTCCAACTCTTGCCGGCTCAAGGGTTCCGCTTCTAATGTTTGCAGACGACACTTTAATTTTGTGTAAAACTCAATGTGGTCTGCAACGAGCCCTTGACAGATTTACAGAGTTTTGCAACGGCCATGATCTTGTAGTTAACGTTGACAAAACCAAGTTCATGGTGCTGCATAAATATAAACTTATTAAAAGGACAGTTGAAATGTACCAAGCACCTTTGGAACAAACTAGTACTTTCACCTACTTAGGAGTGACTATGGGTAGGAAGATGAATTGGACTCCCCAGCTAGATGTTCTAGTCCATAGGCACAATCAGTTAGCAGGTGCCCTACTTAAAGAACATCGACTCTCAAACACTAAACCGGTGGGGCCCGCTTTATCGATTTATAACGGGAAAATCAGAGCTTCTATAATATATGGTGCAGAACTTTGGGGATTTGAAAATATATCACCCCTAGTTCTTGCACAAAATACGTTTCTGAGAACATTGACTGCCCTTCCCCAATCAACTCCCATCAAGCCACTGTTGTCTGATCTGGGATGTTCCTCCTTTGATGAAGTTGCAGGATTTAGACCCCTAGCATACTGGAGGAGGCTTTGGACTACACCTGAACTGTCGTCTTATGCCAATGCACTAATGCATATCAGGAACGCCGATCTGTCCTCTAATATTAAATGGCTCCAGAAACTCAAGGGCAATTTGTTCGATATGGGGCTTCGCCACTTGTGGGAAGATCCTATAGGGAACTTATTTCCCAATAAAATTTTGTACAAAGAACTCTACTGGGCTATGATTACTAAAAAGACACTGTTGGGGGTGAGCAGTAGTTCGCTCACAGGTATTGTTTTGGAACATAAGCCTGTAATGGAGGTAGAAGCGTACTGGAATCTGATTACAAAACCTGGTGATAGGAAACTATATCACCAATTCAGAGTGGGCACTCTTCCTATAAGATCACTCACTGCAAAGTGGAGTAAGGTTTATGATACCAATTGCCCCTCGAGTCCATTCCAGGTTGAGTCGGTAACCCACATACTGTTTGTGTGCCCGGGCTATGATGGCCCCCGTCGAAGGTGGCTTAAGCCACTGTGTTCCAATCTAGGTACCAGATCGTGTATGACAGCTCTGCGTATCCTGGTAACAAATACAAGTCCAGATATTGTGATCGCGATGGCGAAATTTCTTAGCTGGCTTTGGACACTGAGAAGGAAAAATCTGGAGGCCGGTGTGGCATCTGTACAAGCTATCTGATTACGTTATTGGCATGAAGGAATCCACTGGTTAAAAAGTATGGGAATTAGTTCTATGGATGTACTTGCATCTTTAAACTAGTCATTAATGTCAGGAATTCGATATAGTTGTTATTAAATTCTTATTTTTAAGGAATCTAAGTTTTTAGGGTGCCATAGTTTTTATTATATTTTATGACACTTTTATGTTTGTGCTGTGTCTTTTATGGTTGTAAATTATTGAATAAAGACGATTGATTGATTGATTGATTGATTGATTGATTGATTGATTGAGTGGGGTGGGTGTTGTACTCTTCTTCCAATCCCTTCTAATACAGGGGCAGCTCCTCCACTAGGGCGGAGTAGCGCTGCTCCACTGCTTTCTCGCACTGTGTGAGAAAGCCAAAACATAAAATGGTACTAACTTTTGGTTATTACCATTCTATGTTTCTTTCAGCATTGTGGGCAGGTGGGTGGGCAGAGCTGCCTGGGCAGGGCAGAAGTGGTTTGCCCACTCCTGAGAACGCATGACTGGGTTGGTGGCCCTATCGGGCCACTCAAACCAGTCATGCGCACTCTGCACTTCTCCACGCAGGCTGCATTGCAACCTACATGGAGAACATGCAATCCCCTACAGCCATTGGCTGGGCGGCATCCCGACCAATCACAATGCTCCACTGGAGCGTTGTGTTTGGCTTGGGGTGAGGGAGGCTGTTTGCTTCCTGTTCCTGTTCCCAGAGGTCGGAAACAGGAGCAGACTGAACAGTGAAGGCGCGGGACCTGGGCTGGCAAAAAAGGTAGTTGTTTTGTTAAAAATCATTGAACCCCCCACACCACTTGCGACGCCCCCACTTCATTGACCCCCTGTAACCCTGCGCCCGCCCCGCCCCCTCTGTGAGCTATGCTGGCCGTGACTGTTCTCGTATATTGTGAGATTTTAAAGTATGCAGAGCATTTTGTGACTACTTGCAAATACTTTTTATATCATTAATGGATGGTGCAATTTAAACCAGGATGGACCAGTGGTAATTTTTCTATCTAGGATTTTCTGGGATCGCTATAGTAGTAAATGAAACATTTTATAGCACATTGGATGATTAACCTTGGACAAAATTTGATGGGATTTTAAGACAGTTTCAAACGTGACAATATGCAACAGTAGGAACTAGACGAGCTCTATAGCATTTCTAAAGACGTGACACATAGATGTGTGCACCCAATAACCGTATACGAACAGCACGCCCAAGCACACAACTACAGACCTACTGGCACACACAGAAGCATGTGCCCCTTATATTTAAAGTCAGAGTGCCAGGAGGAGGAGGAAGGCCCTGGTGGGGTAGACTGTGGCAGGACATGTAGACATGGAGGGCATGGACCAGCTAGGAACAATATGGAAGGCTTGTGTCCTGGCTGTGGGAGGAGGCTCCCACTCTAGCTCCACTCACTTGGGTTTGTGGAATCAGCCAGGCTACTCCCTAGGCATACTCCCACCCCTTGATACCCTTACACTGAGTAGCAGCTTCACCGATTGGGTCCAGACTCACAAACGTATCCATGAATGTCCTAAGGATGGGCACTCTAAGTATCTACGTGATCTTTGGTGGGCGCACATGATCAACCATATTGGAGACCTCCATTACTGCATCCTGATAGAGGAAGGAGGAGTCTTCTCTTAGTGCTTAAAATGGAAATATGCGGTCTGCCATCTCACCACGGTGGAATGGGTGCTTGAGGTTTCTACGGGAGAGGTTGGCTTGGTTTCAGGCAGCTGAATGGGGGCTTAGGAATCAGTAATGTCACCACTATATTTGTGCGTATTCTTCTCATATGTCCCATTTAACGTCCATTGATGCCAGCAACACAGGTCAGCAGGGCTGCAATACTTTTATGGGACAGTATAATGAATGTTACACTGATTGTGGATAGTACTAGACCTTCTTAGTTGCCTGAAACATAAGAGGACAGCAACAGTTTCCTGTTTGTGCACGGAGCACCTGTTTGATAGTTCGCCATGGCGCAAATAGGCAATTAGGAAATGTGCGCCCTTAACATAATACAACCTCTGGGTTCCTATTACATATGAGCGTATTTTCCCTGTTTGTGTCATGGTGCACCTTAAAACAGGTCCCACTGGAGCAAACAAGGAAAGTGCGATCTATTATGGCAAATGTGCTGCCCTCGGGACAGCCGCAAACTCTGGCTCCCCTGGAGCCAGCGCGTTCAAGTGAAATACGGAGCGGCTGCTTCAAAGATTTCACGTGGCTTCTACCTGCCACCCTCGCTCTATTCTCATTCAGAAAGAGGATAAAAGAAAGCCTTACTATTTTACATAAAATAAAGAGACAAGCAGGTACCCATTTAGAGGCTGATTTGCAAAGTGAAACCAGAAAACCTGGATTAATCACGTCATCCCCACGTCTTAACCAAATTGTGAGATTTTAGGCAAATATTGTATATTACCTTCCTCTTTATTATAGCACATGAAAGGCAACATTTTCAAATATCTGTTCATGTTTGAAAACGATCACTTTTTGGTGTAATGCTACAATGTGACATTTCAGAAGGAAGGTTTAGCTTTGGCAGAGGGGTTATTTTGCCAGGTCGAAATGGCAATTTAAAACTGCACACAGGCAGGGCCGGACTGGGGGTAGCAGGCACCGGTCATTTCCCCGGTGGGCCGCTAGGGTGGCAGCCGGTTTTGGGCCCCCTGGGGGCCGTTTTTGTTACCTGGGACCTTCAATATCGGCCCCCTGTAAAAGAATCGGCCAAAACCAGCTGTAACAAACAGCTCGGCCACCCCCCCTTCTGGGGGTCGGCTGAGCAGTTTGTCAGGGCTGGTTTTGGTTCCCAGGTCGGCCCTGCACACAGGCTGCAGTCTGACTCCTGAGACTTAAAGAGCTACTTAAGTGTGTGGCACGATCAGTGCAGCAGGCCCACTAGTAGCATTTAATTAACAGGCCGCAATACCACTTTACTAGGGACTTACAAGTAAGTTAAGTGTGCCAATTAGGTATAAGCCAATTTCATCATGTTTAAACAAGAGAGCACACGCATTTTAGCACTGGTTAGCAGTGGTAAAGTGCACAGCATTCTAAGGCCAAAAAAAGATGAATTCAGTAATACCAAGAGTAAGGTGAACTTTTCGAGGTAGACCACTCTAAGCCTGACAGGTCTAATAATTGGGGTTTCATAAATATTAAAAATACTCCTTGAATGAACTATGTAGCCATTTCCTGTCATATGTTACAGATGAAAGCTAGTAATTTGCACTGTGACATTTTCCAGAATTCAGCTGCAGCCCTGCCAATGATAATAGCTTTTGTGGGCTAGTTACTTGAAGAACATGCCAATTTTAATTTCACACATGTTCTTCTTTTAAATGTCAGACACCCTACCTTGTGGGCAGCAAAGTGTACTTAGGAGTGGCTTATTAGTATTTAAAAGCAGAGTTTCCCGTCTGTCAAAAAGGGTTATTGACAGGTTTGACAGCAGGTTGATGGGCTGCTGCAGTGAGACTATACATGGTAGGACAGAAGCAGTGTTTTTCAGGCCGACTCTGTGAGTGGCACAATAAGTGCTGCAGTCTAAAAGTGGCATTAAACTTCCAGGTCCTGGCTACATTTTCTTCTCCTTATACGAAGGACATATAAGCAAGTTAAATAAGTCAATTCAAGTTCAAAATCCAGCAAAAATAGCGTCCAGAAAAAGGCGGTAAATCTGGGGTGACCGTGCAGAAAGGTCAGATTTACCTTATATAGGTTGCCTTCACCTGTCCCCTGACTTGAGAGCCCATGACTCACATGCTACCTACGTTTGTTTGTTTTGTACTACTACTGTTTTTTTCAAAGGCTCCTGTCCTATCTGGTATACACACTGCCTATGCCCTGCCTAATTTATTTTATGACTTACCAGTTTTTGCCTCATCTTGATTGTGTTTTTGTGCAATGGCTTGTGTTATGCCTTCTTCTCACATGGTTCATGCATTTGGATGTTTCTGATAGTTTGTACCCAGCTAGACTTGTCTGGGGCTCCTGCGATATGGTATGCTCTTAGCTCTTGTTCTTTTGCTTTGTCCACAACCTTCCCTTCATGGATTTATCCCTGGTACTCAGTTGCGTGTGTCCTGCCTGGTTTAGACCCTGGCTCTTAGTGAGGCTACCTGACTTGCCTACAGCATTGCACCTTATTTTGGGTGCCCAAAGCGTGAGCCATCACTGGTGAGGCTTGTCTACCATTGTAACGTACCTGGTTTGCCCACAACTTATTCCATAGGTGTCTTCCTGTAGCTTGTACCGGTCTCGATTGTCTCTTGAAAATCCCCTGTCTGATTTCTTTATGTTCTTCCTGGTGTTCCTAACTCGCACTGTGTCTGGTTTGTCCATGGATAATTCTCTGACTGTATACATGCAAAAGGGTTCAGCACTATTTAGAAAGAGTCCGTTGTGTTTAAAGGAATGTCCAAGACGTCACATTGATTTTCAAACGAATTCTTTTCTTTATTTGATCTTTTCACAGGCATAGAATATCACAGCCTTGATAGCATAAGAAAGCCATAGCCGACGCGTTTCGTCTCCTGCAAGGAGACTTCTTCAGGGCTATAGAAAAACACATACAAAGTATATTTTAATACCCTAAGAACCAACATATATATGTACATCAAAATACACAAACATTCTGCAAAATCGAATTTATACAAACAGTTTTTCTAGCTGTACAGCATGTTTAATAATAAAATGTCAATAAAATGTTCACACTAAAAGAAGAAGGGCCTATATAACAAGACAAAACAATATATAATGGCATATAGTTGCCATTATATAGAGTTTAAGTACCTATCATTCTAAAGTTGAATTACCATATGTATAGATAATGCAATGTAGCAAATGAGCTCATAATATAGACATATTATCTCATTGATCATTCATGTCAAGATTGATGTCGATTTATAAACATGTGGGCCAGGCTACATGATTCATAATACCAAAATTATATAGAGAAACTATTTTATATGAAAAAGAAAACTGAGCTTATCGACCAACATAATGAGAAATAAGATTCAAGGAATACCGTTCCCGTCAATTTTTGCCTGATTAGTAGCTCATGTGATAAACAGATGTCTTCAATATCCCAAACACCAAAAATTCTAAAGCAAGTAAGATGCGCAAGAACCTAGTTTTTAATAGATGCATATTAATAACTTCAATATGCAACACAAGGAAATATTGTTTGCCATATACAACTTACCAAACAAATGATCTATTTCATAGAGTTTCTTCAATTAAGGAAAACGCATTTGTATAGATAGGGGTATGTATAGACCTTCAATCAGTAATGGTCAATACCTATCGGAAAATATATAAAAGCAAATGTTTTGATATAACAGTTAAATATTCAATTATAAAAAACGTATGTTCTCGAGTGTATTTATTATACCAAATAAATTATTCTAACAGCCAAAATAATCAAAAGCTGTTACGCACAGTCCAAATTGGCACTCATGCAATCCAATACTCTAGATCAATGCCCATAAAAGTTTATGTCCAAAAAGAATAGAACATCAGATAATTCTTTACAATGACAGGAAACAACAACATATCGAATTGGAGAATGATAATTAAAATATCCTAGATCAACTCACCCAAAAAAATATATCTCTAGCTTTGTGTTCGGTGGCACTCGTAGATAAGTAAAATACTCAGACGATAACTTCTTTAAATCTCCCGCTCCATGGTATTCAATACCTGGAGAAAGATATGAGTAAAAAACAGCGAAGCAACGAATTATCAAGTAGTTAACTAATGATACTGTGGCATAGTAAAGTATATCGTTATAATTTTGAACAGGCACACAAGGCAAGATTACTAATAGCATGTGAGCTAAGAGTTCATAAACCTTGCGATAAAATAGCGTCTCAACATTGACCCGTTGCATATGAAAAAAACCCTGCATACTAAAAACTCTATTTGCGGCACAGAACGTTAAATCAAGTGGCCATCTTGTAATGACAAAACAATAACTATTATCAAGTGGATGACTATAGTGATACCATAACATGGTGAAGTGTATCATTATAATCTGAACAGACACACCAAGAAAAAGTATTAATAGCGTGTAAGCTTCAGAGTTCATAAACCTTACGATAAGATTACGTCTCAACAATAGCGCGCGGCATATAGAAAATCCCCTAGAAAATAAAAACTCTATTTACGGCACAACATGTTAAACTTACATAACCTTACCCGAACGGCATGGTAGCCCGTATCCTTGTTTCCACAGTCTCGAGTGATTAACAGGAAACAAACGTTAGAGCGTATTTAAACCTTCCCGGTTCCGTAATAAGGAACACCTGACAAATGATGGAAATAGATAACGTCCGTAAACCCAAAAAGAGCAAGTTAACGTTGCGGCCATCTTGAGACAACAAGATATATATATTTATCTCATCGATATTGTGCACATCGATAACACAAAACAGGACGCTTTAGGCAAATAAAGCTAAAGGATCTATGAATTCTGTGTAGGTTTGAAAAACTTATTTATGCGAGTAAAAAAGAAGAAGAAATATCTAAATTATAACATAATCTTATCGTAAGGTTCATGAACTCTGAAGTTTACACGCTATTAATACTTTTGCTTGGTGTGTCTGTTCAGATTATAATGATACACTTCACCATGTTATGGTATCACTATAGTCATCCACTTGATAATAGTTAATGTTTTGTCATTACAAGATGGCCGCTTGATTTAACGTTCTGTGCCGCAAATAGAGTTTTTAGTATGCAGGGGTTTTTTCATATGCAACGTGTCAATGTTGAGACGCTATTTTATCGCAAGGTTTATGAACTCTTAGCTCACATGCTATTAGTAATCTTGCCTTGTGTGCTTGTTCAAATTATAACGATATACTTTACTATGCCACGGTATCATTAGTTAACTACTTGATAATAGTTAATGTCTTGTCATCACAAGATGGCCACCTGATTCGTTGCTTCGCTGTTTTTTACTCATATCTTTCTCCAGGTATTGAATACCATGGAGCGGGAGATTTAAAGAAGTTATCGTCTGAGTATTTTACTTATCTACGAGTGCCACCGAAAACAAAGCTAGAGATATATTTTTTTGGGTGAGTTGATCTAGGATATTTTAATTTTCATTCTCCAATTCGATATGTTGTTGTTTCCTGTTATTGTAAAGAATTATCTGATGTTCTATTCTTTTTGGACATAAACTTTTATGGGCATTGATCTAGAGTATTGGATTGCATGAGTGCCAATTTGGACTGTGCGCAACAGCTTTTGATTATTTTGGCTGCTAGAATAATTTATTTGGTATAATAAATACACTCGAGAACATACGTTTTTTATAATTGAATATTTAACTGTTATATCAAAACATTTGCTTTTATATATTTTCCTATAGGTATTGACCATTACTGATTGAAGGTCTATACATACCCCTATCTATACAAAAGCGTTTTCCTTAATTGAAGAAACTCTATGAAATAGATCATTTGTTTGGTAAGTTGTATATGGCAAACAATATTTCCTTTTGTTGCATATTGAAGTTATTAATATGCATCTATTAAAAACTAGCTTCTTGCGCATCTTACTTGCTTTAGAATTTTTGGTGTTTGCGATATTGAAGACATCTGTTTATCACATGAGCTACTAATCAGGCAAAAATTGACGCGAATGGTATTCCTTGAATCTTATTTCTCATTATGTTGGTCCATAGGCTCAGTTTTCTTTTTCATATAAAATAGTTTCTCTATATAATTTTGGTATTATGAATCATGTAGCCTGGCCCACATGTTTATAAATCGACATCAATCTTGACATGAATGATCAATGAGATAATATGTCTATATTATGAGCTCATTTGCTACATTGCATTATCTATACATATGGTAATTCAACTTTAGAATGATAGGTTCTTAAACTCTATATAATGGCAACTATATGCCATTATATATTGTTTTGTCTTGTTATATAGGCCCTTCTTCTTTTAGTGTGAACATTTTATTGACATTTTATTATTAAACATGCTGTACAGCTAGAAAAACTGTTTGTATAAATTCGATTTTGCAGAATGTTTGTGTATTTTGATGTACATATATATGTTGGTTCTTTGGGTATTAAAATATACTTTGTATGTGTTTTTCTATAGCCCTGAAGAAGTCTCCTTGCAGGAGACGAAACGCGTCGGCTATGGCTTTCTTATGCTATCAAGGCTGTGATATTCTATGCCTGTGAAAAGATCAAATAAAGAAAAGAATTCGTTTGAAAATCAATGTGACGTCTTGGACATTCCTTTAAACACAACGGACTCTTTCTAAGTAGTGCTGAACCCTTTTGCATGTATGTTTTGAAAGGACTTTGTCCTGATTGAGGAGCTCAGAGGGAAGTGTTCCTCGGTTCGTTGCACTATTCTAGTTTATGTTAACGACACTATTCATTTGTCAGGTGCGGTAATATAGCCTTCACCCTCTTCGCATTTGTTCAAATAATTCCCTGACTGGTTTACCAACAGTTGATGTGCTGCAAAGTTTTTCATGTTCGGTGCCAGTCTGCTTATGATTTGTGTTTTATCTGGTTTGCCCATTGCTTATTCCCTGTTTTTTTGTCTAGCGCCCATTGGCTGGCTGGTTAGTTATCTGTGTCGGGACTGTGTCCCATGTCTTACCAGATCTGCCACTAGGTTTGTACATGGCCTAATTTGCCAGCAGCTATGTCTGGTTTGATCGCTCATGGGTTGGCGTTTGGTCCATATCCTGCTGCACTATGCCCATTTCTTACCTTGTGCCCTGACCCGTTTGCTCACATCTCATGCCCTGCTTGGCTGGCCCATTACTCATTCATGGTCTGGTTTGCCTACCACTCATCCCCAATGTGAAATGCCTACTGTTTGTGACATGCCTGGTTTTCTTACACAGTGTGCCCTGCCTGATTTATCCATAGATTGTGCTTCTGCTGGTGGGGCTGTGGCTCGCATCTGCCTGGTTGACAAGTGACTACTATCTGTCTGCTGTGCCTGGTTTTCCATGCATCAGACAATGTCTGAACTGTTAATGACCTACACCCTGACTGTCTTGCTTTCAGAAGTCCTGAGTACATTGCCCATGGCCTATGATCAGGCGGGCTTGCTCTGTCTGCTTTGCCTGCGACCAGTACCGTGTCAACACTGCCTTCGGTTCCTGTGCACCACCTATTTCAACTGCAGCTTATGCCCTGTCTGGTTGGTCCAATGATCATGTTTTGCCTGGTTGCCCCACTGTTCGTACCCTGCTTGATGTGCTTACGACATGTGCCCAGTCTGGTCTACTCATGGCTCGTGCCTTGGTTTGGCGGAGCTCGTCCTTTGGCTGGTTGCAATGACTCGTGCCATGGCTTGTTTCTCTGTGGCACGCGTCCTACAAGGGTTGCCCTTGTTGGGGGGTTCTGCTCGGGCTCATTTTCTTGGTTGCACATGGTACAGTTTTGCGGCACATGTCCTTCCTGGCTTGCTCCTGGCTCTCACACCACAGGTTTTGCTTATGCAATGAGCTCTGCGTAGCTTATCTGTGGCGTGTCAGTGGTTTGCGTTCTGCTGATTTGTTCACAGGTCATACTCTGGCAGGTTTACCTGTGGTTTGTGTCTAGACTGGATTCCTGTTGCTCGTGCCATGTCTACTCTCTTGCCCTGTCTGGTTTACCTGCTGCGTGGGGCCGACCTGCTTGTCCTATGACTTGTGGCTTGTCACTTCCACAGTTTTTGTACTGCGTGGTTTGCACATGGCTTATGTTGTGTCTAGTTTACCTATGGCTCATGTCCTACTGGCTGGCCAATGGCCTGTGTTTTGACAGCTTCACAAAGAGCTCATAACCTTTCGGGTTCTCTGCTGACTGCGTCCTGCCTGGTTTACCCACGGCTCTCTTACTGCCTGGTTTGCCAATGGCTTGTGTCGTGTCACGTTTACCTGTGGCTTATGTCCTAATATTTGGTCAGTGGCCTGTGACGTGCCTGGTACACAGGGGCTCATAACCTTGTGGGTTTACCTGCGGATTGAGCCCAGCCTGGTCTGACTGTAAGCCGTGCCTGTTCATGTTTGCTCACAGATCTCGTCCTGCCTGGCCTGCCCACGGCTCGAGTTCTATCCGTTGTAAAGGGCTGCTCTGCAGTCAGGTTTCCTTGTCGCTCTTTCCCTGCCTGACTGACCAATGGCTGTTTCCCGGTTGGGTTTGTCCTCAGCTGGGGTTCTGACTGATTGGGCTCTGGGTTTGTGCCCTTTTTAAGCCAAGAGCTCCTGCCCCGCTTGGTTTCCCTGGTGACTGAGCCCCGCCTGCTTCGCCTGCAGCTTCCACACTGCCTGCTCTGCCCGTGTCTCTAGTTCTCTAGTTCTGCAATCATCGCTTGCATTTACACGTACAGTGTGATTTTTATTGTGACTGGCAAGGCAACAGTACAAAGTTCGACCATTTGCATAGGTCAACATTTGTCTGGCAAACAAATTTATGTATTTACTATTTAATCCGGTAATATGCGGTTCCCATTAACATTTCCATTCTTTCAATAAATGAGTGACTCCGGACACCAGTGGAACACGAGTTCCCCGCAGGGGTTGCGGGGGCCTGTGTTACCCCACTGGCTCGCATGGGGCAGCCTTGCTAACATGGCTTCTTCCTGCTCCAGACCTCCTGCACTATGGGACAGCTTAGAGGAAGGGAATATATGAAGGGTGTGGCTCCTGAGCTGGAGATATCAGCTACTCAGAACTTGCCTCGATCTCATTCAGAACTGAATGGCCATCACCATCTGATACCTCAACTTGACCATGGCAGGGATCCGGCTGTGCGCGAGAATCAATGACCTGAAATTCAAGTCTGGCTGCTGAAGGACCCTGGCTGGCTTCAAGGTCCTATGCAGGGCCTGCTGACATGCAGCACGTGCACCTGTAACTCAGAAGCTCTTTCAGATGCTACCAGGGCACCGTCCTTTCCACTTGCACTAAACACATTTGAATAATCCTCGAATATTCCCGTTTTAGATGCTCTTGCACTGCTTCACAAAAGCATTTTAAGCGAGTGGTTTCCGTTGCTCAGTACCAGCACTTAATCATCAACACCAGCACTTTTCATGAGCAGTAGGACACAATCATTTAAGGGAGGTTAAGTGATTTGCCCAGAATCACACGATGTTGAGTCAAAGCAGAGACTCGAAACTGGTTCCCCAGCTCCGAAGTCAGCAGCTCCGGCCATTAGGCCGCATCCTCTCCCCACTTTCATGGTTAGCAGCGGGTTCTGTTTTAGGCAGCACTTACAGGAGAAACGAGCTGGTTCAAGCTGCCTTCTGATGAGAGCCCCGGCGCTTCTTTCTTTACAAATTAACCACAGCACAAAAGGTATTCAAGAGTGCACCGAGTGCTACTACGGGAGCCCTAATTCACATGCTCAGGGGGGCTTTGGTGAACTGGCCCAGGGATGGGCAGCTAGCTCCTACTAGTAAAAGTGCAGGGAGGCGCTGTACTTTCTGCGGTACTAATTGTATATAAGGATTGCTTTGATGTTGTCATGTAAGCGGTTTTGGGGCCAATTCACAAAAGACATTTAAGGGTATGTGAAAGAGCACTCAAGGAGTCCGTGCGCCTTTGTCCTGTTTTGTTTGAATTCTGCGATAAAGATGACTTTTGCTTTAAATGGCAGCCGGTTACCCCTGCTATTGTAGTGTAGATCTCAGAAGACTTCTCAAGACCTGGCTCTTCAACAGTAGCGGCTTCCCCCCTTCCCCTCCGCCTTAGCGCCTTGAGACCCTCGCGGGTAGGTAGTGCGCTTTACAAATACCATGGCTGATTGATTGATTGATTGATAGATTGCAAAGTTTGAGATGCAGTCCTTATTGCTTGTGCCTTTGAGGATTTTGTTGGACACTTTAAAGTATTTTGGTGTTATTGTAAATATTTTAAACTCCCTTTAGAAGTAGAGAATCTAACGACAGACATACCTTCCTCCATAGTGTATCTGTGTGTGTTACATATTGAATAATACCATTTTAGAAACTGTATGGTGCACAAGAAAACATACCAGGAAAACAAAGCTATCAGCTACCCCTACTGAAAGACTGAAAGCCTTCCTCCTTGACAGTGACTTCAGAACAGAGCCCAAACCTCTGTCCACTAACACTTGGATGGACTTGAGCCATGCTCCGCAGTCCTACAGACACCACGCGGACCCCACTGAAAGACGCCCTGCACGCTGCACATGCCCCTTCAAAGGCCTGGAGAAGTTCAGTCGTATCACTCCTGTGCTGAAGATGGACCCCTTCCAAGTCTGTTCCTTCTTCAAGACCCGCTGCATCTCACAGCAGAGAACCAGTAACTTCACCTCTGGAAGAAGCAAAAATCATCTCCGGCCGGGCACAAACCACTAGAGCCATCCAATGTATTCACCCAGACTCTGAACAGCATCCCAGTCAACTCTACAACTGGCCCAACCCCCAGCAACTCAGACAGAACCAGAAACCACACCCCCTCAAAGAGCATTACATGCAGTACCATTACGGATCCTCTCCCAGGAATACGCTGGGTCCTAACGCCCCTGGCTTAGCTCCCTCGCTACATGTGCGCTGTGCAGATTCCCATACAAGGAGGGTCCGCGCGGTGCTGCCTAGACTGACCTCTCCACTGTACCAGCAGACACTGCCCTTGAAGTGCCGTGACCTTTGTAAATGATGAAGTGTTAATTTTGTGTCACTTACCTCAACCTACAAACATCACATAGGGAATTAATAAACAGTAAACTTAAAGAAAAGGAATGAGCTATTGGAGTCTGTCACACTATATTAGACAACAAGAAGGCAATTCAGAAATTCACCTGAGTATGTTGGAGAAAACTCCAGAGATACTGGTTAAAACAACTGGATAAAATCCATACGTCAATCACTCCACGTGTAATTAACCATAGTTAATCTTGAAATGATTAGTGTTCCCTAAAATGATAACGCTGCGAATGCCCTGGTGTCTGATGGGCCATAGTTTAAAAGTCAGAATGAGAGCCGTGTGGGTGTCTTAGAAATGGAGTGACATGGACTCTTTTTGTGACTTACATGATGACCCAGGCAATGTTCTTTGAAATGTTTAGGTTCCAATTGGCTTCCTTTGATATCCCCAAAGATGTTCAATGGTTCAATACCTCGTCTTTCAGAAGATCCAGGCAGTGCCTAATTTGAACCGGTTGTTTCCGGTGCTCGGTACCAGCACTTACTTGTCTACAATGGCGCTTATGACAGTCTGCCACTTGGTGGCACTGTCCGTCTAGTTTAGAGATGACCACAACAACAGTTTTCATTAATTCAATGTAGATTTAAAATTACTACTACCTGCCTCCTGAGCCATTGTTATAGCCTTGAGGCCCTGGAATAGTCTGAATTGTTACACGTGTAGTGCTGTGATGGTTAGTAAATGTGTTGATTCTATTATTGGCAGCCCCGGCAGGGGCAATGTGTGGTGCAAGCTGCAGTCATCTCCTGACAAGGGCCCTGGCATTTATTTTTTCACAAATTAAGCACTGGCCCTAGGGTTGCTTAGTATGTATATGGTAGCTGTACAGAGCAAACCTAGCCAATGGCTGGCCTCCAAACAACACATGTTCACATTCAACTGATCAACACAGGAGCAAATGACGTATGGTGTGGTAAACGTGAAAATATGGCACTAAATGCCCACCTCTAATTGACCAACGTTTCACAGCCGTCCACCAGATAAGTCCAACAGAATGGGTTGAAACTAATGGAAATGTAGGCATAGGTGACCTACAAAGGTTTTACTTGGATCACAGCCAACAGGTGTTAAAAGAGACACAGTAGTGAAATTTACTTTTTCATTATACAATGCATTCTATTTGTAATTCTTTGTATTTGGGGTTTTACTCATTACTCGAAATACTTCAAGCGCAAACCTTCATTCACTGGACACCCTACAAATGGTCTGCTTTCAACCCTGACTCTCACTGCCCCACTACCAGGCCATGCTCCTCAGTAACAATGATCAGCTTTTCTGACGTGGTTGCCTTACAAAACCCTTTGCCTTCGTCCTCGCCCATTCTTCCAACCCTCCTCTACCGCTTCTTCAAGACATTCTCTGCACCCTGTTCCTCCTCTCAGCGGCAGTGCTTGCCCCACCCTCATTAAACTCCCTCCTGTACCCCGAGTGATTCAGCCTTGCCCATTCCTTCCTGCTCTGCACAGCCTTGCTCCACTGCCTCTGTTCTTTCACTCCTTTGTAACACTCCTTCGTTAAAGCCTGCCATTGCTTGTAGATAGCTCACTACTCTGGAAGTCTCAAACAACATGGAAAAGCTGCTTTTTGATGGTCCTAACCTAGAAAAACTAGTGCTGGCAAAACGAATAGGTCTTGTTTATGAATGAAAGTGCTTTTTGTGCCATTGATGGCACTCAACAGCCCTCATACTACACACTGTCAATGATCTTTACACTAATGCATTCATTCATTCATCCACTGGCTCATTATTGCATTCACCCTTTGATAAAACCACAATACAACAGACACAAACCCAAAAACATATGCAAGAAAAATGAAAAGACCAGAATCAGAAAAAAGAGAACATGCTGCCATCTAAACAAGGAGGGCATATGCTTGAAATTACGACACTAAACATAGCAGCAGGTGTCCGTCTTGCAGAAGCATTGGAAATAATCTAATGTTGTTCTAAAGTTCCAACATGGCTGCCACATTGGGAACCAACGTTTTGGCCATCTTGGAATGGTAAAACAATGAAACAATGCTCCTAATGGTCGCCTGATTAAGAGGAAGTGGCCACATGGAATGCAGTGCACTGCAGATAAAATGAGCGCCAAGTAGGTGACACTTTAGCAATGCCTGGAAAGCTGTAGTATCCTCTTAGAAAACTTTGCAAGGGCACAAGCAAAGAAATGAAAGGAAAAAGGAAAAAAAGGAAATCTAAACTGCTGGCTAACCAGCCCTGACACTGAAGCGCGCTCATTTTCAAGATGGATGAAATGAGCGGCAAGGAGATGGCTGTTTAACAATGCCTGGAAAGCTGACGTATCTTCTTAGGATACATTGCAAAGGGTACAAGCAAAGAAATGAAAGGAAAAAGGAAAACATTGAAAACTAAAATACTGGCTAACCACTGACACTGAAGCGCACTCATTTTCAAGATGGATGAAATGAGCAGCAAGTAGGTAGGTGGCTCTTTAACAATGCCTGGAAAGCTGGAAATCTTAGAAAAGATCTCTGACACTGCAGTGCACTCAGTTTCTAGCTGGATATACACAAGTGATCATAAGATGCCATCTGGAATGAACTTTTACCCCATGGAGTAGGCTGTAATGGATGAACGCAGTGTAAATGACACTCAGACAGATTAGTGGCAGAAGTGGACTGATCTAAAGGCACTCTATGTATTTGTATGTATATATATTTATGTACATGGGGGAATGTATTATTTTTGTTTTTTATTATTACAAGATCCTGGCACAAAGCCAAGAAGAGATTTTAGGAAGAATTATTGCAGTACAATTGTTCTCACTGTAGGGTTTTATAGAGGCTCCTTTGTGAGCTTAAACTTTCCCACAAGCCTACCTTCAGCCATATAATTACAAAGCATATAAAACTAGGGCTGGCGAAGCAAAATACTGCCTCTCCAACGATGGCCTAACAAGGATTCTGGCCATGCACATCGTCTATACCCAGGGTTTTACAGAGGGGGTAACCAGCATCTAAACCCTAGCCTACTACGGTGATCTGTGAGACTCCTTGTAACTAAATATCTGTTGTAGGCTTTAATACAGGGTAACAACAATATACTCTAAACTGCCTATTGACTTTAACAAATGTATTTCACAATCAATATTTAAAGCTTCCTGCCTGTATCATAACTTTTCAGTATAAACAATCAAACCTTTACATCGTTATCTTTGGGTTGTCATCATGAGCAATTTAGGCCTTTGTTTGGCTCATAAGCTTTCCTACAAGGCAACCATCAGCTATATCATAATACAATTATAAATATGTACAAATGCAATGGTCAAATAATATCAAATCCCTACTAATAGAGCATAATAATGACCACCATAGTGCACATTGTCTCTCCCCATGGTTTGTTCAGGAGGGTCACCAGCACCAAATCCCTTACCTACTGTGATTGACGTTGAGATTCCATGTAACAGAATATCTGCCTCCAGGCTTTAGCACAGTGTAACAACATTCCACCCTTCAAGCCTATTGCCTGTAACACATGCTTTTCACAATCAATAAGCAAGGCCTACTTGCTTTGCTGCAACTTTTCATAATAAACAAATCATACCTACAGAATTTGGCATAACCTTTCCCAGTGAACCAATAAGAACTCTTGCATAGGAGCACTTTTTTCTGTGGAAGCACACACCTTCTGGCGAATCAAAACATGTCTTCATGGATACCAAAATGTGGGCAGAGCAAAAGCCCCTCTGTATATATTCCTGAAAGCTCCTTCTGAGCTTGATTACATTACATCTGGTGACAGCTGCACTGCCAAGCGAGACCTAACCAGGTTATGGTTATGACTTGCAGTAGAGCAAGTTGGAGTTAAGGAGTTGCATATTTGAGGAATCCTTTCCTATTTGAGTAAACCTTCAATATGTTCCTAGCTCCATGCTAGACAGGTCTGAATATTGCCTTTGTAAGAAACATGGAACAGCTGCTAAAAGGAAACACAATCCAAGACCCTTTTAAACTCTCAGGGCCCAATTCACAGAACAAACTTAAGACAAAATCCTAAACTTAGTACCCGTTTGGTATTCACAGAATGCACTTACTACTTCTGGTATTCACAGAATGAACTTACTACTTTTGCGATTCACAGAATAAACTTACTACTTTTGCTACTCACAGAATGGATTTACGACTACTAATTTTACGTCCGCACTCGGGCCGGAAATTCCGGCCCGGAGGCGGAGCTTCCGGCCCAGAGGTGGAGATTTTGGCCATGGCTAAATCTCCGCCACTGGCCGGAATCCCCACCTCCGGGCCGGAAGCTCCGCCTCCGGCCCGGAAGCTCCGCCTCCGGGCCGGAATTTCCGGCCCGAGTGCGGACGTAAAGTTAGTAGTCGTAAATCCATTCTGTGAATAGCAAAAGTAGTAAGTTTATTCTGTGAATAGCAAAAGTAGTAAGTTCATTCTGTGAATACCAGAAGTAGTAAGTGCATTCTGTGAATACCAAAATGGTACTAAGTTTAGGATTTTGTCTTAAGTTTGTTCTGTGAATCGGGCCCTCATTATTTGTAACATGTGGCATAAAAGAATCCCCTTAATACGTGGCTACACATTCAGCTGTTAGCCACACTCTGTGTGCCCTAGGATTGACTTTTTCTAGCTTTCTCATTGTCCATTGGGAAGCTGTAGACCCTCAAGGGGTTTTATTATGATTTCCGACCTTGACCCAATATGTCTTGCCTGTTCCTGCACCTCATCAGTGTAGCAGGTGGGACTTTAACAGCCAATGGCTGGGACTAGAAGTATTCAGCAGCGCCATGAAGCCTGAAATCCACAACTATATTCAAAGCAACGATGGCAGAGCTGTGTCTTGAAAATACCACCATCGGACAGCTGAGTGCGATTTCCAAACAACACAGGAAAATAAAGAGCCCGACCTTCAAAAACAACAAGCACTGGTATGTCCAGGGGACATGTGTGCTTGGAAGAACTCACCTCAACCTACCATCAATGTATTGATGGCCCCTGGATTTCTCTCATGTGTAGCAGCTGAGCAGGTAAGGGTTTCAATATTCTCGCCCGATTCTGGCGATGCTATTCCCGATGCAACAGCTAAATAGAAAGCAGAGGAAATACAAATCTGCTGCAGTTTCACACAGCATAGGAAATTCTCCAAACAAAACTGATGTAGTTGTGTTGAAAATTATTACACATCACTTGAAGGATTTTAGTCCATAAGTCCTAAGAGTACATCAATTCACAGACCTCAACAAACCTATTTTCTTAAAAGAGCTGAAGGTAGAGGGCTATAATTCGCCTGATAATAAAGTGGGTGGGTTCTAGATAATTTTCCTTACAGAAGTTTGATTGTTAATATGTGGGAACGCCCAAATTAGGTTTTAAATTTCTAATCCGGATTTTTTTTGGGGGGTTGGGGGTTTTGGGTGAATACTAGTGCACTGCTGTGGTAGATGAATAGCCTGAATTGTCTGCTGTGACCACTACGAGAAAGTACCCCCTCTGCGTTTCCTGGACCTCCTGAGCAGCAATTTCATCCTTGAGGGGAAGTTGAGTGGAGGAACCGGCGGCAAGACGCAGCACACTAAGGTCCATGGAGCGGGGCCAAGGAAACCAAAATGGACGGACTAAGAGAGGCTTACTACGGAGCACTGAGCTTCCTTTGGGGAAAGCTCCCTGTAAGGACAGAGCTACAGCAAAACCAGAAAGAGGCCCCTGTGATTGCCAGGAGGAACTAGGGGCCCTCCAAAATCAAGTAGACGGCCCCCCAGTGAGACGCCAGTGACCCAGTCAGGAGCTAAAGAGCATACTTCTGCAGAACCAAAGTAATAAGAAGAGGTCAGGGGACCAGTTGGGCCCCCACATTTTGTGAGGAAACCATGCATGGACTGACTCCCCCGGTTAGTCACTGGGTCAATAGTGAGCCGGACAAGTACAGCCATCGGGAAGCAGGTGAGGTCCAAAATATGGTATCGACCAGCGTCAAAGCTCTGCACGAATAGACAGTGATCACAGGCATTTGCAGAGATCTTGACTGTTGGCTCCTGTGAGGTAGCCGCACGATAAACACACACGGACAGGGAGGTGTCTACCATTGCCAAGGGTCTACTGACCACTGGCTGATTTAGCAGCGTGCTTGCTGACAGTCGCCCCAGGTCTTACAGACTGGTGGTGGTGGAGACGGGTCAGGATTTGTAAGAGCAGACCGTCAACAAGGCGGGCACTAGACCAAAAAGAGACAGCAATATAAAGGACCGCCTCCGACAGGGCCCCCAAAGGGTTGAAGGCCAAATACGACTCAACCATGACGCAGACGTGGCACCTGAAATGTCTGATTTGAGACACACCCATTAAGATACTGTAGCTAACAGCTTTAAGATGCAGTGATTTCAGGAAATCAGATCAGAGCTATGGTCAATCCAAACAGAAGTGGAATGGGGCCTAAAGTCAGGAAAGACGTTGACAAGGTGGGGAACCGAGTTAATACCTTTAATATAAAAATATGTAATACATTTCAGGCAACTGTGTGATATGGTGATATACTGCCATCCAGGGGTTCTAGTGACATTTACAAAGCACATGGCTGAAGACCGAGTGGGCTATAAATGTCACCTGATCCCTGAGATGGTAATACAAGATCATATTACACATGGTACTCATTATGTATTTCTTATATTTCATGGTTTATTTATTGATTTCAGGACTCTGTAGAAAGATTTAGAGCGCCATCTGTTCAGAATTAATTGTTTATCTGAGATTGCAAATAGGATTGTCCATGTTTTGAGAAATGTATATTTTTGTTGTTATTAATTTGCTAATATTTAAAATGTCTTTTATTCAACCGTATGTATTATTCTGGATCACATTTTAAATGCATAACACAGTAGAAGGAAATCAAAACCATGCGTTCTAAAAGGTGCTTTTCTTTTGCAGTTCACTGACACAACAGAGCGGGTTTAACAAGATATATAGAAAGAAAGAACAGACTGTGCAATGAGTGAGTTGGTAACGTTTTGCCGACAGGGTTCTGTGCTTACACTGTCTATTTTCTAGGCCTGGCCGGAGTTCCGCAAAGTGACCAAAAAACTCTGCTGCACTATGGGGAGTTCCAAAAGCAGCAGCATGCATTAGGTTATGCTGTTCATGCAGTTTTTTTAGTACCGGGAGTTTGTCCCGCTCTGGATATCAGAGCTAACTGCACCAGTAGATGTTCTACGTGAGAGGCAGCTTCCTCAATGCAAATGGGTGGTCTCTCAACGCGAGCGTTCACGACCATCTGCGACCGCCCCTGATGTGAAATCTCGCTGGGAGGTGAACTAGCGTTGGATTTTCCTCGCTCGCCAACTTAACACAGATGAGCGGGAGCGAGGAAAAAACTCTGCTCCAAGAAAGAAACTCTGCGTGCTCAGTGGAGTGCAGAAAACTCTGCAAACTCCGCAAACAGAGCGGAGTTGACCGCTCAGGCCTACAATTTTCACACAATCTTGAGGATTCTAAGTAGAGGCTTACATCAAGGATGGGCCCGCAAGGTTGTGCTTGTCAGGTGAACTGATTCATAGTCTAAGAGCAGCACTACCATTGTGATAGAAAGAAAGAGGAAACTTTTACTTTTTCATTTGTTACCTGGTGTTTCTTTCTCAACCTCAGTCACCCAAACCTGCCTCCACCACTGGGTCAAAGGTGAAAAGTACTAATGACAAAGGTGGACGGGGGTTCCAAACCACCCAGATGGATATGAAAACGGGAAGCCACAGGGTCATTATTTGCAAGAAGGAAATGATTACGCCTATGACACTACCCCCAGCACGTCCATTACAGGCTGTACAAAGCACTGAAAGTGCAGCTGTGGAAGCAGTTTCCAGTCTCCCCAGCGGGTCTAGGAGAGGCTAGGGTGTAGGCTCAACTAGATGTTCGATGTCATTTGACAAGAATCATAATATTTTCTGAGTCGATTCACACCCTATTTGTTATTCTATCTAACTTGTTAACTCCAGCACAAGAGAGCAAGGCAACGGGTAGCATAGTCTGTATGCCTTTGCTGTACTGAAGTTCAGGGCAAGGAAAACTAAGGGGCATATTTGCAAGGGGATAGCGCCACCCGGAAGATCACTTTTACCGACGTTCCTGTGGCACAATGCCCTGCACCATATTTACAAAGTGGTGTCACATCTGCGTGGAAGGTGCGTGCAATGGGTGACTCTGCCCCAGATTTGCAGGGATCTGTAAATCTGAGGCAGCGCCAAAACCTAACCCGAGGCAATAGCAGGCGTTAGAATGGTGCCAAGAGGAGAAATACTTTTATTTGTTCTCCTTGTTAGGTCGAGGACTACCGGTCTGCCGAAGGCAGAACCGGAAGTCGGAAGATTTAATGTTTTCTAGAGTGGCTATTTAGCCCGCCTCTCTTTTAGCTTCTCCTCCATTGGCTGGCTTCCTAAACGGAGGCCAGCTATTGGAGGAGAGAGCCGTCCCTCCAAATAGGCTCCGTCTTTTTCAGATTCAGGGGCGTGTTCCTGCTGTTCTTTCCACTTTTTAGCCACGCCCCTTTAGAACAGCAGGAACACGCCCTCGAATCTGAAAAAGTTTCGAAGCTTCCATCCGCCATTTTTTAGGACTCACCAGAAGCTCCGAGGGCGTTGCAGGCGTTTGTCTCCTACAGGGGTAGACTTTCGGACGAAGTGGAACACCAGATCAGGGAAGGCTGAAATGTCAGGTAATTCCTAGCTCTTTATTGTGGGGGTGAGCGGATTGCCGGCCCTGACGCAAAGCTTGTCCCCTGATACCAAAACATGGCCTGTGACCCGGGGCAGTGAAGGGTGGTACAACGCGTGTGTAAGCAGGGCAAAGTGAAATGATGCAGCCGCCATAAACTTGGATTATTAAACTGAATCCCATCCGTAGTTTTTACACCTAGACTAAATAAAGGGGCAGTGTTTAGCGTCTCGCTAGATAGCACCTTCACCTAGACCAGACACTTGAAGAATTTGGATGCCAGCCCCAGAATTGTCATGTTCTTCGTACTGTGTGTAGCAACACAATTTATAATTGGCTCTTTAGCGCCTCGGAATATCGTTTAATCGAGCTTTGTTTTTAGTAATTCGTGGTAGTTTAGAAGTCAGGTGTCTGATTGTGGAGGTATGTACTGTACTGGGCGTTAATAATTCATTAAGTATCGCAGCTCTGCAGCCTCACTTAAACGACCTTTTTTCCTCTGCACTTCAATCTGCTGTTGCTACTTCCCTTTAGCAGAACGCTTGTTTTCAAACATTGGACACTTTCTGCCACGAAATTCACGTTGATTCGGGACCGCAACCAAATGATAAAACCTTACGCTTAAAACTGACTTGTGTTGCTCGTCTCTGTTTAAGACGGATTTAATGGCGGCTTTTTGTCTCCTACAGGGGTAGACTTTCGGACGAAGTGGAACCCTAGATCAGTGAAAGCTGAAATTCAGGTATTTCCTAGCTCTTTATTGTGTGGGTGAGTGGATTGCCGGCCCTAAAGCAAAGCTTGTCCACTGATGCCAAAACGTGGCCTGTGACCCGGGGCAGTGAAGGGTGGTACATCACGTGTGGACAAAGTGAAATGAGGGCTTAAACATCTTTCGGGACAGACAACCAAATGGTGATAAATCGTAATGCTGATCACTTTGTGCCCCCCCCCCCTCCGGTCCAGGTAACCCATCATACCGAGCGTGTCGTAATTATGATTGGTGGTTAAGTCGGTCTTTCTAGGGCATGTCACGTGAGCAATGCATACTGAGTGAATATTTTGGTGTCAACGGCAGTGGCTTTTCTATTCCGTATTTTCTGAGCACGCCGTCAGTCTGCACACTGAATACTTCAGCGAAGAAATTAGCTGTACTGTCGTAATTTCCCCTTGAAACAAACAGTGGTGGGGGCAGGGTTTAGCGTCTCTATGTACCTCCTTCATCGAGAATAGACATTTGATGAATTTTGAGGCCAGTCCCAGGATTGGCATGTTTTTCATATAAACTGTGTGTAGCAACACAATTTATAATTGGCTTTTTAGCGCCTCGGCATATCCTCTAAACGAGCTTCGTGTTTATGGTAATTCGGTGGTAGCGACTAAATAACGGGCCTTCTCCACGCCTGAGTAGTTTTCATACTAAATAACTTATAATTAAGAAGTTTCTTGTTCGGTTTGGAGGGAATGTGTCTAATCGTGGAGGTATGTGCACTAAGTAATACTCGTAGGTAATTTCATCGTTGCTAGTATTGGGCGTTAATAATTCATAAAGTATCGCAGCCTCACTCGAACGACATTTTTTCCTAGATACTTCCATCTGCTGTTGCTACTTCCTTTAGCAGAACGAAATTCACGTTGATTGTTGGTTTTGCACTAATCTTTATTTCTGTGTTTAACAGCATTCCGATGTCCGAAGGATGCGCAGTTCGTTCTAGAGAGAGACTATCTTCACAGCACAATTGCGGGTAAATATCAGACCACCTCGGAACTCCCCTAAAAGACTGAATTTCTGTAACGTTCCTTAAACTTTGCAGACTCTTGCGAGGGTATATTAAAGGCCTCACTCCACGAGGACTACACAGTTGTAGTTCATCACTACTTTGTGGCCAACATGCTGTTCAGATATCATTTTAATTGATTAAAACTACCGTGCTTGCTTAAATCACTGCTATGACTTGCGCTCTGTTCCACACGGTGGAAGCATTTAGTTTCCTTTTTCGGTCGAGCCTAGGCAGTGCGCTGTTTTTGAGACATGCGGTGTCTCCTTTGTGCACACCCATCGTTTTCATTGGTTCCTTTTTAGGCTAGGGACCATCTGGTCTGCCGAAGGCAGAACCGGAAGTCCGGAGATTTAATGTTTCTGAGAGTGGCTATTTAGCCCGCCTCTCTTTTTGCCTCTCCTCCATTGGCTGGCTTCCTAAACGGAGGCCAGCCATTGGAGGAGAGAGCCGTCCCTCCAAATAGGCTCCGTCTTTTTCAGATTCGGGGGCGTGTTCCGTGCTGTTCTTTCCACTTTTTAGCCACGCCCATTTTCGAACAGCAGGAACACGCCCTCGATTCCGAAAAAGTTTCGAAGCTTCCATCCGCCATTTTTTATCAATCACTCGAAGCTCTGAGGGCGTTGCAGGCGGCGCCGGGCTCGGGAATCCTGTGCACAGCTCCCAGGTGCAGCCTGCTCTATGCCCGGCTGCCCTGTGCGCATCACAGACCGACAGCCTCCTCCCGAGGATCCCGGTGGCTGCGCTCCACCCTCACCCCGGCCGCTACCTTCCAGTGCCGTCCGCGCCGCGGCACCAGCAGCAAACAGCTCTGGGATCGTGCACAACCGGGAGCCCCGTGTGCTCCCGGTTGTGTCCCATATAGTGGCTTTGAAAGTTGACAAATGTTACTGTAAATGACTATGACCCATACTTTCCACAAAAATGATTATTGGGGTTGTGCGTATCTTTTTGGGGTGAGAGGTCGGTCCGCAGCTTGCCAGTCTACAAACGATTACTATCATCGAACACAGCCACGTATTGAGTGTTTATTGGTGGGGGCTGTTAGAGCCGTAGGTCTGGGTGGAAAGAACCCCCTTTACACTGGAGGTTCATGTACAGCTGTGCACTCACACCACATGCAGTGCAGGGACACGGCCCGAAGGTGCCTTCGCACAAACAAGGAACCGGTCAGATCGAGGGATGGGGGCACACCACAGCCCCACGGAAGGCCACTACAGAACTGGCTCTCTGCTCCAGGAGCGCCCTCAGCTCTGCGCCCCCCCCCCTGCAGACTCCCTTTTACAGCTGGGAGCGCCCTGGACTTCAGAGCCCGCGCCGTCAGCACAGCGTCGCACTGAAGGCACGGGCGGGGCATTAACCCCTCTCTCCCAGGCGAGCCTGCGCCTCCCTTGTGTGAGGCCACCCTCCCATCCACTCCTGAAGCCTTGGTTGGAACTAGGCAAGGACCCTGCATCATGCCACTGCAGGTGTGTGCTTTTCTGGGGATGGGAAGCAGGACAGTAACACCATGCACAATGTGAACATGCCATTATGCAAATATAAATCACACCCGACAACATGAATTTCAGCCTGCCACCCCATCAATGGTTAATATTCACAGCCGGGTGTATTTACTGCCGTCATAATAAATCTGAGTTAGTGAATATAGACCCAATACTCACCCCGCCCCAAAAAACAGCAGAAACAGTCCTTGGCACCCAAGCAGTCCCCAATATCCTAGCAATTTACTATTCGGAAGCCCACCGTCAGTGTAATCGAATTTAAAAAGTTTGTGGGCACACGTCATATTATATTTCAGATTTCATAATGTTTTCGAAAATTCTAATTCGCCATCACAGAGTTTTACATACTTCTGAGATAAAAAGGCTTAGAAATCACATTTGAAATTGAGTTAAAATGTGTTGAGGTGTGTGCTGCAGGCAGTAAAACTTTTTTTTAAATCCAGGTGAAAAAGTCTAGTGTTTGGGGGTCTGTTGCCCTTTCGCCAGAATTTTGTAAATTTTTTGCAGTTTTATGTAGCGCTACGTCGACCGGAGCTATTGGAGGGCAATACTGTTCACCAGTTCCATTACACATGGTTTATTCGTTTTTGTAGCCACGAGGAGATTAAGTAATTTGTCTCGAAACACAAGTGGTTGAGCAGACGCCGAGATTCGAAACCGGTTCCTCAGTTTCAAATTCGACGGCACTGGCCATAACGCCACATCCCTTAACGTCTTCCTAATGTTTACATCTCTTGGTCTTTAGGGTGTTGTAATGTTTCCTATATCTCACTACCTCACAACACCCCTCTCCCTCACTATATCACTGTTTCACTACCTCACTCTCTCTCACTACATAACTCTCTCTACCTCACTACTCCACTCTATCTCACTACCTCCCTATCTCACAACTTCTCTCTCTCAAAACATCACTACCTCACTCTCTAGCTCACAACCTCACAACTTCACTCTCTCACTCACTACCTCAATCACTCTCTATCTCACTACCTCACTCTTTCTATCTCACTAACTCACTTTCACTCTCTCTTTCACTACCTCTCTCTCTCTCACTACATCACAACATCACTCTATGCTTATATATCACTACCTCACAACATCCCTCTCCCTCACTACCTCACTCTTTCACTACCTCACTCTCTCTATCTACCTCACTCTCTCTCACTACCTCACTCTCTATTTCAATACCTCACTCCCTCTCTCTATCTCACTACCTCACTCTCTCTCTGCTAATGCAATAGGTATCACATATGCAAAAAAAAGCTAATGCCCATAGAAATGACAATGCCATTTATTTAGGGATACAAAAATGATTAAAAAAATAATGAGCAATACCAATAGCTCTACCTATAATATTGCCGAGACCATTGCATTGTAAATGCTTGTTTTTACTTTTTCTATGTGTGCTGCATTTTGCAGCACACATAGAAAAAGCAAAACACCATTAATGATTGTTTATGTGCAGGAAGGTGTTCCTTCAGGCACATAAACAATCATTAAATTATGACGATTTGCTCCTTCTATGTGTGCTGCAGAATGCATAATGCAGCACACATAGAAGTAGCAAATCACCATTGTTGATTGTTTGTGTGCAGGAAGGCACTCCTTCCTGCACATAAAAAATAATTCGCTGCAACACAGGCTCGCTTGCACTATGGCGCAAGGGTGTCAGTGTTGGCGCTAGGCAGCTATTTTTTCCGCCAGCGCTACGGAAAACACAGGGGGGCGCCTTATTGTTGTAAATATGGCTCATCCCAGCATTTTGAAATGGCAGAGAGCGGCCTGCGAAATTTGCCACAGCGATGCGCTCGGCAATTTCCTTGTAAATATGCCCCTAAATGTAACTGGAAATGTAGACGTAGCTCGACATTTTGTAGCTTGATCAACACGTTTGTTTGCGAATGCGCAGGCCTCGAATGGGAAACTGACCCCGGCGTGCCCAGCCGAGCTGGTGTCATCTAGACACAGCTGTGCAGCAGCTTCACGGGCACATTCTGCTTTTTATTGTGGAAAATGTGGCCATGTTTAAACTGGGGTGGAAGGGCTGATGAGTGTTGACTCTTGCATATGCCACTTGTGCACTGCAAACAAGGAGAAGACGCTCAGCAGAGCAAACAGGGAGCTGCTGCTGTTCCAGGGAACTGCAGCGCAGACACCAGCAGCCAAGAGTGAGTCTGAAGCTGGCGACGACGCCAAGGAAAACAGACACTGGCAATGCCAGTCATCTCGGCGCTCCTTTATTGAAAAATAAAAACACAAGATAGTGAGTAAGTAAAATGCAATGAGCTTCCTTCGCACACACAGCATGAGTATCATAAAAGAACAGTGGCATTGGCAAGCCTGCAATTGTTTTTTTTTAATTATTATTATTTTGAGCAAACAAAAGCAAGAGGCATAAAAAGTTCAAAAGAAATAAAAAATAAAAATGCTGCCATCAAGCTCTTGAAATGAAAATATAAAAATGCAGTAACGTACTATCCTAGAGCACATGTTTGTTATGTTATGGGGGATTTGTAAAGCGCACGGCTACTCCAGAGAGTGTCCCGGCGCTAAGAAGGTACCCCTGGAGAAGAGAGATCCTGGAAACTTCCAGTCCTACACAGCATAAATTACTGATGGAACAGCCAGGTCTTAAGTTGGCGTCTAAAACCAAGGAGCTCTGGTTCAAGTCTGAGGGAAAGAGGCAGAGAATTCCATAATCTACCTACAGCCACCTGGAAGGAGCGTCCTCCCTTCCTAGCCTGAAAAGATTTTGGCACCACTAACAGATGTTGGGCCAAAAATCTCAGTGTCCTGGCCGGACATTAGGGTGTAATTCTCTTTCTGAGATACTGGGCCCCACTATCGTGAAAAGCCTTAAAAGCCAACACCAGCGCCTTAAAATCAATTCTATTTTTCACTGATAACCAGTGTAAAGTTTTCAGATGAATTGCCAAATGGGTCCTGGGCCCAACCATCAAGATAGCTCTAGCAGCCGCATTTTGCACAATCTGAAGGCGGCCTAATAAGTATTTCGGGATGCCCAGGTACGAAACATTGGCATAATCCAGCCTTGAGGTGATCAAGACTTGTACTACCGTCTGCCTATGAGACAGAGGCAGTAATGAGAGAAAGTTCCTCATCATTTTTAGGAGACTTAAACACATACCAGTCACCGATTGAACCTGCGACTTCATAGAGCGATCCCAATCTAGTAAGACTCCAAGATTTTTCACAGTGGTGACAGGGCTAGGGGGGGAGGTTGGTCCTGGGACCACCAATTCCGCCATTCATCACCTGGTGTATGTCCAAAAAAGATAATTTCAGTTTTGGCGGAATTGCAAGACAATTGGTTCTGTCGAAACCAGTCAAAGACATTAGTCAAACTTTGATAGATTTCACTTTCATTTAGTGGTTCATCCTTTCCGTATGTAAACAAAAGTTGGGAATCATCAGCGTAGGTTATAATCTTATCCCCAAATTTTTCCGCAAGTGGTGCCAGAGGAGCCATATAGATATTAAAAAGAGTTGGACTCAAAACTGAGCCCTGAGGCACTTCGACATTCAGCGAAGGAATGTCAGCTGAAAACGGTGGGGACCAGACAGATTGCTGATGGTCATTCAAGAAGGAGGAGAACCAGCTAAGAACCGTACCCCCGGTCTCTGAAGGAGTCTATCGTGGGGCACAGTGTCAAAAGCCGCCGAGAGGTCCAGCAGTTTTAAAACTGCCTTTCCTCCTCTATCAAGGGTGACTTTGATACTTTCAGTGACTTCCAATAAAGCCGTTTCAGTGCTGTAGTTAGCTCCAAAACCCGATTGACTAGGATGAAGGGCATTAGTGGCCTCGATAAAGTTCGTAATTACCGCATTCACATACTTCTCCAATGCTTTGGCAAAGAAAGGAAGCAGGTAACTATAGGCCCATACTATAGTTACTAACTACAGCTGGGTCAGCTGAAGGTTTCTTCAGGAGAGGGAGGATTTTACCCTGTTTCCACCTTGCTGGAACTTTGCCATTAGCCAGGGAAAGATTCAGAACTTGGTTAACAGCAGGATTTAAAACCTCGGCAACAGAAGCTACTATTTTTGTAGGGCAAGGGTCTGTAGGCGACCCATATTTTAGCGCCTTCATGATGGTGAGTGAGGTATCCAAGGTTTGCTATTTGAAAATGCTGGTGCTCCCCATTAAAATGACTGAATCCTTGTTTAGAAGTCGCAGAGGTGCAGGTATTCAGTCGGGCCCAGTGACAGTCCATGCCCATTTCAAACACAACCGTTATCTAAATGTATATCTTTTTTAAAAAAAAGATCCATCACAAATAAAATTAATTTAAAACCAAAGAGGAATCAGAGTTTGTTTACTAACACTGCCACTGAGGAAGATTACTTTTTAGGAGGATGTGCGCATGGACACAGAACAAACCCTGTCACTAAAGCAGTGAAGAGGCCCACTGTGAAAAATCTTGGAGTCTTACTAGATTTGGATCTCTCTATGAAGTCGCAGCTTCAATCGGTGACTGGTATGTGTTTTAGGCTCCTAAAAATGATGAGGAAGAGGTCTGAACTAAAGCTCCTGTATGAAGATACATAAGTTGTTTTTTTTGTTAAGATTTTTTTTAAACCCATTAGGCTGGCAAGAAACGTAAATCTGTCTCTACTCCAAACCCCAAAAAGTGCTGAAAAATCCAGGTACTTCTTATTAAGTGGAGGGAGAGAAAGGTATGGTTATTGCACTTATGTGGAAATACATTAGAAACTGCAACAATTACTTTAAAAAAACAAAAAGCCCGGATGAGTGAGTAACAGTAATTGGTCTTCTGTGTTGACTGCAACCAAGTCAGGAATCAGAGACGGGAAGGATGAGAAAAAGGGAAAAGAGGTAAAGCTCCTATAAATATAAGGCGGTATCACCATGGGGTTAGACCCTGTAGGGACCACAACTGGAAGAAAAGGGTGAAATCGCAGATGAGAGGCTTCAACAAATGCGAATTGAGAATGCAAACCACTTTTTTCGCCAGTTTTTCCTTAGGTAACACTAGATCCGTCTGACATTGGTCAGTATAACATACAACCATCGGCCTGCCTGTACGCGGCCACTCCAGTCCTGATGCTTTCATAGGAGCTATAATAGGATATATTAGGTTTATATTTAGGAAAGGACATCCTACAAGTTTTTGCCTTTGTGTCTTACTCAAGATCTCATTACAGGGGCAGTAAACACAACAAAGAGGAATTGACTTAGAAAATGAACAAAATCTAAGGAGTGTGTTCTCCTTTCAACATAACTACTCCCTGCACCAATGTTTCTGACCAAGACTGGAAATCTTATTGAGGGGGAACATCCTGGTTCAAGGGCAACAAAGTATGGGCATTCAACAGAAATGCGGAGCGCAAGAACAGCCCTCAAAAAGTAGGCCTCACTTTAAAGAGCCATGGGCTCTGCTAAATGCTCCCAATAAACCGCGATGAGATGACGCTCAGGGGGACACCCCAGTTTCTTCAGATGCCATTATCTTTGGTAAAATGTGTTGGGTTTTAGAATTATATTTATTGTCCTTATGTGCTTGATAATATTGAATCATGATGGTTAGCGCTGGAGTTCCTCTTGATCTGTTGCTTTTGTTTCTGCTGGCAGTGGAGTCCACCGTGGGGACTTCTGATTTTGTGGATAGTCAGGTACAGAGTGGGGGGAGGTCAGGTTTATCTAGGGGGCCTCCGATTAAGGCAACAAGCCTGTAGGCTGATTGTCTTCTTCTGTTGTTGATGCATCTAAGAGATTTGGGACCATCACAGTTTCCCAGGGCAGGCAATCTGTGGAATGTTTTACAGTAGAGTGAATTGTTTCTCGAAATATATAAATCGATAGAGTAAAAAGTATTGAACAGTGGTTGTAATTCCCTTGAATTTGGTGCAGTTGTCCTTTTCTAAATTATAATAGTGATTGTAAGGAAGCAAGACTTTAGTTGTGTGGTTTGCACTAGTAATGGGCCACCTTCACCCCTTCACTGGGAACCAAAGACCCCATTGCAGTGCTTCACTCTCTCACGGTACGGAAGCAGATCAGTCCAAGGGAGCTGGTGTGGGCTAGTAATCACATCCTCTGGCACGCATTAACAACACTCAATGAATGATTGTCCAGTCTGTGCTTTTTCTTTAGAAAAGGAAAATTACATTTATTACGCAGTTGCTATTTAATACTACGCAGGAATTTACAAATATACAGAAGGCTGGTAGAAATACCTTTGGCAACATCACATTTGACCCCCAACGGGTCATCACCCCAACCTCCCCATGTACAGTACAGTGCATAACCATATGGGGTGGTGTCACTTTACATCAGGTCAGTGTTACTACACTTCAAGACCAGAATCACATGTCATAATATATCTTTCAATCACTGACTTCAGCAACCATACTCTACGTACATTCATTATAAGTAATAATGCATCACAGCCATGTGCACACATTACAATGAATAAAGCATTATGGTCTTTCTGGAAATATCATTACTGTCGGGAACACAGCACCTTTAAGTGAAGCATGTTTGAAACTGTCTGCAATACAACACACTTCAATAAATCATTGTGAATAACACGTTATCTGAACATTAACCATTCATTTGTGTCTTCTGAAATGCTATTAAGCCACATAAACTGCAACCATAGAAACCGCCCCTAGAAAGTACTGCACTCCCAGCTGTAGAGCCAACGTTCTAGCCTTGGGAGTGATTAAAACTAACAGAAACACTACGGGTTATCATCCTTTCTTTGCCCATTCAAACTTAGGGTTGGTACTTTTTACACATTTCCTTGGTGGGAGCTGCTGCACTCCTACAGCCCCCCACGCTGTTTTTTTCTCAGTTGGTGGTGCCTCCTGCCAACCTGGGGACATCACATTAGTATCCGCTTTGTACTTGGAGATACCCTGGAGGGCATTATGGGGTGCTCCCTCATAGGCACATGAATTTTTAATGATCGTTCAGGCCGAATTCTTCTTGAGGTTGCCGCATGGCCTCGCGCCACCTTCCTTCTTTGCCTTTTTTTTTTCCTGGGGGTGTACGGTACCACCCAGTCACCCCGCATGCCTCTAGTTGTCAGGGGCAGCTGTGGAACCCACCTCCAGCTGCCCCGGTTGGCAACCCTTCCTGCCAGCCTTCTCCTCTGGATCTGTGGGAGCAGGCAGCTCTTCTCCCCTTCTTCGGTGGAGGCCACCCCGCTCTCCCCAGACACGAGCACGGGGAGCAGGGGATAGACTGCTAAGCACCTTCCCTGTCAGCGCTGTACCTAAAATCATTGATGAGCTCAAGCAAGTGTGCAGTGCACAATCTTTCCTATTACTTGCTCAATTGCGTCTAATGCATGTGTCGTTAACAGCATGACATGATTGGAATAAGGTGAATTAAAAAGGCATACGTTCTGGCGCATTGAAGACTTTAGATTATTGAAGCCTATCGCTTTAGCTGCCTGCAGGGATATAAAGTATTCTAAAGTAGTTTCACGGGTCATTGGCCCAAGAGCTTTTTGACCCAACTCAGTCTAACTATCACCTGAGGAATGGACTACACCACTGTGAGTAGCTGTGAGATCTGTAGGGTGTGGCTCAGAGATATAGCTAGAGGTTACAGTCTTATCACAGGATTGTGAATACAGGAAGTCATTAGAGGCCCGCCCAATCCCCTATATGCTGAAGGAGAAGCACTTGGACATAGGGTCAATGGTTTCCTTTCTCAGTCCATAATTTCTTCTCTTCCTGTTTAATTGCTGCGTGTTCCCTCTCATACCTAAATTACTTCATAGTCCGAAGGGCATTAGTCAGACTGGATGAGCCATGAAACAGGCGTGCAGGGAAGCATGCCTCTAAGTAAGTACATTTATCTATCTGATCCGAAACTGCCTTACTGAGGTTTAGAAAAGAGCTGAAAGCGTGATCATTTGTTTTGATGAGAGCAGGGTATCCCACATGAACTGGCATCACTCAGTGTCCATCTATTAATCAATGCTGGATTGGATATGTTTTCAACCTATATATACTGACACTTAACTCCACAACGTCCTGGATAGTGATAAGAGACTTCTGGAGAATGGATGTAGGGCTTTATAAGTAACCATGCATAAATAAATAAATAAATAAATACACAAATAAATACGTTATTTTCCTTGCATTCAGGAAGTCTGGGAGATACTCTTTGGAAGTCTAGAGCAGGACTGTTGGACTTCAATCCCTCTGTTTTTGCTGACTTCGTTTTTTCTAGCCTTAGGACTCTGCACACATTACCACTGCTAGCCTTGTGCTTTCACCTTATGACATGGTAGAATTGGTGTTAATTTACTTGTAAGTCCCTAGTAAAGTGGTACTTCCTGTACCCAGGGCCTGGAAATTAAATACTACTAGTAGGCCTGCAGCACTGATTGTGCCACCCACTTCAACAATCCTTCAAACATGTCTCAGGCCTGCCATTGCAGCTTGTGTGTGCCGTCTAAACTGCTGTTTCGACCTGCCATGCCTAAACCTTCCTTTTTAATACATACAATTCATTCCTAGGGTAGGCCACAAAGAGCCTGGTGGGCAGGGTGCAATGTATTTAAAAAGTTGAACATGCACTTTTAACTTTTACATGTCCTGGTAGTAAACAAACTCTTAAATTTGTTTTTCACTACTGCAAGGCCTACCTCTGCCATAGCATAACATGCAGCTACCTTATTACAGTTAATCAGTGATAACCTTCAATTGGGAGCAGGTAGGAATGTTGAATATTGTGTCAAAGGAATTGTAATTTAAAATCGTATTGAATGGTAACGTCGGACTTTAAATCACAATTCTGAATATCCCACTTTTAGAAAGTTAGAATTTTCTTGCTCTAACCATTTGGTGCCTGCTCCTGGGTCACATGACTAGGTGCAGTTGGCAGTTGGTCTTTGTGTATGACTACCAGACAGTAAGACAAAAATACATAGAATTAGTGTTGGCAGGGTGGGCCATCTCTGTTAGGTTGAGGGGGAGGAGCGTTCACCTACCACACTTGCACCTCACAATGACTCTGCCTCAGCACACTGACAAAGGGTTTCACACCAGTCGTTTGTGCCCAAAGACAAACTGGGGCCAGTAATTTGAGGTAAGGTTGCTTTAAATGTGTAGGTTCTATGTGATCTTGCATAAGAACGTTTACTATGTCATGCTCCTGTAGGGAAGGTTCTGGGCTTATTGTGTTTTGAATGTTCCGGAACAGTTACTTTGAGGGACCTGGCCCAAGCGGTCACCGCTCCTTTCATCTATTTGCTTTCTCCCTCTCTAATCTTGCCCCCACTCCAAACCCTCAATCCCGCTTGTTCTCTCTGTCTCTTGAAGCCTCCTAGTGCCTCCTGAACTCAGCCTTGGGGAGCTGGGGAAGGCGACAGAGGCTCCTGCAAAGGTCCTTGGCTTTCAAAGTGGCCTCCAAGTGCTCCAGCATTAACTCTGCACTGGTACATGTAGTAAACTTATGCTCCTCGCAACATGGCCACCTTTGGTCATTAGACCTTTCTCTATGTTCTCACCTCTTAAGCCTCCCAGAATACCTGTGTGCATTCTACTTTGTACTTGAATGTTCCACACTTCTAAGTTGATGGTCTGGTCAGCTGCCGAGGTGTAGTGCTCTGCTGTGTCTTAATAAATCTATCTTGTAACTTAACTAGAAGTATCTTGTGATCCATCTACATTCATTTACAACATTTTGGCGACAAGGGTGGGATGACTACTATTCTGTACTGAGTGAACAGTGCTAAAAAGACATTTGCAACAAACAACAAAACAATTTGGTCAGGATTTACTAAGGTTTTGACGCTAAATGAGCAATTCATTGCACCAATTTACTTACCATTATAAAAGTCTGCGGGAATAGCACAAAATTGCACAGTACCAGGATCAGACTCGGTTACCTAATCAGACTGCTAAACAAGTGACACTCATTTACAAATCAGGGCTGTTTTGAACTTGTAATGACCTGCTGTTTTCAACCTTGAAAAGAAGGATGAGAACAAACTGAGTTTTTACCTATGGTTAATTTGTAAAAAAAAAACATAAATATCGGGGCTCTCGTCAGGAGGCAGCTTGCACCACCTCATTTCTTCTGTTAGCGTCGCCTAAAACCGATCCAACTACTAGCCATAAAATTGTGGAGAGGATGTGGTGTAATGGCCAGAGCTGCCGACTTCGCAGCTGGGGAACCAGGTTTGAGTCTGGGCATCCGCTCAACATCCTGTAAATCACTTAATCTCCCCATGCCTACCATGAATGTATGTGTCCTTAACTGATGCCCATGTAAAGCCCCACTGTTGATGATTAAGTGCCGGTGCTGAGCACTGGGACAACCAGCTCAAATTAAGCACTGTTTTTTACAGATTTCTGTCCCTGGTAAAGCATGCTCACATAAAAAGGTATTCGTAACATCCCAAAACTGCAAGTTTGATAATGCACAGTAGCAGGGAGTGCAAGTTCTTTCGCTGAAGAGTGTTACCCTACAGTAAATGGACAATTACTTCTCAGCAGGGGGGAAACACAGGCCCCCGCAGCCTCTGCAGTGCGGGGGGCCCCCGAGCTGCAGGGGGCCCCTTCAGCACAATACTCAGACCCAAGAGCTCCGTATTAGACCTGGAGAGGGGCCCCTCCATGTTCGTAGCAGGGGGGCTACCCTCAACTTTCATTATGCCCCGGCTTCTCAGTAGCTAATTAATGGGGAATCCACCGTGCTCCTCGTCTGTGGTTAGTACTTGAAGGCGCGACAAGCTCACAAGACCAGCTCGGATCCGCAGATCCAGCCCACGGCGCCGCTCCACGGAGTAACACTGACTGAGTGCTTCCGCCAGAGTGATGTGCGCGTGGGCGGGCTGTCACAACATGAAAGAGTCTTGAACAGAGACAAAGATTTACATCTGTTCAGCTGAAAGCAGATTAATGACAGACGGGAAATGTTTCCCATAACTGGGTAATGCAATAATGTCAGGCTCACGCTGTGATGTGCAGCAGCACTGGGGAGCTGGGAGTTATAACTTGCCTCACAGGGAAGTTGGGGTGTAACAAGGGCCAGAGCGATACACGGGAAAATGTATGACTTTGTGGTGGTACAAGCCAAGAAAATGCCCCTTCCCATCCATTTTGGGGTGAAAAAAGATATACATAATTAGGATGGCATGCAGATGGCAGTGTTAACATGATACATGAGATAAAATACCAAGTTACCAAGGAGGGCAGCAGCAATATAGAGGAGCAAGGTCAAAGGCTGAGTTCTTTTATAAGGTCATGGAACTCCAAGGTGACTTGCAATATTCTTAAAATGCATAACAGGGTACTCTATTCCTTAAAATACATGATCGACCAATCACCTTTCCCACAAAAAGGTAGCTTGGAATGTGTAGAAACATCCAGAGAGATTCTATATTTTCTATAATTACCTAAGACCTGAAGTGTTTCCCAAAGAACAACTAATAGGTATCATGATGTGAAGTCTGGTGTAGGCTTTCAGTGTGTACGGTTCATGGGACCCCTCCCCTTTTATACTGACAGATAAGAACTAATTTGTCTTCCAATGGATGCCAAATGTTTTAATTTAAGCATCTGTATTCTTTAATTATCTTTTCTCTCCCAGGTAGAAATGTTAGTTCTCTTTATCCATCTAACCTAGAAAATAAAATAATGTATTTTCTTTCAGACTGCAGAACCAGGTAACAGTGCTGACCTGAAAGGCAGTAATGGCCCTGTGTTTGAGTAACGCACACAGCAGAGAAGCGGGCGAAGGGGGGAAGCAAAAATTGAGAGCACACACCTGAAACTAGGGAGAATCCTCTCAGTTTTTGATAAAGCCCACAGTCTGCAGAGAGAGGTCTGCCTGCTGATTGGCAAATCAAAGAGGCAGGCAGTACCAGGGAGAGTCTACAACTCAAGATACAAGTTTTCAGGCAACTTTGAAAGAGGTTGAGATTGAAGATTGATTAAAACTCAACAGAAAGAGTATTCCAAAGGTGTGCAGCGTGAAACGAGAAGGACCCAATGGCAACTGAAATAATCAGAAGCTTGCATCAGATGGACTCAGGAGCCTGTCTGATTCAGGTGATAGTAAAGACCCTCTTTAAACAAGGGCTATTGATTGAAATCAACATATTTATGCACAGGAACCCAACGAAGAGGTCTGATATCCATGGAAACATACCACCTGAGCTTCAGTCACATCAACTTGGGAACAGTTACCATTTCCACAGTGCTGAAGACCCTTTACCAACTAGCCAAGTATCTACAGAACTGAAGAAATAGACCACTTCAGCCTTGAACAGGGAAGCTTCTAAAGTCTATCCTGGAGGTACTGAAAGACGCTCATGATTTTGTAACTGTCATTCAAATAAATGCATCTTAGGAGCTGCTACACTCAACTGCAAGACCAAACTAGTGTCTCCACACTGAAATGACACCTTTCTTCACCTTATCATCTATGCCTTTTCTTGAAGCCATCCCATGTACCCAAGCACATCTATGGAGAGCTCATCCTTTTGGTCTTTCGGCTGCATACCTTCATCTTCCTATCAATCCGCTTCCTAATGAACTAACCTCCCTCCTTTTGTGTTTCCCACCACTAACTTAACAGTTTGGCTGGTTGGCCTGTCAATCACTAGCTTTTTGCTCTCCTGAGCACATTGGGATGATCAGGTTTATAGTGTGCGTTTTAGAAATGGCTTATACAGAATAACAAATCGGCGTATCTCACTTGCATAGTCTAAATCCTGAAAAAGACATGGTGTGAGCAAAGACCAAATATGGAATGATCTACAGTAAAATGTAAAACGTTAAAAGACTGAGTTTACCGCTGCTGAGAAGTATGAGGTCCAGGAAGTGAACAGGTTAGGGCAAGGAGGTGACACAGGGAAAAAACAGATCAGAGTATGGGTGAGTATGGGTGCAATGTGAAGAATTTATTTGAGAGAATGACCATTATTTTGTTGAGAGTCATCAAGGCATCACTAGTGTACTGTTTTTAAAACAAAGGTACTATTGCTAGGAGAAACGGGAAGCAGCAAAGGTATTTATGAGAGATCTGCATATTTCTAAGACTTAAAACTCTAGTGAATTAATAAAATTGTTGGCTAGGAGTAAATGCATGCTAAAAATGACTGGGGTGAAAGCAGATTCCTGTGGCTCTCCTTCGCTTAAGGAGCTAAAGAAACACAAAAAGGGACGCAAGAAGATAGCCGAAGTCCACCATTCCAAGAACCAACTAAATCAAGGCTAGGCCTTGTGTCTAGTGCATATATGTGTCAGATGGTTGACTTAAGATATAGTGATCACCTGTATCGATATCTGTTGAACTTTGGAGTTAAAGGACCCCGTGGCATCCGAATCGGTGTCTCTCCATGCCCTTCAAAAGCACGTCTAAGTAAAGCCTAGTTCGTAACGCAGTGGAGTAATACCAAATCAAGAACGATACGTACATCTGTTGTCATTTCTGAAAGATGGTAGCTGTGAAATAATGGAACATGTATATCATAGGTTGATGCACCTGCTGCTCGGAACATGTATTATACGTGAGTTATAACTTGGAATTGAATGTCACACCTATTGTACATGATGTATTCCACCCTGTTTCTCACTCCCCTTCTACTTCATACTAACACTTGGATTGATCATCAGACAAAACGACAACATCATGCGGGGCGATGGTCTTGGTATTTTCATTTACAGATCCCTCTCCTACTCACTCCACAACCCAGGCTCAACCCTTCTTTAGACCATAACCATGACAGTAATTTGTTGTAAGGTTGCTTTAAATGTGTAAGTTCTATCTGATGTTTCATAAGAATGTTTACTATGTCATTCTTCTGTAGAGAAAGTTCTAGACTTATTTTGTGTTGAATGTTCTGAAACAGTTACACCGTGGGGCCTGGCCAGAGCAGTCACCAGGCTTGATGCTACATTAGAACATTCAAATGTTGGGTGCTCCATTAAAGACAGTGGAGTGCTCCAGGCTTCTAATGTCCGGTAGAAGCCCGGAGCATCAACATTGCAATGTTTGTTCACAGCTGCTGCTGTGATAAAAAGGCATCACAGAGCTAGAGGGGGTTTCAACCCCCTGAGGCTCCGCGGGGCCTTTATCTTACAAATTAGAACATTCTGTCCTCTAGGGGAGGAATGTTCTAATAGCCTTAGAACCTTCCTTTGCAGGCTCTACCGACCATTAAAGGCCAGCTCCATTGTATAAGGACCTTGCTTAGGTCCCGGGCCTTTAACGCTGGAGCAGGCCTTTAATGGCCGGTAGAGCCCGCTACGGAGAGCTCCAAGGCTATATAAAACTTAATTTTCAAGCCAGATTCCAGTGTTTCTGGACCTCCATTACAACTTAATGGCCTCTGTCAGGCTCCCTTTTTTAACTTGTTTAGCAGTTATGAACTCAATGCTTCATACAGTACTCCTCCTCCCGCCCGGACCTCCTGAGGCTCTGCGGTAACTTGAACCCCTGGCAAAAAAGAAATGCCTACAGATTCCACTGTTCTACCAACCTCTTTCTGACCTCTATGTATACAATGCAGTGCACACTGTCATACGCACAGGTATGAAGGATCGGGTTAATAAACAAAGAAAAAGAAGAATTATGCACAAATAGATATCCAGGCAAAAAATTGTGATAAAAGCTGAATTACGGTCATACAGCCAGTTATAAAATATCAAAGTAACGGAATAAGAAACTGCGTTTTTGCAGATTTTTTTGCAACTTTATCAGAGTAATTACAAGTGATCTTCATTTAATTTATGCTCAACACAATGTTAGTGACACGGGTGACATTCAAAGGCCAAGCAGTATTTCAGAAGGGCTAAAGGGCAGTTAAAAATGTACAAGTACCATCCCTTACACTTCATCCAGAAATGAAACTGGATGTGACATCCAATTATTCCTTTGATTTAACCGGAAATTACAAGGTGAGTGGGAAGTTAATTTCAAGGAAATTCAAGGTCAATATATCTTTACCTCATCTTCTCTCAAGCTTCATCCTCAGAAAATGCCCTTCACAGCCAACTCTCCTCCTGCAGGAAACACCACAGCTCTGCCCGGCCATACTGCCAGTGACTTTGGGCGGATTTTGAGTTCGATGGACTGATTACTCAGTCAAAACTGTGGAGAATGTCCCATCCTCCAAATCTATGGTTTACCACACTCAGTGTCAGGGGAAACACTTATGTTTCCGACGGCAGAGCACATGCTGGTGAAAATCTTTGACCTACGACCCATTGGACATTGGGTTGTTGGTCAAGGTATCTCAGACAATATGCCGTATTTTGAGCACATTTTCCGATATACTTTTTTCTTGTTCATAACCACCAGGGGAAGTCTAGTGGTAGTCATAGAAATAACCCCTGGGAGAAAGCTCCCCGCATGTCGGACATTTGTTTTTTGTGCTTAAATGGCAAACTCTTGCTTTAGGAGCTTGGTTTTGGGAAGACAAAAATTCTGCTTCACAGGCGCATTAAAAATCACACTAGCTCAGCAAAGCAAAGTTTCAGGGCCATCAGTGACGCTGTAGTGACAAATGGAGTCTCTGCTGAAGGCATAGAAACCTCCACCTACCTGGTGGAGATCTCCAACTCTAGAGACCAATATTTCTCCGGGCCAACATTTACCTGGCGGATTGGCGGACCAACTGGTTATCATAGTCTAAATTAGGCCCGTTGAGTCCTAGTAGTATTCCATAAACTTCATCATTAGAATCCGGCTTGAGACTGTCCTTCAAATTCATACTTCTTCTCTTCTCATGACCTACTCTACCCAACTTTACTGCATCTCTTTTACAGAATGAATATGTACACGCCAATCTGCAAACCCATTGCGAGCTTCTCCTGACCTCTTCAAACGTGTCACTAATATATCTTCTAATCCTATTGTCTTTGGTCTTGGGCTCACGCAACTCCATCTTCCATCACTCCCTTTCCCTCATGCTTTAAAACTATGATTGTTCCTCCCCATCGAACCATTGCTCAAAACGTCAACCTTCTTTTTGCTCTTTGGGTGTAGATGGTGTTTAACTGGATCCCCTATTACAGCTCTTCTTTGAAGCTACTGAATTCACAACATTCTAGATTTTGTCAACTTCGCTCTACAACAACGGGGAAACAGCTATTTCAAAGTGGCTGTTTACCCACATACCATTACAACGCCAGTGTTACCACGCATGCGTTGTAAAAACGCGTAGTCATTACTACGCATTGTTTTACAATGCATATGATTTTACCACGAATGCCTTTACAAAGAATTTCATTGTAAAGGTACGTATGGTAAAAGCACATATGTTGTAAAAAAATATAGGTGATCCACATCGTTGTGAGGAAACAGAGGCTCTTCCGTTTCCTCACAACAACGTACACCGCCCGTCAGACAACCGCAGGAACCAGGAGGGGCGAGAGGAACCACGAGGAGAGAGAGGTAAGGGGGATTGGGTCTGGGGTGGGGGTTACTTTTTTAGGGTAAAAGGGGGTCGGGTGGGGGTGTGTCGTGTAGGGTACTATTTTAGGGTTTAGGGTAGGGTCGGGGGCATGCAGGGTAGTGTTTTACGGTAGGGAGAGGACTGGGTGTTGGGGGAGAGTCGTACAGGGGTAGTGTTTTAGGGTTTAGGGTAGAGTCGGGGTCATGCAGGGTTGTGTTTTAGTGTAAGGAGAGGACTGGGGTTCGGGGAGTGTCGTGCAGGAGAAGTGTTGTAGGGTTTAGGGTAGAGTCGGGGGGTCGTGCAGGGTAGTGTTTTAGGGTTTAGGGTAGGGTTGGGTGGTCGTGCAGGGTTGCGCTTTAGGGTAGGGAGAGGACGGGGGGTCGAGGGGAGGGTCGTGCATGGGTAGTGTTTTAGGGTTTATGGTAGGGTCAGGGGCATCGTCATGCAGGGTAGTGTTTTAGCGTAAGGAGAGGACTAGGGGTCAGGTGGAGGGTTGTGCAGGGCAGTATTTTAGGGTTTAGAGTAGGGTCGGGGGTTGTGTAGGGTAGTGTTTTAGGGTAGGGAAAGGACTAGGGGTTGGGAAGGGTCGTGCACGGGTGGTGTTTTAGGGTAGGGAAAGGATCGGGGGTCATGCAGGGGTAGTGATTTCGGGTTTAGGGTAGGGAAAGGATTGGGGCTCGGGGGGTCGTGCAGGGGTACTAAATTAGGGTTTAGGGTAGGGCAGGGTAGTGTAACTTACCTTAGATACTTTTACCAAGAGTATACCTTTACCACGCATGCCTTTGCATTGTATTATGGCATGCACAGTAAAGGCATATTCGTGGTAAAAGTATGCGTTGTAATGGTAGGTCGTGGTGAATGACACCCACGTTGTAATGACATGCGTCGTATTAGTACGCGTTGGAACGTGTCATATTCACAGCAATCTTTAATGTTTTCTTACCTCCACAGACTACATCTGCATATCTTTCATTTGTATTCCCTTGGCCTTCTCTGTCACCATGTCCACATTGATGACCGAATGTTCCTAGAGAGCCACACATCTGTAGCCAGTGCACCTCCACTGTAATGCCTGCATTATATCATTTGACTATAGTACTTTATCCGCCACATGGACCACCCCACTACATTTTAAGGGGCATACAGATGAATAGACATGAATACAAGTATCATAATTATACTGGTACCATTATATAATGGAAAGGGATGTAATGGATACAATTAAATTGTAGATCAATATTATTCACCTCAATATAGTGTTCTACATCTTTCTAGACACTTACATATAAATGCTTAGAGAGGTTTTCTTCCTTTCTTTCTGGATGAATGTTCATGATCTCTGGCTGTTCTTAGCTATAACCATATCTATTGACGATGACCCCAATAAATTCCTAGCATCTCTTCTCTGTTTTCCACTACATCACCTCCTCCAGTGACATCCTGCCCTGCTATGGTTTTGTGGCACAAAGAAGTCACATACCCTCTTCTCCCTCCTTTCCTAATGACCATTTTACAATTCAAAATCTGTGTCAAAGCCATGAGACATCCGATGGTTCTCTGCTTCTTAATGCTCAGCTCTTCTAAGCTGGATATTATGAATGTCCCTGCCTTCCCGACTCCCACAACCGTCTACTCACCTATCACCTTCCCCATGGACATCTTCACATTCTTTCGATTTTAATACAAATGTGACCTTTTGCACTACTGTGGCGGCCAGGTTATAGGTGCACAAAATCAGAAAAATCTGCTGTGCCTTCTACTCCAGGACATGGCATCCTTCATCAAGTGTTTTCAGTACGGGGGTCCATTGAAATATCTTATCAGTGGACTCTCATGTATGCATCCTCTGCCCTCAACAAAATGATCAACTTTATTGTGGCCAACTTAGTGCATGCCACATCTTACCAGCACCAAGCAGATTGGCTGGCTACCAAATATAGGGGGCTGTAAAAGTTACTCACTCTGCTATTCACCACTATTTTGATAGTTTTGCTACATCTGTCTCGATTAATCGCTCACAGCACCTCACCAGGCTCGTTATGCCCTACCAAACCTTTACGTGATAACAGCACACAAGCCATCATGAGATCCCTCAAGATCCAGATCGTTGGTACAGTTTGGACCTCTCTTCTGGAATGCCCACCGTAGCCAACTTGTAGGATTAAAGTCTATGAATGGAACCTGTTATTTTCTTTATTTATTCTATGAGGGCTGTTTATGTGGAGGAGACCGTGTCCTACAAGGGTCGTGCCGGCTTAATGTAGAGCACAACATTAAGTACCATCGCCTGCTGGTTAGAGACAAAAGGCAGGTAGTACATAAGTCATCATAGGCTGGTCATCATCAGAGGAAAATAATTACTTTCATAGACTGAATGGTGTCCCCGGGGTCTGAGATCCATCAATATTTTCTGTGTGGATCAACAATTAGTACCTATAGTGAATCGTGTTGCCAGTGAGGTGTAGAGCGGGAAAGGGGCGCTGGAGGAGAGGACGCATGCGATGTAGGTTCATAAGGTAAGATGGAGAGGGGCAGGGATCTCATCCACAGGGGCAGTGTGAACAGATGTGTGTTCAGGGCCTGTCTCAAGGCATTCAGGGGGGGACCTGAAGTTGAAAATAATGGTTGTATGTTCTTTCTTGAGTTTCAGGGAATGAACTTCTGTGGCATGGGCATCTAGCCTCAATGGGCACAGAATGATGACCTAATGGATGCTTATTCACCAATGTGCAACGGTAACAGACATTTCTGCACCAACAAAGGCATACTATCGAATGACCTCATCTTCCACACCAAAAAACGTGTACAGTGGAGGAACACCTTCTACCCCATGCTTCGAATCTCCAATACCAAAAAAAACCCTCATGCCCTCAAACTTCTGCAAGGCAAATGCCACCATATCCATATACAATAATGGTAATATCCTCATACAAGCTTCTAATAGCAATCTAGCACTCATAGACAAGATCTTTCCTACTCTTAATAGAGCAGCGAACAGCAAGACAAATTCACTCCCCGACACGACTCCTCCCATTTATCCGGATGACACGCAACCTCTGCTAATTAATCCATTAACGACATCAAGGGATCCTATATCTCGCCACTCCCCCAGTGACCCCTACAAGCCCCTCACAACTGACTCAACCACACCAGAGCCCCCGGATCCAGCTCGGACAGACATAAACTTAGATATCGACCATCCTAATGCAGGCACACACCTGATTCACCTGCCGACCAATGGAGAATGCACCAACCGAAACTCCACTCCTGACATCCCAATCGCCCAACCAGCAGGTGAGCTATCTGACAAATCTCCACTTGACTCGACATTTACCCTGATCCCTGGTCATCCCCTAACTCCTTTGATGCCTTACCCGCTCTTCCAAACTCAACACTCAGCGACCATACCCCCTTCACATGCAGCAGCCCCTTTCATGCTATCACCTCTTAAGGCCATCCCTGACATCTACTATGACCCATCAACAACCCTCCTTACTCAACTAACCCCATCAAAAACTAATGATGGTATCCCCACTCAACTTGCTTTCCAAATCTCAACGCAACCAGGCCATACTGGAGGACCTACCACTATAAGGGAACACACGCCCACACACTTAACTAAGTGTCCTAACCAGGACTGGACCGCTCAATTCAACGAGTTAACCATAGGCCTAGCCCATCTCAAGGAGGAAATGCATAATCTATCATCAATCACCAATGAACTACAAAACTCTAATAAAGCAACTTGCGCCACTGTGAACCGAATTAGTCAGCAAACCAGCAGATACTTCACCACGATTCCTCACCCAGACTATACAAGACGGAGTAAAATACCCTCCCCCGATGACCCGGATCGTCCTACGAGGGCAATGGAGGGACTATCTGACAATGACTTACATGACCTTCTCATATCATACACCAGCCATAATGACAGCAGTAAACCTCTAGGTGGCAATATCCAATTCATCTGACCCAACCCCTACAGAGAACCCACTCACAACGACAGATCCATAATTAGGGAAAACCTCACAAAGGTCAACATAATGCAGTCTACCTTCACTCACTCGATTAGCAAACTAAAGTGTGCACTAATCAATTGCAGATCGTCTAACAAACATGCGGCAGTCATTTATGATCTCATCCTCTCTAATGACCTGGACATCATCATCCTCACTAAAACATGGCTAAATAGTTCACAAAAGGATTGTCAGGGCAAGATTTGTTTCCTGTATTTTTTATGGAAACATTCCAATCACACATTGGTACATTTTGTAGCGTATTTATAATGATGTTGTCACTCTATCCGTGATAGTGAGTGGAAGAACAGCCAACATGTGTTTCACCCCTTTACACGGCCATCTGGCCTGGGGCTTCCTTAGGGCGGTTTGAAAGGTTAAATTGTAGATCAGGTCATCTTGGTCAATTGGATTTCCTAAGAATTCTCTAAATTTCAGGCATAATGCCACTTCGGGAGGTTGCAGTCAGTCGATGTGGCTAAATAGTTCCTCTGCTCCCATCCTTGACCTACTGGTTCCCCCTAGTCATGATATATTTCACCTTGATAGAACTGCGAAACCTGGAGGTGAGTTAGCCTGCATCTATCGAAACACAATCACAGTTAATCAAGCAGACTCCATCTCCTTATCCACCTGTGAATATCTCTGCACCAACATCTCTGATGACAAGGGCAACATCTGCAAACTCCACATAGTATACCACCCCCCGGGTGACAATCTGAAGTTCGTTCATTGATGAACTAATGGAAGTCATTACAGCCAACGACAACTCACAAGTGCCGCAGATTTTTCTGGGAGACTTCAATCTCCCTTGGAACAATACTGGCGATCATGATGTAAGCGGTCTCAAATCCTTTCTGTTAGACCAGGATCTGTCCCAATTCTGTGACAGCCCAACCCACAACAAGGGGGAGACATTAGACCTCATCATAGCGAAAACAAACACTATATCACTAGAATCCATCCCCCCATGTGACTGGACTGATCACTACAGCATCTTCTTCTCCATCAACAGTGAGGTAACTCCAAACGAAGCCAACCTACAATAACAAAACAATGGAAAAGGAATATCCAAAATATTAATCCCAACGCCTTGGTAGCCCAATGCAATTCCGCCCTGAAATCAGCACCCTCCACTGATCACCTATTCCAACTTAGAGCGCTGAGAAACACTTACAACAGAAAAATCTTAAAAGCTAAAGCAGACTTCTTCAAAACACAGCTGAGCCAAGCCATTAACCGTCCCAAAAAACTATTCGAAATCGTAAAACAACAATCGCGTAACACTCCAAAGGTGGTGTAGCTAAGCAACCCAGCTACCCCTAACTGCGACGAGCTAGCCAAATTCTTCCTAGAAAAGACTAGAACCATTGAAAATGACATTCAATCCAAGAAAGAACCCCAACAAACTACTGACCATGAGTCTATTCTTTACACACAGATCAAGGACCTTTTTAGCTTTCCGATTGAAGCTCCAAAAAACAATGCCAACTGGCACTCCTTCTCACCCATCCCGGAACACGAAATCTATAGCACCCTGCTAGCGATCAACCCTGCCAATCATTTCTCTGATCCCCAACCCCCACCTGTATTCAAAATTATAAAGACCTCTATTCTACCCCTATGGGCTAAAACTGTTAACGCCTCTCTGAGGCAAGGCTCCATACCTGACTGCCTTAAAATAGGGCAGGTCACACCTATACTAAAGAAAGCCAATTCCCTCTCCACAGACCTCAACAACTATCGCCCCATATCCAACAGCCCCAATCTGGCGAAACTATTGGAAAAATGTGTACAAATTCAACTCTGCAACCACATCGAGAACTTCAACCTCCTTGATAAACACCAATCCGGCTTCTGTCAAGGCCACAGTACCGAATCAGCACTCACCCACATAATGGATGACATTCTAAAAATGTTAGATCATAACGAATCGTGCCTATTGATACTTCTTGACCTATCTTCCGCTTTCGACACGGTTAAACACGACAATCTACTATCCCAACTTGAAAGAAGGATGGGCCTAACCGGTCCAGTGTTACAATGGTTCACCTCCTTGCTAAGCAACAGAACTTAAAGAATCAAGATGAAGCAAGCATTCTCTCAACCATCCATGGTCACCCTAGGAGTTCCACAGGGATCAGCATTATCACCAATGCTTTTAATCTACTCATGGAACCCCTCGCTAATGCGCTGAATTCTGCAAACATTCTATATCACCTATACACGGACGACACAACTATATATGAAAATCTCCTCACCAGATGACTTCATCTCCCTCAACGCCATTCTTCATGATAGCCAAAGTTGGCTCAATGGCAACCACCTCATGCTCAACACCAAGAAAACTGAATTCCTCCTCATCTCTCCTTCCAATCACACACCCAAGATAGACTTATGGCTGAAGCATCTAACTTCAGCATGCAGCCACTGTATGTATACCAACATGTGACACCTGGAGAAGTGTGGCTCAATGATTAGAGCGGCAGACCCTGATGCAGAGGTCTAGCCTGGGACCAGGGTTCAATTCCCCGCCTCGGCGGGTCTTGTGCTCAAAAATTCCACAAACCTGATAATTCTCGGCTCGGTGCCTATTCCAATCATGGAGTCCCACTCTGGGCAATAGCTTGCTTAATCTTTACATCGACCCCCACAACGCTAAGGATGCCTGGCCTCCACCTTGGGGGTGCCCAGGAGTGGACGCCTCACAGGGAAAGCCAGGATGGGTTCCACAGCGGTATTCGTACAAGCGCCTTGAGACCCTTGCGGGTGAGTAGTGTGCTATACAAGTATCAAATTTACATTTACACTAGAAGCGTTCCATGACTGACTCGGGGTAGGTCATGTCCCAGCATACATGTATGTGTTCAGCATGCAGACACTGTAGATATGCGTCCATGTGACCCCTGTGTGCCTCGGTGTTTACTAGAAGCATTACACAGCTGAATCAGGGGGGCTCATGGCACAGCATACACATGTAGGTGTTCTGCATGCAACCACTGTATGTATACCAACATGTGACACCTGTGTGCCTCGGTTGCACACTAGAAGTATTCCACGGCTGACTCGGAGTAGGTCATGGCACAGCATACATGTATGTGTTTAGCATGCAGCCACTGTAGATATGCGTCCATGTGACCCCTGTGTGCCTCGGTGTACACTAGAAGCATTACACAGCTGGCTCAGGTTGGCACATAACATAGCGTCATGCGTTCAGCATGCACCCGCCAGGGGGTGGCTTCTTGGTGCTGCCCTGCATGGGCCCGACCCCTTTTCCTGTTCCAAGAATAGATGTCCGGCCTCTCGCTCTTCCCTAGACATCCCAACAGTGTCCCAACATTCCCCTCACCTCCCTGCCCCCATCGGGACCCCAGTATGTGCAAACACCGGACAGAGAGCAGCACGGCAGAGTGCATGGGTCCTTACCTTCATGGTGGGAGGTGCGGTCAGAGGCGGGGAGTCGGGCCGATCTGGAGGGGTCACATCGGCGCTGTTCGACAGCTCCTGCTTCCTGCAAAAGAGAGGCATTCACGTGAAACCGGCTTCAATAGACAACCTCGCTTCCCTCCGACGTGTGGTTATCAATGCAGACTGAGGGGGCCTAGATAGGCAGCCCCCTTCCCAGCAGGCTCCCCTTGTCACATTTCATCAAAGCCCCTGCACGCGCAGCGCACACATTAACATGCATTTATGAGCCACGCATGGGGGCTGCATGAAAGCAGGCCCCGTGAATATGCTGCCGTCCGCCAGGCCCCTTCCGGCGGCACATTCATTCATGTTTTCAACTACATCTCCCGTAAACAATTTGCACCTTGACCTGGGGGTTCCTTTGAGAATCATGGGGTGCGCTGCTTCTGCAATCAGAGCCTGGCTCTACCTACTGCGCGCGCGGCAGGTGAGAGGTATTCCAGGTAATTCTCTCTGCCACGAAGGCTGAGAGATGGATAGATAAATAGAATTTTGTTTCTATGACAACACCATTGCTAGGAGAGAAAAAAAATCTTCTTTCTATCCATCTGGCTCGAACCAGTGACTGAGCATTGTCTCCTTGCTTGAGCCATTCTGCAACCTCTGTAGAGCCTGCGCGGGGCGTGCAGGATGGGAGCCCAGAACACTCAATGTGGGAGGCGAGCGCTATACTGCGAGCTCCAGGTCACTGTCTTTAAATAAGAATAAGCGCTTTTGGAGCGAGCCACGGCAACAAGATGGCTACTCTTGCCGCAGTGGCTGCAAGGAGGTGCGGTGCTGTGCTGGCAGGCCTGTCACTCTCCGCTTCCTGGACAATACAGCCTCGTCGCCAGCATTTATATACCTGAAAACTACTCAATTATAAAATGGATGGATGGATGGATGTTCTGACAGACCTAAAAACACTAACGTTCACCAATTATGGTTAGCTTCCCCATCCTTTACTCAGATAAAAGCCATGCAAACCATAACTCGCACACCCGCAGCAGTCCTCAAGATGTAACAGCAGCTACTACACATGCCATAAGTGATCTTTCAAGTCAGATACCATTAACACTAATAATGTATGACTATGTGTTGATATTTCAAGAGGTTGTGCTAGGGTAACAAAAGTGAACTAGAATAAACTGACAGACAGAGGCTACATGGTCTCATTGTTGGTGCAGGCGCTAAATCAGTGCTTGTGTACAGGGCTGGCTTTAGAGCTGGTGGCGCCCGGTGCGACAATGTCTGTTGGCGTCCCCCAATGACCACCTCCACCACGGATTCCCTCACCACTACCTTTTAACGGTGTCCAACTCTCCTTAACAACTCTCTCAGATGCCAATATAGCACTCTCTATCAGATGCATGTATAGCGCCACTCCTACCATGTTTGGGGTACACGCACATTACACTTAGACAATCAATCATAAGTGTATATCTCAGTATATAGGAAATGTTACATAAGACAGAGGACTACAAGGTGTAGGAGTCACATGTCATCAATAGTCGTAGGCAGTATAGTTTAATATTGCTTGATCTACAGAAGCACAAACTCAGAATTTAAAAAGGGACACCAGAGTTGGGGGTTCTCTTTAACATTGAGAATAGAGTTCTGCCCAAATTAATCCTTTTTGCAACATTAATCTTTGCTCAAATCTATACTTTGCAGCGTGCATACAGTTCTTTGATAAAAGTTAATAGTTCAGTACAATTACAAAGTGCATAGAATGTAAATAGGTCAGTGGGTTACTGCTGATAAAAGACACATCATTTTTTTACTTGCAATTTATACATTCAAAACCTATATTAGGATTTTAACTTATAAACTGCAAGTAACAAAATCATGTCTCTTTTAAAAGCAGTAAAACTCATTGACCTATTTACATTCTATGCACTTTTCAATCTGCTCGGTGCTTGTTTTTTGCAGCAGAAGTATTAACCCTCTGCACTACTTTATAGTGAGTCAAAACCCCAATTGAACACAATTAAACAAATCTCAGACCTCTCTTCAGAAAGAACATTAATCACAGGATTTATCCTGACATTTCTCTGTTGCCCGGAAATTGCTGGAGGAAACGAACGCGGAAGAATGGTGCTTTAAATAATAATAACTTGCAAACTCGGCCCCCCCCCCGGAATACAGCACCCGGTGCGGTGGCACCGGTCGCACTGTTCTAGAGCCGGCCCTGCTTGTGCACTCCCAGTTTCAGTGTCTGTGGTTCCTGTCTCACTGTATGGGTCTCTCAGTCCAGGTGTGCATACCTCTATGTCTTGCTGCTTGTTTGTGTCTCTCTTGGTGTTTTTGACTCTCCCCCAGCACCTAGGTCTCATGCCTTGCCAGTTGTGTTTGTCTTAGTGAAGGGGTGTGTTCCTGTACCCCTTTTAAATGTGTGTATGTGTAAGGGTGCTGGTGTTGCCCCTGTCCCGTTTCCATATTTCAGTGTACGAGTCTTTCAGGGCACTTATTTCCATCCAGGAACACTTTCCCTGTTTGCGCCAGAGCACACCTTAAAACAGGTGCGCCGGGCGCAAACAGGGAAAGTGCGCCCTATTAAGGTGTATGCGCTGCCCTTAGGACAGCCGCAAAGTCACACTGCTCTAGGGGCAGCACATCCAAGTGGATTACGGCGTGGGTGCTTGAAAGCTGCTCCGTGTTTCACTGTGCAGGCAGCAACCCATCTGCACTTTCAAGAAGGGAGAGAGATCCCTATGCAAGGTGGGTGCAATGAGTGACTGCACCCAACTGCAAGGGGATGTCTGGGGGTCCATGGGTCCCCATTCCTCATCTCTAGAGGGCTGTCTTTAGGAGGTGCACTAAGAGTGCACCACCTTTTTGAGGAATACTTTCAGTGCACCACTTCAAGGCATGTTTGCCTCTGCGCCTGTATCCATAACACTGCGCAGGTGCAGAGGCAAAATGAATCCCTCATTTGCATGAGGCCACACCCCCATGCAAATGATATCGCTGGCGCCAGTGCTCAATTTGAGCCAGTGGTTTCCGGTGCTCAGCACCAACACTTAATTGTCAACACCGCACTTAGGACAGTCTGTCATGTGGTGGCGCTGCTCATCTAATTTAGAGATGAACAGCACAACAGTATTTTGTTAATACAATGTACATAAAAAATTTCTCATACCTGCCTCCCCAACCATTCCTTTAGCTATGCACTTAGCACTTGCAGGTGAGAGAGATGGTTAGTAGTTGTTTTGGCAGCGATGACAGGGGCGTTGGGTGGTGCAAGTTGCAGTGGCCTCCTGGTCAGAGCCCTGGCACTTATTATTTTACAAGTTAAGCACTACCTGGTGCTCCATATGTACCAGCGCTGTCTGTATTACAGAAGGAGCCACACAAGCATCAGTGGCTCCTTCTGTAATACCAAAGTGCCCCGGGGGAACACAAAGCGGGCGCACTTATTTGTTGCACGCCGGGCACCCTCTATGATACGACCCTGGTCTGATGTGCTTATCTTCATGTCCTAATGTTTGTGTGTGCCTGTCCCTTCCATGCATCCCTCTGTGTGTGACTCTCTGCCCCAGGAGACCTTCTGGCCTTTGTTACTCTGATGGTCATTTTTGTCTTACTGCAGTGTTGTGTTGATGTTGTCCAAGTGCTCCTGTGAAAATGGCCACTTCTCCTAGTATCAACTTTGTAATGTCACAAGCAATATGGGAATGTGTAATGCCACTTCCTCTAACCCTGACATTTAGGCGACTTGATCTCTATGCACCTTAGCTCACTCGAAGAGTCCCAGGTGTGTCTCTCAGTGAGAGTAAGAGCAGTACGTTAGCACCACTACTAAATGAAAGCCCACCTGTGAGACCCACATCACCATCCCAGAGATGACGGAGCACCACGGGTGAGCCGGGTATCCCTCCTTGGGGCCTCCTGGGCACCATAAACAGCACTTAAATTACAAAATGGAGCTGGCACCTTATCGATGCGTGTGAAAGGGAGTCTGACCAGGTGCCCACTGGAACCTAGGAATACCTCTGCACAGTGTATACTGCAGCCACCGCAGTGTTTGAGAAAATAATGCATGCACACAATGTCTACAGGGTTGCCACCTAGCCACTATTATATCACCTTGGTTGCTATTTTTCTGCTTAGGCTGGTACAACAATTGGTCAAAATTCAGCAATAGCTTTGAAATATAAACCTAAAATAGAAAATATATAAAAAAAAATCACTTTTAACGTGTTTTAGTGCTGTTTAAACTATTCATTATTGAAAATTAAACAAGTGGAAAAGGAATTGCCATGTAAAAAAGTTTGTATTAAAAATGTTGAGTACTTTTTTACTGACCTCCAAAAAATGTGTCCAGAATATCAAAGTCTGCTACATGTTTACGGTGAGTATTTCAAGGAAAGTGTAATTTTACTATTCTTAACTCCACGTCTACTTACCTTGACAATATGTGTACTTACCAATACCATCAGGGTAAGTGAAGGTGAAGGTAAGTAAATCAGCACCTCCATATGTGCACTTACCCCACAAAAGAATCACGGTGAGTATATAGAGTGTATATTGTGTAGTGCGGCTGTTCTTTACCTGTGATCCTGGGCCCCCAAGGGGTTCCGCAATGCCTACCGAGGGGGTCTACGACTCCTTGGTGGCAAATAAAATAATATTTAAAGATGAATAAAGTGTAAGAAAATAAAGAAATAAAATTGAGCATTTTAAAACATTCAATAAATGTGAAGGAATTTTGAATTGGAGGTTAGAGGTTCCAATCATCAAAATTGCCTTGACGGGGGTCCTCTGCTTCCAGTAGTAACTCTGTGGGGGCCCCTGTAGTCAGTAATAATTAAGTGGGTGTCCACAGAAGTCTAAAGGTTAAGAACCACTAGTGTAGTGTATATGAAGAGAATTGTGTAGGTTTACTATTCATAATTCTGCATCTACTTACCTTCATGATGCATCATCAATCTACTTACCTTGACAATATGAACATATTGTAAAGGTACATAGATGTGGAGTTTAGTAAAGAAAATGTAAACTTCTGTATCTATGCTTATCTTTATGATGTAGTGGTAGTCAATATTCTGCATGCAATATTATTGAAAGTTGATAAAAAAAATTGATAAAGTGGAGAAAACCGTTAAAAAAAACACACATTATTTCGTATTAAAGTATCTACCACTGGTCCTTCCAGAATCTCAAAACATGAAATCAATATCTGATCGTCTTCACTGAAAAGGTGGCACTCAAATGCTAGGGCAGATACATATTAATTTCTGTAAGTATAGTCACCAACAGTGGTATACTTACAGTTTGAAGTGCTGGTGGGATAAACGTAGCCTCAGGGTTGGTAGACTGCTGTGCTCCATCGCGATCTGAGCCCAAAGCCTACGTTAAGAGCGCGTCACTCCGGTAGGTCTCTGATATAACCATAAGTTGATTTGTTCCCTAAAGGAGTCCCTCTTATCAAATGCTTGCGGTGCTTTGCAAATGCAGCCGCCCTCAGGGAGGGATGCTATTATTAGATTACAGCTATGCCTCGGGGGTTAAATATTAACATTCTACCCAGCCCAAACAGATGTCATATTTCTGTTGCAGAAGCAGATGCAAAATGCTCATAACTCGCAATAAGGGTGGTACCACCTGGGCAAAGAATGGAGGCGGACGCCACCGCTCTGCAGTTGGGATGGGAGGGGCTCTGTGACTTCTGCCTTTATTGTGAAGATGTCTCATTTGTCCTTAAAGTAGTGGGCTCCCAGAGCTTGCCACTAAGGTGCAAAAAATGTGGCTCTCAGCAAGTGTCAAGAACCTAAAACTTCAAAGCTTTGCAAGAAATGAAAAAGATACAAGATTTGCAAAGGTAATCACCTAATCCCCCTGTGACTACATATATATATACATATATGTAGGACTTGGCCTTTTTGGCTAAAGTTCCCTAAACTTTTTGCTTTCCCCCTAGACCATTTTCCTGACCTAGAATAGCCAATTTAGAAGCTTTGGGTACTTTGCCACTGCTGATCAATGTAAAAGTACAAGATTTCCCCGTTTAAAATGTAATGGTGATTGGTTGGCCATGATTGGTATGTTTGCCTTACTATTAAAAGTCCCTAGTGATGTGCACTGTGTGTGCAAGGGCGTGCAGAGAAGGGAACTCAGGCCTTCAGTGAAGTGCCTGCGCGCAGAATGCTAAGTTAGCATGTTGTCCTGACAAGTGCAACTACTTGTCAGGTCTGCCTTTCCCTTTTACATACACATTGGGCATCCCTGTGGTAGGTCCCAGGGTACTACTGGGCAGGGTGCAGTGTAGATAAAAGGCAGAACATATACTGAGGTGTGTGCTATGTTCTGACAGTGAAAAGCTCTCCATTCTGTTTTTCACTGCTGAAAGGCCATTTTGCCCATAGGACAGAATGGGGAGGCTGGGTGTTGTGTTTGTTAGCCTAGTTTCCTGTCAGTTTATAATAGAGAGGCTAAGTTTAGTATGTATGAACTCACAGTGTTATAACACATCTTTCTGTGAAGATGGTTTTGACACTGTGTGTTCATAAACCACTCTTTTAGAAAGTGGCTGAGTTTTGTGCTCTGAGCATTTCTGTGTGTCTCTGAAATGTGGATTGTCTGTCTGGAACTGAACGTGAGAGGAGCTGGGAGAGGTCTTGACCCAGGGAGGGGTTGAGATGGCACTAGGCTGTCCTGCATCTGGAGAGTAGGGGGAGGAGAAGCCTGAGAGGTAAAAAGGTGTGGGCTGGTGCTATAAACCAACTGCCCATCTCCTTCTGAGTGATTAAGGATCCAGACCCCCAGTATCAAAGGGAGAGAGGTGACACTGGGAGGGAGACACCCAGAACTGATTTAGGGAGGGGTCAGGGACCCCTGTGCACATACGAACTTCAAAGACATTAAGGGGTATAACTAGGAAAGTTGAAACCCCTGAAAGGGGGAATGAAACAGATATGGATTGAGACTGTAAAGGCTTGGACCCATTCTGTGGCCAAGAAGAACCTCTGCTAAAGAAGGAGCAACTGAAGAGACTGCTTTGGATAGACCAATCCTTGCTTCATGATCTGGGGCTGGTCTGCAGTTTACAGTTCTAACTAAGGGAGAGGCTGTTGGGACTGTGCTTGAAGGCGCTGGGTCCCCCTGCTTGAAGAAAGCTGTGCTTAGGGCTGTGTCTTGTAACTTCCAAGGGCCCGAGGAGAGCTGGCTCCCTGTTTGGAAATACAGGATCATAAAAGTTTCCAGAGAAGCCCCAAGCGCGGTGTGCGCGTGCTTTTGCAGCTTGAGACCCTCAGAAGTTGTGCCGTGTGATCGTGGGCACACAGGAGTAAACTAATTCTTGAACGCGCTGGGAGCGTGTCGAAGTGCAGGCCAAGGCGTTGGTGAGAAGCGCCTGGTCGTGGTGTGCACGGGGAGACAAGGTGAGGCTCGGACGCGCAGTGTGCGTGTCGTGGTGCAGCCCTGTGTTGGTGGAGAGCATCCGGGCCTCGTGTGCACCAAAGTAAGAAGCGAGACCCGGACACGCTGGGTGTGTGTTGGGGTGCAGCCAGGGCGTTGGTTAAGAGCGCATGGGCATCGTGTGCACCAACCGAAGAAGTGAGTCTCAGACGCGCTTGGTGCGTGTCGTGGTGCAGCCTGGGTGTTGGTTAAGAGCACCTGGGCCTCGTAGGCACCAAAAGAAGAAGTGAGTCTCGGACGCGCTGGGTGAATGTCGTGGTGCAGCCAGGGCGTTGGTGAGGAGGGCCTGGACATCGTGGGCACCGGGAGAAGAGGTGAGACTCGGACGTGAAGAGTGCATGTCGTGGTGCAGCCAGGGCGTTGGTGAAGAGCACCTGGAAATCATGTGCACCGGGAGGAAAGGAGAGACTCGAACACGCAGGGCGCGTGTGGCGGTGCAAACGGAGCGTTGGTGAAGAGCGCCGGATCGTGAGCACCAGAGAAGAGGCAAGTCTCAGACATGCGATGTGCGTGTCGAAGTGCAACCTGAGGTGCTGGTGAGGAGTGCCTGAGTAAGGAGGTGCATCAAATTGGAAGTAAAATATCCACAATGCTGAGCGTGGATATCAGTGTGGACTGAGACCGCCAGAAGGAGGGCCAAGTCATTGGGCCCTCAAAGTCACCCGCAGCGGCCCGGACCGGCAGCCACAGAAGAGCTGAGCCGCCGGCCCGAGTCCGCCGCACCCCTTGACGGAGTTCTGGATCAAGGCCCAAGTCGCTGACGGGGAGGAGAGCGAGGTCGCGCCCCCAGGTAACATGGATCAACACCTGGGGTGGGGTGCGGGCCCGGAGGGACACTCTCTCGGCATCCCGGTTCAGTCAGCTGCGAGCCGTTGCTTCAGCTCAGATCCTGGCCCGTGCTGACCCAAGGATGGGCAGTGCTGGGGCCAGAGTGGGAAGCAGTACTTTTATGTCATCATTTGATCCATAACGGGGGCACTGTTAACAGAGCATGTAAAACTGTCTGTTGGAAAACGAGGCAGCATCTGTGAGGCCTGCACAAATAAAATGACTACATCTGTCCTTCACTGGGAACCAAACACCCAATTGTAGCGCCTGACTCTCAGAGGGTAGCGTTGCAGAGCAGTCTGAGGCTTACTCAAGGGAGGTGGTGTGGGCTAGTAATCGCCATTTGCAGGGGCACAAAAATAACACTCAATAATTGATTGTCCAGTCTGTACTTTGCTTTATAAAAGTAAGAGTACATTTATTAAACACACACACCACTCAATACTATGCACCAATTTACAAATATACATAAGCTGTTGGAATTACGTTGTGACATTGCATAACATCTCCACCCCTCCCGCAGGGGGGGTGGGGTCTAGTACCACCACTCCCATGTATGCACATCAACTTGCCCCCAATGCAGTTAGTTGAACATAACCTGGAGCGAGGGCCCTGCGCACTGGCACCATCCCAGTGGCGACCCACCCCATTACCAAAACAAGCATTAAAAAGGGGTAAACCTGCCTTGGTGACACATGACCCTGACTGAGCATCTCCTACTGACCATAAAGTATGCACCTCTATATCTTAAGGGCTAGCAGTCTGGGGTCTTCACCTAAGCGCAGCAGCAAGAATCCATGTTTACGCACACTTTAGAATGACTGTACTCATCACCTTGGTTGATCATTTGAATGCATTGCAATTACAGCCCCTAAAGGCATCACAGATGAAATCACAGGATTGCGCATATACAGCCAGACACCCTAGCAGGACTGTCTGGCAACATAGCCCCACTTGGCTTATGACATCTCCTTACACATGTGACTTACAGTCCCTTCAAAAGAAGTACTCCTGGCAACTACACTTCTCCTGCAGTGCGCCTCTTCACTTTAAAAGGAATCACAGGTAAAAGCATGGGATTACATAAATACAGCCAGACCCCCTAGCAGGAAGGTCCAGCAACATAACTCCATTTAGCTTAACATCACCTTACACAGGTACTTCACTTTACACATGTGACTTTCAGTCCACCTAAAAAGAAATAACCAATAGTAAATTCATTTCGGTGCAATTACACCACTTCACCTCCAGGGGATGCCCTTCTCCAGACATCCCCCAACTCAGCCCTTCACTCCGTGATGCACTTCATAGTACACCCTCAGCTGTAGAACATAAGTTCCAGCCTAGAAGGTGTTAAAGGCTGGCTGAGCCCTTGAGAGGTTATTCTTTCAGATGCCCCGTGTAACTTTGGGGTGGACTGTTCTTCTTTATGCTGGGGGAGACTGCGGTGCTCCTGCAGCCCCCCTGCACCCCTTTTCACACGTGAGGGTGACCCTCTCCTCTGGGGGCCACCAGGCACCAAAATGGCAGATTTCTTCGTGATGGGGGGGTGGAGGGGGAAGACTGGGCCTCTCCAACAGCTCCCCCAGCACCTTTTCACAAGTGAGGGTGACCCCCCTCTTCTGGGGGCCACAAAGCACCAAAACGGCAGATTTCCAAATGCCTGGCGACGCATTATGGGGCGCTTCATGCTCCTCTTTACCAGCCCCCGCCACTGGGAACACTCTCCTCTGCCCTCTGGGACTCAGAGCGTAGATTCAACAGTGTGCTGTCTTCACTGGCTCCCTGCGCCAGCCTTTCGCCAGGCTCTCTTTCTGGGCCCCTCTTGTCCCTGCGCAGAGGCCCCTGTTTCTGTGCACCAGTCCTGGGCTCTTCTTCTGGTGCTGATAGGGTCCTGGGGGCAGTAAGGGGGTCTCTCCTTCCAACTGCCCATTGCGCCAGGCTCCAGTACCTTCAGCCTCAGCCGAGCACACACCCCAGAGAGCTTCTCTTCCTGTGCAGGCACTTTTTAAAAGTTGAGTAGGGGGCTGGCAGGAAGTCTTTGTTGGTCCTATCAAACAGCGACACATCACGTCCCTGCCCCTGCTCCCTCCTTCTTGTCCAGCCTCTGAGCTTGTTCAAAATGGTGTCGTCCAGGGTTTCTGGCCACATGTCTGAAGCCTCATCCCCCACGCTGCCTTCCCTCCTTGGTGCAGCCTGGTGCCTGGCACCCAGGGACAGCTGCTAATTGATGAACCTGTATCCCCTCCCATCTTCTCTTCGTGGAGAGGAGGCCCTAGCTTGTGGAAGAAAGGTTATCAATCCATCCAGCTGAGGTCAGCCCTCAGCCTGGGTCTGGTCCTGGCTGGCTCACAGAAATATGACAGTTCTGGATGACCCAAAAGCAGTACAAATATGACTTTGGACTCTGCAGAATACTTCTTTTCACATCCAATACAATGGACTTTAGTGCATGTTCTGAAACTGTAGGCCTTGTGGAAGTTAATTTAGCCATGGGCCCCACATTCCCTTAGGGAAATAATGAAGTGAAAACACAGTAAAACACACTGACTTTCCCTGGCATGTCTCTTTCCAGCGTATAAAGCCTATTCCATATCACCATCCAATACTGCATAAGTCCTGCCACACCATTCACTTTGTAGCTGCTCCTGGACTGCGCACGCTAGGAATCTCCCCTGTGCAGCCCGTTCACGTGTGCACATGCATGTACACATGTGTCTGCATGTAACCAGCCCGGTGTCCCTTACTCCAGCTGCTGCGCAGTGGCCTGGTCAAGCCAGGGGAACACCAGTAAAATCCCCATGCAGTCTCTTACATCCTGAGTTCATTGTGGGTGAGTCCCAACTTATGAGGCTCCCCCACAGTAAAAGCACAACAATTAGGTGCTCAAAAATCAAAAAATCCGGGCGGCCCATAGTGTCAGAACCACCTTCTAACACTGTCGTATTACACTTTGCATTATTGCTGCTAACGAACTATCGAACTGTCGTATGATGCCTGACCTCATTTGTGCCTGACAAACTACATGCTTGGTGCGCTACTCACTCCGTTATTTTTCCCTTGCATATTACCTGATTGTAATGTGGCGCATTGCATTATTTCTTCAGTGCATAGTATCTGAGTATAATGTGGCTCAGTGTATTAATTCTTCATTGCACCGTACAGGATTGTAGTGTGACGCATTGCTTTGCTTCTTCCTGGTACAGGGCATGTTTGTGGTGATACGCATTGCATTATTCCTCCAGTTGCAAAGTACATGACTGTGGCGCTACATATGGCATTATTTTTCTGTTGCACAGTATAAGAGAATATTGTTACGCATTGCAGTATTTGTTTCCTTTTTGCAACGTATGTGATTCTAGCAATACGACTGGCCTAACCTTTTGGAAACGGTTAGAAGTGAGCTTAACTGTTGGCTAGAAGCGGTGGTTGGGATTAGAACCTACCAACCCACCGGAAAGAATACTACCTATTCTTACATGTTGATGTTGTATCATGTGGTCGTATCGTATAATTGTTTATATAAAGATTATACTCATTTTATTAAAACTCGTGTGGAGTCTAATTGTGGTGACATCATGGGGTTACTGTGAGCGTGGTTGCACATACTGAACACTCATGCCTGGAGATAAGCCTGGCTGCTCGTGCCAAGCTACTAAGGGGTAAGCAGGGCTATCTCAGACGGAGTCCTTACTTAGCCTAACGTTGAAGCAAGGGGTCGGGGACTTTCGCCTCCAGCATTTGGTGGCGGCGTTAAGCTATAAGGACCCCAACTTCCAACAATATATATGTAGTCAAGAGGAATTAAGTGATTTTCTATCTATCTATCTATCTATCTATCTATCTATCTATCTATCTATATAAATATATATATGGAGATATATTATAAGTTGATTCTGCATATTTGATGCTCTCTAGTTGTGAAATACCTCAAAGGAACACTAGCTTTTTATTGACATCCAACTTTATACAACTATCAACGAATAATGAAGTATTCACTATGTAATGTATAACACTATGAGAAATATATAGTTTTTCGACATTTATATATATATGTATGCAAAATTCATTGAGAAAGTATTATTTGTATTAACTCACAGTCCTATGTTTATGTTTGAACCGTAATTGTTTTGGTAAATCTAAGCGTGTCTTTGATTAGTCACCTTTTATATACGTACTGATTGGTCTAGCGCGTCATGTGATCAAGACTGCCGTGGGGCAGTCGAAACGCGTCAGGCTGGGCACTCGCTTGATATAATTATGCACTATGCACTTGCACTTTAATCTGCAATAAAATAAAAGAATAATTTTCTACGCTGTGGTCCGTACCTGCTTTTGGATCGTATCAAGCATCGTTCCAGGATTTTGGTTATCATATATATACATATATATATATATATATATAACAATGTTCCCCAGAGATGAGGCCGCACTCCAGCTCAGGTACGTGAACACACTTTATTTGGAAAACAGGCTGCTTCTCGTCCCAATTAAGATTCCCCTGGCCTGATGCTGGGTCTGTCCCTCGCGATCGGCGGATTAGGTCAATTTAATTAAACAGGCTGAGTCTCGTCTAGTGGCACAATGGAGGGCTAAAGAAGGATCCCTGAAAAACAGCATGAGCCCCGGACCCACTGGAGGGATAGAATGTGCACGATTGAACTACAGGTCCCAGCAGGCATTGCACAACTTAACTAATTGAAGTGGTACACCGGAAACCACCGTTATTCAAATAGCGTGTAGGGGACAGTGTAGGCACGCAATTATCGGCAGATCATGTTTGACCTCTGAAGAAGGGGAAAAGACTCCCGGAAACGCGTCAGGCCAGCGGAATATTAATTGGGACGAGAAGCAGCCTGTTTTCCAAATAAAGTGTGTTCACGTACCTGAGCTGGAATGCGGCCTCATCTCGGGGGGACATTATTGAAGACATGAATCACGGCGATTCCAGGCCGTGGAGGCGACGCACCACCCATGGAATAAGCTGGGTCTGCATGGGGGAAATTCTGTCCATCGCGATCGGCGGATTAGGTAAATTTAATTAAACAGGCTGAGTCTCGTCTAGTGGCACAATGTAGGGCTAAAGAACGATCCCTGAAAAACAGCATGCGCCCCGGACCCACTGGAGGGATAGAATGTGCACGATTGAACTACAGGTCCCAGCAGGCATTGCACAACTTAACTAATTGAAGTGGTACACCGGAAACCACCGTTATTCAAATAGCGTGCAGGGGACAGTGTAGAGGCACGCAATTATCGGCAGCTCATGTTTGGCCTCTGAAGAAGGGGAAAAGACTCCCGGAAACGCGTCAGGCCAGGGGAATATTAATTGGGACGAGAAGCAGCCTGTTTTCCAAATAAAGTGTGTTCACGTACCTGAGCGGGAATGCGGCCTTATCTCTGGGGGACATTGTTGAAGACATGAATCACGGCGATTCCAGGTTGTGGAGGCGACACACCGCCCATGGAATAAGCTGGGTCTGCATGGGGGAAATTCTGTCCATCGCGATCGACTGATTAGGTAAATGTAATTAAACAGGCTGAGTCTCGTCTGGTGGCACAATGGAGGGCTAAAGAACGATCCCTGAAAAACAGCATGAGCCCCAGACCCACTGGAGGGATAGAATGTGCAAGATTGAACTACAGGTTCCAGCAGGCATTGGGCAACTTAACTAATTGAAGTCGTACACCGGAAATCACAGTTATTCAAATGGCATGCAGGGGACCGTGTAGAGGCACGCAATTATCGGCAGCTCATGTTTGGCCTCTGAAGAAGAGGAAAAGACTCCCGGAAACGCGCAGGCCAGGGGAATATTAATTGAGACGAGAAGCATCCTGTTTTCCAAATAAAGTGTGTTCTCGTACCTGAGCTGGAGTGCAGCTTCATCTCTGGGGAACATTGTTGAAGATATATAGATATATAGATATATATATATATTGATTTCCAAAGTCCTTCAAAATGCAAATAATGCAACAGCAGGAACAGACCACTCAGTGACTGCAAAATAAAGTGCTTTTATTCTTCAAAACAGCAGCATGACGCGTTTCAACCGGGGAATCCGGTCTTGATCACATGACATGTACAAAGATCATAGAGTTTAAATAGCATGTAGAGAACCGCTAAAACTGCTAACCATAGAATGGAAATAGAGAAAATACTATTCGCGATAAATCGCTACAGGTCTGAAATGTTTAACAAGGAAATTCTTATGCAGGCATTCTAAAATTAAAACAACAGGCTATAGAGTTATTTTAAAATAGTAAACCCCTATAAACAGTGTCGGCGGATAATATAATACATTATAAAATATATAAAATATATATCAAAATATCACGCTACAATACACACTGAAAAGAAGGGGGAATAAAGATATACTGGGCAAGTGCCCATAAAATATCAGTAGAGAAGGGATTACAAAGCAAACAGATCAGACCAGTATAACTAATTCAGTTTAGCAGCTCAACAGATAATTAATACATACTCATAAAAAATATTAATTCAATAAACGAATATTAAATCATAATCAATTATAGGCGAAAAACCTGTAGGCAAAAATAGTGCAAGAAAAGTGAACTAATAAAGTAGATGTCAAAAAATGACAACAGTAACAAGGACAAGACAATGTGCAGACAAAAAGATAGAAAATAGTTAAAGATTTATCCATAAAGCAGGTTCCAGAACTGAAATAAATAGAGTCATGAATATATAAATAAATTCATGACAAACAGCACAAGTTAAATCATGTCATGAAAATTCTATAATTAACAATTCAAATGTAAAGAGCAACAATCTGGATAAAAATCGACACATATAAGCAATGCTGCAATCAAACGGGTAAAAAGAATAATGGGATACCATGATTCCAGATCCATTAATCACCAGCTGAATTAAAGCTCAATCCCAAACACCCCATCAGTATCGAGAATAAAACCGGTAAAATCAAGAGATAAAACCAGCTGAAAACGACAAAGAAAAGAATATAAAAAAGATCAGGATAAAAACACAGCTCAATGAAAAAAGGATCTAAAATCCGATATAAAATACAGTATAAAAGGAAACACAGTTGCAATAACAATAAAACGTCTCAGAATCATCATCATTTTTAACGGGCTCTGAAAGTTAGAGATAGTAAATAAGGGAAGACCAATTTATTGCATGATATAATAAATTATGGAGGTCTTCCCCAGTATTTAATCCATTAGGAATCTTGGTATCCAGAAGTAAAATATAATGGCTTTCCAACTGTCTGAGTCTTTTCTCTCTATCTCCACCTTTCTTGGAAGATAGGACTGCATCAATAACAAAATAACTAAGATCTTTCAAGTTATTCTGGTGAACTAATTTAAAATGACGCGCCACTGGATAGCTTGAATCAGAATTGACAATAGCTCTGAGGTGTTGCAGAATACGAATAAAAAGTTTGGTGCTCCCTATATAACGAAGATGGCAAGTGCATTGGAGCACATAAACTGCATAATCTGTTTTGCAAGTAAAAAAACGATCGATCTTATTAACATCTTGACTAAAAGCATCGCTATATTCACAAGTATTAACACCAAATTTACACGCCCTGCACGAGCTACACTTAAAAAAACCTTTCCGGTTGGAAAGCCAATTAGTGGATTTGATAGATTCAGGACTAGCTTTAACTAAAACATCTGGCATAGAGGGAGCCCTTCTAAAGGTTATACCAGGAATTTCAGTGATTGGAGGAGCAAGAGTAATGTCAGTTTTCAGGATAGACCAATTAGACTTAAGAATATTTCTGATTCTTTTCTCATGACAACTATATATATATATATATATATCAATGTATTTGTGTAATTCAAATGAGTAAATCTCCTCAAGGTATATACGATCTTATATAGTCACCCAAGAAACCCTATGTAAATACTTATACATGCGCCAGTAGCGGCTGCACAGGATTCACAACATGGCTTGACCACATCATCGAATAAAGAGAAAGTCCATCCTTGTTTGTCTTATTTCCAACAGTCTAGCACTCCCACTCTTGATTTTGTGATCTGAAGGTGGATCACAGTGTCAGTGGCGACAGGATGTGCATGTTACGTGCTTATTGCATGGCTCATGTTGATAACAATAACAGCTTATTAAAATGTAAGGGAATAACAAAACAAAAAAAACGGTGTCCTACTGAAGCTCAAAAGCTACAGCTGTATTTGTACCACCACGTTATGTCTTTGCAAGTGAGGGTAGTGTTGTATCCAACTGCTCACAGAGCAAAGTCCTTCTGACATCCACCTTTGAGTGTATATTCATTATTCCTCAGTTAAATAAATGTGGGCACAAACTAGTTGCAGATTTATTTTCTTACAATACACACAGAAAATAGGACAGAAAAGTAAACAAATAACTCCTGTTGCTTTTGCACCTTTAGAACACCCAAATTTAGCAAAGCTTTTATAGTTGCAACAAAGTGCCTCAAAAACTAAAAAGGAATCAGTAGGCACAAATCAATCTATGCTGCAGGACACCTACCCTTGCTTCCAGGAGACTTTTTTTAAATGTATCTCAACAGTGTGTTCCACGAAAAAAATATGCTATGAATGATGCACTATTAAAATGAACATTTTTTTTTGCAAAAATCCATTAGGGGAAACCCACCTCCTCCCGACTTTCCTCCTGGAAATGTGCAATTTGTTGACAATTCACCTGACATAGAAAAGCTTTAGAATGGCTGCAGGTCAGTGTGCAGAATATCGACCTGCTCTTATATCGACTCCACAATATTGACTCCCAACATGTCGCCAAAATGAGCATAGTTTGGGGAATGAAGATTTGCTCTTCTTAGCTTCACATCTACTTCCCTTGACAATACATTTGTAGCCCAAATTGTTCAGCTAATGTATGCAGGTTAATATTTAAACTTCAATATAACGGCAGAACATCTTCTTTCTTATTTCATTATGCTATTGGTGAAGTATCGATAAGTGTTTAAGGACACAACTCTGTTCACTGTTATTTAAACATGTTGGGGTAGAACACAAAAGGCATCAAGTATAGCGCTTCACTGGAAGAAGGCCTTTACCCCCCGTCCTCAGTGTGGCTCACTCGACTATGGCATGTCATGGCGATGGAGCTCCTCTCCCATAGACTTACCCACACTGATCCTAAATTTGAGCGCACTTGGCAGCCTCTAGTCTCACACCTCTCTAAGCTGGAACATGCCCGATCTGTTCCCCCTTGCTTGAGAGCCCTCCAACTCTGTGCCGACCCCTTGCTCCCAAGGGGAGAACCCTGTGAGGATGAGACGGGGTAATTGGGGTAAGAGACCCGAACCCCTCCTGCGATAGGACCGGACATGGTCCTAGGCCCAGGGCAGTGCTTAATTTGTGCCGGGGCTTTCCGGTGCTTAGCACCGGCACCTAATTATCAGGGCCGGGTCTACACGCGACTGGTGCACGCATGTACTTGCTTATTTGCTTCGCTATCGCTTCGGGTAACGGGACTTAGTTGGCAGGCAAAATAAACTCAAGTGATCGTGTTCTACTAACTGACTACTTCCCGTCCAGGTCGTCCGACTCTGGAGACACTGTCCGTCCGCAGTATTGTCACTCACTTCGTTCAAGTTCTTCTCCGAGTGATGATCTGATGATCATATTCAATCTTTTCTGATTTCAGTGCTGCTCTCTCGGCTGAGTCGGCTCGCGGGCGTGGCTCGAATGTTGATGCAGTGTCGCTGCCGGGCCAGTGGGCGGGACAGTGTTGGGCAGGGCTGGATTTTGGTTCTCGGGGGTTGGGGCTGTGCGCGGCAGCGTGCGCACTGCACAGAGTGCGCACGCATTCGCCCAGTCAGTGCCACGCCCCAGCATACCAGCACCACGGTCTCCATCGTGCAGGTTTGTTCAATGGCCGCCGCCGTTGACTGCACTCACTACTACTGAGCGAGCGACCCGGCCGGCGGACGGACGACATTGTTGTGGGCCTTCACTGCCCTTCAGCTAGCCAGTAGGGTCTGGCAACAGCTGCACCAGGCGAGACAGGGCCTCCTGGCAGGCCTAAGTAAACCCTAATCAGTAATCAATCAGAAAGTTAAAAATAAAGCTGCGCAGCGCACATAGTCCCAGTCCCGAGTCCCTCCCACGGCCTGGCAAAAACACGTCCGGTCCTAATCATGAGTGAGTGCGTCTAGGAAATAGAATTACCGAGGGGCTGCGGGCGCGTTGTGTTTGGTGTACCCGCTGATTGATTCATATATTGTTTTCTCTTCTTCCGATCCCTCTGCACTTGCTCATGTTGGCCTTTCACTGCCCCTGTGCTGTGCTGTGCTGTGCTTCTCCACTCCCTTACACGTGATGCCCTGCTTGTGTGCTTAAAGCACCGAGTTATTCTGTACCCGTACCCGTGTGCTTCTGCACCCCACCTCCACCTTGCGCTCTTGCCTGTTTGCTGCCCCCATGTAACCACGTTCCTCTCTCCACGTTCACTACCCCCACCTTCGCCCTCCGAGTTTTTCCCCATCCTCTGTGCTGCTTCCCTTCTCACCCATGTTGCTTCCCCCAGCCCTCCGTGATTCCGCTCCCCCATCCCTCTCGCCTTGCTTCCCCTTACCCATGCTATTTTTTTATTATTATTTGTTATTTACCAATCCAACTAGGGTCGGAAAACAAAGCACTTTTGTAAGCCATGCTGTAGAGGCTAGAGCACAGCATCGGGAGTGCTTTACAACATTGGCAATGCCGGTGGTTCCCTAGGGCGAGCACTATTGTCTTTGCTAATGCTTTTTAGCAGCAATCTAGCTTTCCATTCTTAGTGGAGAAACTGTGAAGACAGGTTGGAGTACTAGGGACCTGGCTCACTCTTTTTATTACTTAGTAAGTGCTGGGCACCGGCAGAACCCAGCCCACTTAAAGCGTTCATACACCTTTCCAAGCGCGACATGTGCTGTAGATGGATCGCCTTCTCTGACATCACATGAGATGTATTGTGTATGCCACCGCGTCCAGTCACTACACAAAATCTGATCTTTCTTTCGCTCCCTGTCTTTTTCTGCCTCTCTTCTTGTCTTTGGCTGTCTTTTCTATCGCTCCTTATCTCTCGCTCTCTCTGTCCCCCGGATTCTGTCTCCCTTCCTTCCTGTCTCTCCCCCACCTCAGTCTTTTTCTAAATGCGTGTCTTCCCCTTGCTACGTACACACCAATCAGGCACTGAAAGCTCTACAAAGGCCATACAAATAATAGAAGTGCAGCACGCAAAAATTGGTAGCCTATGTAACATTTTCCTATAAACGCTGTCCCTCTTTTTTATTAATTCCGCCTAGTTTCCAACCTTCCCCAGGTTTCCACTGATATTCTGTTTTCAATCTGCTGGGATTTTATTTGGGCTAGTTTCTAGTACAAAATGACCCCTTATTACAATGATGCATTCAAATAATTGCGAGTGTTCTTTAGGACACACAGGAATCAGAAGGCAACATATCTGAGCAGGGCAGGCTTTAGTGCTGGTGGCGCCCGGTGCGACAATATTTGTTAGCACCCCCCAATGACCACCTCCACCACGGATTCCCTCACCACCACCCTTTAATAGTGCCCAAGTCTCCATAACCACACTCTCTCATATGCATATATAGCACCACTCATACCAGTGTCTGTCAGTCAGAGCACTTTGCATTACACACACATTGTCTCAGTGTAATCAATCATATGTGTGTAACTCAGCGTATAGGAAATGTTCCATAAGACAGAGGACTACAAGGTGTAGGAGTCGCATGTCATCAATACTGGTAGGCAGTATCGTTTAATAGTGCTTGGTCTGGAGAAGCACAAACTCAAAATTTAAATAGGAACACCATAGTTGGGTGTTCTCTTCAAATGAGAATAGATTTCTGCCCAAATTAACCCTTTTTCCAACATTAATCTTTGCTCAAATCTATACTTTGCAGCATGAATGCAGTTCTTTGATAAAAGTTAATAGTTCAGTACAATTACAAAGTGCATAGAATGTAAATAGGTCAGTGGGTTACTGCTGTTAAAAGAGACATCATTTTGCCATTTGCAATTTATAAGTTCAAATCCTATATTCGGATTTTAAATTATAAATTGCAGGTAACAAAATGATGTCTCTTTTAAAAGCAGCAACCCACTTACCTATTTACATTCAATGCACTTTGTAATCTGCTCGGTATTTGTTTTCTGCAACAGGCATATTAACCATCTGCACTACTTTATAGTGACTCACAACCCCAATTAAACAAAACTCTGATCTCTCTTCAGGAAGAACATTAATCACAGAATGTGTCCTGACATTTTTTCTGTTGTCTGGAAATTGCTGGAGGAAACAAACGCGGCAGCAGGTGCTTTAAAGTAATAATAAACTTGCAAACACTGCGCCTCCGGAAGCCAGCACCCGGTGCAGTGGCACCGGTCGCACCGCCCTAGAGCCAGCCCTGTATCCGAGCTACAGTCTGCATACACACCACAAATACAATTCACAGAAAGCGAACAGTGGAAGCTCAGGCTGGTCACCCAAACAGAATAGGTTTAGAGTTTAGACACTTAGAAATAGACTAGTCCAGAGAATTCAGCTATTCTTGCCAAATCAGTTTTAGAAAAATGAGTAACTGTTGACAGTGTCAATTTATCTAATATTTTGTTATATTTATGTCTCTTCCTTGTTTGGATGTTATATTTATTGTTATATTTTATACATGTTATTTATTTTGTTTTTATAAGACAATACTTTTTCGTTTTTCATTTTAGAACATGTATTTATTTGACTGTATTTATCTATATTTTAGTTTGAGTTATTTTGTCTTTATTTATATTTTGTATGGTACTATGGTCATTTTGCACTAATGGGCATGACTTGAGATGTGGAAATTCAAACTGCCCAGCCAGCCACTACCTATTCTTTTGGCTTAGTTACCTATAGGACTTTTTGGGGGAGTTGACATTTTTCTGTGCTTTGTTAATATACAAATCTTTAATTAAAAAGTCATATTTTGAATATATATATGCCTCTTTTCTAATATCTGTCTTGTAAGTTGCCTGTATGATACAGAACTACATTTGGAAACACCAGTTAAGTTCCATGTTTTTTACTATTCAGAATGTCAAGCCCAATTGTTAATCCTCTTTTTTAATTGTTTCTCTAAAAGTAATCACTTTAACGGAATACTAACTCTGCTATTTTTGAATCCCAAACCCCTTTGCACACTGGAAGTGACAGTGACTCATTCAAGTGTATTTCATGGTTTTATTCAGCTTATCTGTTCTGACTAGTGTTTGTTTTCACAACATTTTGGTTTATTTTGTCCTATAAGTTTTGTGAAAGTTGTATCTTTGATCTCATAGACTCTATTACAAAGTGCATACCCTACCCCAGTATTGTCCTTTCCCCAAATCAGCACATAAAGCACCGGAATTGTCCCTTTTCAATGCATTAGTGATTTTATCTAATTTATTCCAAAATTGTGCTTTAAATGCACTTTTGATTTAATCTTTTTCAACATTTTCACAGGGCAGGGGAACCTCCTATCAAAACCTTACTATGAGGAAGGCAGACTCCCTTGCTGAAAGTCATCGGACTTTTTGCATGCCAGTTGAGGTTGTGGGTGGAGCTAATAGAGGAAGTGGGTGGAGCCAGTGGGTGGAGTCAAAGAAAAGTAGGTGTGGCCTCTGACAAAGATTTGAGCACCTGCACTTCAAATTTTACAAATTAAGCACTGGCCCAGGGCGTTTGCTCACCCTTCCCGGGAGCTTCCCTGCACCAAGGAGACGCTGCATCATTCTCTCTCCCCTCCTCTTTTTCTCTCTCTTTTTCTTTCTCATTCTTCCCCCTCTACGTCTTTGACTGGTGGGGCTCTGCCCTCTATTCTTCTCCCACTTTTGTTTTGAAGGCTAGCAGATCTGGGGGTCCCCCCCTGACTATTAGTTGCGGGCACAATTTAATACCTGTATACGCTGGTGACCCTTTGTACGACGAACACAGCCGGTCTGTGCCGCACCTGGGCAAACCTTAACGAGGGGCTACAGTATATTAGGGCTTACAGTGTTAGCCGCAGACTGCACTATCCTTACTGAGGTACCGATTGGTGTTCTTTGGGGACCTTTACAAGCTTAGTATACTCGCTCCCTTGGGGCTCCTACTGTTTAGTGACTGTTAATACTCAGCATTCTCTACCCCATGTAGCCCTCGTGGAGATGCAACTGTGCTACTCCACTTAGTTTAGCCACAGGTATTCATGTGACCCCGTCTGCTTGACCCGTACTGTTGCTACAGAGCTGGGTGGGGATCACGAGCCTAACTTTTGTAATGTCACCTGCACCCGGCCTCTGGCCCTGTACCCTATGGTATGTACTGTGCACCGTCCCTTATAGCCCCATTATTCTAAACCAACGATGTATACATTGTGCTTTGGCTGCTATGTGCTGCCTCTTATTGCTTACTGCCTGGTGATTCTTGATGTTCATTCTCTTGGTTGTGTATAAATTCAATAAAAGAGATTTAAACAGAAGGCATCAAGATATTCTCGGCAACGCCATTATGAAACTCCAGAGGGGGAAATAAGAGTTAAAGCCTTCACATTAGATGCCTCAAAATTGGCGCAGCCATGGAATGGAACACCCATGCAAAAAATATTATAACACTTTCTTAAATTTGCAAAACCCGAACATTTCACATTCTGCCGCAATGTTCACTATTTTTCCCCGCGGGAGACTGCATCAAGCACACATTATCCACCCCTTTATCTCAGGCCCCATTAGGTATCTTGCATTTTGTATATGAGATATGACCCAGTGTTCCATCTTTCTGTGAGACCCCTCTAGTGAATTTTAAGAAATGTTACCTAATTTTATCTCACTTTCACACACTTTTCCAAAACTACTGTCTGGTTTAACTACATCCCAATTATATAAATTACTAACCCTGGGCGGACAACTATGCTACGCTCGCGAAGTTTGCGTAGTTTGTGCTACTTCGCGCTACGCGAATTGCACGTAGCACAGTGCAAAATCACGTAGCGTAGCTGTCATTTTTTGCTCGCGAGCGAGCAAAATTAAATCCTGGCGAGACTTTTTCCTCGTTCGCGATTTGCAACATCAAGTTGCCGATCGCGAGCGTGGAAAATAAACCTCCCGGCGAGATTCTCAACGCGGGGAGGTCAGGTTTCTCATTGCGAGTGGTCGCGTATGCTCGCAACCGCTCGCAATGAGAAACTACCAGTCCGCGTTGAGAAAGCTGCCGCTCAGGTAAAAATCTACTTGAGCGGCAGAAAACAAGCACTTGCACTGTGCAAGATGCCGTTTGCAATCATTGCACAGTGCGGACAAGCATCCGGCACTGTGCAACGCGTATCTCACGTAGTGCGAAGTGCACTTCGCGTAGCTACGCTTAGCGCTACTACGCGAACTACGCCCAGGGTTATAAATTACATTTTGCTTTGTCTTACCTTTGGACTGCTTGATTTAAAGCACTCTGATGGCCTTTAGGGTCAAGTCGGCGCTATCAAAACTGTCAAATAAATAAATAAATTACATTCTTAATCTCCTGTTTCCTCGTACAGAGAAAGCAATTCTCATCTGCAATTTTCTGTGCCAACATTAGCGAAGCCACTAGGACTGTGTTTATATTCATTGCCACATTGAAGGAAGACATGCTGGCTTTGCCAGTGCTTGTTTCTCTCAGTGACTTGAGAAGAGATCCTTTAAATCTTCTTAGTGAGAGTCAGAGCTGCCCAGAAGTTACAATAAGTGCCTGGAATGAACTCAGGGACACATCAGGTTCCCAGGCCGGTCCTCAGTGTTTTCAGCTTCACTCTCCGTAAGAGGTGTTTAGCCATAAGGGTCGCAACTACCTCTGATGGTAAAGGTAAGGTTGGTAAGGGGTGGCAAAGATCCCTGGTAGGTACGTCTTGTATAAGTAGCACAAAGATACATTTGTGCACTCTAGTAGAATTCCTAAACACTTTAATGAATTCTGGGATTGAGTATAAAATATGAAGAGGGTGAGGTATGGCCCAACAGATGTCTGTGCCAGTGCAGTATGAATATAAAATCATTATACAGAATAGTGTGCGGTACCGCAACTGAGCACGTCTCACTCACATGTATCTACCGCTGTTTGAGAACCTGTACGTCTTTAGAACTATCTATGACCAATTCCAATAGGATTGCAGGGGTACCCTGAACTTTTTTGTATTTCCAGTGAAGCTGGAGGCTACAAGTACCTTTTGTGACAGATAACTGATTCATTGCAAATGAGATACTTGTCTAAAAAAAAGTAGTTGGAGAAAAATGGGCTTTTACTACTTTGGGACAGCTCATTTTCAAGGTCACAACAGATTGTTGCTGGAAAGTCAGTGATGTAGCAAGGGTTTCATGGGCCCTAAAGCCATCAAGAAAATGTGGTCCCATACTTAGTTTGATGGGGAAAAACACTGCTATTAACTAGAGTGCAGTGAGCCCTACATGGCCCTGGGTTCCTGTGCCACTACCCATGGTGCGCGACTGATAACTATGCCCTTAGTAAAGCACAGTCCCGCCTCTTCGAATCTGACGGTCATCGAATGCTCCGCTTATCATCAATTCTGCTTCTTAGATCACCTCCAGGTTGGACAACGCAAACTCCCTATGCCTCGAAGGCCCTGGTTTACCTGATCCACAGCCTGCAGACCATCCAGAGCACTACAGCGTGTATCCTTTTTAAGCTTCCATCCCACGCTTCCATCCCTTCTCACGTCAGAGTACTCCGACATCGACAGATCTTAAAGTATCTTGGGCTGGTCTATAAAGACATTCACAACTCAGGGCTGGTACAGGTTAAGCACAACATTCATCCTCCAAATATCTCCTGAGGATTCCACACTTTAAATGCTGCCAGTCAGGTGGTTGATCCTTTTCTTATCTCGCAGCCTAAATGTGGGATTCTTTACCTACTGACATTAAAACCTTCTCCGGCTACTACCTGCTCAAAAAAAAAGCTTCACCTTGGATCTGTCAGCGTGCACACACCTTGCATTGCGTGTTTTTCAGGCAGGCTGATATTGGATCAGGAGTGGTGTGGTCCCTGCCAGACTTAGGGGCTCCCCGCTGGACCCGTCTCTCTTACTAAGCTAGGTTGGGTACATGCAGAAGGCACAACCAAAGCATTGCTGTTTATTAATGACTGCCAAAGAGCTCCGTGTTAAGATTAACTCCAATAATTAAAGTACAGCAATGCAAAGGCTTGGCCAGCAAAGTTAGACCAGGAAGCATGCAGGTCTATGGAATATACAGCATAGATTCCCCGTCAAAGGATGGGGAAAGGGTGTCTCTCCCATGCTGAAAACACACCCTTTGATAGGGCTTTGGAATCCAGCTTCATACATTTATTACATTAGTATATGGTTCTCATGCTCAGAAACAGTAGAAAACAAACAGCAAAGGTTGCAATGAAAAGCATTCACAGGGTTTCTGCCTAATTCTAGTCCATGCGGATCTAATGTTCATAACATCTGTTATCAGCACATTAAATGTTACAAAGGAGGTTATTCTGTCTGGTGCAGTCGCTCTGTCCTTTAGCAAGTACACGCTGCTCCGGTCATTATGAGGAATTGTTTTCTCAGCTAGTAAAGTCTACAAGTCTTTATTATGACACAGAATCAGTGCTTAATTTGTAAATAAATATGTGCCAGGACCCGTGTCAGGAGTCCACTGCACCTTACACCACCCATTGCTCCTGCCAACGCTACCAATGACAGTCCCAACACAACTACAAAGCACAACACTCCTACAAGTGTGACAATCAGACTATTCCAGGCACCTAAAGCTATAGGAATGACGTGGGCAGCAGGTATTAGATATTTTTATGTATATGGAAATAATAAACAACTGTTGTGGTGCTCATTTCTAAATTGGAGAAACAGCGCCACCATGTGGCAGACTGTTGTAAGCGCTGGTGTTGACAATTAAGTGCATTGGAAGCCACCAGCTCAAATTAAGCACTGCACAGACTAAAACGTGGCTCAAATCACATTAGACAGAGCCATCATGAAAAGATGGGCGACAAGCCTGAGCTGTGCTAAGTTAGAGAAAACATGAATTATTGTACTCTAAGCATTGAAAGGTTGAAATTTTAAGCAAGGCTCATTCACAGCTCTTTGTCCAACCCTGAGTGCGCCAGCCGTATGCTCCGCCTCCTTCGAGCACCAGAACACCCGTGTACTGGACTTCTCCTGTTTGTTGTCAAAAGACCTATTGTGTACAACACCTACACGTAAGAGTCCGCTTTGGGTCAGACCTTTGCTCTTCATTGGTTGGTCTTCTTGTCAATCTCATTTGCTTGCTAAGGGTTAAAAAAGCAGCATTACTATATGTTGATCTGGCAAATGCCAATTCCAATGCCCCACGGCTGTCTAAATATCACAGGGGCTTTATAAATTCAGAGCAACAAAAGATGATAACTTGATTATACCTATATATATACCATGACATGGTTTGCCTATGAAGCCCTTAACTTGAAACACCCTGACAATGCTCGAAAGGAAAAAAAAAAAAAATATTCAGCTTACCAGAAATATCTTCTCAGCACTACTGACGTTGTTCTTTCAAAGCATCGAAGGCTGTGATGACCATATATAGCACAACCCTTATAATATCCAGATATGTCACCTGCCGCCAGATAGGGCGGGCAAGAATGGTCAGTGGAACCCATCTTTTCACCATTGATGGCCCAAAGTCCCTTGATATAATCTAATTATCAAAGTAGCTGGTAACGTTAGAACTTCCACAAACCTTTCCACCACAGTAACTGACATACTATGAACTGGGGTCCAGGACTGGTGTGCCAACTCATGAAAGAGATACAAGAGAGAGCTGCTGTGCCCTTCAAATAACAGCTCCAAATGGCTCACTTTCCAGGAGAAGGTAACACATTTAATAAAGTCTTCAGAGCACGGCAAAGGCCAAGGGCCTCGTTCTGTGTCAGTAGAAATCACCAATCAGGAATACATTTTGTGAAATGTACTGCACACCCCAAAACACGCGGAACAAGCATTGGCAAAGCCAGTAGGTCCGGCCTTCACTAGAGTGATGGTTAATTCTTTTATTAGCAAGCAAATGCCACAAAATAAAATAAAAAAATTCAACCCCCTCAATGCCAATAAATGTAAACATTTTTACATTAAAAAACATTCAAAATAACGAGCCTTTCAGTTGTGCCCGGCATTTAATTATTATTTGTCAAGACGACGAGAATAAATCACTACCGACCAAACACTCAGATCACAGGCACTGATAATGCTACCGCGACAATTAAGCAACGTATTACGGTAACTTATAAAGGGAGGCGAAAATAAAATAGCCATCTAAATGGGCATCCAAAGTGCATGCAAAATAAATACCAAGTAAATTAAGATAATATGAAAAATTGGTCAAATAAAGCATAGCTTTGTCACTGAAGAGAAACTTACTGGTTTAAGCAGATGTGATCAATGCATAGGCTTTGTGCAGTCACTCAAAGTGAAGGGAGCCAATGGGCAAAGTGGGCTGACCCACTGCCCCATTTAGTATGCTGCAAGTGGGCGGAGGCAAAATCTGAATGACAATTTAACGGACCTATGGATAAAGCCACTGACCAAAAGCCTCTCGCTCTGTGTCTATTAGGTATGATTTGTTTGAAAAAAACCATAGTCTGGCGAGACAGATAAACCTGTCTCAAAGGCCAGAATTAAAAACTAGATTAGGAAAATTGATCAAAATGTGTGAAAATATGTTGTATTGACTCTGCAAATGTCAATTGCTGCAGCTCATCATTCTGAGCAGAACCTCTGGGAGGAGATACCGCAGCCAGTAATACCACACCTGCGGTTAATTACATTTACCAGGTGTAGTGTTCCCACACCAAAATCTGTCACACTGCAAATGAGAATCTGTGGGTTTGGCACTTCGTACGTTTTCAAAGGCATGAGCCTGGTGAAAACCCACAAATTTGAGATCGATCAAAAATCAATGGGGTGACAGGAAGACAATTCCAGAATGACAAAAGCAAAAAAGGTAAAAAAGAATCCAACGCCACAGATCTTTGACGCAAAATAAATGGAAATACACTAGCTCAGAGCCCAATAGCATAAATTGTTAGCGTAAATGACATGGGAAAACGTGACAAATGTGCATTAATTGTCAGAACACACTTTTACCGTTGCCTTTTCATTTAAGCAATGCAGCATTGTCGTCTTCATTTGCCAGTGTTTAGGTCACCCGAGGAGCTTTAGCAACACATATTCAAGAAGAGTGTTGGTTGGGAAGGCTATGGCCATGGATCCTCGCAAACTAAAAGCCATCAGACCTTTAGCGATGCTGATGAGGAAACAAAAGGGGCAAGAAGAAAACGGAGGACTGCTCTAGAACCTTCTCCTGCTTTGTCTCCAACCCAAATACAGACTTTGATGGAATCTCTAACTAAAGTGATGCATAAGACCAGCTCCACCTTGGATCCTGAGATGCCTTAAGGAGAAACTTTCATTATTTTATCACCTCCTTCAGCCTCTGTGGGACAAGTTTGTTCTCCTTCCTGCTTCTTCCTGCCTATCTCTTAAGAATCTGTCAGAGGAAGATCCTAACCAAGTTTAAAGAGGTAAGTTTAATAAATATTCAGACATGCAAGCTCTATTTAGCTAATTGACCTTTGAACTTAGCGGTATCCTGCCACAACTTGCGTTTTGTTCCTTACCTGGCCCCGGTGCTGTTGCTGACCATCCACGCAGCCCTCCTGCCGCCGCCGCCGCACTCCCATCTCACCGCGGCCGCAGAGCGTAGGAGGAACTACAGCCCCCAGGAGCCTCAGCGGCGGAAGTCCGCTATCATCATTATCGCGCACGGAGGCACTTAAAATTCGAACTCAGCCCCGGCAGAGCGGGCGACCTTTGAACTTAGCGGTATCCTGCCACAACCTGCGTGTTGTTCCTTACCTGGCCCCGGTGCTGTTGCTGACCATCCACGCAGCCCTCCTGCCGCCGCCGCACTCCCATCTCACCGCGGCCGCAGAGCGTAGGAGGAACTACAGCCCCCAGGAGCCTCAGCGGCGGAAGTCCGCTATCGTCATTATCGCGCACGGAGGCGCTTAAAATTCGAACTCAGCCCCGGCAGAGCGGGCGACCTTTGAACTTAGCGGTATCCTGCCACAACTTGCGTTTTGTTCCTTACCTGGCCCCGGTGCTGTTGCTGACCATCCACGCAGCCCTCCTGCCGCCGCCGCACTCCCATCTCACCGCGGCCGCAGAGCGTAGGAGGAACTACAGCCCCCAGGAGCCTCAGCGGCGGAAGTCTGCTATCGTCATTATCGTGCACGGAGGCGCTTAAATTCGAACTCAGCCCCCGCGTCGCGGGACGCGCGCGGGCAGCGCCGGGCTAAGCCCGGGCAAAGGGCGGGCCCTCTTAGGCCCTCAGAGGCCTGAGGAGACTGGACTGGGCCAGGGATGTTGGTCGTTACGTTGTGCATGCATCGGACATCGTAAGCACACTATTGTTATTAGTTATTATTTTTTTGGACAGTTATTCAATAGTGTTATATGTAGATGTGGACAGAGTTAACAGATACAATAGATATTGGTGTTCCCCTTTCATCGATTTAAAAGGAACTCTATTGCTTAACCATTATTATTGTCATAGCAATTAGTTAAACAAGTCCAAACTTCCGTTATTATCCATTTGTGTTTAGTTACCCAGATTATATTGATATGATGTCACGCGAAACTAGAAGCAGTAAAGCTGTGTCAGGTAGTTCCAAACTAACTGGAACCTTAGATGATTTTATAGTTCGTACAAATACACTAATAGACCAGGGTATTGTCCTTATGGAGAGGAGGGTCTCCCAAGATCTTGCCCTAGCTAAAAGGTCTTCCATGGGCCACATTGCTACAGCTCGAACCCCAATACGAACCCCTGAGAACATCTCAATCAATTCTAATACACTACATATTAATGCAGAGGTTCATGGTACTACCAGTGCATATTCTGATACTCAAGAATGTAGTAACCTTGATTCACGGGGTTTGGCAATCATAGAAAGCACCTCGCTAGCCCCTCAGTTAGATAGCCAGACCGCTAACAATAATATCTCAAGAAAAGGGATAAGGGAGGGAGCAATCCCCAAAAAAAGCACAAGTAGGCGATTATATAAAAAACATCCAGCAACTAAAACTACCAAGGCTGCAAAGATAGGAAAGTGCAAAGAAAATAACACGTCCAATGTAAGAGCGACAAGGGAAAGCCAGGGCCAAGAACCTGGGAAATGAGGGGTTGTCCCTAAAACATTACCTATGAATATTGTAGATGATAGTTTTTTAGACAACTCCCTAGCTGACATTCTTTCTGTTAATTTATCAGCTGACAGTACAGGTATAAATATAGGGAACGAAGATCTCCTTATACCGACCCTGTCAAAAATACTTAAAACTTTGCTCATTCCTATAGAAGAAAGATTAGTTGGAATAGAAAAACAACTTATAGAACTGAGGAAAGAGAAAAAAGATGAATATACTAGCAAGCAAAAAAAAGTAACTCAGGTACCAGCCCCTATTAGCAATGTACAGGTATCAAAAAAACTTGACAATGATATAGAAAAGGAAAGGAATCCAGCCCTTAAGGTCCCCAATACCAATCCTATCATTATTGATGTAGGTGAAAACAGTGTAAAGTCCATCATGACACGTGGAACAACAGTTAAAAAATCGGCTCCTTGTAGCACACCTACACACAATGACGATAACAAGCACACAGAAAAGCGCAGGAATATTAATTTACCTCCTGAAGCATGTGATTATGTAGTCATTTTAACTGGGGTTCCGGAATTAGGCCCATCAGTCTTAGAACCGTATGAGACGCTCAAAAACAAAGTGTCACACTGGCTGAATATTAATCATCCACTACCACCAACAATAAGAAGTAATATCTTAATGGTAGAGAGGGTCCCCTGGGTAGGCTACAATAGGAAAAAAATACAAGGGGACTGCGTGATTGTATCATTCGAAGACCCTCGGTCAGTAGGACATATCTGTTTGGGAGTCCCAAGGAATAACGGCTCATTGATTGTAGCAAGACCCCTGGCTTATTTCTATCCACCAATGGAACACCAAGATAACGCATGGAGCTGGTTAAGGGACACAAATCTAGATAGGGGTGGAATTGGGTGCGAGTTATTTAGGAATTCAAATCCTAAAAGATGGGAAAGGGAGGGGGACGATGGCTGGACCATAATACAACGTAGGGCCGGGAGGCCCCAAAATGCCAACTCTCAGTATCATAGAGAATGGATGGGCCCACAGTTCGCTCAACCCTTAATCCCTTTTTACAATAGGTTTAGCGGACTGGAGGCCATTGATTGACTCCCAGTACACGGGGAAGGACACAAATTTATACCCTGTCCATTCGTCCCACCCGTTATTTTAGCCGCGCCTCCAACAAGTCCTCTCAGGACACCTGATTACCCAAATGGCTTATTTCAATTACTATCAACTGGTACACAGGGGGGAAACACCATATCCAAAAAAAAACCCATAGAAGCTCTAGAACCAACACCCAAAGTGGAACAAACAAAGCACCAAGAGGCAAATGATTATAATAGTAATGGGTTAGGAATACCGATGAGATTAAGTAAATCCTCATCGGCTATTAGTTGCAGCTCAAACCAAGGCCTTTCTATGGCCAAGATTGTTTCATGGAATGTCGCAGGAGTGGGTTCAAAAATAAGTGACCCTGAATGGAACCTTTATATAAACTCCTTTGAAATATGTGTTCTACAAGAAACATGGGCTACGACATCCATGCATAGGGTTGGATATAGAACTTATCAGTTGGAAGCAGTTCCATCAGTAAGAGGACGTCCATCAGGAGGGCTAATAATATGGGTTAGTGTGTCCATTAACATAGCCATACAGCAACTAAGAATTGATTCTTTAGATATACTTGGGTTGAAAATGGTTACCATTGATAATCGGATGATCCATCTTTTCAACGTATATAATCGACCATGCCCATCATACAAGGAGTCACCATGCATTGACAAATTAGAATCAATACTGGATACTCTGGACCCGGAAGCAAGCACGATTATATGTGGGGACATGAACTGCAACTTTGAACCCATTGTCGGAATGAATAATTTGTATGAGGATGAAGATAATGCTAATGGTATACCATCCTTATCTAGTAATGGGACAGTTGTAGGTACTACCCTAGCTTTCCAAATCACAAGGGTACTAGTAAGCCATGGACTGAGGGCATGTAATGGGCGTTTTCCCTCTGATAGTCCCAAGGTACCTACTTTCACGAGACGCCATTGCCAAAGTATAATTGATTATGTTATTATTTCCATGGACTTATGGCCATATACAAAAGACTTGATGGTCAAAGATAGATTTGATAGTGATCACCATTCCCTGGAAGTTAGTTTTGTAAAGAGCTTAATAACGGGACTGGAAGTTGAAGAGGGAGGACATCAACCAGTCCCAGATAATGTTATATTAAGCAATAATCGTCGGTCCGTTAAATGGGCATATATCCTGGGACAAGAAGACTTAGTGGCAAACATTTACAACTGCCTTACTAATGTATTTGATACCTATAATCCCTCCGAAAGCGAACCTGGTCAATTTCTTAAATTACATAAAGAGTTCTTTAAAGAATTATTAGAACTTATGACTAGAAGACCAAAAAAAGGAACGGGTGCTGTGAAGCTGCAGCCTATAGGTAAACTATGGTTTAACAAAGAATGCCGAACAGCAAAATCAGCTTTGATAGATTCGGTCAAAACTAAAAATTCTATGGCAATCAAAGAAAGTAGAAAATTATATAATAAGGTGCTGGCCAATGCAAAGTGTTCATGGGACGAGGAATTGTGGTCTTGTATGCTGATGGCAGCTAAAATGAAGGACCAAAAGCTATTTTGGGAAACAGTGGCTAAGGGTAATCAAAGGGAGAAAGGCTCAAGAGAGGTTTTCCTTGATGAAGCAACCTGGATAGACCATTTTACGAACCTGTACGCCGCCCAAGAGGCTGATAGTGCAGTGCAGGAAGATCATGCTCTGTTGCTCGCAGAGGCGGAATCCACACATATAGTTTTTGATTTAGAGGAAACAGAATTAGCTATTAATTCTGTCAAATATGGGAAAGCTCCTGGGCTGGACAAAGTACCAGGTGACCTGTTCAAGCATGAACTAGATGTCTGGGTTCCTTACCTTAATCATTTGTGCAACACTGTTGCTGCTGGGGAGACAATTCCGGACACATGGAACGGGGCGGAAATTATTACTATTTTTAAAAAGGGCGATAGAAGCAATCCTGCTAACTATCGCCCCATAAGTCTTTTAGATATCACCCAAAAAATCTATGCTAGGCATATATTAAACCGTATAAATACCTGGTTGGAAGAAGAACAAATTTTAACGAAATATCAAGCAGGTTTCAGAGTAAAAACAGGAACCACTGACCAAGTCCTAAGGCTCTGTTGCTTGTATTGGAAATACGTTACTCTTCGTAAAGTTCACTTATATGTGGCATTCGTAGATCTACGTGCCGCATTTGATCTTATACCGCGAGAACTTTTGTGGGAATCACTGAAAACCCAGGGGCTCCCGCTAGGCCTACTAAAACTGGTTACTGGATTACATATGGACAATTATGCAAAGGTCAGGTGGGGTCCTACTGGGGAACTTACAAAAGCTATCCCTATAAAAAGAGGAGTACGCCAGGGGTGTGTACTGGCGCCAACCCTATTCGCCCTGTTTGTTAACGATATACCATCTTACATGGAGTGTAGTGACAACGACGCACCAAAATTAGGGGGCGAACGGGTTTCTTCCCTTTTGTTCGCAGATGACACCATTCTCATTTCCCAAACACCACGGGGCCTTCAAAATTTATTAAATAGATTCCAGTCGTATTGTTCCTTGAAGGGCCTAGAAATTAATACTAAAAAAACGAAATACATGGCACTGAGCCCACATAGGAATTTTAAGAAAAATTTAATGTTAAATGGACAGAAGCTTGATTATGTGCAGAATTTTATATATTTAGGCGTCTCTATTGACTCTTCTTTAGCATGGAGACCGCAGCTAGAAAAGAATAAGATTATCTTCAAACAAAACTGTCTACCAATTCTCAAGAGACATAAAGAATGCTTGAACAAGGCAGTGACCCCTGCCTTAGAGATCTTTAAGTATAAAGTCCAACTAGCGGTATTATATGGGGCGGAATTATGGGGTCCTGCATGCAGAAATACATTTGAAAGCCTTGAGAACAAGTTTCTTAGGGGGTTGATAAAAATATCTACAAATACCCCATTAACACCACTTTTTTTGGATCTAAACCTGAAACGAACAGATCAACATGCAATATTAAGACCATTATTGCTGTGGGTTAGATTGTGGACGACTCCAGAATTACTCAATTACAAGAAAGGCCTGAAAGAAGTCTTGGATCTCGATAGTTGTAACAAAGTTTATTGGTTCAAGCATGTAAGAAATTGGTTAGGCATGATCGGATTAGCCCATTTTTGGAATGATCCTGAGGCTATGAACCCGTGCTCTAAGAAAATTGTTAAAATATCCTTCTGGTCACATGTGAGCCATGAGTCAGTATACGCAAGAATTCATGGACCACTAACTGAAAACTTTTTATTGTTTAAGGATGTAGCATCTTTTGAACCCTTTCTAGACGAGATCCACCCGCCTTTATCAAAAACTTTGTACCTAAAATTTAGATATGGTACTCTTAGAACGAAGGCCCTTGAAAAAAGCTGGGCGAAATCAGGAAGTGATCTTTGTATTTCATGTACTCATGGTACTAAGGAAGATGATTTACACATACTTCTATTTTGCTCCAGCTATGTAATACCAAGGAAAAAGTGGATAGTACCACTTTGCCATAACATAGGTTCAAGATCCTACAAGGAGGCTGGCAGAATTTTAAAAACTGATACCAGCCAGGTGATAGTTTTTGGAGTTAGTAGATTTCTTCTCGCTGCTAATTTTATTAGACTAAAGTTGGGTCAACATTTTTAAAGGAAAAGAAAAAAATGAGGAAACACATCACTAGATATTTTTAAAAAAGACCATGATATCAAAACATTTAATTGTTGTTTTATTATCCAACTAGGAGGATGTTGTTGTTGTTTTTTATGAATTTTTTTACAAAAATGTCCTAGCGGTTAGTGATTTAATACTATTTTAATAGTTTTTAAATTATATTTATTATAAATTGTATTTTTAACCTTGCAAAATTTCCGCCCGGGTGAAATGTGTTTGACAAAGAATTATGAAATTAGATATTGTGTACTCGGATGCAACGGATATATACGAATAGGTTAGCTTATCTGACCCTTTTTTACCCGTTTCGCTTTTGAGCTAGCAAATGTTAAAATGTAAGAATAACAAATGTTTTTATTGTTCTTTTATGATGCTAATGCGTCGAAATAAAGATTCAAATGAAAAAATGAAAGCTAATTGACAGATATTCTTCATCTACTGATGGAAGAGGGAAGGTCTGATACCAGTGCAGGCATGTTTCAGCATCTTCAATGATGAGTAACACATATCACGTGTTTCGTACAATGTCCACCACGAAAGTCTAACATATACAAATTCCACCTCCCAGATTAACAGTAAATAGAGGCAAATGATTTCCTGTTACGAGAAATGAAGTACTCAGAAAAAAGGTATTCTATTAAGATTTCATATAAAACTATACTCTGTAGCCAATAGAGAACTGACTCTCCCTGCTCCATTCACCCTGGATCATAGGTTGGCAAACCTGGCAGTAATATCTTCATTAGTTTCACAAGATGTCTCTGTTAGTGACCGTCTAGATAGGCGAGTGGAGTCAGCACTCAAGATGAGCTTCAGCAGGTTAAATTCTGACAACTAGAGCTGTCATTGGTGTTGTTCATACATCACAGTCTTTAGTAAAAAGATTATCTATCACTGTCTACAGATTAATCTGATGGAAAAGACTGTTTAGAACTGCTGGTTTCTATGGAAATGCAGGAAAATTAATTTCAGACACCTGCTATGATGTTAAAGGTTGGCAGGGTATGCCCAGATGTGGGTCCCTTGCTCACTTTGCCACTGGATTCAAGATAACCTGGCTGATGAGGGTTAGGAACCCGAAACCGGTCCCAGGATGCTTGTTTCCAGTCCAGGGAAGACATGGCTTGGCAGTTTGGGCTGGACTGTTCCCATGAGGCACAGGATCAGACTGATTTGCATATGGCCTTGTCTGAACTGGGGTGGCGGAGTGAGCTAAAGAATGATGATGGATTAAACCCAGATCAGTTGACTGGGGTGAGTGCTTGCAATGTTCAACACTCCATCCATCATCCCCTTTGGTTTTGCTTTGTTCGCCCTAAGTTGGCAGGGTATGCCCAGACATGGGTCCCTTACTCACTTTGCCACTGGATTCAAGATAGCCTGGCTGATGAGGGTTATGAACCCGAAACCGGTCCCAGGATGCTTGTTTCTGGTCCAAGAAAGACATGGCTTGGCAGTTCTGGCTGGACTGTTACCATGAGGAACAAGGTCAGACTGATTTACATATGGCCATGTCTGAACTGGGGTGGCGGAGTGAGCTAAAGAATGATGATGGATTAAACCCAGATCAGTTGGTTGGGGGTGATTGCTTGCAATGTTCAACACTCCGTCCATCATCCCCTTTGGTTTTGCTGATGTTAAAGGTGGTTGCTTTGGTGACTAATATAGCAGGAAGGAGGGACCTTTATCTGCACGATTCAAAGCCTGAAACTGTTATCCAGGTTTGGTAGAGCTACTGGCTGATACTTTTTCTCTTTATGGGAATCCGTTGGAAGAATTCTTAGGGTGAGCTTCTTAAAATCCAATGCATGCCCACGTTTCAAAGTAGACCTAAACCTGAAGGACAGTCTGGATGTTATTATTGGTAGCAAAGGAGATACCATCTCTTAAGGTAAAAAAGGACTTTGTAGGTCATCTTTTAGATCCCATAATGCGGATAGATCTCTTCCTCTTGTACTAAGCGTAGTTAGCAGTCCTAACCATTCCAGTTCCTTGCCAGTTTGGGAACTCATTTAAGAGTGATTGTCTCAGTTTCTTCAATTTGGGAAATTTCTGCAAAAGATGTCTGCGTGCTTCACCCCATCACGCAAGGCTATGTGTTGTAATTCAAAACACTGCCCCCATATTCAGGCCCAATTTACACTCTTTGGCCCAGGACTTCATCTAAGCCAGCTGTCCTTCCTGAAGCGTTCTTGGAAGTGATTACAAAAAGGTTTGTAATTCCAGCACCTATGGTTGAGATAGGCCAGGAAGTTTTGTTAGTGGTCGTTAACCACTGGGAAAGTCCAAACTCATCATCGATCTAAAGCTCTTGAGCCCCTATTTCAATCCATCCATTTAAAGATGAATTAATGTTCTACTCATTTCACATATAATACCAACCACCTCATCAGTATCTGAGAATCGGTCTGATGGATTGTCATCCACAGTTTCGGGTTCTTCCTTTTGATCTCAATTATCTGCCAAAGGTTTTTGCGAAGATACCGGCTCTTCTTGTGACCCACAAGGCCGGATTCTTGGTTCACCCCCAGTTGGACAAATGGCTGTTTCATGCACTTTTTTTTTTTATTTATAAGTTTTCACAGTAACAGAAAAAAACACAAACAGCGCCTGATGGCTCTGGGTATCATAGTGCAGAACACATAGCATGAAGTTGGTACAGTATCAACAATGTCAAGTACATCATAGCAATAGACGGCAGAGGAAGAAAGCACATATCAAATCCAGTAGTCCCCCAGGAAGCACTATTCAGCAGTGGAGTGAGCCAATAGATAAGCAGTGAAAGGTCCCCAAATGTCTCGCGGCCTCGAAGCTTGCGGCAGCTCCTCCCAATAGCATAGAAGTTGGTCCCGACAATATGCTATATCTTGGAGCCACTGCGCTACTTGTGGCGCCGGCCTACCATCCCAATGAATCAAGACCCTACGTTTAGCCAAGAGTAGCGCCAAGGCTGCTAGCTTACGATTGCTAGGTTTGAGCTTTAACACATTCCCCAGAAGACAGAGGGTCATAGTACATACAAGAGGCTCACCCACCATTTCCGCCACCGCCGCCGTAACTTTACCCCAGAAATCAGATACCTTTGGACAGGTCCAGGACAAGTGGCAAAAGTCCGCCGTATCTGCACCACAGCGTCTGATGAATGTATTTATAGTGGATCAGCCGCAGGTTACCATTGGCTGTAAGTTGTCCTGTAAGCCTACAACAATCTACCCATTCATCTTCAGTGAGCTTCTGTGGCAGGATTTCATTCCACCTATTCATGGGGCCCAGAGTAACAGTAGCCTCATCTGTTTGCGAGGCGTTGTACAGTCGAGTAACCAGTTTAGTTCGAAGTTGCGAGGTATACAGCAATTGCAAAGCCGTCAGAGCAGGAGGCTCCTCAGGGAAGCACGTGTGCAGGGCCACAAGCGCGGCTCTTAGTCTGCAGTATACAAACGTTGCCATATCGGGCCTGTCCTCACCCCCCACAAATGCATTAAGGTCAATAAACTGGCCATTAGGATATATATCCCCCATGGTGCGCGCTCCCACCTTCTGCAAAACTTTCAAGGAGCACGCTTCAGCTGTCACCGAGATTTTCCCGTGATGCAGAAGGGGCATCGCCGGAGCATATAGCGGCAGCCTCCGGGCACGTTTCCCGAGTTCTCTCCAAGCATGCGCTGTACATTGTACTGTGTCACTGTTTCATGCACTTTCATCTGCTCAAGCAGAGCCAGATAAAAGGGAAGCTGCCTTCTGTTACCCCAGCATGGATTTTCAATAAATATACCAAAATCCAAGGTGATACCCTCACATGACTTAGGGCCTAATTATGGGTCTGGCGGTACTCGGACCACCAGACTCGTGGTGGGGCGGTGGTCATATATTACGACCCTAGTGACTTTGCTGCCCTTGGACCTTCGACTCTGCCGTTCCCTGGTGGAGACGCAGCAGTCCAGAAGCCTCCATCTGCTCAGCGGGACCAAGAATATTATGTTTACTCGACACCAGGGTTTTCATGGCGGTTCTTCCTCCATGAAAACCCTGGTGGAGAGGACGCAAAGGCTGCCCTGCAGGGTCCTCTTGTGCCTCACACCTTGTGGATGCACACAGGGGGGCACAGCAAGTGCCCCACTGTGTGACTGAACAGTAGATCCAGTACAGCATGGACTTTTCAGTCCATGCCGTGCTGAAACTGTTTTCGACATTCCCATTGCTGTGCCTATTTTATAGGCACCGCTGTGGGGACGCCAAAGGTATCACCCACCAATGACTGAAAAAGTCATTACATGCCAGGCGGTTCTGATGCGGGTTTGGCGGTGCGGCGAGGCACCACTACACCATCAAACTCGTACTCGGCCCCTAAGCGTTCATGAGAGGTTGACACTGTATAGGAAAAAGTGTCCTTGCCAGAAGCAAGAGAATCAAGACTAGCTAGAGGCTGTGCCCAGGTTCAGGAGGACATTGTCAGTCTCTTGTTTCAGGCACCTGGGCTGGGTTCCCATCTAGACTGGATATCACATGTGTGGATGTTTTTGTTCTGGGCCTTCTTACATGCCACATGTCCTTCTATGTTCACAGCTGCATTTGGGTTCACTAGTATGACATTTGCCTCGTCACTGAAGGCCAGCTTGCAGGATCTTCAATGTGGCAGTTCCTGTACACCAAGAGACAAGCATTGCCTTGCAAAAGGAAACTATCCCTGACAAGCTAAAGAAGAGTGTGTCACTGTGACTCCCTCCTTCATGAATAGTAAGAACAGATGCCAGAGGCTGAGGGCGGGGAGTAAACATGGATTCCTCTCGGAGACAGAAACTTTAGCTCCCATCAGAGATGCATTATTCATTTAATTGGAGAGAATTAGTGGCTGTTCAGAGAAATCTGACACATTTTGTCCCTCATCTCCATGAACAAGCAGTGTTAATAGGAACAGACAACACAGTCACATAGTTGTACAAAAATTGCCAGTCAAGAACGACATTGATGGGTACAGCTCTATTTGGTTTCTGGATAGGTTGTTGGCAGAACACAATATTGGGTCACACTCACCCATTCAAATCAGGGGAGTAGACATTGTAGTGGCGGATCATCGAAGCAGCGTGCTTCGCTCTTTCCAAGAGTTCATGATGGTCCCGTTGATGCTCAGACTGACTTGTGCCATGTTGGACCTTCAATGGTGGGCTTATTTGCAAGTGGCAACAATTATCGAACCCGTTTTTCACTTTGTTTTCCAGAAAAAGAGTCATGAAGAGAGGATGCATTAACCTCTAAGTGGCCACCTCTTCGACTTTATGCCGTCCCGCCCTCTCTGCTGATAGTGAGATTCCGAGCACATCTTTTCAGGGAGAAGGCAGTAGTCCTGGTAATAAGCCCCTTCTGTGCTGATATGGGGTGGTTCTACTGAGGTAGATGGCATTATGCTTGGCAATAATTGTTTTCATAAACACAATCCAATGGTCCAGCACCCAAAATACAGTTCAAGTGTTAAACATTATTATGACACAGGTAAATGTCAGTGGATTATCTTCCATAAGAAAACATGGACTTTCAGCAGAGTTGTTTTTTTTCTTCGATCCTTTATTCAGAAATTTCTTTCGAACATGTTAAAACAGACCATAGCCAACGCGTTTCATCCTCGCGGACTTCTTCAGGGCATTAATTAGTGACTTTATTTTTCTGTGGTCTGTGCTCTACCAGTTAAAATTGCAGAATTCTTTCTTTATGGTCTTTTTGTATACTCTTACGATATCTGAGGGAGAGATATGGCGATTAGACGCTTTCTTTTCCTGGTTTTCACAATTCGTTAAATAATTCAGTATCAGCCATCCCTCAATTCAATAGTCATTTGTAATTTTCAATTTGCCGGCATGGTCGCGTGGCATCGGAGTATACAAAAAGACCATAAAGAAAGAATTCTGCAAAAAAACAACTCTGCTGAAAGTCCATGTTTTCTTATGGAAGGTAATCCACTGACATTTACCTGTGTCATAATAATGTTTAACACTTGAACTGTATTTTGGGTGCTGGACCATTGGATTGTGTTTATGGTTATTTGAAGCGTTTAGCTTCAGGAGATTTAGGGGTTTTGGATCTCCGGTCACTAGCACCACGTTTATATAAAACTCTACTAGGGAAAGGTGCAATTGTGCTTTGCCCCAAACCCTTCTTTTTCGCTTAAATAATTGTTTTCATGCATGCTTGCCCAAGAAAGGATCGAGAGCTGTTCCTTTTGCCTCTGAAGAGACTTCATCTGTCTGCTTGAAATTTGATCATAGAATTTAGCAAAATCTAGGTTACTTTCGTTTTTGACAGCTTCTATTCAGGACTTCCTTAGAAGTTCTACTCCCAGATCCCAGAATCAACATTGAGCTCCTTTTGTTTCTTGGTGTCGAAAGCAGGCTTTAGACCCTTGTGCATGTTAACCTAACTGGATTCTGCCATTTCTACAGGATGGGTTTAGGCTAGGCTTAGCAGTGGCTAGCACTTTAAATCTGTTAATTCTCCTGGGGGGGGGGGGGAGTAGTACCGTTGGTGGGGGTTGGCTACTATAGAAGAGCTGGGGGCACATCGTTTGAGATGTTTGTTAATTAGCTAGACCGCCTGCTAAATATTTTTTTCAACCTTGGGATCTTCCTTTGGTGCTTAAGGGTATACAACTTCCTTTTTTCCCTTTAAGACATCCTTTTGGGAGCCATCTTGGTGAGCTACGGGCACTTTGGCTGGGACTGCCTACCTTCAGTTATTTTATGATAGGATTGGTTTACGGGTCAGCTCTTAGTTTTTCTCTGACATTGTCTAGTTTCCATACTGAGCAAGAAGTTTTTCTTGAATAATATTTTGCAACTCTCTTTTCAGAAGAAGCAAGTAAACTGCATCTCCTGGATGTTGTTTGAGCTGTTCAACTTTTCATCTCTCGTTTAGCTGAGTGATGACTTTCAGACAGTCTTTTTGTAAATTTTGGAGACTTCATGAAAGGCCATAAATCTTCTTCTTCTACCTTAAGTCGATTTGATGAGGTCAGCATTTCCTCTGTCATTACTTGCATGCCCGCCCTCCATCCTTCTAAAACTCAACTTTAAGCCCTAATTCTTGGGCACAATAGACTGTTCAGAGGTCTGAGGGTGATTTAGAAGTCTTATAATCTTTTACGGACCCAAGAATGGGCAGCTCCGGATCATCCTTAGGAGGAGAGTGAGGGATCGAAGTTTTAGCTAGATGAAGGGATGTCTGTGAGAGGTGCGATAAACTTCGATTCCATGAGTACTGGAAAAGGACTGCCATTCAGAATAATAAAGATTAATGGTAACTAATTAGGCCATTACTAAAACATATCACATTGGAGGAGCATAATCTTAGCTCCACCTGTATACATTTTGATTATGCTATATATATACGCACATGTGGTAACATATATTTGTGCTTTAATATCATGAATGTAAAGTGGTGCACTTGACCAGATACTGAAGGTGCATTTACTGTATAATCCTTACATTTAAATGAGTGTGCATGCTAATGTTTTCTAACAGTGTCACTTAATTGGGGAGAGGAGTTGGCCTATCGGCTAGGGCGCTCAACCTCGGACCTGGGGAACTGGGTTCAAGCCTCAGTAATGACGCTGAGCATCCTGTGATTTTGGGCAAATCACTTAATCTCCCCGTGCCTAACAAAGAATGAATGTGTGTCCTAATGTAACGTAACTGGTGCTATGTAAAGCGTTCTGATACCTGATTGGATTCAGGTCAAGTTCGCGCTATATTAAACTCTGAAAAAAAAAATAATTGCCGTTCTCATTTATATCTGCATTTGTGTGGTTCAAATAATATTGTTAACTTATATATTCATGGATTTATTTGAATAGCATTCTGCATTTATTTTATAACTGTACATGTATTCATAACCATGCATTTAAATATGTACTGAGATGCTTGCCATGTTAACTTGTCCAAAGGCCTTAAGCGTGTGGATTCTAATCTTTAACCTTCAACGTGAAAGTTTACTCACGTTGCAATGTTATCTTCTTCTTCCTTGCAAGTGTGTTTATATGATCTCATAGTTAGTGAAAGGCACGTTGTGTATGAGAGATATGGAGGTGCAGGGATTAGAGGCACTACTGATCAAAGGGCGGACCACTGTCCACGCTGTATCTGGAGACAGGAGAAATACAAGAACGTTCTGATGTTTGACCCAAAGGAGAGGAGTTTTGAGTGTAACACCAAGTTTTACCATGAGAAGCTGGAAAAGTACACATGATGAGGGATTCGCGAATGTTCTGTGGAGATTTTAATTGGTGGTCACACTTTAGCTTTAGGCAGATTCCTTTCAGACTTCGAGGGGTACAGATCTCTTTGCTATATTCTCTATTATATGACTTAATGCTATTCAATACCTCTGATTTTGGAGAGCTTCTACAGTCTCTACAATGCTGACACCATCCTGCTTTATTGGATTTAATTAGAATTTTCCCATCAATACTACTTGGCTTAGGTTTAGTTAGATATTTAGATTTGCGCATTTATAGACGCGAGGACCGAAAACCATATACTGCTCACCAGATCCTGTTTCTCATTTTCTGCAGTGCCATCACTGAATTTCTTGTATGCTTCATGTTGTTGAGACTCAATTTTGTCAGACGATTTGGTCTACCAATAGTTATTCTGTATTTTTACAGCGTATTCTTGAGATTAGTGTACATTGGCTTGGCTTTGAAGTTGTAATAAATCCATACTTAACACCATTTATTGCATTTTAGGTCCTCACTTTGCAGCGAAATGGGCTACATTGTAAATTGCATTTTTGGTTGATGTTAAATCATGTTCATTCCACAGGCACCTAAAAAGGTCTATTGCATGGAAATTTGCCTCAGTGCTCTGGCAATATTGAGAAAGCAAATACACAAGAAAAACTGCTGGTAAATGTGATTGCGAGAATTATGTCTGGGCACATAGGACAGTTCCTCCCAAATTTGTAGTAGATTTATGACTTTTGGGTCATTTACAAGAAATTCTATGAGTGATGGTGGAAATCTACAGCAATCGTCGATTTCCAGGAATAATTAAACTCAGTGATTTAAAGGGGTTGGTACTGAGTACAAGCACTTTTTTATTTTGAGAGTGCCTGCACTTCTAAGACAGACATAATACTTTCAAATAGAGCGTACCGGCCCTTCTCAGAAACAATGTACCTGCACTTCTATGTTTCCATTTCAAGCACTGCTTCAACTTAGCAGAACTGACGTGGATTTTTTAAAAAGTTGAAAAGTAAATCATGTGGAAACGTGTATTTGTAACTAAACCATTCCGTTACATCCTCACGAAAAATAGGGATGTAACCTTTACCTTTCCTGTCTCTAGACAGGGCACCTACTCATTAGAGTTGTTTTACTAGAGTTTCTAAAGTAAGAACCTGCATGACTTTGAAGGCTTAAAATGTATCATTACTTTTTCCGCCTAAAGCTATATTTTTACTGCAGTGGAAAAAAACCCATCTTGGTGGATTTCACCTTTTGTAAGAGCAATTGAAAATAGCAGTTGTACTTTTTGCCGGGACCTAATGACGTTCTGCATGGTTAATATTTAATTGCAAAACGCCAGACTGTCAATAGTGCATTGAGATGAGAGAAAGCTGGGTGTTTCGACTGGAACCTCACCCTCCCAGGAGTCTATTGCAATCGCAGTACGCACATTGACCGCTAGATGGAGGTGTTGGACGAGGCTCATAGATTTAGCAACGTTACTAGCTGGGGGTTGTTTCATTTAAAGACATTTTGCTCATTCTCATGTTAACGTTTCTTAAAATCAACAACTGAACAAGCAATGGCAAAGCCAAGAGGCCTGGCATTGTCTGCTAGCACTTTGGCTTTTTCAATGCCAGCTTTGTTTTGACATAGTTTTTAAAAAACGTTACTGTTGGTGAAGCTTTCAGGGTCTCGCCAATATATATGAAAAACACATTGGTTGAAAGCAAAATATATTTTGGCCTCAAAAAGCACGCACTGCCATAGAAGAGGCTGGCACTGGAGGGAACTACTTTGTGTGTGGTTGTGCTCCTTGTTAAAGAGCGGAATGCCATCTCTCACAGTGAAGGTAACCAGTGGCTGAAATGGGCTGACCCACCGCTCCATGCTATATGCCAGAGGCTTAACTAGAGCCAAATTTGGGGGGAGGGGCAATGAAACTTTTTTGCTGGGGCGAATTCTTCCAACAATAGGCAGAGTGGAGATGCAGGGGCTCTAAGAAGGGGAAAAAACACAAGAAAGCCTCATTAACAAGCAAATGGTCTTTTAAATTCCTGTGAAGTGCTCGGGTGCGGCTGTATGTGTGCCCGGGAAGCTGTCTCAGCCCGGGCTGCCACACACGATGAGGGGGGGGCTGAAGCCCTTTGAGCCCAATGGGCATTGCGCACCTTCTGTATGCGTAGAGGGCGGAGACATGTGAAGGACACACCAATGGATGAGGGTGACTGGCTGAAAATCCCTTTAAATATATTATATACACAATTTTCATAACATCAAATGTCTTGTCCACAGCTAATAATTGCAGCTACGCGGAGGGAATTCCGAACTTTCAGATTAAAACAATTTCCATGGCCTGTAAATCAGCAGCAGTGTAACGACTGGAGGGTGACAACTGCAGTGTGATGAAATATTAGATGCAGATGTGTCACTCCTCTGGACGCAGGTATAAATGTAGGGTAACTTCAGTAATGTGACCTCAGCTACGCGTCAATGGCGCACTGTCATAATAATATGCTGATTCGTATATAGGGCTTCATACACCACTTCTGCCGCTTCCAAGCGCTTCCAAGCGCTGTAAATATGGGATGTTACTCAGGGGCGTAGGCGCAGGGGCGGGGGGCACCCTTCAGGTGGCCCCCATTCAGCCTAAGGCCAATAACATATGTGTATGTAAGGAACTCGGGGCCCGCTCATCCCATTCTGCTGATGGGGGCCCCATCATTTTTGTCACGTCACTGATGTTACTGTTACCCAATAAAGGTACCCAAGGCACTGTTTACTTAGCGGGCAGACATACTTTGTTCTTCAGATCAGAGCAGATGTCAGTTGTGAGCGTTAACACAGGGTCATCAACAGGTAATGGATAAGGAGGGCGGGTGTAAAAGGGATCCGGAAGTTGGGATTCAGAGGAGGGAAGGGATAGTTCAATAATGGACTAACCATAGACTAAATTTTAGAGGTCCTAGGCTGGTTGATTAATACCAGTCTGCATTTCTGTATTAAAGGGTCACGCCTTAAAAAAGTAGCCTGCATACTCTCATGATCAGGGCCCCCCCGGGAGACCAGGCACTCACATAGGAACTTGGCAACTGCCACCTACCGGTCTATCTGCTTCAAGCAATACTGTCACTGCTTCTTTGAATACTGACTTTTGGTATGCTCGCACAGCCCGTGAAAAAGTCACAGTAAGAGTAACAACTTACTGGCACATGCATCAACGTAGGCTTTTGCGATTCCTTCATTGCGATTATTAAGGAATCGCAATTAAGGAATTGCAAAAGCCTATGCATGTAGGAATCGCTATAAAAATAGCGATTCCTACACATTCCTTAATTGCGACTCGCAAATTGCGACTCGCAATTAAGGAATGTCGTCGCATTCATTCCTATGGGCCTCCAGGCCCCTAGGAATGAATTGGAGATTGCATGAGCAATTTGCGAGTACCAGTAGGTACTCGCAAAATGTTCATGCAATTTCAAGGGTGCAAGGGTGTCAAAATGACACCCTTTTGCACCCCTGAAATTGATCTGTGCACATATGTTGCACACACACATGCCTTGAGGGCATGTGTGTGCGCAACATGAAACTTTGAAAAATGCACAGAAGTGCATTTTTCAAAGTTTTTGCAAATTACCATGAAGTTCAACTTCATGGTAGTTTGCTCCCCCTATTAGCGAAATCGCTAATATTTTTTTACTTTAATGCATTGCATTTAAGGAATCTCAATTTGGGATTCCTTAAATGCAATCACAATTTAAGTAATCGCAATTTAGAGATTCCTTAAATTGCGATTTTTGCATTTGGGATGATGCATCCCAAATGCAAAAATACCGGTCGCAAAGGTGCAGATTCTGAGAATCTGCCCGTTTGCGAGCGTTTTTTCCTTTGATGCATGTGCCTGATAGTAAATATTTAAGCTAACATGGCATAAACTTATAACAACAGGATACTTTATATCCGCAAAACCCACCTCTCACATCCCACTCACTAATACAAAAAATAAATAAGAAGCACAGAAATAACCTAAAAATAGGAAAATTAAAGAAAAAAAGGTAGTCCACTGCTTTCTGAATCACAGAAGCAATTAACATGTGTTCTCATTGCCATCAATTGATGTAATGTGCCTTGGCATCTATGAAAAGGTTTTCCCATAGCAGGTGGGCGAGCTAATTATTTCTGCCAAATTGTGTCTCGAGTTCTACAGGTGGCATATTACATCTTTGGCAAAAAGCAATGCCTATGAGATAAATTGTGTCCATGTCTACACATATTTCTTTATGCATCTGTAAAGCGTAATCGAGTCGAAGAAAGAGGTCGCCTGATCTGCCTATGCCGTATAAGGCTAACACCCTTGCCACCAGTTGGGAAGAATAAGGTGCAGTAAGTACCTCCTATTCTGAGATTTTATCTTCAGAATAAGACAGAACATGCAGAGTCGTATTTAACAAATCAAATTGCGTCTTATGCCTTTCTCGTAGGCCTTTTCCCATCACAGGTTGGTCTGCTGGAATATCTCATGGAAAAAGGTGGGGACGTGATAAATATCACTCAACTCATAATTCCGATGTCTGTGCAAACTTTTGACCCCCAAGGATGTTTGGTGAGGATGCAAAGGCAACCAGCTCCAGCCTCTCCATGGGCCTATGAGTCGGGGCGAGCGGTATGTGCAGGGAGATGTTGCTCCACCGACCACAAGTTCCTCTGTGTTTATTGTCCCAGGATGTACTGGCTGCAGCTCCACCGGGCGGGATTTTACTAGCCGAATAATCCATCTTGGAACATCATATGAGGCATGAGTAGGGGCTGCCGGCACAATCACTGGTGGGCCACCTCCAGACGCCTTCTCACACCACAGCAGGGTCATTGAATACTCCCCTACCCATCCCACAGCCTGCTCTGTGCCCTCACACCCTTCTGCCCTCCCACTAGTGCCCGCCTATCCCCCACTGCTAACATCAGGTGGTAAATAGAAGGAGAATTGTCACTAGAATGACTAATCACATCAAAGGGCCTGGTAATGGAATTCTTCATTATGGAGATAAAATCTCATAACTGCACAGTGCAAGGGGGCACATACCGCTCGGAATCAGTGATTTCACACCCGGTAAGTTCGGCAACCCTGCACCGTCCAATTCCTAATGGAGCCCAATATTCAGCAGCGGCTCCTCTGCAATGGCGGAGGAGTGTTGCCCCACTGCCTGGCTCAGAGCCAGCAAATGTCAAATAAAACGTTGTTCTTGCTTTCATTTCATTTTACATTTACGGGCTCTTAGCCAGCGGTGCTGAGAGTGGGAGGGGGAGGAGGAGTGCAAGTGCACTCCACTCCCTAAGTGCTCATGTGTGCTTGGCCGGCCATCTCAGGCCCAACAAAACACACATGCGCACGTAGGTTTTTACCAGCCCAGCTGCATTGAGCAGCCGTGCTGGAGTAACCCTACAGACTCCCCAGTCTGAACAGGGTGTCTTTTCTGCCTGCTCAGACCAATATATGCGCAGCTCTGCAGAACGGGGATTAGACAGGGAGTCTGTCCCAGGGGCTGCTGGGACCAGCAGACAGGAAGAGGAGAGGCGGTGCGGGGAGACGTGATGCTGGAGTGGCCAGCGGTAAAACGTTAGTTTATTTTTTTTATATATTCAATCTTCCCCCTATCTCCCATCCCCCGCACAACCCCACCCACAGGGGCGTAGCACAGGCCCCCGCAGCCCCCGCGATGCGGGGGGGCCCCCGACCTGCAGGGGGCCACCCCGCACAGTACTCAGGTTGTGTGTGATCATTTATGATAGTTGCGATAATATTATTATTTGGGAGCCAGTGCGTAGATAATAAAGGTCACGTTCCCACTGTTAAATGTCCTTTGTGTCAAATCAATATCGATATTAACACAAATCATAAAAGGCAGACATTTTGAAAGCTCTCCTCTCAGGCCTCTTATTTAAGTGAATGGACAGTCTAGTCGAATTTGCAGGGTTCTTAAAATGTTTGCAAAGCTCTTAGGCAATATTTATATTTGTGTTAATGACAGACCATGGCAGCTCTTCTTTTTTCTCTGCTAACACGGTAGCATATTTCCAGAAGGACGGATTGATGGCATCTAGGTAGTCATTTTGTTAAGATGCTCTTACCTTCAGGGCCGGCTTGTAGGGGGGGGTGGGTGTGTGTGACCGGTGCATCCGCACCTGGCGCTGACTTTGGTGGTGGTGGGGGGGCGCTATGTTTAAAAATAACTGTTGGTATAAAAGCAGGTGAACTTCCTAGTGCATCCAGCAGTTTTTAGGCAACAAAAAAAATGTCTAGGAAACACTGGTGATTGATGTTTCTACTGAAACTGAGCACTACAACAACATGTAATGTATGTCAGAGAGGGCTATGGAGAGATGAGATGCACTGTCGGAGAGTGGAGCTGAGGGAATTCAAGGAGAAGGAGGCCAGAATAGACAGATACACTGTCTGAACACAGAGAGTTTTTTTGTGCTTTGGGCAGTGCCTGCTTTGAGCTTCCTCTTTTATCACAGCCTTTGTAGTGTATACATCCAGTTGGTATGGATCTGCATTAACTCGATTTCAACCAAAGTTGCAGAGCTGCGTGGAAAGATTCACACATTTCTGGTTAAAAAAAATCACATATCATTGTGAATCCCAAATTACCCAAAACCTTTTGGTGGCGGAATTGTTATATACGGCGACTTGGTGAAAGGTCACGATAACAGGAAATGACCAGATAACCCCAGTTTGCAAACTTAATATTTTAGCATACTGGCGGCGTGTGACCACTGCTGTAATTAACATGACCCAGTAAAATTCAAGACTGCCTTAGCAGTCTCTGATCTGAAAAAACCCACAAATATATATCTGAAAGACTGCCCTCATTAAAACATCCCGACGATCAACCAAACTATCTGGGGAGATATAGGTAGGAATGTAAAAGAGCAGGAGGTATGTCGCAAGAGCTTGTATGTGCTGCCAGAGGGCGCATCTACCAAGAATACATACAAAATAGGCACCTATGGAGAAAAGAGCAAAGTGCAGACTGAATAACTCCCTTTCAGTTCAGATATATGACAGTTCAAAACAGTCTAAACATTGACAAGGAACTGTAGTAGTAATTTATTCAATCAATATATGATCATTTCCAAAATTACATCAGACATAAATACAAACACTAAGGAACTGGTTATTGAAGAGATTGCTACGGGAAGGCACATAGGCCCTCAGTGTAAGTGGCCCAATAAAAAGGTGTGATAATAATCCATTGGGGATTAGCGATACGAGTGGTATTACTTCACCTTTAAATGACTTTTAAAGTTTCCTATCTGGAATGAGTGATAACGTGGAAATCGTTGTTACAACGTCGATGTCTGAATGCAGTTCTGAAGTCGATCCCATTTTATATGAACATGTTACATCATGATTGGCCTCATGGATTTATCCCTATATCACATTCAGTATTACATCGCATCGCATCGCATATTAAATGCGGTATTATCTCCTGACTCAAAGTTCCGGGTCTAGATTGGCATTAGGATGCGAGTCATAATGATGCCCCTAAGATATTTCTTTGATCTTTTTACTAATATTATTTCTAAATATTTTCAAAATGTTAGGGTTGGTAGGGAGATGATTCTATAGAGAACCAGGACAGTTTTGTTCCCTTAATGATATCTCACACTTGATGGAACTTTTAGAGATGTACTCTTGAGGATCTCTCATGCTATGTCCTGCTAAAGAGCAATTACCTTCATTGTGAACATAGCTCACTTGTTCCCAGCAAAATGATGCTGAAGATCTTCTAATCGCAGCCATTTCGTAGTAATTGATCTCTTACAGAAAAAAAATATGGCTATTTCTCATTCCATTGAAGAGTTTAAATACACAATTTTCCAATGGAGAATAATTAATTAGTAATACGTTTTACATTTGCCTGTTCTATTAATAAGTCATGGTATGTATGGATTTACCAATCAAGATGAGAATAACCTTCAATGTATTCCATGAATTATATTACGATTTCAATATGACTTTAAGGAGGTGCCACCCCTGCAGGGTACAATAACAGAGTTACAGTAAGATTTGAATGCATTTTAGCAACTGTTGTCATGAAAAATATTGATTATTTTAATCCCACAGTAACATCATTTAACCACCAAATCGATGCATGGATTGACTATAATAAGTTGCCCATCTTAAGTGCCCTGTTCACTATTTCACCCCAGTTATAGTTCTGTTATAATTTTGCCCAGTGGTTGTGCAGCGATTTCCCCTGTGGAATGGGCATTTTTTTTACCTATTGCCTGTTCAATGTTTGCCCTAGTATAGTGGCATCAGGCCATGTCTTGCTAAGTTGTTACTAGCATTTATACAGCACAAAAGGAGCCATTGGAGTGGCCTCCTCTACCACAGTAAGTATTCCAAGAAGGTTCAGCACAGTGATTTTATTAAGGCTTTATGTAGTAATGACCTCAGAATAGTTATGTTGCCAGAGGAGTGTCTCGTTGATTGCAGACCTCTCTCTCCTAATGGCACTATTGTCTCTGCAGAGCTGAGGGTTACAGGGGTCTGCTCCACTCCCCTTTCTGCTTTCCTGCATGTGCAGCACTAAGTCTTTGTGCCAGGGAGGAGTTTTCTCTTTCCACAAGCTTCAGTCATCTCCGCTGTAGAAAGATCTCTATTTCCCTAACTGGATTGGACAATGGGGCTGTGCCTTGAAGCATATAGCCAATTACTAGCTGTAGTGTTGCCTTTTCCTCAGGATGGTCAACATTCTAGCGTTTTATGATCCCAAAAATATTAGGGTATGCTCATCAAAGAATGTAGTGTAAATTGCAAAGTTACATGTCACTCATCTATTTAGAGACATTACTTGTTTAGACTGGCCCAGTTCTGATCAGAATGAAAACCCAGATACTTTCAGAACTCCAGGCAAAGGATATGACACTCTAGAGTTTTTCAGCGTTTTCAACTTCAAGTATCTATTGAACTTAGATTACTTTGGAGTTCATCCTCATTCAACGTCAATTACTTTGCAATTCATCTAAACACCTGGATGTACTAGTATATATTTGGCGAAAGGAATCTGTTACCAGATGCTTTCATTAGGAATTGTTTGTAAATAAAAACAAATTGGGGGTGATTTGGATATTTATTTAGTGAAGTGAGGACCCATTCTGGTTCTCAAAGGCCCGGTAACCATACCAGCTTTACATTTGAATAGAGCTTCCTCCTCCTCCGCTATTTCAGCACTTATTACTTGACCCAGCGGGGTCATCCAAGAATTCATAGCCTATTGATGCTCTCCTTTCGACAGGTGAAGAATTTCAGGGGCACAAGGACTATCGCGTTTTAGTTAAAGAGGTGCTCCTTGTATATACGCCATGGCTTAGAGATGCCGGGGTGATAATTCAGCGTGGGACTCTTGAATTCAGTGATGCTCGGACTGGTGAGTAGAGAGCCTTTTGCTAAGACATTGACAATGTTCTTTTGTCTCTTAAACAAAAGAGGAGAGCTGCCCCACTCTCCACTATACATTGGCTCACATCTATTTCCTATGACTTTTTTTGTTTGACAGCGAGCCTTTGTTCCAGGTGCTCAGAAACAAATATGAATGAATGAATAATTGAATGAACGACTAAATGAATGGAAAAAATATATTAAGTCATACTTTTACCAACAACAGTTGGGGGGGTTGGGCCGAGCTCCAGGGGGCCCCGGCAGCACTGTACCCTGGCCTGAAAGCTCCTGAATGAGTCCGAAGTGGGGCCCCTTCCATGTACTTTGCAGGGGGGGCCCCTCAACTTTCGTTACGCCACTGCCCACCCACCCCACCACCCTTCGTTCATGGCACCTGCCGCTGCCAATATTGGGATATCAAATATGAGATGACTGAGTGAAATTGTTGATGTCTGTTAAATTCATATTTTTGCAAGTGAAAATCAGACATAAGTAGGTGAAATGAAACAAAATCTTCATCTTTGGAAATGCACCTCAATATCTGCAGACCGACTTCTGACCCCCAAAGTATCCGAGAGCACCTAACACCTTTAAAGGTTATGATGACGAACCACAAGACTTTCCAACTCACACGGTGCCACAGTGTGCCACATGATGTCGGCTCCCTGCACACCTGGTGAGAAGCGGAAATCACACTGAGGCAGGGCAAACAAGTTGAAACACACTGTAAACAGTGACTTTCCAGCCCGTTTTTAGAGGCAGTAAGCCGCCGATGTCCATAAAAAGAGGTGTGGAAACACCCCAGGACATTAGCAACAACCTCATTGACCATTTGTTTTTTATGTTTTTTGGGAGGTTTGGGAGAGCTTGGTGAGGGGAAGAGTGAATCTTAGATAGCTCTCTTCACAAGGCTCCGCCCCCTCCTAACACAGGGAAATTCATTGATAAGTTGGCAGGAATGTTACACCTTTATGAAGACTCAGTGATCAGAGACTAGTCGGCTGGGAGGCACGTCATGAAAACTCTCAAGTCTGTTTGGGGATCAAATATTAATTATTCGCAATAAAAATCTGTGAATGAGAACATCTCACTCACAATGTGTCATTGTAGGTCAGTGAAAATATATTTACTGAAAATATATTTACGCTGTCTAGGGTGACCAACTGAGCGATCCGCATAGGGAACTGATTGGATGAGCAATGTAAGTGGAAAAGAAAATGCGAGGGAAGAAGGAAAACAAACGTCCCTTAAAGGAAGAGGCACTGTGCAAGAATCCTAAACAAAACTCTTTTCTGAGCAAATAGGTTAGTGACAAGCACACTGCTCACCTCCTTTCTTCCATCTTGAGTTTCAAAAGAGGATTTTAAAGCCCTTCTGCTTCTAAATGTTCTAATAGCATAAATGAGCTTTGTAAAGACTATTTTCATTCAGACAATTGTCTATCATCCCTGTTAAAGGCCCTTGCGTTCATCTCAATTTGCATTAAATTGATGGTGGGCCATAACCTCATGATAATACCCTTTCAAGTGTTCTTTGCGGTGATAGAGAATTTGATTGTATTTCTGGTAATGAGGCTGTTGGACTTGGCCTTTTTGCAGGGTCATCCCTGAATGTTTTGTCTTCCTCCTGTATTTGTTCTGAGCTGTTGTTGGTGGTTTAATGACTCTGGGCACTTTACCACTGCTGATCAGTGCTAAAGGGCATATGCTCTCTATTGTAAATTGTTGTAATGGATTAGTGACTCCATGATTGGCTTATTTGATTTACTTGTCAGACCCTAGTACAGTGCACCATGTGTGCCCAGGGCCTGTATATCACATTCTGCTGCTAGGCTTGTGGCATAGGTTGTGCCACCCACAGAAGCAGCTTGTAAAATGTGGCTCAGGCCTTCCATTGCAGGGTCTGTGTGCAGTCTGGGACTGCCATGTTGACTTGGTAAGTGCACCCACTTACCAGTCCCTAAACCTTCTCTTTTCTACATTTTAGCCACCCCTAAGGTAGGCCCTAGGGCAGGGTGCATTGTATGTGAAATGTAAGACATGCCCTGATGTGTGTGGCACGTCCTGATAGTGAATTACAGCCAATTTCGTTTTTCACTATTGCAAGGCAACCTGTTCCCATAGGTTAGAATGGGCAGTTGGATTACAACATTTTATAATCCTAACTGACCCAGGGAGCCTGGTAGAAAAACAAATTTAGTATGCCTGAACTCAGAATGATAAAATACACCTTTTAGTGAATTTGGTTTTAACATTCTGTGTTAACCATCCAGCCTGCCTCTGCTATGTTGTATATTGCATGTCTGGTTTGTGAGTGACAGGGGCTGGGAGGGCTCCAGGAGACAGGGTGAGTCAGCACTAGGCTAAATAGACCTATATGCATTGGGAGTGGTGGAAGGAGTAGCACCTGGGCCTGAATAGGGCTGTGCCTGCCTTCCACAATGCTGGCTCCACCTCCTGTGGTGTGTCTGATGACCCTGGCCCACACTGACAAAGGAAGAAGTTGTGCACTGGCAGAATGCACCCAGAACTGGTTAGGACTAGGTACAGACACTCTCTGCCTTCAGAGACAAAGGATTTGTGTGTATAAAAAGAGGGACCCAGACCCCAGAACTTTAGATCACTTCTGGGAAATCAAGAGGAACCTTTGTCAAGGAGAAGAAACCGGAGAAGCTGAAGGAGGATTACTGCCCCTGTGCTGTTTGCTGTCTGGGGTTACTTGTTGCCAAGGAAAGGAGAAAAGGACTTTGCTGTTTGCTTTGTCATCTTGAGGAAGATCTCCAAGGGCTTGAACTGAGCTTGCCTCGTGTCTGAAGTCTCAGGGACACAAAGACTTCACCACCAGCTTCCCCTGAGTTTCCCTGCTGGGAATTCTGACCTGCAGTGAGGTGCCTGCTGTTGTTTGGGCCCTCTTAGAGACTGTGTGTCGCTGGCAGCTGGAAGCAACGAGGAGAAGCATGTCGCCGCCGCAGCTGTTCGCTGTTGCATCGCAGATGAAGCGTGTCGCATCACCGGAGAAGCGTGCCGCCGCTGTAGAGGTTGCCGTTGCATCACCGGAGAAGCGTGTCGCAGGGCCTCTTGCGGCTCCAAAGATCTCCGATTTTGCCGCACGGCCATCGGGCGATCATCCATCGCATCCACGTTGTCGCATCGCATCGAGGCGCCAGCTTGTCGCATCGCACCGGATCACAGTAAGAAACCGACGCATCACCTCCTCTTCAGTAAGGAACCGGCGCATCACCTCCCGTGCGCTGCAGTAAGGAACCAACGCATCACATCCCCCGAAGCAAGGAACCGATGCATCACCTTCCCTGCGACCCTTTTGTTTGTTTTACGTGACGCATCCAAGGTACTTTGAGAGTAAAGTGTTGCATTTACCATCTACATTGTGGATTTTTGTCGTTTGGTCGTGTGTTAAGTCTAGTACAGATTACTTATTTTTCTGAACTGGTGTGGTGTCCATTTGTAGTGTTTTCACTGTATTACTGTATATGTTCACAAATTCTTTACACACTGCCTCTGAGATAAGCCTGTCTGCTTGTGCCAAGCTACCAAGGGGGTGAGCAGGGGTTATTTTAGAAGTGTAGCCCCTTCCCTTGACTAGAGGCAAGGGTCCCTATTTGGTCAAAGGTGCAAACCATTGCCTACTAGAGAACCCCAGTTCTAACAGAGGCAGAGACCTTAAGTGATGGGGAGAAAAGGGGGAATCATACTGTATTCCAAGACGCAGCGATTTGGATTATGTTTGAAATCGGAGCATGCTCATATTGTCTAATATTAATCGCATTTTTTGGGGCTCCAAAATGCAATCATACAAAGTCCACATGGAGCCTAGATTTGTTTCCCTTAAGTACCTCAAGGGTAGAGATCATTTAATCTATTTTCCATGAATGTGCTTCAAGTATATTAGTCCCTGCAAAAAGTTGGGTAAAATATTTCCGAGTCTTCCCTGTGCACTCAAAGTATTGTGTACATCACACTTATAGCTTTACCTGCAGTTTGCAGATATTGCTGCTTTCTCTAAATTTAGGCGCTAGTACGATTTTTCTCTACAAGCGGACATTTGTTGTGTGTGCCACTTGGTCCTGAAGATGAATGTGTCATTTTCTTTTGCATTAACTTAAAAACTGTTCTACGCGCGAATTTGAAACTGGTCTATGTTGCCAATTGTTTTTCTTGCAACAACTTGTGAACTAGGTCTCATGTAAACATTTATATGTGGAAAACTTGGGAGATCTAGGGTAGTAATCAGAGTATTTCTAAAAGTTTTGGAGAACTCAGAAAATTCAGCTTTACAGCTTTGGTAGCCTCAGCTCAAAAAAAGCTAACATTTTTACTAGAGCAGCTGAAAACAAAGTGAATTTAGCCTCTGACATCTATGTACGCCTGGCAGTTTGGTGTCAGATGTGGCAGTGGGTGGTGACACTTCAGGGATACACTGTCTCATGTTAATGCGTCCACCTTTCATTGGCACATTTTTCTCGACATTTTGATTTGAGTGTGAGCCTGACAGCTTCAGCACCTACATTAGAGCCAAAACAAGCATTGACAAACCCACCAGGTTTGGCGTCTGCTGCAATTATTTTGCTTTGTCAATACTTGTTGTTTTTTGCCTTGGTTTGAGTAAAACTTTATTGTTGAAGGAACTGCTGGGCTCTAGCCAATATATAAAAAGAAACATTAGCTAAAAGCATAACGTATTTTTGGTCTCAAGAAGCGCATATTTCCACAGTAGTCCCTGGCACTGAAGGGAACTTCTTTTGGTGAGGATGTGCTCCTTGTGAAGTAGAAAATGTGACAGGGCCAACCTATTGCTACTTGCTATATGTTATAGTGGGTGGATTTTTTTTTTAATAACACTGCAACAGACCAATGGATGGATAGGGCTGGTTGGAACCCCCTATAAGTATATCATGTACATAACTGTAGTAAAATCAAAATTTTGAGTGTTTAAAAAAATTTGGGTTTCTATCTGTTGCAGAGTTTTAGAACGGGGGAAGTACCCTCTCACGCCACATGAGCGCTTCGCTTCCCAGTACAGAGAATAAGCACTCCTTTGGGTGGTACTGACAGGGACGTTGCTCAATCCAGGCGATTCGGGTGTGGGGGGGGTGAATTATCAATTTCCCAACTAAAAAAGCAGTGGGTCAGAAGGTGAATGTGAGAGGTGACCATGGCTTGGGCTGGACTGTCTCGATGAGGAGCAGGGTCAGTACTGATTAACATGAGGTGGACCTCTGGGGCTGATTTAGAGGTTGGCGGACAGGTACTTGGTTGCAATTGCAACGTAGTGCCAAACTCAGGGTCCGCCCACCTGATTTTGAGTCAAGCAGACCACAATCGCGGCGAGTTAGGCTGCGTGTTATTGCGCTGTTGTGGATGCTGTTTATTATCATTTGTGTCTTTTGTTGCAGTTATTTTTAACTGAGCACGCTGAAAAGCATTTTAAAATATCACTCTGCACTGACCTGTATTTTCATCACCTCGTGACCCCGTTCCGCCCCGGCTTGTGCCGTTTGTGCGGAGGGTCAGTTCGAGGAGCGTCACTTCCGCTCGTGACACCACTTCAGCCCTGCACGAAACCTTCGCAGGTTAGCGGTCTAGTGTTGCTGAGCCTGCTGAGTATATATTGTGAGACTCTTGCTCCCAGGCCCTTTGACAATCGCGGCGAGTTAGGCTGCGTGTTATTGCGCTGTTGTGGATGCTGTTTATTATCATTTGTGTCTTTTGTTGCAGTTATTTTTAACTGAGCACGCTGAAAAGCATTTTAAAATATCACTCTGCACTGACCTGTATTTTCATCACCTCGTGACCCCGTTCCGCCCCGGCTTGTGCCGTTTGTGCGGAGGGTCAGTTCGAGGAGCGTCACTTTCGCTCGTGACACCACTTCCGCCCTGCACGAAACCTTCGCAGGTTAGCGGTCTAGTGTTGCTGAGCCTGCTGAGTATATATTGTGAGACTCTTGCTCCCAGGCCCTTTGACAATCGCGGCGAGTTAGGCTGCGTGTTATTGCGCTGTTGTGGATGCTGTTTATTATCATTTGTGTCTTTTGTTGCAGTTATTTTTAACTGAGCACGCTGAAAAGCATTTTAAAATATCACTCTGCACTGACCTGTATTTTCATCACCTCGTGACCCCGTTCCGCCCCGGCTTGTGCCGTTTGTGCGGAGGGTCAGTTCGAGGAGCGTCACTTCCGCTCGTGACACCACTTCCGCCCTGCACGAAACCTTCGCAGGTTAGCGGTCTAGTGTTCCCTCGCCCCCTAGTATTTAATGGTAGCATGGAGGAAGCGCAGCGGACGAGCGCAGCGGGAGCGCCGACTTCGCGCCGAAGTCGCGCACAAGTCAAGCCCGTCTGCGCCCGTCCGCGGCCGACCAGGCCCAGGGCCTTGTCGTAATGCCCAATTCTACTCATATTCCTCCTGTGATCTCCTGAGGCTTAAATCTACAGGACCTATACCTGCCCGCGCTGCTAGTATGGCCCAGGCATGTAACATTTTTGTTCCCTCTGGTTGTCCGACACTTGGTTCTCCCCCCAATCCTTCTCTCCCAACTCAGCAGACCACCTCCTCTTTACTCATCTACTATCTTAACACCCGTTCACTCATCCGCAATCAGCTTGAGATCTTTCAGTTACTGCATCAGAGCTCTATTGATGTCCTCCTCTTAACTGAAACCTGGATCTCAGAAACTTCGGCCCCTGATATCCTTGCAGCAATCCCTTCGGGATATTACATCATACAAGCTAACCGGCCTGCAGGGAAGTCCGGTGGTGGGGTGGCGGCAATCATCCGCTCGACCCACATTTTTTCTGAGATTACCGTAACCCCGATCCCCAATATTGACTACTTAGCTTTAAAATTTACCTCTCCCAAGCTATCTTTTACTTGCCTTCTTGTTTACAGACCGCCTGATCATATGCCCCTTTTTCCTAAACTTTTCAGCGACTCCATCGCCCAATTAGCAATTAGCCATGCTAATATTATGGTAATTGGCGATTTTAACTATTGGCCTTCGGACACCCATGAAAGCCAATCATCGCTGGATTTCACAGACCTATTAAAAGGAATGAATCTCTCCCAACACATTCACACTCCTACCCACCACAAAGGTCACATACTAGACCAGGTCTGGATGTCTGACCTCGACATTTCACCCCCTTCAGTTTTTCCCTCTTCTTGGTCTGATCATTATTTTATTTCCTTTGTCCTTCACTTACACACCATGTGTCCCCCCCCCCCGTATCAAGAATTTTAGGGCCCGAAACTGGAATAGAGCGAATCTGGCTGAATTCTACGCCTCACTAGCCTCTACTGCACCTATCTCTTCGACCACACTTACAGTTCAGTCTGACAACCTCGATACTTGGTTACGTCAGGCCAGCGACAAAGTAGCCCCCTTTAAGAACATCAAAGTTAAGCGCCCTCACGACGCTCAACGCTGGTTCACGGACCAACTTAAAGCGGAGAAACTCGCCCTGCGGCAATTTGAACGCCGCTGGCGTCGCCACTATGACCCTCAGCTTAAATTAGTCTACACTGAGGCGTTGAAGTCGTACAAACTATCGATTCTGGCAGCCAAAACGGCATATTATTCTAACCTTATCTTGGACTCCAACAACAATTCGAAAACCATCTTTTCTGTTGTAAATGAGTTATCCCTGCCGGATAGGGTTACCCCCCAGCCTCTGCCGACTCAATCCCTCTGCGACTCACTTAACTCTTACTTCATAGACAAAATCATCACAATAAAAAACAACATTCCGACCCCGGCATCTCCCACTCCACCTCTCCTTCCCCCAAAAAACACTAGTTCCCTGTCTAAGTTTCCCCCCATCTCTTCACAAGAATTCGTTTCTCTCCTTCTTAAAGTCAGATCGGGTTCCCCTAATGATTGCTGCCCCCCTCAGATCCTGAGAGAAGCCTTCCTCACATGTCCAGGCCCCCCCCTTGCTCTTCTCAATAACTCTCTTGCCACAGGGGAGGTCCCTCTCTCCTTTAAGCAAGCATCCATCGTTCCCATTTTAAAAAAACCTAACACTGATCCCTTAACACTCAGTAATTATAGACCTATTTCCCTTCTTCCTTATCTGGGAAAAATTTTGGAGACCCATGTCACCCGCTGTTTGAGTTCATTCATAGAGGAATCTGGCTTTTTGGACTCTCAGCAGGCGGGCTTCAGACCCCTCCACTCCACCGAGGCGGTCATAGTAGCAGTCATGGACACCCTTAGGAAGGGTGCCGACAATAACACCTCCCAGGCCCTTGTCCTTCTGGATCTCTCGGCGGCTTTTGACACGGTCGATCACACCATTCTGATCGACCGTGTCCACAATGCCGGAGTCCAGGGAGTGGCCCTTGACTGGCTCAGATCCTTTCTTCACCAGCGATCACAGTCCGTCCATCTCTCCTCCTTCTCTGCCCCTTACACCTCCCTTCCTTGCGGCATCACACAGGGCTCCGCATTATCCCCTCTTCTTTTTAATTTGTACCTCCAACCCCTCCTAGCTTCCCTCCGTAATTCGCCAGTTACAATCTTCAACTATGCTGACGACCTTCAGTTGATTTTTCCTATCGACTCTTCTCCTTCCTCCTGTTTTAATTTCCAGTCTACTATGTTGTCCATTGCGGAATGGATGTATCATAGTCACTTGAAGTTGAACCCTACTAAGACTGAGCTTGTCTTGGTAGGCCGCTCCAATCATCCTTGGAATTCCTCATTTTGGCCTTCATCCCTGGGGACCGCACCGGCTCCTGTGCGTTCAGTCAAAAGCCTGGGGGTGATTATCTCTGATGATCTTTCGATGAAGCCACAAATCAACTCGGTCACCTCAGCCTGTTTTTTCCATCTTAGGCGGGTCCGTAAGATCAGTAGGTTTCTTACTAAAGAAGCCCTGACCTTAGTTGTTATGGCACTCATCACTTCCAGGCTCGACTACGCCAACTTACTGTATGCTGGCATCCCTGCCTGTCATCTTCACCGTCTACAGCTGGTGCAGAATCAAGCCGCTCGCCTGATCTTTCACCAGCCTAAATTCCAACATGTCACTCCCCTCCTTCACAGTCTCCATTGGCTTCCTATCTCCAAACGCTGCATTTTCAAAATGGCATGTTCCACCTTTAAGGCCCTCTCACATGCAGCCCCGGCTTTTATTTCCTCAAGCCTGTCTCGTTACATTCCTTCTAGAACCCTTCGATCCTCTTCTCTCAACCTCCTTGAGATCCCCAAGTATAAAAGGAAAAAGCATGGTGGTCTATCCTTTTCTGTTTTGGCCCCCTCCACCTGGAACGCTTTGCCATCTGCTCTTCGCATCTGCCCCAAGTATGACTGCTTCCGTAGACTCTTAAAAACCCTGCTCTTCCAATCTGCATACGGCGAATTATCTCATCCTGGCTCTCTGTCATTTGTCATTCAGCGCCAAGAAACCGATGGTGAAAGTGCGCGGTATAAATATTTTAACATAACATAACATAACAAGTGTAATGTCCGACAGAGCGGGTGCCGTTGAAAGCAGGCCATATGACCGTCCGCCCTATATAGAGAGGATGGTGAGATTTGTTTTGGTGTTTTTGTTTTACTGAGTGCCAACTTCAGGTACATTCATTCCGATGGTGAAGGACGGTAAGTAAATTTTAAAAAAAAAAACCTCCCATCAAGGGAGAAAACAGGTGTTGTGGGCATTATTTTCTTTTTATATTGCAAAAACAAACTCATGCTTTGGGAGTATATTTGGAGAAATGTGAAAATGATGGAAAAGTCTGATGATCAGACATTATGTTTGATAGAGCCATTCATTAAACTTTTCCTACATTGGCATGAACTCTATACATTGGTGGTTCCAGCCAATGTATAGAGATGTCCATTGGGCTGCAGACATCTCTAAATTTGGTGGGTGGAGCAAAGGCGTTAAAGTCCCTGTCTGCCTTTACTCTATCAGCTAAATCCTAAATCAGGGCCTCTGTCTAGAGCAGAAGTCTTCAAACTGGGGGGCAGGCCCCCCAGTTGGATCTCAAGAGGTACCTGGGGAGGTGCCAGGCTCTGACCAAAAGAAACATTATGCTGATAACAGTGCTTTGTTTTATGCGGTAAACAGTAAGCCGCTCTGAAATGGGCCATCCCTAAAATCTTTTGTCAGTTGTGTCCTAGCTGGAAATATGTGTCAATAGGGAAGGGACTCCATATATTCTTTAAAACCCCCACTCGCACTTCTAATAATCACACTGTGGATACCTGTACATGTTAATAAGGCCTGCCTGGCCAGAATACTATGTTTGGAAATCATGTATTTGATTCCATTTTTAAAATGGTAACAGGCCTTAACTGCAATGTTTAAATAAGACGTATGTAAACATTGCCAATTTAATGGAATACCTGTGAAAAACTCTAAGGAGGGCCGATGATTATTTTTATTTTACTGGGATGCGGCACTAAAATGTTTGAAGACCACTGGTCTAGAGCGACACAGTGGGCACAAAACGATAGTTTGGAATGCTACCTTGAGGGATTACAAGTGGTTAGATTATGTGCACCAATCCTTTTGGGTGTTTGATTGCCAGTAGTAGGCCTGGAAAACTGAGACTGGTGTATCTTTCCAAGCATACCACTGCTAATGTTCGTAAATTCTACAAAGCAGTACATTTGCATCCATGCAATAAGTACTTCTAGCGGTGCAGATTTGTTACTTTTTTACGTCGAGCATTCGAGACCTCTTGTATATACTTTAGTATATACTTGTTATATACTTATGTGTATGTACTTTGTGGGCTCTGGAGATCAGCCCTAGAACTTGTCTGCTTCCGCTTAGGGACTTTTTTTTCCTGTTCAACTGCCTCTATTTAACTGTCTTGATAGAATACGACCATCAAAGGTCAGAAAAATACCAGAATCACTTTAGTATTCTCCGGATTCCATTCCATAGAAAAATTGTCTTCCACGAGCAACCGTAGACAATAATATTTTTTTCAAATCTTGCATTTTCTGTGATATGACCACTGAAGGCCCTGATTTTATATTAAAAACAGAGCTTTGGACTATACCATTTCCGGCTGAAAGGCAATATTTCTCTCCATGTGTTCCCATACCTGGTGTGTTCCGCAGTTTGGTGGTAACTTTCCTTCCATGTTAAAGAACACTAGATGTTTCAGGACCCTGGCTAATTGAGCTTCAAAGCTTAATACATATAAGGTCCCAAAGGTGAGACCGATTGCATTGCAAATGCTTGTTGTTAAACTGGTCACTAATGGTCATATTTGCAAAGAAGTGGCACAAGACAGCACTGCAAGCAAAGTTGCTGCACTGCATTGCATTACTTGACGAGCGCAGAACTGCGCCATCTCTTCAAAGAAATGGTGCAAAATGCAGCACACATACCAAGAGGAAATAGCAAAAAGCAAAGATATTTCTACTTGTTACGCCAATCTCAGGCAGGTGCATGATTTTGGTGCAAATCCATGTCTACAACTCATTGTAAAGTATGGGTTTGCATCAAAATCCATGGGTTGAAGCACAGGAACGCCCATGCACCATCCATGGAACGCCTTTGTGACTCAAAGGGCACTGCGTTACTTTTTTGTGCAAAGCCACCCAAATCGACATTTGCGTGGCTTTGTAAATACCAAAAAGGATTTTGAGTCAGAGCTGCATCAAAAAAGTAAAGCAATCAGATGCAACATCGTTTTATATGTGGGTATAAATATATTTAAGTACCTGATCCGAAAGGTAAAGAAGTTCAATCCTTAGTGAAATCAGGATATCAAGGAAAACCTCACAGACACAGCAGGCTCGACTCAGGGCCCCAGAGTCAGCCAAGATGTATTCATTTGTGGGGAGTGTCAGTGTCACACCCCTACACTGAAACTACTGACACAGGCGTCAAGGGCCCTAAGGGACAGACACACTCTGCTTTGTCCAGGGATACTGGGAGGGCGAGCAGCAGTTTGCAGCACCATCTACAGGTTCCTGTCCAGAAGACCCCAGGGGAATGGTTCACAAGCACAGAACTATAATGTCCTCCCCAGTGTAACTGCAAACAGCTGCCCTGTGTCCTACAGCACAGCAGAGCCTGACACACGTCCCAGCGCCCTCTCTCTGCCCACCTCCGGCCTTCCAGGAGTCAGACACACACTGGGCCTCTTTTAAAAGCCAGCCTGGCCAGACAATTAGATTATCCTGAGCAGTGACAATGGCAGGCCAGATGCTACTGCAGGGCCAAAAGGATGAATTGTAATTCAATTTATTCTCAGAGCTGCCAAGTTAGTGCCAGAGTCTAGGCCTGAATGCAGTGCGACATTCATTACTTAGCTGGAAAAAAACAAGCACTTTGTCTTCATGGTAACCAGCTGCGGGATGAGGGAAAGAGAGGAGGGGGGTCCATGAACCCTGAGCAGCCGCTAGCAGACACCTCACATCAAGGAAAGGAGGCCAGCCAGCGAGCCGTGGAAACAGCACACTAGAGCCCTGCAGCTGACAGAGCAGGGAGGCAAACATACAGAGCGCTCAGAAACGCATCGAGATAAACTCACCAGAGGGAAGGACTCCCCGCATGAGACCAAAGACAGAGCTGGAGACAGGGCTTCGTTTGTAAACAAATAAGTGCCAGAGTCCTCGTCAGCAGGCCTCTGCAGCTTGCACCACTCATTGCCACCGTCAACTCTGCCAGTGACAGTACAAACACAACTACCAACCAGCACTCTGCTACACGTGTGACAATTCACGCTATTCCAGGCCCCCAAAGCCTTTAAAATGGCTCGGTCGGCAGGTATTAGGTGTTTTTCATGTATGCTCAATTAATAAACAATTTCTTCTCTGTTCATCTCTAAACTATACAAACAGTGCCACCAGGTGTGGCACAAGGGTATGAGAGGCAATATACTGAAAAACTGTTTTATGTACATCAGGTTTAAATAATGAATGAGTCCACATCATAGCTTGTATCCCTTAGTTGTTTTTATTCATGATGCATTTGAGGTTCAATACAGCCAACGCGTTTCGCCCAGACATGGGCTTCTTCAGGGCAAAGCAAGTCTAAGTTGGAGCGCCTCTGGTTAATTTTGCGGTTGGTCTGGTCCGTGCTGTGGCTGACAAAGCATTGGGTAGAGGACCCGATCACCAACGAGGATGGACCCTTGTGCCAAATATTGTAATTTGTGGTCATATGGCAGCTGGCCATCTGAGGCGGGCAATATTCAACTACCTTTTTGTGACTTGTCTTGGCGGTGCAGTCATCTGCAACCCAGCTGCTTGTTTCTCGTATCTGTTAAGTGCCACCAGGTGGCAGCTGTCATAAGTGCCGGCGTTGAGAGTTAAGTGCTGGTGCCGAAAACTGGAAACCACCGGCTCAAATTAAGCACTGGCTGGAGACTAAACAGTGTATATAGTACACTGCAGAGCATGTCAATAACACTACAGAATGTGGCCTGGGCTTCTCAGTGACCATACTGTGGGAAGTACGTCACCGAATGGAAATCACAGCACAAAAGTAAAGTTACAGCTGGAGACTAAGGGCCTCGTTACAAGTAACCTGGAAAATACACAGGATAATCCCCACACCAAGAGTTACTGATACCAGGGGTACCGATAACTTATAGGGTAAAGACAGTATGACCCTCTATGATTGGGACCCCCTGAGGGTCCTCTAAGAAATGAGGACTTGTTGCAGTAACTTTGAGTCTAATAATCCCCAGTAATTCTTCATTTTCTCCTGGACTTTCACACAGAGATTTCAGCTGTGTTTAGCAGCCAATATCCCATCATTAAAAACATCTTAGAATTCCAATAGAGCTGGTCATCAGAGTTGAGAGGCCACTCATAATGATGCCTTAGAGTAGCTGACAGATCCAAGAAACAACCACACACACAACATTGAACTCAACAGAGGAGGTAAATCACAGCAAGACAGCAGCTGGAGACTCAGTAGAGTATATTGGGAGCTGCTGGAGCACAGAAACACGCACAGAGAGCGTGACCGGGGGAGCTCAGAGAGCACATAACATGAAACATACCACGGCATAAAATCATAGGTAGGGAGCAAAGTCAAAGCTAGAGACTCGCCAGAGACACAGTAGGGCCCAGGGTCACCTTCTTGAGCCTAGCATCATCTGCATAGAGACTCAGTTGGGTCCAGTGTCACCTTCTTGAACCTAGCATCATCTGCATAGAGACTCAGTTGGGTCCAGTGTCACCTTCTTGAACCTTGCATCATCTGCTCAGAAGGGCCCAGTGTCACCTTCTTGAGACTAGCATCATCTGCTCAGAAGGGCTCAGTGTGACCTTCTTGAGCCTAGCATCATCTGCACAAAGACTCAGTAGGGCCTGGTGTCACCTTCTTGAGCCTAGCATCATCTGCGTAGAGACTCAGTAGGGCCCAGTGTCACGTTCTTGAGCCTAGCATCATCTGCTCAGAAGGGCCCAGTGTCACCTTCTTGAGCCTAGCATCATCTGCTCAGAAGGGCCCTGTGTCACCTTCTTCAGCCTAGCATCATCTGCTCAGAAGGGCCCAGTGTAACCTTCTTGAGCCTAGCATCATCTGCACAGAGACTCAGTAGGGCCCGGTGTCACCTTCTGGAGCCTAGCATCATCTGCACAGAGACTCAGTAGGGCCCGGTGTCACCTTCTGAAGCCTAGCATCATCTGCACAGAGACTCAGTAGGGCCCAGTGTCACCTTCTGGAGCCTAGCATCATCTGTACAGAGACTCAGAAGGGCCCAGTGTCACCTTCTTGAGCCTAGCATCATCTGCACAGAGACTCAGAAGGGCCCAGTGTCACCTTCTTGAGCCTAGCATCATCTGCACAGAGACTCAGAAGGGCCCAGTGCCACCTTCTTGAGCCTAGCATCACCTGCACAGAGACTCAGAAGGGCCCAGTGTCACCTTCTTGAGACTAGCATCATCTGCACAGAGACTCAGAAGGGCCCAGTGTCACCTTCTTGAGCCTAGCATCATTTGCACAGAGAGTCAGAAGGGCCCAGTGCCACCTTCTTGAGCCTAGCATCATCTGCACAGAGTCCAGAGCAGGGACAAATGTGAGTGCACAAGATGACACATCATTTAGGGGAATAAATCACAGAATGGGCAGACAGACAGAGCTGGAGACTAAATGCAGTCTTGTTTACAGAGACAGGGCACAGCCCCATCCAACAGAGAGCTCTATGGAGATCTCAGAAAACACACAATGTCAAACATAGAACTCACAACATCACAGAAAACACAGCATAAGAGCAAAGACGAAGCGGGAGACTAAGTACTGTGTAGTGTCACCCTCCAAAGCCAACCAACACAGACTTGAGCTGAGATGAGCTGAGCTCCATACAGATCAAGAGAGGTCAGGGACTCTCATCAAGTATGCACCCGGAGACTGATTACAGAGAGGAACTCCAACACAAGGGAAAAGATGGAGCTGGAGACTAAACAGAGTCTAGGGTTATCAGTCAGAGCCCAATGACACTGCAGGAGAGGGAGGCCTGGGAACCTTAGCGAGCACATAACATGAAGGCCTTGGCACGGGAGCAATCACAACATGAGAACACCGGGACAGAGAGAGCGCAGAGTTAACTGTCAGAGTGAGTGCCCTAAAATGTCAGAGACCACACACCGTGAAACTACTGGAAAGGAGTCTCACTAAAAGAGCAAGTACAGTGGGGATGGAGAGTCAGAGGTCTGCAACTGGAGCTCAGGAGTGTCCATGCAATGCGAGACCATGGGTCTGAGAGAACACAAGGCAGGAAACATAGCGTGATGCCAAAGACAGAGCTGGAGGTAAAGGCCACAAGAATACAAATCCAGGGCGACATTCTGAGGCTCAGGTTTGCACTGGGATCGGAAAGTTGAGAGATAATTATCAGCCAGAGCCTCGATGACTAAGCCAAAGCTGCTGACTCAGCAGAATCTACAGCGCTACAGCAACAGGGGGCGGGGCATATCTGCTGCCATCCCTCTTGCATAACGGATGGCCAGGCGGCCAATAGGGAAGTGAGAGCTATAACACAGCATACAAGCATTTAGTCAGTCAATCATGCCCAGAGGCGGGTCTACGCATGTGCAAAGTGAGCAGAAGCACAGGGCCTCACCTCAGTACCTAACCAGGGGGGGCTCACACAGCCCTTCGCCCATCAATGACTGTCTGGCACATCTGCTCTGCCGCACATAAATGATAGTTTGTATGTGTCCTGGCAGACCCTGCCCAGGGGGAGAAAAGGTCAACTTATTCCACTTCCGGTGTTGTCAAGTCTTATGCAAATTAGAAAGCACTCGCATTGTCCTCTTTCGGCCAGTGGCAACAACAAAATCCTAGGACTGGCTCTGATCACTACCATAGCTAACTGAGACACTAAGGGATGTTAGGTGACCGAACCAGCCCTAAAAGGCAACAATGTGATTTCCTGTATTGGCCAAACCCCCTCCCCATTCCCAGAACAATTACATACCTGAGAACTTCTGGGAAAATAGAAACAGGCTGAATTGCAAATTTAGTTGACATGAGCTAGAACATAAAAATGCAATATGTGTAAACGAAAAAAATGGTAAAAAGTTCACGGACACACTGCCCCTTTCTCTCGTACTGTAGAACGGCTGTTTTTTTTATTTGTTTAATTAAAAAACACGTCACTTTATCCAACATAGTTTCCAAAAACAAAACAACCGACTGTCACAGCTTGATCGTGAACAGCCCGAACAGTAGGATCCCAAGAGTGCAATCAGATCAGCAATATTTCCAAGTTGAGTCAATAACACAGAAAGCAACTACAGCCCCCTGTTCACACCCCAACAAGAACAAGCATTGGCCCAGACAACGGGTCTGGCTCTGAACAAGTCAAGGTGTTTTCTTGTGGGCAGGCAGACTTGTTATTGAGATTGAGTGAGTGCAGAGCTGTGAGGGGCAAGGCTTACATGGGGTGGTAGTTTGGGGTGTGGACGGCAGTGACGTGGGGGTGGAAGAGTGGGAGTGCAGAGAGGTTAAGTAGTGCAATAGTGGAGTGATAGTACAATAGCAATGGGTGGTAATGGGGTCATAATGGGTGGTACTGTAGTGGTGGGGAATGTATGTGCAGTGGTATGGAGTATTAATGCAGTGGTTTGTTGGTAGTACAGAGGTGGGCGGTCACATGCTAATGTTGATAATATAGTACTGTGGCAGGTAGGGTACTGCTTGGAGATGGCAGCGCAGAGCCTGGAGAGGTATTGTGGAATTGAGAGTTTTGCTTTGGTGTTGAGATGGTGGTTTACTGCTGAGGTGGTAGTGTAGTTATGTTAGAAAGGTGGAAAAGTGCTGGTGTGGCGATGACGTGTTGTGATATCTAAGACAGTGCTGGGGTGGCGGTGCATTGAAAAAGGTGCTGGTGTTTTGCTGGGCAAAGGTGGTGAGAAGGTTGAGGTGTAGTGGTGTAGTATTAGTGTCTGTGGTGGTACTTTGGAGACGTATGATGGACCTGGTATGTGGTAGTGCAATCTTCATGTTGTTGTGAATTCCGTGCTTTATTTTATTTCTATGGGGGGGTTGAGGTAAGACATAGGGATGGTGGTGGTGTGGCACTAAGATGTGGTGCTAACTTTGACTGCTATGTGTTGAGGATTTGTGGTTCATTGTTCATGATTGTGGCAAATTAATGAAGACAGGTGGCATTGTGCAGGCAGCATTAGCTGTCATGTCTGTATCGTGCAGTGATGGCGGTAGGGTATGCTATTCCTGGGGTTATTATATGTTGCAGGAGCTGTGTTCTGATGCTGGGGGAGGAACAGCAGTGCTGCTGGTTGTTGGCGCAGTGCTGGGAAGGGTTGATGTGGCTCTTAGAAGTGAAAGTGTGAAGGCACTGAAATACGTAACAGTGGGCCTCATTTTGAGTTTGGCAGTTGGTACGTCAACCCGCTAGATCAGCAAAGGGTGTGGCCTCCATTTGCCTGGCAGAAGACCACCTGCCTCATTTGGAGATCCCTGTCAGGGAGATGGAAACCTATGTGCCGGCTGCTATAGTAGCTCAACTGGAGTCACTTAGGGGCAGATTTACAAGAAACTGATGCATCTGTAGAGATGCGCCAGTTTCCCTGCACCAGCCTGCGATACCCTTGCGCGACAGTGGATGCGCCGTATTTACAATATAGCGCACCATGGCGCAAGCACTGACAAATGCGTCAGAAATTCTGACACATCTGTTGGCCCAAAAGTCACACATTGCTGGAGTCGTTTCGCCAGCACAACACAACTCCACCAATGCATGTTGAGGCCTATACTTATTAAACTGCATCACTCCTTATGCCTGCTTCCAGCAGGCGCAAGATTTTGACGCAGTGGCGTCCTAGAAGTGGCGCAGTGACATCTTGTAGATTTCAATGCGTCACTTTAACGAGGCTTTCCTGCATGGAAACGCCCACCCTGCGTACATTATACCTGACGCAGGTATAATGCGACGCAGAACTTTACAATGTGACGCATCTCCCTAGATGCGTCACGTTGTAAATTGGCTGCATTATTTATGCAGCCGCTGCATCACAAAAGTCACGCAACGGTGGCAAAAATGTGTGGCAAGAGGCTTGTAAATCTGTACCTTAGTTTTTGCCACATGGGCACCATATGCAACGTTGTAGTTTGTTATTGAAAATCAAAACAATATTGGTATCGATTTGCTGGGGGTTTTCTCCCAGCATTTGGGAGTAATTTCTCTTGTTTGGTGTTCGGTACTTCCAGGCCTAGCCTAACAGTCCCTAAAAGGAAAAAGGTAGAGTGGAACAGCCACCCTAAGTACAGCAGATGTTCTGATGTACATTGACCAGTGGTATTTTGACAACCAGACCACTGGACAAAGGTTTCTGCCAATTGTCGGCTGAGACTTAGCTGGCGGAATACTGACTCTTCCCCAAGTCCAAGGAGAGTGGAGGAACCACAAGTTTGACAGGGCCGATCACCAGGTGGTGGGGGCGGAGGGGGTGTTCCTGCTCCACCAAACTCTGAGCTCCGTTATCTTTTCTTACTACAGGGTTAAAATACAGCATGGCCAGGACCCATCCACACAGAATCATAATTAACACAGACTGGTTCCTGCTGAGTTAGGCCTCTCCAGTGAGGTATACCTTCAGCCATGTGGCCGTGGGACCACGTTTAGGCACATCCACTGGACTTATGAAGAACTACATAAAGGCGGTGGGCTGAATGCTTAAAAAGTCTCAGCACTGGCCATCGCTCAGGGGCATGGTTGGTGGACGTGCATCGAAAAGAAAATGAACCACTGTATTCTTTATCTTTTTGCTCAACATGTACATAAGCAGTACTGTAATGCAGAATCAGTGATAGCCAGTTACTAAGACTTTTGAAAATAATTGAACCCATCACTTTTTGGGTTGCATTCTTCTTCCCTTCCAACAGGGTCAGGTCTGACTTCCATAAGGGAGTCCAAGTCTGTAGTTCTAAAGTGGGAGAAAAATAATGGACTGGAATATGGCCTGAGTGATTGCCTATGGCTGAGACTTTTGTAAGCATTCCACCCACCACTTTTGTGGTTTCCTGAATCCAGTCTGGGAATGCTAGTGTGGACCTTGCCTGAAAGTGTGCCTTCCACCCATCACCACTGTGGTTCCTGATTCCAGTCTGTAATTGCTACTGTGGACCTGGCCTGGCAGCTCGCATTCCACCCATCACCATTGTGGTATCCTGAATCCAATCTGGGGTTGCTAGTCATCATCATCAATATATACTTCATTCAGCCAATATAGCCATAAAAGGTGCCACAATACAATGTAGAGTTAAAAATACTAATAGTACACAAGGTGCAGCCATAAAAACTATACAAAACACAAGAAAGGCCATCTAAAACATACAGTGGAAGCAGTACCACTCTGTAGTAAATAGCTCTTAATATATGACCAAATGAAAGAAGAATAACATATACATGAAATATACATTTCTGCAAGCGTACAGACTTGCAGAGCTCCAAAACGTCCTCAAAGAGTGGATAAAGTCACATTTCTGCCCCATAGTCCATTTTAGATTATATTACTAATGGACTCCTGTTTTGCAGTAAAAAATCTTCCTATTGCACATACAACATTTAAAAATCTCATCATCAGACTAAGTGTTTGATCCCTATCATCAATCTTATAAGTAATAAAAAGAGGTTTTAAAAGGTACTTCAGTTCTTCTAGAAACCACAAACAGTCCAGCAAAATATGTGGGCCACTGCATTTCACTTGTAGTCCACATGTACACAGACCCTGTTCATTTGTCATTGAGGTTTTTATCTTCCTGTCTGCATTACATGGGTTCAGGCCAACTCTAAATTTCAATGCTCGCATTTCTAAGTTTAGGATTAGGCATGGTCTCGATGCAGGGGAACATATGATCATTAGTCCACCCATTTACCAAGAACTGGGTAGAAGATTTTCTCCCCATATAACATGTCTTCTTCTTGAGCCTTTGTGTTAATATTAGCACGTAGCACCTGTTTGGGGATCTGCTGCCCTAGTTTCCATTGTTCTGGAGAAAGTTTAGCACACATCTTATCTAGCATATGTCTAACCTGGGATGCCCAATTAAGTTTGCTTTCCTCTATTTCTCTTTTACAAAGGTGTGACATTTTGGGGGTTACTTCTCTACTCAATCTCTGCCAGAAGTTCAATGTAGCATGCAGTCCCTGAACGTTCCAGGCTGTAAGTTGAAATTCTACTCTCACTGCCTGGATCATACTTGATAGTGGGAGAGCAAGGAGCTGTTTCACACATATATGCTCCTCTAAATTCCAATCCAATTTACCACCTAAAAATAGAACATCTACTCCATACTGGAATTGTGGGACGACCATTGCATTGAAAGCTGATAGAACTGGCCGGAGAGGAAGGGCCTCCATACAACTGATTGAATCGTTTAAGGCCCCATACTGAGGAAAGAGCCTTTGCTTTTGGGGTTGCTAGTGCGGACCTGGCCTGGATGTGTGCATTCCACCAATCACCATTGTGTTTTCCTGAATTCAGTCTGGGATTGCTAGTGTGGACCTTGCCTAGAATTGTGCATTCCACCCATCACCATTGTGGTTTCCTGAATCCGGTCTGGGATTGCTATTGTGGACCTGGCCTGGCAGCTCGCATTCCACCTATCACCATTGTGGTTTCTTGAATACGGTCTGAGATTGTTAGTGTGGAGGTGGCCTGGAAGCGTGCATTCCACCCATCACCAATGTGGTTTCCTGAATTCGGTCTGGGATGGCTAGTGTGGTCCTGGCCTGGAAGTGTACATTACAACCATAATCATTGTGGCTTCCTGAATCCGGTCTGGGGTTGCTAGTGTGGACCTGGCTTTGCGGCTTGCATTCCACCCTTCACCATTGTGGTTCCTGAATCTGGTCTTGGATAGCTAGTGTGAACCTAACCTGGAAGTGTGCATTCCACCCATTACCATTGCGGTTTCCTGAATCCGGTCTAGGACTGCTTGTGTGGACGTGGTAGCTCACATTTCACCCATCACCATTGTGGTTTCCTGAATCCGGTCTAGGATTGCTAGTGTGGACCTGGCCTGGAAGTGTGCATTCAACCCATTACCATTGTGGTTTCCTGAATCCGGTCTAGGATTGCTTGTGTGGACCTGGCCTGGAAGTGTGCATTCCACCCATTACGATAGTGGTTTCCTGAATCCCGTCTAGGATTGCTATTGTGGACCTGGCCTGGAAGTGTGCCTTCCACCCATCACCATAGTGGTTTCCCAAATTCGGTCTGAGGTTGCTAATGTGGACCTTGCCTGGCACTTCACATTCCACCCATCACCTTTACGGTTTCCCAAATCCAATCTGGGATTGCTGTTGCAGACCTGACCTGGAAGTGTGCATTGCACCCATCACCATTGTGGTTTCCTGAATCCAATTTGGCCTGGCAGCTCGCATTACGCCCATCACCATTGCGTGTTTCTTTCCTGCCTATTCAATGCATGTGATGCTGGCCCTTTAACACCACACAAGATACTCAGTGTCCATGTTATGACTTTGACATTTAAGATGATCACTGTAATACCTACTGCCAACCTCAAACCAGAACCACTGTCGGAAAATCACGAGCTTCCCTTTTGCAGTCAGGAGTCTATATGATTATATTGATTTTCTACCACTAATAGTCACTTAACACTGGGAACAGCTTTTTTTTCAGAAGCAGCACAGAGAGAAGTGCTCCTATAAACTTGGAAAGGTCAGATGAGAGAGGAGGGATGGTACAACTTCTAAAATACAGGCCTGCAAGTGGTAAACGGTGGAGAGAAAGGTCACTGTGCGCCCAGCAACACAATCACATCCATCATCGAAACAACATCGGCACAATTTGGAAACTAATGAGGCTGTGACTCCCTAATGTGAAGGCAAACCAAAACTATTCTTCAGCATATTTAGTAATCAGTCACTCAAGATTCTAATTAGATTTGTTATGAGCGTATCCTCTCTATTTTCTCTCTCAGTGTAGATCTGGGCTCTAGTGCAGATGTTCCAAAACTAATTATCAAGCTGTGAGCGGCACCGGCTGTCTTTGTTCATTGTTTTGCTAAAGGCTGGGCAGGCTGGCCCCTCTAGCTAATGTATGAATTCATTATTTGATGTGTGATATAGAAGAACCGACACTTTATTAAAAATAAACATGGCCTTCACAGGTCAGATTCACAGAAAGGAAACATGGTCTTCATAAAATCTCAAAAGATCAATGTAGGCTTCAAATGCCGGATTCACAAAACGTAAACATGGTCTTCATGGATTCACAAAGTGTAATCGAAGTCTTTATAGATTCACAAAAAGTAAACATGGTCTTCATAGATTCACAAAACGTAAACATGGCCTTCATGGGTTCACAAAACGTAAACATGGTCTTCATGGATTCACAAAGAGTAATCTAAGTCTTTATAGATTCACAAAAAGAAACATGGTCTAAATAGATTCACAAAACGTAAACATGGTCTTCATAGATTCACAAAAAGTAAACATGGTCTTCATAGATTCACAAAGAGTAATCGAAGTCTTTATAGATTCACAAAAAGCAAACATGGTCTTCATAGTTTCACAAAAAGTAAACGTGGTCTTCACAGATTCAAAAGTAAATGTGGCCTTTATAGGCCAGATTCACAAAAAGTAAATGAGGTCTTCATAGGCCAGATTCACAAAAAGTAAATGTGGCCTTCATAGGCCAGATTCACAAAAAGTAGGCATGGTCTTCATAGGCCAGATTCACAAAAAGTAAGCATGGTCTTTGTAGATTTTCAAAAAGTAAACATGGTCTTCATAGATTAACAAAAAAGTAAACATGGTCTTCATAGGCTAGATACATAAGAAACAAACAGCGACCAGATACTCGCAATTGGCACTATTTTTAGCTAGGACTTTGAAACTCCATACTTCAAGTTCTATTGATTGGAATGTTGTTATTTTTGTGTCATTTTATGTATTAAAATGAACTCTATTTTTCTAAATGGAGTTGGGATTCTTGTGTTTTGTTTTCACTTTAATACTGTTGAGCCCTGCATAAACACTTTATACATTACCTTTCTGCTTTTGTGCCAAGCTATCAGAGGGTTAAGAACAGGTTTACTTAGTGACTTTTGTGGTTTCCCCTGACAAAGATTGCAATTATTATTTGAAGTGGGTTCTCACCCCTTCAACCAATAATCCAATTTTCTTACAGTGTCACTTTAGTCATTAAAATGTATTCTATTATTCCTAATTAGTTTGGAATTTTTCTTTTGTTGTTCTTCTACTCTATTACTGTTTTGAAATTCCATAAATAATTTACATGCATGGACATCAATTCACCATAGTGCCAGGGGTAGCGAAAGTGACCTCATATGCACCCTGACCTTCAATTTCACTCACACACATGCTTTCACATACATACATATTCAAACATATCCACACTCTACTTCACATAAACACACTTTGATCCACAAGCACACACACAACATACATTTAGAAAAAAATGTGCTTACCTCAGCTGCAAGAAGGTCATATTCCAGCTAACTGTACTCCTTTGTTTATTATGCTAATAGTGAATAATGTGATATCACTCGTTATTAGAGTAAGATTACAAAAATCAACAGAAAGCAAAGAGAGTGGAGCCTCAACCAATGCCCATAAGGATGAGCGCAAGCTGTGTTTCTGGTGCTGATTTGGCCACCTCTGAGGCCAGGGGTCTCAAAGGCAGTGCCAGAGGTGACAAGGGGCAAGCCAGGAGTTGCAGTTGCGACCCCTGGTGACTCCTAAATGGTGTGCATGTTTATACATCGCCTCTGAGTTAAGCCTGTCTGCTCTGCGCCATAGCTGCCAGGGGTGAGCTCAGGTTCGTTTTGTGACTTTAGTGGTTCACCCTGACAATAATGATGTCTGTTGCTTAAGGTGGGTGGTCTCCCCGCCCCCCACGCCCCTTAAATAACAACCCCTTTTTTACAAGCATATTATCAATTACAACAAAAATGTGAGATTCAACAACATGAACATTAACTCATATTCAATAAGGATCACCTTGTGCACTTGAATGTGGAACTGTTAACTACTAATCGATTAACAGATGGAAATGTACAATATGTGCTAGCCAATAGATTTCTATCTGGAGCAAAGATGAAGCCTTGGGTCTCAGTTCACAATTCAAGGGCTAAGGGTAAGTCAGAAACCTCCCCAAATGATTACTTGAGGGCTAGGTTTTCAGGAGTATTCAATTCAATTCAATTCAATTTGTATAGCGCATGGCTACCCTAAGGCCTCTCAGCGCTGATTGATAGAAGGACAGAAAAGCAAAAGCCGTGATGCTAAGGAAGCGTCTTGAAAAGATGGGTTTTCAAGAGCTTCCGGATGGCCAGAAGATTATTGTTCTCTCGTAGGATAAGAGGGAGAGTGTTCCAGATTTTTGCGGCATTAAACGAGAATGAGCGTCCGCCCTATCTCGATCTTCGTATTTTCTTGGGGGTGGCCAGATATAGGGAACTGGAGCGCTGGGTTCTGTGAGGAACATAAGGGGTGACCAGGGAATGAGTAATAGCCAGACCAGTCTTCCAGATGGCTTTGCGGGCCAGGCATATAGCTTTGAACTGTATCCTGGCTGGAGTAGGAAGCCAATGAAGACTCCTCAGTGCTGGTTTTGCAGACTGCCACCGTGGCGTCTGGAAAAGAAGGCAGGCTGCACAGTTTTGCGTTACTTGCAGTTTGTGAATGGTGAGTTGAGGAGCTCCAAGGTATAGGGCATTCCCGTAATCAAGGCGAGAAAGTATAAGGGCCTGTACCATAATTCTTCTAGCTTGGAAGGGGTCGAGGGGGATGATTTTTCGCAACATTCTCATCAGTCCATAGCAGGTGGCTGAGAGCTTGGTGGCCTGGTGGTTAAAATCAAGAGAGCTATCAAGCCACATGCCGAGGCTCTTGATCTGTGTCTTTGGAGGAGGAGCAGGGCCCAAACAAACCGGCCACCGAAGGGCGGGGACGGGAGATGACGGATTACCCAGGAACATGATCTCCGTTTTGTCCCCGTTGAGCTTGAGGCAGGAGAGTTCCATCCACTCGGCCACCGCCTCTAGGCAAGGACCTAGGGTGTTAGACGACCGCTCAGAGTGATTTAGTGCTACCACTAACTGAGTGTCGTCTGCATAGGTGATGATCTTAATGCCGAATGGATGGACAACCTCTGCCAAAGGGCTCATGTAGATATTAAAAAGCGTGGGGCTCAGGGCAGAGCCCTATGGAACCTCACAGCTGAGAGGTAGCCGGGAGGATACCACATCTCCCTCAAAGACTTGGAAGAAGCGATCACTGAGAAAAGACTGGAACCAGGTCAGTGCCGTGCCTGACACTCCCATACTTGTAGGTCGATGGATCAAGACGTTATGGTTAACAGTGTCAAACGTGGCACTGAGGTCGAGGAGGATGATTGCAGCAGTTCCTCCCTGGTCCAGCAATCTCCTCGCCTCCTCCGTCACCGCGAGCAGGGCTGTTTCTGAGTCTCATAATAGGCAAGTGTCCCTTTGGAAGAACTTCCAATAGGGGGAAAGTTTATTCGCTTAAACTCTTTCACTTTCACCTAAACATCCATTTAATGTGGAGTTTGTCCACCCAATTGCTGCCACATTAAAGTGCTTTGGCCCATATTTACTACGGCTTAGTGCTGCTCTAAGACAACGCAAAGCTAGGCAAAGCGCAGCACACGTCCAAAGCATCTGTTCCTTCTGACGTTCTCTATGCATAAGTATTTGTACTGGAGGGTATGTCTGCAGTAAATAATGTATGCAGATGGTGCACACTATCGTCTGCACCAGAACACGAGGCTGTGTGTCTTGCAGGGCGGACTGGTTGTGCACCAGCACAGGGTATGACCCCAGCAGCAGGTCAATCTTTGTAGATATGGCCAGTCCTGCTGTAACATATGGTGCAGAGTCCAGCAGAGAGGCTGGTCCTGCTGTAAGATATGGTGCGGGGTCCAGCAGAGAGGCCGGTTCTGCTGTAAAATACGGTGCAGAGTCCAGCAGAGAGGCAGGTCCAGGTGTAGGAAACTGTGTGGCGTCCAGCACAGAGGCCAGTCCTGCTGTAGGATATGATGCGGACTTCAGCAGTGAGGCAGGTCCTGCTGTAGGATACGGTGCGGAGTCCAGCAGAGAGGCCAGTCCTGCTGTAAGATACAGTGCGGAGTACAGCAGAGAGCCCGGTCCTGCTGTAAGATACGGTGCGGAGTCCAGCAGAGAGGCCAGTCCTGCTGTAGGATACGATGCAGAGTCCAGCAGAGAGGCCGGTCCTGCTGTAGGATACGATGCAGAGTCCAGCAGAGTGACAGGTCCTGCTGTAGGATACGGTGTGGACTTCAGCTGAGAGACAGGTCCTGCTGTATGATACGGTGTGGAGTACAGCAGAGAGGCCAGTCCTGCTGAAGGATACGGTGCGGAGTCCAGCAGAGAGGCAGGTCCTGCTGTAGGATACGGTGCGGAGTCCAGCAGAGAGGCCGGTCCTGCTGTAAGATATGGTGCGGAGTACAGCAGAGAGGCCGGTCCTGCTGTAAGATACGGTGCGGAGTCCAGCAGAGAGGCTGGTCCTGCTGTAGGATACGGTGCGGAGTCCAGTAGAGAGGCCGGTCCTGCTGTAAGATATGGTGCGTAGTCCAGGAGAGAGGCTGGTCCTGCTGTAGGACACGGTGCAGAGTCCAGCAGAGAGGCCGGTATTGCTGTAAGATACCGTGCGCAGTACAGAAGAGAGGCCGGTCATGCTGTAGGATATGGTGCAGAGTCCAGCAGAGAGGCCGGTCTTGCTGTAAGATACGGTGAATAGTCCAGGAGAGAGGCCAGTCCTGCTGTAAGATATGGTGCAGAGTCCAGCAGGAGCAGCCAGTCCTGCTGTAACATACTGTGCAGTGTCCAGCAGAAAGGCCAGTCCTCATGTAAGATACGGTGCGTAGAGAAAGGCCGGTCCTGATGTAAATATATGGTGCAGAGTTCAGCAGAGAGGCCAGTCCTGCTGTAAGATACGGTGCAGAGTCCAGCAGAGAGGACAGTCCTGCTGTAAGATACGGTGCGTAGTTCAGCAAAGAGGCCGGTCCTGCTGTAAGATACGGAGCAGAGTACAGCAGAGAGGCCGGTCCTGCTGTAAGATACAGTGCGGAGAACAGCAGAGAGGCTAGTCCTGCTGTTGGATACGATGCACAGGCCAGCAGAGAGGCAGGTCCTGCTGTAGGATACGGTGTGGAGTCCAGCAGAGAGGCCGGTCCTGCTGTAGGATACGGTGCGGAGTCCAGCAGAGAGGCCAGTCTTGCTGTAAGAAACGGTGTAGAGTTCAGCATAGAGGCCAGTCCTGCTGTAAGATACAGTGAGTAGTCCAGGAGATAGGCCAGTCCTGCTGTAAGATACCGTGTGTAGTCCATGAGAGATGTCAGTCCTCCTGTAAGATAAGGTGCGTAGTCTAGCAGAGAGGCCGGTCCTTTTGAAAGATACGGTGCGTAGAGAGAGGCCGGTCCTGCTGTAACATATGGTGCAGAGTCCAGGAGAGAGGCTGGTCCTGCTGTAACATATGGTGCAGAGTCCTGCAGAGAGGTCGGTCCTTCTGTAACATATGGTGCAGAGTCCAGCAGAGAGGCCAGTCCTGCTGTAAGATAAGGTGCAGAGTCCAGCAGAGAGGACGGTCCTGCTGTAATATACGGTGCGTAGTCCAGCAGAGTGGCCAGTCCTGCTGTAAAATACAGTGCGTAGTCCAGGAGATAGGCCAGTCCTGCTGTAAGATATAGTGTGTAGACCAGGAGAGATGCCAGTCCTGCTGTAAGATATGGTGTGTAGTCCAGGAGAGAGGCCAGTCCTGCTGTAACATAAGGTGCAGAGTCCAGCAGAGAGGCCAGTCCTGCAGTAAGATATGGTGCGTAGTCCAGGAGATAGGCCAGTCCTGCTGGAAGATACAGTGTGTAGTCCAGGAGAGATGCCAGTCCTGCTGTAGGATATGGTGTGAAGTCCAGCAGAGAGGCCGGTCCTGCTGTAAGATACGGTGTGTAGTCCAGGAGAGAGGCCAGTCCGGCTGTAAGATACGGTGCGTAGTCCAGGAGAGATGCCAGTCCTGCTGTAAGATACAGTGCAGAGTCCAGCAGAGAGGTCAGTCCTCCTGTCAGATAAGGTGCGTAGTCCAGCAGAGAGGCCGGTCCTTCTGTAAGATACGGTGTGCAGAGAGAGGCCGGTCCTGCTGTAACATATGTTGCAGGGTCCAGGAGAGAGGCCAGTCCTGCTGTAACATAAGGTGCAGAGTCCAGCAGAGAGGCCAGTCCTGCAGTAAGATATGGTGCGTAGTCCAGGAGATAGGCCAGTCCTGCTGGAAGATACAGTGTGTAGTCCAGGAGAGATGCCAGTCCTGCTGTAGGATATGGTGTGGAGTCCAGCAGAGAGGCCGGTCCTGCTGTAAGATACGGTGTGTAGTCCAGGAGAGAGGCCAGTCCGGCTGTAAGATACGGTGCGTAGTCCAGGAGAGATGCCAGTCCTGCTGTAAGATACAGTGCAGAGTCCAGCAGAGAGGCCAGTCCTCCTGTAAGATACGGTGCGTAGTCCAGCAGAGAGGCCGGTCCTTCTGTAAGATACGGTGCGTAGAGAGAGGCCGGTCCTGCTGTAACATATGGTGCAGAGTCCAGGAGAGAGGCCAGTCCTGCTGTAACATAAGGTGCAGAGTCCAGCAGAGAGGCTGGTCCTGCTGTAAGATATGGTGCAGAGTCCAGCAGAGAGGCCGGTCCTGCTGTAAGATACGGTGCGCAGTCCAGCAGTGAGGCCGTTCCTGCTGTATGATATGGTGCAGAGTCCAGCAGAGAGGCCAGTCCTACTGTAAGATACGGTGAGAGTCCATCAGAGAGGATGGTCCTACTGTAAGATACAGTGCGTAGTCCAGCAGAGAGGCCGGTCCTGCTGTAACATACGGTGCAGAGTCCAGCAGAGAGGCCGGTCCTGCTGTAAGATACGGTGCGCAGTCCAGGAGAGAGGCCAGTCCTGCTGTAGGATATGGTGCAGAGTCCAGCAGAGAGGCCAGTACTTCTGCAAGATACAGTGCGTAGTCCAGGAGATAGGCCAGTCCTGCTGTAAGATACAGTGTGTAGTCCAGGAGAGATGTCAGTCCTCCAGTAAGATACGGAGCAGAGTCCAGCAGAGAGGCCGTTCCTGCTGTAAGATACGGTGCGGAGTCCAGCAGAGAGGCCGGTCCTGCTGTAAGATACGGTGCGGAGTCCAGCAGAGAGGCCGGTCCTGCTGTAAGATGCGGTGCGGAGTCCAGCAGAGAGGCCGGTCCTGCTGTAACATACGGTGCAGAGTCCAGCAGAGAGGCAAGTAAGAGCTTATGCAGCACGCTCAGCCTGATTTTAATTTTCAATTTTTTGTCCGTCATCGGATATTTTGCACCATTGGCCATATTAGAAATTCTCTCTTTCTTACAGAAATACGCCCGATCAACACTCACTGACGTGTTTACTGGGGAATAATTATCCACAACGCAGATTGACGTGATTTATAAAGATAGATGCTGGTCACTGTACATAGCACCTACCTGGACTGTCCTTCCACTCACTCGGGTAAGTTCCCTTTAACATTGTTTCCACCAGCAATTCCACCTTTTTAAACACATAAAACTAATATGAGGTTTCATTGCCCATTTTTCCTTCTGTTAGTTCCCGGCTGGGTCCCACGTGAGTACCCTCTCCATACTTTCACTTCCTGGGGTGCACCAAACGTCACTTGGACAGCTTATTCTGTTTTCAGGTACTCACCTTATCTCTCTTTAGCATACTTTTAAAGCTTGATGGCTGTGTTTGGCCCACCCTGATTTATTCCATTTTATCATCATCCCACAGGTGTCCCTGCATTTCTAGGTCCTGAAGAGACCCCCTGCTGATAACGGGGTCGAAACGCCGTCGACAATACCTAAAAGCAAACCATCTTGCAGTCTCTATTACTAGAATAGAAGGCTGTGTTAATCATGTACTAATTTGATGGTCGACTTTGTCATTATGGAAACCTTTTCTTTATGTCACTAAATGTCACACACTGTTTTATAGGTTCCATGTTTACTGGGGTTCACCACACACTTCTTTTTTAACATAATTGTGAGGATTTTTGTATATAAGCATTGTGGTGATCTTACAAGGACTACGTTGTATATGGTCTTACTTCTCTTTTGGACATCCCCTTTTACCCCTGTCTATTGCCATTGTGCTTAGCAATATTGTGTATTTTGACATTGCTCCACAGGAGCCACTGTTTTTTGTTATAGATTATGTACCCTGGTTCCATGTGAGTAGGGTTTCCCTTGTCTCCTTTACACAACTGCTGTCATCTGTGACAGGTGGAACTGGAGAGAGTGGTTCTTTGTCTAGTTTCTCGCACAAGGCTGAAACCTAAGATAGTCAATTCCTTGAACTGTGGCTTCTCTACCCGCATCTAACCCCTGATTTGATCAAACTACATCTCGGGGGAAGGGCATGGTAGATTGTGTCTGGCATGTGCTCCATGAACTGTCACTGACTCAGCTTGCCTAGCTGGGATGGTTGATGCTGGAGTTGTATTTGTGTGGTCTCATCATTTCAAGACGGGTGTGTTGTAGTCAGGGTGCATCCGCACAGGTTGTTAAACATCTCTACAGTTTAACTCTTTCGTGTCATGTTGCATCAGACAAATCCTTGAAAGGTGGCTCACATCTGTGTGAGACACATCTCAAGTAGTTTGTCTAAATCAATCATGACATGAAAGAGTTCAGCTGTGGTTGTGAGAATGGCTTTTTTGAACCATGATTAAGAACTGATGTTTCATTCACATCTTGCTGGCTTTCAGTAAATCCGTGCACGCGGGTGGTCATCAGAGTAGCCGGTAGATTTTGGTTCTCCTTTTGTTGTTTGGAGCTCATGAGTATCATCATTACATATCAGAATAGATTAGATGTTTGGTTTCATTTTCCCTACCACTGGGCAGGGGATTCTTTGGCCGGCCTGTGGCAGCAGGTTGCTTCCGTGGTTGGGTTTATATTCCACAGTGAGCACCACTTAGAGCCCACGAGGCCCAGGGGATGGGTCTGGGCGAGGGTTCATGATTTTAGCACACTTGCCTAAGACTGTCTCTTTTAAAACAGTTGAATGGGAGTGTGTTTTGGTCACTCAGACACAGTAAATTAGTTCTAAAATTGGCCTGGTCTTCGGTAAGGGGGGCTGATAAAACCCAGAAAGCTAGGGTTTTGCAAAGGTTTACGATGTTGCTGCAATGGAAGCATGGGATATAAAAAGATGTGAGTGGCAATGAAAGCATGGGATAGAAAAAGATGTGAGCGGCAATGAAAGCATGGGATACAAAAAGATGTGAGCGGCAATGAAAGCATGGGATACAAAAAGATGTGAGCGGCAAATGGGATACAAAAAGGTGTGAGTGGCAATGGATGCATTGGATACAAAATGATGTGAGCGGCAATGGAAGCATGGGATACAAAAAGATGTGAGCAGCAATGGAAGCATGGGATACAAAAAGATGTGAGTGGCAATGAAAGCATGGAATACAAAAAGATGTGAGCGGCAATGGAAGCATGGGATACAAAAATGTTGTGTGACAGGTAACAAGTGTTTTTTAATGTTACAGATTATGTATGTGATCTTACATGATTTCATATTCTAACTCATATAGTTGAATAAATGCAACTTGGGACATTTCTTCTACACATCATCAGAGGTCTCAGGTGGGGTTTTTTGTGCTGGACCAATCGCTTCTCGCCATGTCCTGACTTTACGAATGGGAAAAAGATTTTTGAAATATTAAGTAGTTTGAATCAGCCACTGGTTGAACTGGACCAATTGCTTCTCGCCATGTCCTGACTTTACGAATGGGAAAAGGATTTTTGAAATATTAAGTAGTTTGAATCAGCCACTGGTTTCAAAACACTTTAATGAATGGTGTGGTTATAGCTAAGATTTTAAATCACAGAAATTGGCCAGTTTTTTAATATTATTATTGTTTTTAATAATAATAATACAGCAGTGACAATGGTATTGACATTTATCTGAACCGCACAGTCATGCATACAGCTATCACATGCAATGTGCAACATCAGTTATCACGGCAGAACACCCAGGAGAAACATACCCTATTTCGAATCACTTCATCTGCACCGATTGGTTTCTATGTACAACTACAAGTAATTCCTGTTTGTTTTATATACAATATAACTTTCAAGTTGAGTTTATGGTATGAGATGCAATGAATGGAAAATGAGAGAGAGAGAGCGCATGTATGTGTGTGTGTGTGTGCGTGCGTGCGTGCATGTGTGTGTGTGTGTGTGTGTGTGTGTGAAACTTTGCCCTTGCTAATGGGGACTACATCAGTTTACATTAGCTACTCACACCCTCTGCTCTCAGCAATTCCTAGCAGTTACTTCAGCACATGCAGATATTTGCTCGCTAACATAGATACCAGTATGTGGTATGCTATCTGTATAGTTCCGGGTGGAAGTGTATAGTCTTTATTCGTGTCACACAGGTTGATCAAGAAATCCCCTTGGTCTGATATTGGTATTTTCCTAAAACCTTTTCTTCTTCTTTCAGGTAGAAAAGTGCAGTTTGACCTCATTCCATTTCTGTAGGGTGATCGCCATCACTTGCCGGACGGAGCAGTTGTGGCTTCCCTAACAGAAGTGCAAGGCAAGTTCCGCAAATCTAGTGATGGCTTCTTGTTGGGCGCAGGAACAGTCCCAGTGGGCAATACTCTGGATTGTAGAAGTTGGCCTCCACGTTAATTTAATCAAAGTTCCCATTATTCATTCGCAGTAGTCGTCAATTACTGGGCACAACGAAAACATATGCTAGAAGCCAACTTCATCAGATGAACATCTCAAGCATTTAGGTGTTACAGTAGGGTATATCTTATGTAACCTACGTAGGAAAGTCAGCTAGATATATTTAAAATGAAGTTTGAGAGGGACACTACATTGGTAAGCAATAGCGGCATTCCACTACTTATCATTACCACACCTGCCCAGCTCGGTATTACACTTATCCCAAAACCAGTAAGTGTGATCTTCCTCCACAATGGTTTTAGGGCCCTATATGACCAAGTCACTAGATGTCCCCCCTCACCCATTGTGTGCATGTTTTGTATACAATCAAGAGTGGCTGGTTATGTGTACGAGGGGGTCTCCAAATTCTTCTAAGTATCATAATGAGAGCATTAAAAGTTAAAAATTGCCCACAATTGTTCACAATGGATTCAAAGCGAGTAATTGGCCGTTTTGAAAGAGATCACCCACTGTGGGTAAATCCTCTTCATCCCAACGCTCAAGCTCTCTAATGGTAAAAAAAAAGTTTGGGTGGAGCCCTTCGTGGGGGATATCATGGGCATATTGAACATAAGCACAGGTTTTACGATCGGCTATTTTCCAACAGTGCTGTTCCACTGTTAGTAGTCTGGTGCAAAGAAACCGTCGGCTTATGGTACAAATCTAACATATTGAACAATCTGCCCTTCTGTAGCATGTTTCCACAGTATTCTGACTGCTATCCAGCACCGTGACTACTGGAGCGGGGATGCCGTGCAGCACAGCTCGAGATCTAGTGCACCCATTCCACCCCTACCAGTTGGGACCTTTAATTAGTCAGTGCCACACGTCTTCTACATTTTCCCCAAATCAATTCACTCCATATACCTAGGCTATCTGGTTTTAGGTTTAAACCCATAATAACTGATAAAACCCCACCGAAAGGAAAATAGCCATCACCGGTGTAAACATATAAACATTGAAAAAACACTTTTGCAACAACAAACTAAGTGCCATTTAAAGAAAGGAAAAGATGAGTGAAAAATACATTTTTATTTCTTCCTGAAGGGACCAATACGATGTAACATTATTATACAAGGTAGCATCAATAAAGACTAGGCTAACATTATTCTGCTTGAGTTTTGTTGTTTTGGGATGTCACTAAACCTTTGTCTCTTCTTCCTTCTGCTTTTTTCACTTTTGTGGTCTTTGGTCTAAAGAGACAGTGTTTAGAAGCATGTTTTAGGTTTTATTGAGATATTTTATAAACTGTTGAGAATCTGGAAATATCAAAATCATATTTGATATTTTGACTACATTTGATTTCACTGATAGGTAAAATGGCTGGTTTCATAAGAATCTTTCCTAATATGTACCATCACATTTACACACAGAGAATGGGTGAAATCCTTCTGATACATGAGCCCCTTTTTCTATTGATTGCAAGTGAATTGCAAAACACCCCAAGCTTTAAATATTCAATGCAAAATGTAGTGACAGGTATATGTGAAAAGAATGTTCTCACCAAGTATCTGAGATAGAGATGAAAACATGACTCCAGACATTTGGTAAAAATGTAATCAGCCGCGGCCCGTGGAGAGAGTTCCGTGGGGCGGTAAGGCGGGGCGGGGGAGGGGCAGGGTGGGGGGTTCTAAAAACCGGAATATGGATAAATGCAGGTAAGTAAACAATTAAATAAATAAAACGAATTTCGTAGCGCGCGCTGCATCGCAAAATGCATCCCAGCGCAAACATATGTATACCCCACGTACATTAAGATGGTGACATAAGCCTGGATAGGACGCCTGGTTAACATTCAGAAAGGATGTGTGTGTGGGAACTGCCTCTTTACTACTGGCCTTGGTCACCACCGCTTTAATATTGACTGTATAGCAGCATGCAATAAAAGCAAATGTTGGCGGATCCCTACTGTGGAAATACGCAGCTGTCTTCTACTGTTCAGATAATACTATTCAATGGAGGCCGGACCTTCAAGAGAAGAGGCTTGTTCACAACTGAACAAAGCTGGCTGACCAAGCAGACTGGACCATGCCTTGGGCAGCAAACAATGGCAGCAGAGTCTTCCTGGGATAACCTTGGCATCAAGCGAAGACCGCGTGGAGAGACTGAAGCAGTTAGCATCATCGGGGAAGGCGAGAGTCAAGGCTGGAATATCTTGTGAGCTCAGAGGCATCTGTGCTGTGTAATCTCAGAAAGCAACAGAGGCCTCCTGCAGCTGGAGGGGGTGGCAGCTGCTAAATAAGGACATGATGATGTGAATATAGCAGTCACATTGTAGCAAGCACCAGAAGTGTTGTTTTCTAATTGCAGCTGTTCTACAAGATTGTCTTCAAACTACTCATCGCGTGACAGAAAGCAGAATACCCGCAAGTCAAGGGGAAAATGTAGGTCAATTCATGTCTTTGACTCCGATCCCAAAGTAACGCATCCTAGGTAGCAACGCACCAATGCGTGTTGATGCAGGTAAGGCAGAAACTGAGGGTGAGTGTCGCATGGAGCTGGAACCAAGCGTCCCCTATTATTCTGCCGTAGCAGCAGAGTCACTGCTCAAAACACCTGATTAAATCGTCTACCCCAGGGTTCTCCAATGTCGGTAATGGAGGGCCGGATCCATGCCAGATTTTTAGCATATCCCCATTTAGATAAATGTAGTTTACTTAAAACCCTGCATGGATCTGGCTCTATGGGACCGCAATAGGAGAACCCCGGTCTACCCCATGTTATCCAGAGGAAAGATGATTTAGAATCATCGCTCTGCGGTCTCACCTCATTCACGCAGCACGGCAGTATTTAATGAGAAGAAAATCAGCATCCCAGGAGCCCAACGCAGTGCGCACCAACAGCCTGCCACTGGAACTCATCATAGTATGGGGAAGGGGTGATCAGTTTAGTCCTTCAGCGCAACCATTATCAAGGCCAACATTTAGTCCTATTTCTATGTCTGTGGCTATCCCAGTTTTTTATTCCCAAAATCTGGTCACCCTAACAATGAGCGGCTAGAAATACCTATCGGGTGCAGCTATTAATGTGTGATATATACCCCCCCATAGCCACCTAATATATAATATTTATATGGGAAAAAAAAGGAAAGGCAATATGAACCTGAGATATCACTAAATGTTATCTATCGTTGCGTTGCACCTACATGCATCGGTTTTGGGGCTTGTAAGTGCGACTTATACTGGCTGAATTTGAACATCTTGCTAATATAAAGATGGCAGTGATCACTCGTCTCACCTCTGCCGGAGATGCTCAGATTGTCTCAATATGGCGCTCATCTCACTGACTAATGGCTTCCTGAGGATGGAGGGATTTCCCAGCAGCAATGTTTTTATTTTACTGTGGAAAGGTCATGTTGCATGTTGCAACAGCATGCTCCGAGTATAGCTCTATTAAAGAGTAAGGAATTATATTTTTACAAATAAAGATATTTTTAGTGGAGCGAGATTTATAGAATTTAGATTATATCATAAATTGTCCCTAGTTCATGGACACATTTCATTCTTCAGAGATGGGGTTCTGGTCCAACTTTTCCATCAGACTGTGCTCTTCAAAGTAAATTTCTCTGTCCTAGGACAGTGCCAGAGAGAAGGAAGATAGGAAGCAATCCTAATGAGACCAGGGAGTCATAGAGTAAGACAGGAAGACAGGAAGTCACCAGCTGTTCCCTCCCCGTCTGTCATTTAACTCTAGTTGGGAAATACGCATGTCTGTGTATTAAATAATATTACGCTGTAATACTACAATGTTGAGGCACCTAGCAACTCAGTTTAAGATCTGAGACCAGATTTGCCGTTCTCCTTCAGATCTGAAGTTTATTATTAAGACAACTAAATCACATGTTCAATACATTGTACATGCACTGTTGATCAGTTTTTAAAATAAGTATATTAGCAACGTACTGAATTGTAATTATATATCTGTGCGTCTACTTTGTAAATTCATAGACACGTTAGCAGCCATAAAGTATGCTGTGTTATAGTAATAATCTGATACAGCCGATATCTAAAAGGTTGATTAACTATGCATGTAAAATGTATTGATTATGTGATTAAATTATCTTAATAGTAATCTTAAAAACTTAAAGGGGAACTGAAAATCTGGCCTCAAATCCTGAATCGAGTTGTTAGATGCCACAAAAACTAGTATTACCCTTTGAAATAGCTCTAGTTATGGAGAGATAACAGTGACCACATAGAGCACCTTGCACTGAACTGAGATGCTGTAGTGATTTACTCCAGGTAGCCGTGATGAGTGTCATGAAGGTTTATTGAGGAAGGTTACCGGATACATAGATGAGAAGTACAGAACCACAGAAACCCCACCAGGAGCAGCCAGCATGCTGCTCAGCCCACTCAACTGTGACTGCTCTAAGAGATTCCCAACATTCTGAACAGCATCATCACAGCAACATTCCACTGATGGTAAAATAGCATTACATTTACAAAAGCAGGATACATCATATCCCCCTTTCTTATACGGAAAAACAAAAAAGATAGAAAATGAAAGAGGAGAACCTGAGATAGAGAAAGCAAAATAATTATACAAAAGCAACAAGAAGAATGAAGCGAAGAGACAACAAGAGAGAATATGACAAATTCAAAGAAGAGAGAACAAGAGAGATGGAGAAACAGACAGGAATAACTCATCCTCCCTTCAACAAAGAAAAAGGAAGAACGCAAAGACACCAATGACAAACGCCCAAGCACACCAGCTGGCCAGGCAAGCATGCGAGGATGCAAGAAATAGAATAGAAACAACACTGAGGTGAACCCGGGCACGGACAAGATGAATCAAATATAAAAGGAACGAAAAACAAGCACGCAGTTCAATAAGAGAAAGAAAACAGAAGAACGGGAAAAAAAACTGAGAATTAGGTAAAAGACCAGAAACTGGAGATGACAAAAGGAAAAGAAATAAAAAAGAAAAGCTGAAACCATGAGAGTCAGAGGACAGATGAGAAAAAATACAACAATGAAATAAACAGAACATAACATTACGTTGCAAAATTTAACAATGTAACAAAGAGAAAACATGACGTCGGGAAAACAATAGAAACAGGAGTGAGACTAAGGTAATACACCCATTGCAAAAGTAAAGATGTGCCCAACGCATGTGAACATGGGATGAAAACCATACAACGAAAAACCATGTTCAGGCACGTAATCCGGAGTTGACACGGAGAGCAATGCCGTAATGAGACTTGGACCCATACAACACACATGTAAGGGAACATGTGACTAAAAACCCAGAGCAGGTTAGCCAATGTCAACAACAGTATATGGGTCAGAACCCATGATATCTCCGAATTCGAGAGGGAGATTAGTTAACGTTAACCAGATTATATGGGTCTGAACCCATGACTTATACCTAGGAATAGAAATGGTTAACAAATGCAAAAAGCATGTAAATCCATGCATAAATGAGCGGGATGGGACTACAACCCATAGCAATCCCCCCCAAAAAATAACATGTCAACTAAAATGATGGGCTCTTACCGGTGCATACCTAGGGTCCATCAACGCACAATGTAGATCCAACTGAAATCATTGTACAATCCTATGTGATAAAATACGAGGAAAGCTGTAAAAACCCAACCACTATTAAACAGCCTATATGTGTATGTGTACCAATGTGACACAGACTAGTGTTTGAACAGAAACACTAATAAGACATGGTTCAGAGCTAACTACAACCAAGGAGTTTGAGAACTTTGCGAAGAAGATGCAAACACCCCCAAATAAACATTGCTGGCAGCTATAATGTGCCCCTGTGAAAAATCAGGTAAAACAGCATTACATTTACAAAAGCAGGAAACAATAGATGCTAATATTGTCTCTGACTCTGTGGACATTATTAAAATGCTGTATTCACACGAGCCCTGGGCAGAGTGCTGTGTAGAACTGCAATGTGCAGGTTGCTGAGTGTGGCCATCGTGTGCTGTGTACTGTAGACGAAACACAATACTTCTGATCTTTAAAATATCATCCCCCAATCCAAGGGGAAACAGGATGTTCTGGTACATATTGCTAAGATCCAGGAGCTGCTGGCAGAGACTCAGTCTGCAGATCCAGTGACTTGAACCAGTGGAATTAAATGTCACTTTCTCTGAGCAGCAATCTATAGTGGCGTAAATTTTAGTCACAGCCCTGGTTAAATTGGCCTTAGTACATGGGTTAATGCTAGGGTCAGCAGCACCTTCCATGTGTTGACAGCATGGCAGGACTGGCCAGAGCGGGCATCTGGTGTTTTCCCAGGAGGGTGTAAGGGAGGGGGCCGTTTTTAGGTCTCGCTGAGCCAAAGGCTCGAAGAGACATTTTGTATGTGGGATTTTCAAAGTGCTACCCACAGTCTTTTGGCTGGCCTAAACCTTGAGTGCACGATCACATGCAGCTGCTCCCACTCCCCACTCCCTTCTCTATAGCTTTCTTTCACTTTAGCCGCTTTGACCCTTGCATTCCCCCTCCCTTCTCACCCAGCCCTTTGATGCTCTGCTCGATTACTTTCACTTTCGCCGCTTTGATGTTTGATTTTTATTGCATTTGGCAGAACATTTCTGGGGCCGAATTGCATGAAATACACCAGGTGGCGCTAACGTGTTTTACAGAGCACCATACAGCATTTTGTTCTGCGTTAAAAAAAAGACGCTTTAGGAGCGGAAATGAGCTATCCCTTTTACTTGTATTAAAATGTATTTTTAAAGGTGTCTCAAAGGATCCTGAACATAGTTTATACTAGCATGCTCCAATACTGTCCGTATTTCACTCCTGATTGCACTGGCCTTCCAGGTCCTAAGACTCAGACTCATGATTTTACTGTTATTTCAAAACCAATCTAACATTTGTTTTGTTTTAGGTATTACCTTAGTAAAGCATATCTATGTGATCTTACTCTCCTTGGTCAGTGTTTTATTATGGATGACAAGATGTTTTCTCATTAGGACTCGCACCATAAGCCTCTTTCATTCCAAACATCTGGAAACACATTCGTCTCTGTAACTATCTAGTAATGGCTTTCAGTTACAGCTGGCGGAAATTATGCTACACACCTATTTATTGCCTTCACCAAACGATTCTACTTTCACTGGTGTGACCATAACTTGCCAAAATATTTTACTGATGCTTTCGGCAGTGTCTCCACTTCTGTCTGATCACTCCTCAAATGACACCTTCCTTAATCCCACCCACAAGCAAGGTAAGCCACTCAATTTTATGCTAATTTCAAACACTTTATCCAAATCTAAACCCATCATCGCTCCATCTGACATCACATATTTCACATGCAAATCAGTTCGCCTCCTTGTAGATCACTCTCTCATGTACCCATCTGCTGTAGAAAACAGGACCCCACTGCTCTCACTGCTTTCCACGTTATCTTCATAAAGACCTCACTTCAGTCTTGCACTACAGCTCATACAACTGCTTCATTATCCACCTTGTACCAAAGATAGGCCTCAGCCATGAATTACACTTGAAATAAGAGCGCATAACAGTAAATGAGGGCAGCAGTACATAAATGGCGAAAGTACATATTCACTGCTAACTTCTTGGTTAATAAGCAAGCCCTTCATACACTGCATAATGATCTAGGAGGTGTCAAATCTATCTATTTCCAGGACCTCATTACCTCACCATCCACAAGCGCTCTGTGCAAACCTTCAGCTCTTTACTCTCTCCATCATCTTCAATTATCAGTATTCTATTGTTCATCCTTACCTGCTCATGACTTCACCCTGCTACATCTGCTCCAAGATTAACACTATAATTAGTCCACAGTACTCAAGTCCTCACTCGCCTCAACCCTGCGCAGTTACATTATTACGATTTAACACAACATCCTCCTAACAAACGTTTCCTCTTATGAAAGTAGCTAATCCACCCTGTGCCCCCCCTGTAACCATTTCGTCCTCCCTTCAGCAAATCTTTGCCTCTTTCATCCAACAGTTTCCCCTGCGTTTCCCTTCGCACTGACTGCCTGTCCTGTAGCCGACTACTCAACCCTCTCCTGTGTTCGGGACCCTTCATTCCACTATCCTATCCTCTCCTCTGTTCTTGTCTATGCTCATACTCTTAGATCGTTCTGCCTCTCCTTTGATATTGCTGGTCACCCCACACTTTTCTCAATGAGCGCACGGGGCATTAGCTGGGTACCAGCCCTTATGCTCCTCAATAAGCAGCAGCAATCGTTGCAGTTTCACCAAGGTGAGTTTAGTTAAAGTTTATTTTACTACTTTCGATAACTGGTGCCTTTCGCAAACAGAAAAGGTAATGACAATGTATGGCACATTACAAGATGGCATGTTTTAATACTAGGGCTTCTGATTATATGCATAACGTTTGATCTAGCAGACATGATTGAACATATGGTGAGACCCTTAAATGAAGGCTTAGGGCTCAAATCACAAAGGGACTAATATGCAATAAAGTTACGTGTCTCTTCACTCATGGCAGAATCTCCGCACTGCACTCACTGCAGTGCGCTGGACAGAGAGGCTGCCCAGAGTGCAGAGACTCCACACTTGTACCTTTACTACACGTAAGTCCCTTTGCAAATCAGACCCTTAACCTCTACTTCTTTGTGATTTTTAAAATAAAGAGAGGGAAGCATTTATAGTAAAAATGGAAAACTCGTGTCTCTATTTACAATGCAGTTATTGGTTGTTTTTAACTTTCAAGAAAATAACACATTTGTTCTTAAACGACATCCATATCTTAAATCACACATTTTATGATTTTGACATTTGGAATTTCATGTCATACCCTTCACTTGTGCCCATTCCCGACTTCTTATACCCTTGTTATCTAGCAGTGCTTTCAACACCACAGGCCATCAAATTCTGGACGGAACGGCCCTAAACGGTTTCGCCCATACCTCTATAATCACACTCAAATGCTAACAAGCATTGGCATAGCCAATAGGTCTCGCCTTTGAGACCGTTTAAGTGTTTAGCTATCCAGCACAATATCCTTGGTGCAGTAACATTAACTGTTGCATGGCTAAAGACTTATAAGGTCCCAAAGGCGAGACCTATTGGCTATGCCACTGCTTGTTGAAATTGGGGGCCGATTTTTGAGCGCTGCTGCAATATCGGCCCCCAGTAACAAAAGCTGCAGTTCTTCACATTTGAACAGCTCACCTTCCCCTTCCCCATGGGGGCTGGCCCCGCAAAAATTGCCAGGCCTGCTTTGGGTTCCCAGTCCGGCCCTTGACAGACCTGGTGATTTGTAATAAAACGATAGTCACATTACTTGTGTCTTGAAGAAAAGGTTTATTCACACCCACCAGATAAATCCACCAGCAGCAGTCACTGTAACTGACACTCTCTGGCCCAGAGGTCCCCCCAACAATCCACTGATGTACCTAACATTCCCCACGGAGAATCCTACATTAAAGGGGAAGTTACAACACATCTTCCCTTTACAATATTGACACAAAGAAAGAGGAAAAGTAAGAAAAGAACAAGGAAGAAGAAATAAAGCAACAGAGCATGAACATATTATATATCAAAAAATATATTAACAGCTAAACATGAGAAAACGGAATACGTCAAATGAGCTTGAAAGAAAATATCCCTATTACTCTAGAATGTAATCATGAAGATACGATGGTGACCTTACTCTTTTATCACGACATAATGGATCAGAGTGGACCATCACATTACCACGATGAGTCTAAAACCCCAAATTACCATCCTCCCTACCACATTTTGACATGCTTCAGACATCACCACCGCTGAGTATCACAACATTTCTCATAACCTTGATAATACGTTTGGGTCCAAAAAATGTAGTTTCACCTTTGGGAGACAAAACAGCTTTTTTAACAAACACCAGATCACCCACCTTCCAAACACACTTGCGTACTCCCATCTTGGCATCAAATCTGTGTTTATATTTCTCTTGATACTTTTTCAGTCTCCAATCATCCACCTTAATGCTCCTATCTTTCACACTCAGCCACACTGGGTTGAGTTTAGATCCAGCTGTGCTACCTCTGAGTTTCCTGAATGGTGAGCAACCAGTCACACTGTTGGGAGTGTTTCTATGCGCCCACAATTCTTCTCTTAAAATGCACTTTAAAGGAGATCTAATTTCAACAGCAGTCTGCACAGAAGCCCTTACAAGTCTATTCATGATTTTCACCAAACCGTTGGCTTGTGCTGCATAAAGAGCAGTGCGGTGGTGGGTAATAGAGAGATCTTTCAAAAAGTCCATCCTCTCCTGAGAAGTGAACTGCACCCCAATATCAGAGACAATGATGTCAGGTATGCCTTCACAAGTAAAAGCATCCTTCAGGAACTCTATGATATTCTTTGTAACTACAGAGCTGAGACCCATTTGGAGGTATAATCAACCAGGACAAACCTCTCTTTGGGAGACAGAATATCAAAAGGTCCAACAATATCTATAGCCAGTTCGGATCAGGGACGTTCAGGTAGAGCAACAGGTGAAAGGAGTGCAGCATTGATTTTCCTAGATTTATCATTGCCAGCACAAATGGCACACACTCTAACAACGTCTTCTACCTGGCGATCAACCTCATAAGATTCTCTAACCCTAGCGTTGATAAGCTTTGCCCGAGATGGCCCTCATGCACCAAAATGATTATCTTTTCTCTCATCATGCATGAAGAAATTAATCTTTTGCCACAAAAAAGCTCCCCATCCGCAATTTTTAATTCATCACGTATATTCCAAAATCCTTTAGCACAGATGGGAACATCATCAAGGGCGGGCCAACCATTTATCACAAATTCCATTACAGGCTTCCTAGATTTGCCACTCTCGGTGCTAGCTTCCATTCAGTTTTATTAAGTGCTGATTCCTTCACCCAGGATACAGAACAATCAGAACTGGTTGAAATAATTTTGGTCCAGGGCATGCACGAGTCCTTCAACTCACCTTTTTATTCTAAGAGTGGTACTTTCAACATTTCTGCAAGCAAACATGTGGACGAGAGGTTTGTGGTCTGTCCTGACCAAAAATGGTAAACCCCATAGATAGAATCTGAAATAGTTAATTGCCCATGAACAGGCTAACGCCTCATGCTCAATTACTGAGTAACGCTCTTCAGCTCCTTTTAGTGAACGTGAGGCAAAACCAAACCCCGCACACTTGCATTAGTAGTCAGGATAGTTTTTTTTAAGACATCGAAATGGCCCTAAGTTGGCATACGTGTAATTTCATTCTTGACTTTGTTGAAGGCATTAATACAGTCTTCGGACAATATAAAATCTGCACCCTTTTTTAACAGTAACCTTAAAGGTTGAACAACACTCGCAAAATTGTACACAAATTTAGAATAATATTCGGATAAACCAAGAAATTATTTCACCTGATCTTTGTTCAATGGAGCTGGTGCCTGTAATATGGCTGCTGCAAGATCAATTTTGGGACTAATGCCTTCACTAGAAATAGAGTGTCCAAGGTAGGATACGGATCCAACTCTGAATTTACATTTTTCACTTTTTAAAGTTAGTCCACGTTCTTTTAGCCTAGACAGTACTTTGAACAACACTTCATCATGGTTGACTCTATTTTTCCCCTAAACAAGTATATCGTCCTGCCAGCTAAAACATCTTTCATCAACCTCTGAAAACAAGCAGCAGCACTCTCCAACCCAAATGGCATTCTGATGATTCTATATGCACCCAGAGGTGTGACAAATGACAGTAGGGCTCTGGACTCTTCATGTAGCATAACCTGATGGTAAGCTGACGATAAGTCCATCACGCTGAAAACACATGCACCACCCAATTTGGCCAGAGCTTCATTAATGTTCGGTATGGCTGCCTGTCAACCCAGATACAGTTGTTTAAACTTCTTAAGTCAACACATATCCTAGTTTTGCTACCTTTGTCCTTAGGTCCTAAAACAATCGGAGCCAACCATTCAGAGGACTCTATTTCTTCGATGATACCCATCTCAACAAATCTGTGGATTTCTTCCTGAAGAGGTTTCATCATGAGATTTGGTACCTTCCTGACCTTGTGTTCTACTGGTTTTGCTTTTGCTTTCAAAATTATTTTATGATTAAAACCACTGAGAAGACCAAGTTTAACACTGAAGACTTCAGGGTACCTCCCAACAATGTCTTGGTCATCACTCTGATGTGTGCCCAACATTACCTGATCAGGCGCATTTGGGGATTCAAGATGGTTCTAAGGTCTTTTTGGTATCGCCAACCTAAAAGATTATCAACACGTTTGGAAACATACACCTTACCTACAGTTTCTCTTCCCTTAAACATGATGGACTGGAAAAAATATCCAATTAGATCAATACTCTGCCCACCATAGCCCACGGGATTGATATCGGGTGGCAAGAGTACTACATTGTTAATCCCAAAATTAGAATTCCAAAATTTGTCACTTAACAATGTGTATGGTGAACCCGAGTCAGCCAGAACTGGGACTAATATATCACAGATATACACAATCACATTTTGGCATAACTACAAGACCTATATCCACATCTTTTCCATCTTGCTCAGTGTTACTGACATTTCCTGTAATACAATGAATGGCTTGTTGAGGAAGCATTTCATCATCATCCATCATGTTTACTTTACTGTTCCTACACATGCAGGCATAATGCCCCTTTTCCCCGCAATTCCTACAATTCATACTTCTGGCAAAACAATTAGGAAAATTGGGTCTATGGTTTTGACTCCCACACCTAGGGCACCTAAATTTCATATCCCTGCTTGAATTATTGTTAAATCTTTCCTTATCAATCGTACCAGACCCTTTCTCCTGTTTACTTTTTAATTTAAAATCAGTGGTCGTTCAGGTGTCATGACCAACACCTTCAAATGTATCCCTTTGTACGTTAGCAACAGCTTCAGCCGGTACAGTAGTGTTTCGCATTTCTTTCACCCAATGTGAAGCGTGTTAGATACTCTCAACAATGGTAAAAGCTTCCTTCAGATTAGGATTTTTTACAACAATTTTTCCTGAATCCTAGAGTCATTTGTGCAACGCACCAATTGATCACGTATAAGAGAATCAGTCAATTGTTCAAAGTCACATGTTTGAGCTAAATATTTCAGTGCTGCTACATAGTTGTTAACTCTCTCCCCCTTAGCCTGTACACGCATGAAAAAATTGTGTCTCTCCATAACAAAATTCACACGTGGTCCAAAATGAGTTTGGAGTAGTAACACACTCATTGCATAGAAATCACTAGGTTCTCCAGTCCCTCTGCCAATTGGTATAGGATCCAAACTATCATAAATATTTCTTCCTTCAATTCTAAGATTATGAAGCAATACCGCTTGTTTTCTCACAGCACAAAACTTCTCACCACCAACGGATATCAAGTAAGAGTCAAAAAGAGGCTTCCATTTCTTCCATAGAAATTGTGGCGGTTGGCTCATTCCACTGGATGCTGACATACTGAAAAGTAAGGCAACTAAACAAACTAACAAAATAAGCTAATACAACAATCCAAAATAACAATTTAATATAATAAGATAAAACAATAAGTTAACCAAAAAATGCTTATAGTTAGTTGCTGGTAGTATCCACTCTTTATAGATAATAATCAAGGCAATAGCTATCTCTGAATTTTGTGCTGGTGTTGACCAAAACTTTGTAAATTAACAAAATTAACAAAATAAGTTAAAATAACTAATTTAGCTGAGGGAAGGAGATTTCACAATCTTCGCTTGTTGTAGATTTGCCTTGTTTTGAAACACGCAAGGAAAACAACTTAATGACAGTTCTTTACGTTTGAATTCTCATCGCGTAGAAGAGAGGGAGCGTTCTAGCTTATTTCTGAGGCACGTCGGTACGTCAACGCGTACATGACTCACTTCCTTTAAATGTGAGCGAATGCACAATTTCGCAGCGCGTCTTCAGGCTCCACCAGGCATCTAGCACTCGCGTCTATCTGTGCTCGTGCGTCACCACAATGCTTCACAGCTACAGAACGCACTTCCTCGCGGCGAGTTTCTTTTTTTAAAACGCTTAGCTCGTGCGTTCAACGGCATCCATGCAATTCACACTGGTCGGCAAATCTAAAAGTTAGATTATTCCACGTTGCCGCTGGCACTCCACAATCATGCAGAGTGGGATCCGACGCCTGATCCAATTACGAGAGACTGACCTTAAGTAAAAGGGTCCGAGTTATTCTCAAATTGTTAAACACGCTGAGTTCTTCGGTGGGTGTAGCCAATCGTCGCCAGTAATAAAACCATAGTCACATCAGTGTTGTCTTGAAGAAAAGTTTTATTCGCACCCACAAGATAAATCCACCAGCAGCAGTCACCGTAACTGACACTCTCTGACCCAGAGGTACCCCCAACATTTCACTTATGTACCTAACATTCCCCACGGAGAAATCTACATTAAAGGGGAAGTTACAACAATTTGGTAGCACAAATTTCTGCTGGCTGGAAAGGACCATAGGACCCCAATGATACCAGCAAATTCTCAACAACCTTCTCATGCTTGAAGTTTTGTGGTTGGAATCACGGCAATGGCGCTACTTATGTGAACACAACTCTACCTAAGAACACAAGAATGTCACCTCAGACAATAGGGCTAAATGAAGCTCCTATGTTTGTAGTTTGCAACCAAAAATTTCATATCCACACACATTCACATTCACTGACTGATTATTTACATATACATACCTATGTATCACTAGGGCAATGTAACAACATGTCAAATGAACTTGAAACTCTGGGCCTGATTAACAAACTGCACCTTGTAGTATATTTTGAAGTGCTAGATGCCGTACTACAAAATTGCATTTCCCAAACTACGTGAGGAGTTTTGTGCCTCTGCATTAGCAATACGGAGTCTCTTCTCAATTAAGTATACGTTTTAGTAGTGAATGTGGGTAGGACTGGAGGGAGTTGGTGGGAAAAGGAGCTCATTTATTCCTAAAGGGAGTGGGGATAGGGAGGAGAAAGAAGGGTTTAGGATGGAGGGTCAAGGAGGGGTTAAGGGAGGGACGTAACCCACCCAAGTAAATTGCATTACCCTTGGGTGGAGACATGTAACCAGGGGCATAACAAAGGCCCCGCAGCCCCCACGGTGCGGAGGCTCCACGAGCTCCAGGGAGCACTTTCAGCCCAGTACCCTGTCAGCAGAACTCCTTAGTGTGTTCGGAGGGGGCCTCCTTCATGTACTGTGCAGATGGGCCCCCTTCAATTTTGTTACGCCACTTCATGTAACTTACACTTTTGAAGTAAGTTTATGCTCAGAGTTTGTGAATACTGAAGGTGGTAAACTTACTCCAAAGTGTAAACTTACCCATAAGTGTAAGTTATCTTTCTGAATTAGGCCTCATCTGTTAAGCCTATGCCTACTGAGTAAAAAATACTTGCCTGTGATACCCATACAAGTCCCCTGATAGCTACCATCTAGAAGAACGGGGAGTGAAAATAAACCAGTGCTATATTATGTTAAAATGCTCATAGAGCAATAACAGCTACCCACCAGCGGTTTCCCAGAGCTTATAGCAACTGACAAAGTTTCTCCCAGCTCAGATGGATTCAAAACAACCACGTCCTTTAGTTGTCTGCGAATAGAAGGCAGCAAGGTGCGGGATCTCAGATGCTCCAGCACAGCATTCAAGAGCTCGGTTTAGGGCAGGGAACATAAGGGAGCGGCCTCCAATGCGAGTAAGTTTGATCTTAGGGACGGTGCACAGGGAGAGGTTGCTGGAGCACAGAAAGCGAGTAGGCTGGTACATCTTTATCAAGCCATTGATATGATGGGGGCGATCGCTGCCTCCATGTAGTTGAATTATTTCTGAATTCCCTGATCCTGCTCGGGGTGATGTGCTTGATCCTGCCCTACTTTTCCGCACTTAATAATGTTTGAAAATGCAACATTGACAAAGCTGCAGCAGAAGCTGTTTGAACAAGGCTCGGGCAGCTATTTGCTCAACTTTCGAGCTAGGATGAGAATGTCAAACGCGCCATGCACTCAATGCTGTGCTGGGATTGGTTCTCTTCTTTGGTTGGCTGCATTTGAGGGACAACCATTTCTAAATTATAATAGGTCGCTGAAAGCAGCAATCGAAGGTCAGAAAATGCACAAACTTATCCAAAGACTTGCAGTATCTCTTTTTCATCTGCAATAGAGTAATATGATTGGGCGATTGGCTGATAAACAAAGAAAATCTTTCATCTTTGATAGGTCAATAGACATAAATGCCACGTGTCATGTCAGCAGTGGAAGTCTTGTGACGGGAGATGGTTTCTCCATTAGGTCCTCCTACTACCTGGAAGATCTTTCGAATGGCCATCGGCGTCATATGTTATCACTATCGAATGTTAGGGAGAGTTCTTTCCAGAGGATCAATCAGAATTTATTCACTTATCATCCATTGAGCAACCTGTAGCAATGTGGTGTCTGTATTCATCACATGTTCCTCATGGATTAGTTTGTTACTTTTAACATAGCACAAATAGTTGTTTAGAAAGCATCCATTCTGGTTTTCGGATGGATAAAACAAGCTTGGTTCCATTAGACTGGTCATTAGCCTTTGTATTTCTTGCGGAATGATTGTCTTGGTTGGAAGGTTCTCGTACTCCGATGGTCTCCAATGTCTGGCTGTTTTCTCTACTTTCCGAAATTCTAGTTTGTTCTGTCTCTTTTTGAGCCTGTGCACCATGAAATCGAATGGTGTAAGCACGCTAAATAAATAGTATTAATATAACACTAGCTCTTGTGTGACTAGCAGTGCATGGTTGGCACTAGAAAAGTCCCTTTGTGTTCTAAATTCTAAAGTTCGAATATTTTTCGGTCACTGCATGCACACACTTGTTTTGGGGTATTTCTGTGCTGTAGTTTCCAGTAAGCTCCAAGGTGGGTGAGACTAATTCCAATGAAAAGTCTGAGACTTTATTTAGTTCACATATTTTGAGTTATGTATGTAATACTGACAGTGATGTTCAGCCGCTTCAGAGCACTTACAGAACTTTAGTGATGGGAGGAGGCGGAAATGAGACAAAAGTGATGTCATAGCAATAATGCCTCCTTAGAGAGCATCAAGTATATAAGGCAAGTTGTCAGGCTTCATTAAAAACGACATAGACCATGCCAAGTATTAGAGGTTGCAGAAGGAGTTACGATAGGATGACCCTTCAATGTGCCAGTGTTTTCCCCAATGCAAGCTGACGGCTACTATGTTGCGGAAGCCTGCCTTCTGGTATTTTTATGTATACATTTGAGGCTTACTGTGAAAACCTCGCTATTCAGCCATGTATATGTTAGGGGTGTTATAGTATGCCGCGCAGAAGACCTCAGGCAGCTTCTTAGCTCTTAGGATCAGTGTCTTTTCAAGGTGTCCTGGATTACACCCTTGAAATCCTCTGTGGACAAGACAGTGTTTCCCCTACCAGGAGCTAATGCAGGAATCTCAAGTCAAGGGTGTTGTGGTCTGGGTGTCTAGAGACAAATGTGATTTGGTCAGAGTTGTTCTGGGCTCTTTGAAGTTTGTTGGGGGACATTTCGATGAGTGCGGTGGAGAAGGAACTGCAGAAATACAAGCGATGGCCTAACCACTGCAAGGACCAAGGCAATCCCATGGGGGAGGGGGAGCGGGTGGGACCCTGAAGATGGCCGCTAGTGAGAGAAGGTGCTTTGGCACTGATTTCAGGTTTAAAGGGCACATTGAAGCCGAACAGTAACTCCAAGCCTGTGCACTGGAGACCAGCCGTGGGAAGGCACCGGTGATGATAGTCAAGGATGAAACCGCAGGATCTTTGTACTGGGCATACCGAGGTGAATCTAGTTTTCTTTCATCAATTAATGAATGTGAGTCGAGCAGCCAGAGAATTGTTTTCATTGCCAGGCACATTGTGTTTTTTAGCTTTATGTGAGCTAAGGTGTCCTCTGCGAGTTACATGTTGAATATGGTGAACTGAATTGTAAAGACATGCGTAGATGAGGTGCGCAAATATTGAAAAGTATCTACTGCAGGTTCCTTGTGGAATCATTGGTTTCGCTGATGGACAGCAGTGATAGATGGATTTGGTGCATGTCGCTGGTGGTAAGAAAGGGCTTGATGCTACCACATGCGGGTCCACCAGTCCTTGAGTCTGAGTGCGACTGGTGTGGAGGTGTGTGGTGATCACTGGTGTTCAGGCAGCGGAGAGGTCGACTAGTGTCACAGCACAGGAGTGACTTGGATCCCTTAAAGCAAGGGCAATGAACCCTATACTTAATTGTTATTTATTGAAAAATATCAATCCAACTTATACCCTAAAGAAGTGTAAAAAAGTGAGCTAACCGAGGAGAAAAAGCACAGTTAAGATTTGCCCCCTCACAAACATTGCTTGACCAGCTGTCTATGAGCCATCTCCAGCTGCTGGAGGTGTCAACTACAAAGTGACTATTAAAAGCTTCTACAGACCTACAACTGCCCTACACTTTTTCGAGAACCAGGGAAGAGCATTCGGAGAAGGACTTAAGGGTCCTCGTCTGTCTGTTTTTGGGTAAGGACACCTTATATCCTCTTTCAGGAAATGTCAGAAAGTAATCTTGTTCTTTTTTGACATAGAATAACTCCTGTTTTCGTGCACTTTTATCAACAGAACTAAATTGAGACCCCGGATTTAAATTGAACATTCACACAACATTGTAAACATTTCAAGGCTTTTACCCAGTGTAATTTTACACTTTCTATGCTAGGTTCACAATAAAAGGAGAGTCACTTCTTGTTTTAAAAAGAGCTGCCTTTGAACAGACAGTCAAAGCTTCACTCATTTCATGCAGTTCAGTGTGAAGAATAGTGCAGTCTTCGCAAGATGGCCATTGTCGTCCACATCAGCCGAGAACACCAGGGACCGGTGCTTATTATTGCGTAGTCATGACAACCCTACCACTGAGGCCCTCAGGATGCCGCATAAAGGCTGTGTATAGATAATAAACACGAGCAGTCATAATCCTCAGCCTTAGAGTACTAAGTGATACTTAACCTTAGAGTAGTAAGTTATACTCAACCTTAGAGTAGTAAGTAATGCTCAGCCTCAGAGTAGTAAGGCTCAGTTTACAACTATGCCAGGTGAAACTCTTGTGCCTGAGAGGAGATTCCAGGTGAGGTGGTGTTGGTTCATGCACTGATTCTGCATGTGTGCAGTTGGTTCCATCTGGGACATGGGACCAGATCAGTTTTGGGAGCTGCATTAGATGACTTGTGTTGTTTGCTGACTGCTGGTGAGTCAGCAGCACTGATCTTCCCAAAGATTTGAGATTGTCTCTCACGCCATTCTACGCTTGGGTTGGGTGGCGAGTGGAGGTGAGAGACAGTGCTTTATACTGGTCTGGAGTTGGTTATTTTTTAGGTCATGGAACCTTTACATGTATGCGTTTGTGTGTGCACGGGTACATGTGTGGTTGCATGCGCGCATATGTATATTCGTCATGTGTGCTTATGCCCTTCTCAGTCTTCTCATTGATGGTATTATCAGGGCTGTGGGTTTGTTTAAATGTTAGGTGTCAGTGCTGGTCTTAGGGGCTTTCTTGTTGGCCAAGATCTCTGTGCCCAATGGAAATGGCCTTGGGGAGTCCTAGGGAGTCCTAAACATTACATGTGATTTCTGATCATTACATTGTGGTGGCTGGCATCTTCCATCCCGGGTCCCTGAGTCAGGCCTGCACCTCTTGGTGCTTTTCCTTTCCTTGTGGGAACACATGGTTTGCTGCTGGATCGCCCTGTCTTCTATTGGTGAATCTTGTGCTGTCTTCTGACTCAATGAGTCAGCGGTCTGGATCTTGTTCCCGAATACTGCATTGTTTTTGGTGCCTGTAGATCCCCGTTCCAGGTGGGAGAGTTCAGATCTTTTTCTGTTTGTGCTCTATGGAGTGGGTCACATCCTGTAGGTAGGATGTGTTTATGTTTGAGAAGCTGGATTTGATCTAAGTTAGCAAGTAGCTCCTGAAGACCTTCTCCTCACTGGGCAACATTGATTCAAGTCAGGTCAAAATGGCCAATAAATGATGGTTGAATATTTTTACTGTTGCTGGGTTTGTTCTGTTTATTGCCTGTTGGTAGTGTCTCTAAAGATGAACTTAGAAGGTTCATAATTCAGATCATTGCTTGCTTATAATGTCTGTTGGCAATCCATTCCCACGTCCAGATCACCGTGGGTAATCCACTTGAAGTGAATATGGCCACTCCTTCAACGGCAGAGGTGCACCTACAGCTGACCTTCTTCACAGATGAACCGGGGGCACCTGTGCTTGCTGATGGGGGCCTGAAGACCTTTCACATGTGAAGGATGCAGTATGAATGGACAATGAAATACATAATATATTATTGTCACAAATTACTCCAGGAGGCAGTGACATCTGGAAGAGGAAGGTAAGACACAGTTTCTTTCTCATTGTGCAAATATTAAGCTTCGTTTAGAGCCTGGAGGGAGCTGACAATCCTCCAATGTCCGGAGGAAATGAAATACGAAGAAGGATCCAAAGGGCAAATGTTTTCCAGGGTAGGGCTATTTCTGAGGAGGTCATTCAGCCAGTGGAGTTTACTCCTTATTTGGAGTTTCCTCAACACATTGGAGGGTTTTTAGTTCCCTCCATATTAATTGAGACCCATTGTGTATCCTCATCGATCCTGCTAAGCGCATTGCCTTGAGACGGTCCTCTACTAGGACCTATGAGGAGGGACGGTCGCTGGCCCTCAGGACTTGCGGACGTAACACTAATACCTGGTATCCTCATCTGATATAAAAGAAACTTTTGGTGCTTACAAAACTTCCTTCTGAGCTTTGGGAAGATGCTTTTCTGTTGTGATCTACATTAACTTCGTGGCAGATACTAGAAAAAGTATAAATTAAAGAAAGCACGTGTTTCCTGTACATTTGTAGGTGTTTTTTTCCTGGTTGGAAGAATCTTCCTTTGTTGTTTTTCTGTCCAGACTGCCCGCCCGGGTGTTTGAACAGATCCATCCTTTGGAATCAGACCTGACCTCCCTGTTGTGTGTTGTGACACGTCTCTTGATTAACCAGCAGAAAGTTTCTTGTCTTCCTAGACACAGTTTGGCCTCCTCTGTTTGGCCTGGACCCTACAAAGGGCCAGTTTTAGGGTGATGAGTGGACGCCTGAGGTTGGCAGTAGCATCCTTGCATTCCAAGACACAGCATTCAGCTCAATAGGGCCACAGGGGTAGTAGTAATCCCTTGTAACCTATTGTTTCCCTCCTGTCGCTTCTTGCCCAGCTAGGCATTGCTATTTGCCTCTGTTGGTCCACATTAGCCTGTGCACTAGTGCTCAGATCTACCTTGACCTGGTGTCAGCCTCTGCCTGTGATTCTCTCTTATACACCAATGACTTGAGTCTGTGGTTTTGTCTTTGATTCGAAGTATTGGAAACACATCTTTTAGTGCCGTCCCTTTATCTAGGACATGGCTAGCTCTGCAGACTGCTGGTCAAGGACTCCGCATTGCTGCAGCCAACTTCAGAAGAAAGACGCGGTGGGACGTCGCTAATGCTGTACTGGCCGTGTTCATCACTCTGAGTCCAACTCTCACTCGTCGCAGTCCATTAGTCGCTTGCGCCCTAGTTTGCAGTTTGTGCTCAGCTGTTATGAGTGCTGCAAGGATGGTTTTAACAGCCATTTGCAAAGCCAACAGGTCTCTTTTTGGCTGCCAGCCTTACAGTTTTGTCAAAGCTAGTTAGGTGTTTACCAAGACCTTTTGATTTTAGTAACAATTACACGTATAGCATACTTCATAAAGTGACACTTTCCATCTATTTTTAAACAGAGAACATTAGCAGAGTATTTGATAATTCAATGTATATTTGTATATTCACAAAATATTAATACAATAATTCTCTGGATATTCTTACAGCTTTGGGTGACCCAGAATTGTTCCAAATAGTCACATTTGTCGGAGTTGCATGGTTAGCAGGCAGCCTAGAGACTTGCATTTGCCAGCATTGGCAGGGACAGTGGATGATGCAAACTGCTATTGCCACTCGCAATAGTGTGTTCTGCCTGAACTGACACCGTCACGCCACAGGAGTAGCTTCAACCACCTATTCTGTGCCCTGGGAGCCGCTGGGACGCCGGAATCAGCTGTGCAACAGCAGAGGAGGGAGAGGCGCAGGCCCCGGGACTGCGAGGACCAGCATCCAACTGCTCCAGCTGGTCCTCTTCCCGCGTGAGCCGCGCCCCCTCACACCGCCACGCCCCCAGCCAAAATCCTTCAACAACTCGCGGCACCCGCTTCGCGGGTGCCACTCGCAATAGTGTGTTCTGCCTGAACTGACACCGTCACGCCACAGGAGTAGCTTCAACCACCTATTCTGTGCCCTGGGAGCCGCTGGGACGCCGGAATCAGCTGTGCAACAGCAGAGGAGGGAGAGGCGCAGGCCCCGGGACTGCGAGGACCAGCATCCAACTGCTCCAGCTGGTCCTCTTCCCGCGTGAGCCGCGCCCCCTCACACCGCCACGCCCCCAGCCAAAATCCTTCAACAACTCGCGGCACCCGCTTCGCGGGTGCCACTCGCAATAGTGTGTTCTGCCTGAACTGACACCGTCACGCCACAGGAGTAGCTTCAACCACCTATTCTGTGCCCTGGGAGCCGCTGGGACGCCGGAATCAGCTGTGCAACAGCAGAGGAGGGAGAGGCGCAGGCCCCGGGACTGCGAGGACCAGCATCCAACTGCTCCAGCTGGTCCTCTTCCCGCGTGAGCCGCGCCCCCTCACACCGCCACGCCCCCAGCCAAAATCCTTCAACAACTCGCGGCACCCGCTTCGCGGGTGCCACTCGCAATAGTGTGTTCTGCCTGAACTGACACCGTCACGCCACAGGAGTAGCTTCAACCACCTATTCTGTGCCCTGGGAGCCGCTGGGACGCCGGAATCAGCTGTGCAACAGCAGAGGAGGGAGAGGCGCAGGCCCCGGGACTGCGAGGACCAGCATCCAACTGCTCCAGCTGGTCCTCTTCCCGCGTGAGCCGCGCCCCCTCACACCGCCACGCCCCCAGCCAAAATCCTTCAACAACTCGCGGCACCCGCTTCGCGGGTGCCACTCGCAATAGTGTGTTCTGCCTGAACTGACACCGTCACGCCACAGGAGTAGCTTCAACCACCTATTCTGTGCCCTGGGAGCCGCTGGGACGCCGGAATCAGCTGTGCAACAGCAGAGGAGGGAGAGGCGCAGGCCCCGGGACTGCGAGGACCAGCATCCAACTGCTCCAGCTGGTCCTCTTCCCGCGTGAGCCGCGCCCCCTCACACCGCCACGCCCCCAGCCAAAATCCTTCAACAACTCGCGGCACCCGCTTCGCGGGTGCCACTCGCAATAGTGTGTTCTGCCTGAACTGACACCGTCACGCCACAGGAGTAGCTTCAACCACCTATTCTGTGCCCTGGGAGCCGCTGGGACGCCGGAATCAGCTGTGCAACAGCAGAGGAGGGAGAGGCGCAGGCCCCGGGACTGCGAGGACCAGCATCCAACTGCTCCAGCTGGTCCTCTTCCCGCGTGAGCCGCGCCCCCTCACACCGCCACGCCCCCACAATTTACCATCCTTCAAAGAGCGCGCTCCGGACCGCGTAACGCGGGACGCGCGCGGGACGCAGCCCGGGGCGAAGACCGGGCAAAGAGCGGGCCGTTTGAGGCCGTTCGAGATCGTGAGAGCCCGGCCCGGCCCATCCTCCAAAGCTTTTTATCGAGAGCATCACATTGCAGGTACTTACTACTTCCGTGTCTTGCTTCTGTTAATTCTATAGCTGTCTCAGAAAACACCCCTTGTTCCTATCCCGGCAAAAATGAATACGAGATCCAGCAAGCATAAAAAATCAAAAAAAAACGGTACAGGAGAGAAATTGCTAGGCCCAATGGATGACTTTCTCGCAAAAGCCAATACATTCATAGACCAAAGTTTAAGTTTAATTGAGGGGAGGGTCTCAACAGAACTTGCAATGGCGCGCCGATCCTCAATGGGTCTATTGGCAAATGTGAGATCTCCGGTCATACAGCCTCGGATACCTCAAAGGGATACAGCTGCAAACAGACCTAGCCTCCCTAACACTGTAGACCTATCAGCTTCTCAACTCAGTATATCCCTTGCAGAAAGTGATCTAGAAAAAACCCCAAACATTTTTCTCGATCCAACCCCCGAAGAAGTAAGGCAAAAGAGAGGGAGGAGGGAGGGGGCTATAAAGAAAAGAACCGTTAGGAAAAACTTAAACCAAACTGAAAAAACCAAGCCAACCGATCATCCAACTTTGGTCGGAGATACAGATTCTCTCGAATTGCCCCATGATTCTGTCTCCTTAAATAAAAACGTGATAGAAATTCACCAGCCACCACATGCCCTCCAAGATATTACTACGCCAGATTCCCTAACCCCACCCCATCAAGGCAAAGAAAGAGACTTATCGAAACTAACTAAAGAAATAGCTTCCCTCTTAAATTCCTATATTCGTCCATTAGAAAGCAGACTGACCAACATCGAGAGTCAATTAATAAAGATCTCTGGCTCTATCAAATCTATATCCTCTCAAGCCCTTCCAAAACCAGCTTTAAATCCCACGACTGCTCCTCCGACACTTAATCAACCTGCAACTCTATCCCTTCCACACCCCAAAAAACAACCTTCACTAATACCCCCAATAGTACCAAACAACCGTAATCCACAAAACCCAATTCCCAAACCCTTGAATATTCCCACACAAAATAATCCCCAGGTTTTGTCATCGCCAAAAACGCCAAGCATTAGTATATCTGCCCCCAAAAATCTAGCTACACCAAATACGCAGCCATTAAAAATCAAAGGACCCCTGAAAGGGACCACTGAACAAAGACCCAACCTAAACATGCCACCTGAGGCGTGTCCATATGTGGTAGTCATGACAGGGGTCCCGGAGATTACAGGTGAGGGGACCGAACCAAACTGGTCATTGAAAAACAAGGTCCAGTATTGGTTGAATACAAATCGTCCGGTTCCCCCACCTTGGAAAGCAAGAATAGTTTCAGTCACTAGGACCTCGTGGGTGGGCCACAGAAAAAAAACTATTCGGGGAGACTGTGTCGTAATTACATTTGAGGACCCCACAATAGCTGAGTACATCTGCTCCTGGGAACATAGTAACACCACAGGGGTGATCACTATAAGATCGTTGTCTTACTTTTACCCAAAAAGACCTAGTAACAATAACATCTTACACGACACCGATAATATCTGGCGGAAACCCATTCCACAGCCCTGGGAATTAGAGTTCATCGGCCCAAATCTACCGCTACGACATTGTGACCCTCTCAACTCCTGGTGGCCTGTAAATCAGAATCTCCAGCAAAGAGAAGCCCCATGGCAGACTATGGGCCCACAAAATAGACCCAGAAATTGGGAGCAGTGGGAGAGACCGCCCCACCAATTACATGGACTTAACTACAGAGATACCATCAAGGGGCAAAACTGGTTAGGCATTCCGACCATGAATCGCTTCAGCGGTCTGGAAATGGTCGATTGACTAACGACTAATTCCTCGGAGTCCTCACAAATAACCCCGGCACCATCTATCCCTATTATAGCGGCTGCACAAACAGAAGCTATCATTCCAGATTGTACCTCTTCACAGCTTTCTGTGATCTTTTGGAATGTGGCGGGTCTCCGAAACAAAATAGAGGACGGCTCTGCAGCAGATTTTTTGAAGGAGACACAAATCATCTGCTTACAAGAAACGTGGTCAACTACACCTATACATTTCGAGGGTTACAAAACATTTACATCGCCTGCCCTCCCTAGTACTTCAGGTAGACCTAAAGGGGGATTGGCCATTTATCTAGCAAACACAATCTCTGACCTGAAGATTTCCAAGATAGACCTTCTCTCAAACTTTCAGCTCCTTACGCTCAAAATAGGGAAAAAGCTCTCCGTAATACTAATTAACATCTACAATAATCTAACGGATGACAACTTTTTGATTGTTCTTTCCCAAATACAAGGAAAAATAAATGAACATAGGCATCCCAACCAAATCAATGAATATGCTAACATAATTTGGGGTGGTGATTTTAACCTACATCCCTGCACCAAAAACGATATTTGTGGAATAGTGGATGAATTCGAGAACCCTTTACCCCACTTTATTCACTCAAGCGTGGGATCAGCCATGAATAAATTATTTTCCGAACTGGATTTGCAAATTATAAATCCCATGCATCAATCAAACAACAAAATGGAACCTACCTACAGAGGAAGGGGCTACAACACCACCGTTGACTACATAATAGCAACTGAATGCCTCAAAGAACAAATTAACAACTTTAAAATCCTGGAAAACACCTTGAGCGATCATTCCGCTTTGAAAATAAATTTTCAAACAAACCACCTAAGAACACATATGGCAAATATAGCAAAATCCTTAACACAGAACAGGATTGAATTGGGGAAAAAAAACGGATTTACCATAAAATGGGAAAAACTGGACCCCAATACCATTACAAAACAGTTAGTAGAATCCACTTACAACAACATCTTGATCTGCCTTGATCCACATGCAGGGATGCATGAAATCATCGAAAACTACAAGATAATAATAGAGCAAGTGAGAAAGCTACTAACCAAAACACCTAAACGAAACACCATAAGCTCTACAGGCTGGTTCAACCAAGATTGTACCAAGGCACATACCAAGCTGAAAAAAGCTCTCGGAAATCCACTCAGAGATATTACTAATATCCAATCTCTTCGACGGGAGTATAACATCGCCAGAAAAATCAGAAAAAAAGAATTGAAACAATCTTTGTGGAAGGCTTTGCACAAAAGTGCATTCCAGAAAAACAGCCAGGCATTCTGGAAAATAGTCAAATCCCCTCTGTTAATGGAAAACAATGGCCCAAAAATAGATGTGGCCATTGAAGAGGATGTGTGGGTAAATCATTTTTCAAAAATCTTCAAACTGACATCTACGAGCAAAGAACACCATTCCATTATCAACCCAGTTGTATATCCAATCTTAATGGAGGTAGAGCTCCAGGACATTGATACGGCCCTATCATTAAGTAAGAGTGGGAAAGCTCCAGGTCCTGATGGGGTCCCAGTAGATCTATTTAAACATCTTCCAGATCTCTGGGTACCAATTCTCACCAGAGTTTGCCTTGCAACAATGAAACTTGGGCTGTTAGAGTCTTGGTCATCCTCTATCATGGTCCCAATCTTTAAGAAGGGGGACCGACAAGACCCTAAGTGTTACAGACCAATTTCGCTCCTTGACTCTGTGGGCAAACTGGTTGGCAGAGTCCTTCTCGAAAAGCTACAGCAATGGGTAGAAGACAAAAACATTCTATCAGACTTACAGTTCGGGTTCAGGGAGGGCTTTGGAACCGTCGAACAAGCCCTAAATCTAAGCCTGTTAATTTCAAAATATACCCATGCAAAACCTGGTTCCATCTATATGGTTTATGTGGACCTGTCCTCCGCATTCGACTGCGTCTCGCATGCAAGGCTCTGGTCACTGTTGAGAGAAATGGGGGTAGATCCCCCGCTTTTGGACTTTCTGAGAGAGCTATACAGTGAAGCCACGGCGAGAGTGAGGTATGGGACACAAGGAGAACTGACATCGCCCTTTAGGGTAGAGCGGGGTGTGAGACAAGGCTGCGTTCTTGCCCCCTTCCTCTTCTCTCTGTACACCAACGGCCTAGAAAAATCTATGCTGAGAGGAGGGAGAGACCTTCCAAGAGCAAAAGGTCGCCCGATCCCCGCTCTGCTCTACGCGGACGATGCAGTTATCCTAGCACGTACCCCCATTGAACTGCAGAAATCTCTATCAAAATATGCAGACTTCATGGGTGCCCTGGACCTCCATATAAATGTTAAAAAAACTTTTGTTATGGTAGTTGGCGGGTCAAGAAAAACAACAAAGCCCATCTTCTTAAAGGAACAAAGAATCGAAAAGACCTCACAGTACCCTTACCTAGGCATTATGATCGACGACGCCCTGAATTGGAAAGCGGCAGTTGAGGCCAGGAGACATCTTTTTAAACGAGCAATTATGGCATTGATGAAATTCTCCAACAAACTGGGCAAAAGACCATCGGTAGAATTGTTACAGATCTATGTTGCAAAATGTCAAGCCACTGCTCTATATGGCGCAGGGCTCTGGGGACATGTACCCACCGGCCCCGTCCAAAAAGAGGAGAACATCTTCATGAGGTTCCTTTTATCAACTCCAAGAGGCACTTCCATCTATGCCTCACACATAGAACTTGGAATCCCATATATCGAAGACTTAATAAAAATCCAACCTATTTTGCTCTGGAGGCGAGTATGGGTATCAGAAAAAAATAGTCTGACTAAAATCATCCTACGCGACACTATGGATCTGGACCATGCTCGCAAAATAGCCTGGCTCTCCTACGTAAGAGACTTTTTCTGCGATTTGGGCCTAGAAAAATACTATCAAATGCCGGAAAAAGTGAAGGAAATATCCAAAAGGGAATTGAAACTAGCTGCTTTGAGTCACCTGGAATCCCTTAGACTGACAACAGTGATTGCGAAAAAGTCAGCCACTCATGCAATAATGACACAGCAGTCTCTGAAGATCCAGCTATATTTGACCATGGAGCTTACAACTTATGAAAAGATGCTCCTAACAAGGTTCAGAATGAATCTTTTTTTCAGACTAGTTACATTCCCGGAGAAAAACAACTGGAAAACCCAGATGGAACCATGTCCATGTGACGATCTTTCACAACAGTCTAATCTGCATACACTACTGTTTTGCAAATTCTTTCATTCCCATCGAAAAATTTGGTTATTTCCTTTATTAAAGAAATGGGGCTATATACAATGTCGTCCTGCTATGCTGGCTCTTCAAACTTTGGACTCTGAATGTACAGTGTATCATGTATTGAATTTTTTAAAGTGTATTATGAGGCACAGAAAAAACTTGTAAAATAGTGAAATTATTTTTTACCTAACTTTTTACATGTTCTTTTTTTTTTAACTGTTTTTCCAAACATATTTTTCTTAACAAATTTTATTGCGAACACTTGTTTGTCATGATATCTTTTATGGTTTTATAATGTCAAAAACCGAATAAAGATTATTATTATTATTATTATTATTGCCTCCTGAGGTATATAGTATAGAGGGCCCTGGGACCTATTTATTTTACAAATTAAGCACTGGTCACATAAATCCAAATTAAAAACGAAAACACCTTATTTTTTGCAAATTAAAGTTATATGCATGGCCACTTGAGGTATGCAGCAGAGCAGTGTCAAATTATACAGGAGGGTTGAGTAAATTATGCGGCAAGAAAAGACAAATGATGCCGCATTATGCGGCACATTTGTGATATTATTGCTACATTATTTTGTCATCTTATAAAACTTGTTAACACAGTCTGGGCATTGCTTGCACCTCATTGCACGAGTTAAACACCCAAATACAGCAATAAGCTACAAAAAGGTGCCCAATCAGCCTTTGCAAAGGACCTGCCACTGCACAGCAACACATATCGCTGCGATTTTCCTAACTTTTGAACCGTTCGAGCTAAAAACGATTGGGTTTTTTCTTCCTAAAATCTACCGATTATGCGGCAGATGATGGATTATGTGACAATTACGGCAAATCTACAATTATGCAAAAATCGCAGCGGCTGCAGTGTTGCATACTTCCAGTGGCACTGGTAATACTGCATCAATGTAATCTAGAAGTTGCTATTTCATCTTTTCCATGCCAGTTTCAGCAACCATGTTTATCACACGCAAAACACCCTCATAACGACCCTCGCTATTTCCAAAGGAGCATTTTCACACTTTGAAGCCTAATTTACGCTTTTCGCGTGCTCCTTCTAGACCTTTGCATCAGCAACGTGCAGGCGTTAACACGCCACACTGTCTACAGGTAGACCATGTCCCTTTTCAGCAGCTCTCCTCATAATAGTAATCCTCTTCTGATGCAACATTTTTAGGTACTTGGTCTATCACTGCTGTAACTGGACATCTTTGACATTAACATCCAACAGATAAAGGCCTTAACAGCACGCGGGTGTCTGAGGGAGAAGGGCATCTCAGAGGCCTGGTACAAGCTGACATTTCACAGCATTGGAGTTACAGTGAGAGGGACAGGAAGTAAATCTGAGAACAAGGAGAGAAAAGATCAAACACAGCAGCTGAATAATGAGAAAGTATATATCACAACTCTACACACTATTAGCCACGTACTCAAGATCTAAGATTTAAAATAAATTGTATACTTTTTATAAAACCATACCTGGTTGTACATAATTTACAATATTTTATGTACCTGGACAAGAAGGAAACCATAAGTACATTTAATCATCACGCTTTGTCATATTGAGTTCTTCATATCATATACATGGATTCTATACCAAAAACTGTTTTTGTGACTGTCTAGAGACAGCTTTAACAGTTCTGGCAGCCTCATGCAACCAAAAATTCATAAATAAAAAATGCATACATATGTACGTATATGGCGGGGCGTTGGCCAGACCTCTTCAACTATTGCTCTGTTCAACTGCCATTCGTATTTCGCTTCTGCTTACCACAGCGTACAGCACGCGACAATGGCTGGCTCGCGTCGGCCATCGACTGTCACGCACTGAAAATGACGGCCTTTTTCCTCATCACAAGTGTACTCCACAGCCAGAAAAGGTTGGCCAAAAAGTTTACTTAGCCTTTTTTTTAAAGTTTTATACATCCTTATGTGTTTAAATTATTCCTTCAGGTTACAGTAATTCAAAGCTACTTTAGTACATTTCTTTACATTTTCTTTACACCTTAAATAATCATCTTTTCTTGTGATGTGACTTTAACCTAACACTGGTTCCAGTACCTGTTCTATGGCCATGCACTACCAATGAAGGACCCATATTGTACTTTTAAAGTTATATGCAATGGCTAATATTCTTTCAATATACAGTTTGTATTGCAAGCATATCACCTCTACATTTAGACTGCAGTAGATTTAGTTTTGTCTTTTTTTGTGACGTGCTTTCAAAAAAGATCAAATGTAGCTATGAAGGTCAGACCTGCTGGCAAGGGCAGCCATCTTTGAATGCTTCTCTCACCTTCAGGACAGAATTTCTTTTTAAAACAGCTCCCTGTGTGTGCATGTACCGACAGCATGGTTTTGGTAAGAACATTTTACAAGAATGTAAAAAAACTTGGAAATGATAATAATCTTGGAGCCAGCACCAGAATTATTGGCTTTGCCAATGCTTGTTTTGTGATAGGTTTTGTAAAATGTTGTTCTTGGATGAGCTGCCAGGCTTTCGCTAATATATTTTAAAAAAATGACTAAAAGCAAAACAATTTTGGTCTCAAAAAGCACGCATTTCTGTAGTAGTCCCTGACACCATTGAACTCGTTTGTGTGCAGATGTGCTCCTTGTGAAACAGCAGGACGCTGTCACTCACAGTGTAGTTGTGGAAATGGCTAAAGTGGGCTGACACATTACCTAGTACTTAACTTGTAAAAGAAAGAGTGCCGGTGCCAAGGGCTATGCTCAGAAGCCCATGACCGGTGCAATTACTTGTCGGCATGCCGAATTCTAAGGCTGCATAGTCCTAAATCCACCTCAGGCCGCTAATTCACGGTCAGACACTCCCGGACCCTTTATCTCTCGCTTGCACATTCTTGCTTTGTGCTTTTTTGATGGTTTTTCCTGTCTTTCTCTTCCTCTGTCTTTCCTCTTGGGAACTATCACATGACAAAAAATAAGTGCTGTTAGCCCCCACCTGCTCAGATTAAGCACTGCCATTACCCCATGCTGACTGCTGTAACCGGTAGAAGAAAAATGTGGCTGAAACAACAGAACTGATGAAGAGGGCTGGCTGAAATCCCTAAACGTTTGTGTATTATATGTATAGTTTTAGTAAAATCAAAACGTCTTTGCAAATGCCAGACCTAACAAATTCTTTTTATTGAGAACTGTCAATAAATATACCCAGATCAGGGGACGGGATGCAAATGTAAAGTATTTTAAAGAAGAGACAGTGCTGCCTGTCTTTCAAATAATGATGAACACACTTAGGCATATATTTATGAGGGCCTTGCGTCATGCTTGCACCACACAGAGTGGTACATGCTCATAATACAGCCCAAGTCATATTTATGAAGCCACGCAAAGCCACTTTGTGTGGCTTTCAATTGCTTCATAAATATGGAGTAATCCAATGTAGCGCAAATCGCTGCACTGCCTTACTCTGCGCATGAGACGCGTTCCATGGGCGTTGCAGTGGGTGTTCCCACGCAACTCCCTTGGTTTTTGACGGATTTCCAGAGTTACAAGCACGTATGAAGCTGAGAATGCGTCAGTATCTTACGCCTCCCCAGGTGAGGCATAATGAGGAGAAATGTTTATTTCTCCTTGTTTTTATGTCTCGCCTGACCCAGCGCATGCGCTGATCTGGGAGACTTATTGAGAGGGCTCCAAAAAGTGCTACCAGGCCAGCCTAGAACGACAGTGCATGTGCGCGGACGCGCGCGTCGCACTTTACCGTGATTGCTTTCACTTTCGCACGGCTGCTTGGCATAGCCAATAGGTCTCGCTTTTGGGACCTTATAAGTATTTAGTTATGCAACTCTTGCATGGCTAAACACTTATAAGGTCCCAAAGGCGAGACCTATTGGCTATGCCAATGCTTGTTTCTTCCTTCCATGTGTGTTGCATTCTGCAGCACACATAGAAAGAGGAAAACGCCTCTCTGGAAGTTTTTACTCAGGAAGATGCCCCTTCCTGCACAAAAATAATCCTGCCTGTAACACAGACACCCTTGCACCATGGTTGTCGAAACAGCGCTAGCGCAGGTAGAAAGGCACGGAATGCACCGCGCTGGATAAAAAGGGTGCACTCCCACCCTTTCCCAGTGATGCATGGCAGCGCAGCAAGGCGACTTGCTGCTGTGCCCTGCGCCACCATTCTAATAAACATGCCCCATTGTGTACCGTTACAACGCAGGAGTAGGGCTTAGTGTAATAAAGGTTACTCGCAAGTAGTCCATGTTGTGAACGTGCCACGATGCGGTCATTAACCTCGATATATCGAGAGCACTGTGATTCAGTAGCACTTTGGACCAGCTCCGAGGTGCCAACTGACAGCATCGCAGCTCTCCAGGATTATTCAGCGTGCCTGTTGTTAATGAATGCGCGGCGCGAGGAGGCGCCAGCGGTGCGTCACGCGCTAATGAGCCTCCGCTGCCCGGCGCGTGCCTGCTGAGCGGCGGCGCCCTGCGCCAGTGACAGGTTCTGTTTCCAGCCGCGTGCCCTGTCCCATCAGGATGCCAACTCACCAGTCGTCAAATTCAGCACACTGGTGACTCAGACAGCGGGTGCGCGTGATCCCTCTCGCACCAGCCTCATTCTGGGTGTCTGCCTCACGGATCTTATACACTAATGAATAAATCATTTTATCAGTAGTGTAACGTATTATTATTGCAATAATATTACTTGCACTAACAACGTGCTTTTACATAGCGCTTCCGCAGCGCTATGGCCGTTTTGAAGCTCTATAAATAAAATGTGTAACTGCTACCCGATTTAGTAATACGTATTACACAACTGTGAAACACATCAACACAACTGTGAAACACATCAACACAATCTCTGCAGAATGGGTAAAATGTTTAAAAACGGAAACATGTATTTGCGGCTTGCAAGTGATGCCTTGTTCAGGCTAATGGATGTTTTATTTACCAGCTTTCAGCACAAAATAGGTCCCTCGGGTGCATGTGTCATAAAACCGAAGCGAATATCTTGCCTTTATGGAGATGTGGATTCTGATGCAAATTGCAAATGTGTAAAGAATGAAATGTAACACTTGCGCGCAGCTTTGATGAAAACTGGGGCAGTTGGAGAAGTGTTAACGTGTGCCCGTGAGTGTCAGCGGCTTGAAAAGGTGGCTAGAATGCAGCCCGGGGCACCGTGCCCACAGATTCACCACGCGAGCCCACTCCTGCTTGAAGGAAGATGGGGCGAGCAGAAGAGGAGAGGGGCTCCCTTCATGGATGTCCCAGCTTTGCCAGGCAGTTACAGGGACTGTGGACACGTATTCCAGGGGCTGTATTATACTTGGGGGTCCTGCCCCTGTGTGTGCCATGGCGCACCTTCACTGTAGTGTGCACTGGCCCAGTATAGCCGCGAACTCACGCCTGCCCTGGAGGAAAGCAGGTTAGTGGGAGACAAAGCGGCTTAGATAGTGCTTTAAATGTGAAAAGAGAAGAGGAGAGGAGAGGAGAGGAGAGGAGAGGAGAGGAGAGGAGAGGAGAGGAGAGGAGAGGAGAGGAGAGGAGAGGAGAGGAGAGGAGAGGAGAGGAGAGGAGAGGAGAGGAGAGGAGAGGAGAGGAGAGGAGAGGAGAGGAGAGGAGAGGAGAGGAGAGGAGAGGAGAGGAGAGGAGAGAAGAGAAGAGAAGAGAAGAGAAGAGAAGAGAAGAACCCAACCCAAAATTGATTGGGGTGGTCTTTAGGGGCTGGTAGGGGCGTGGCTGCTAGGCAGGCATTTAACACAATCGACATTTTCTTCTTCTATGTAAAGCTCACATGTGCAGGGCATAGTTGGTATTTTATTGAAGCTTTATGGAGTGCGAACTTGGCCAGAGGACATTTAAGCACCTTACATGAGAAGCAGTAATTTTACATGAAAGCACACTTTTTTGTTTTCATGGCACTGTGACATTAATTGATTTGCCCAGAATCACAGGATGTTGAGCCAGTGCTGGGATTTGACCTCTGCATGCTATAAAAACAAAGTGAAAAGTATGCTTTCATGTAGAACTTGCCCTCTGGTTAAGTTTGCCTTATTTAAAACTGCAAAAAAACTACCAATTACACACTGCACATATGAGCCAAACTTGGCCAAAGGGAGCAGTAGCGGCCGGTGGTGGGAGTGCTGTGGGGCGGTAGGGCGGGGCGGGGGTAGTAAACTATGGAATACGGCCCAACGGAGGTAAGTAAACCAATAAATAAATAAAACAAATTTTGTTGCACGCTGCATCGCATTTGGCAATGTTCTCCACCCAGGTTGTAAGGCAGCCTGGGCGCAGTGCAGCAGCCACTCCTACTCCCCGACGTCGGGGGAGCCAAGCCCCGCCCCATTTCACCTGACAATACTAAAATAACTTCAGTTATTGTCATTTTATTTATTATTTTACACTGCTTGTGAGCAAGTGGGGCTACACTCCTGCGCCTTAGCGGAGCCACCACTGGAATTCAGGGAGAGAGGAGGAGACTCTAATGTAGTGTGGGGAGTTGTTTCATTCTTTAGGAGTAATGCATGAGAAGTCTCAACCTCCCGACCTGCTTTCGTGTATGTGTGGGGCAGGTGCTAGTGAGAGTTCAGCTGAGCAGAGGAGCTCGGGAGTTGAGGGACGTGTACGCAGCTGTTCGGGGAGACTTGGTCTGTGCTGTGCAGTGTTTTGCATGAGTCGGTGAGAAGCTTGAACTGTGCGCGCTAGTGTATCAGGATCCAGTGGAGGTCCCTCAGGTGAGGTGTGATGCGAGCTCAGCGTGGGAGATTGAGGACAAAGATGGCAGCTGTGATTTGGAACTCTTACATAGCAAGCTCGGTACATGCACCAATGTCGATGGCATTGAAGTGGAACAAGTTGTACACAGCAAGCAAGGGACTCGAGCCAATATTTATGGCTTTACAGAGTAAGAAACTCTTACAAAGCAAGCAAGATACATGATCAAATATCCGTGCCATGGAAGAGTAAGAGACTTCTACACAGCAAGCAAAGTATCTGGGACAATATTTATGGCATCAAAGAGTAAGAACCTCTTACAAAGCAGGCTTGGGACAAATGACAATAAATACAGCAGTGAAGAGTAAGAGACTTCTACACAACAAGAAAGGGATTTGGGTCAATACATCTGACATTGAAAACTAAGAAACTTTTACAAAGCAGGCTTGGGACACGTGAAAATAAATAAAGCATCGAAGAGTAAGAAACTCTTACAAAGCAGGCTTGGGACAAGTGTCAATAAATACAGCATCGAAGAGTAAGAAACTCTTACAAAGCAGGCTTGGGACAAGTGTCAATAAATACAGCATCGAAGAGTAAGAAACTCTTACAAAGCAGGCTTGGGACAAGTGACAATAAATACAGCATCGAAGAGTAAAAAACTCTTACCAAGCAGGCTGGGGACACGTGTCAATAAATACAGCATCGAAGTGTAAAAAACTCTTACAAAGCAGGCTTGGGACAAGTGTCAATAAATACAGCATCGAAGAGTAAGAAACTCTTACCAAGCAGGCTTGGGACACGTGATAATAAATACAGCATCGAAGAGTAAGAAACTCTTACAAAGCAGGCTTGGGACACGTGACAATAAATACAGCATCGAAGAGTAAGAAACTCTTACAAAGCAGGCTTGGGACAAGTGACAATAAATACAGCATTGAAGAGTAAGAAACTCTTACCAAGCAGGCTTGGGACAAGTGTCAATAAATACAGCATGGACGAGTAAGAAACTCTTACAAAGCAGGCTTGGGACACGTGTCAATAAATACAGCATCGAAGTGTAAAAAACTCTTACAAAGCAGGCTTGGGACAAGTGTCAATAAATACAGCATCGAAGAGTAAGAAACTCTTACCAAGCAGGCTTGGGACACGTGACAATAAATACAGCATCGAAGAGTAAGAAACTCTTACAAAGCAGGCTTGGGACACGTGACAATAAATACAGCATCGAAGAGTAAGAAACTCTTACAAAGCAGGCTTGGGACAAGTGACAATAAATACAGCATTGAAGAGTAAGAAACTCTTACCAAGCAGGCTTGGGACAAGTGTCAATAAATACAGCATGGACGAGTAAGAAACTCTTACAAAGCAGGCTTGGGACACGTGACATTAAATACAGCATCGAAGAGTAAGAAGCTCTTACAAAGCAGGCTTGGGACAAGTGTCAATAAATACAGCATCGAAGAGTAAGAAACTCTTACCAAGCAAGCTTGGGACACGTGACAATAAATACAGCATCGAAGAGTAAGAAACTCTTAAAAAGCAGGCTTGGGACACGTGACAATAAATACAGCATCGAAGAGTAAGAAACTCTAACAAAGCAGGCTTGGGACAAGTGACAATAAATACAGCATCGAAGAGTAAGAAACTCTTACCAAGCAGGCTTGGGACAAGTGTCAATAAATACAGCATGGACAAGTAAGAAACTCTTACAAAGCAGGCTTGGGACACGTGACAATAAATACAGCATCGAAGAGTAAGAAACTCTTACAAAGCAGGCTTGGGACAAGTGTCAATAAATACAGCATCGAAGAGTAAGAAACTCTTACAAAGCAGGCTTGGGACACGTGACAATAAATACAGCATCGAAGAGTAAGAAACTCTTACAAAGCAGGCTTGGGACACGTGACAATAAATACAGCATCGAAGAGTAAGAAACTCTTACAAAGCAGGCTTGGGACACGTGACAATAAATACAGCATCGAAGAGTAAGAAACTCTTACAAAGCAGGCTTGGGACAAGTGACAATAAATACAGCATCGAAGAGTAAGAAACTCTTACCAAGCAGGCTTGGGACAAGTGTCAATAAATACAGCATGGACCAGTAAGAAACTCTTACAAAGCAGGCTTGGGACACATGACAATAAATACAGCATCGAAGAGTAAGAAACTCTTACAAAGCAGGCTTGGGACAAGTGTCAATAAATACAGCATCGAAGAGTAAGAAACTCTTACAAAGCAGGCTTGGGACAAGTGTCAATAAATACAGCATCGAAGAGTAAGAAACTCTTACAAAGCAGGCTTGGGACAAGTGACAATAAATACAGCATCGAAGAGTAAGAAACTCTTACCAAGCAGGCTTGGGACAAGTGTCAATAAATACAGCATGGACGAGTAAGAAACTCTTACAAAGCAGGCTTGGGACAAGTGACAATAAATACAGCATCGAAGAGTAAGAAACTCTTACAAAGCAGGCTTGGGACAAGTGTCAATAAATACAGCATCGAAGAGTAAGAAACTCTTACAAAGCAGGCTTGGGACAAGTGTCAATAAATACAGCATCGAAGAGTTAGAAACTCTTACAAAGCAGGCTTGGGACAAGTGTCAATAAATACAGCATGGACGAGTAAGAAACTCTTACAAAGCAGGCTTGGGACACGTGACAATAAATACAGCATCGAAGAGTAAGAAACTCTTACAAAGCAGGTTTGGGACACGTGACAATAAATACAGCATCGAAGAGTAAGAAACTCTTACAAAGCAGGCTTGGGACAAGTGACAATAAATACAGCATCGAAGAGTAAGAAACTCTTACCAAGCAGGCTTGGGACACGTGACAATAAATACAGCATCGAAGAGTAAGAAACTCTTACCAAGCAGGCTGGGGACAAGTGACAATAAATACAGCATCGAAGAGTAAGAAACTCTTACCAAGCAGGCTTGGGACAAGTGTCAATAAATACAGCATCGAAGAGTAAGAAACTCTTACAAAGCAGGCTTGGGACAAGTGTCAATAAATTCAGCATCGAAGACTAAGAAACTCTTACAAAGCAGGCTTGGAACAAGTGACAATAAATACAGCATCGAAGAGTAAGAAACTCTTACCAAGCAGGCTTGGGACAAGTGTCAATAAATACAGCATGGAACAGTAAGAAACTCTTACAAAGCAGGCTTGGGACACGTGACAATAAATACAGCATCGAAGCGTAAGAAACTCTTACAAAGCAGGCTTGGGACAAGTGTCAATAAATACAGCATCGAAGAGTAAGAAACTCTTACAAAGCAGGCTTGGGACAAGTGTCAATAAATACAGCATCGAAGAGTAAGAGACTCTTACAAAGCAGGCTTGGGACAAGTGTCAATAAATACAGCATCGAAGAGTAAGAAACTCTTACAAAGCAGGCTTGGGACAAGTGTCAATAAATACAGCATCGAAGAGTAAGAAACTCTTACAAAGCAGGCTTGGGACAAGTGTCAATAAATACAGCATCGAAGAGTAAGAGACTCTTACAAAGCAGGCTTGGGACAAGTGTCAATAAATACAGCATGGACGAGTAAGAAACTCTTACCAAGCAGGCTTGGGGCACGTGACAATAAATACAGCATCGAAGAGTAAGAGACTCTTACAAAGCAGGCTTGGGACAAGTGACAATAAATACAGCAGTGAAGAGTAAGAGACTCTTACAAAGCAGGCTTGGGACAAGTGACAATACATACAGCATCGAAGAGTAAGAAACTCGTACAAAGCAGGCTTGGGACAAGTGACAATAAATACAGCATCGAAGAGTAAGAAACTCTTACAAAGCAGGCTTGGGACACATGACAATAAATACAGCATCGAAGAGTAAGAGACTCTTACAAAGCAGGCTTGGGACAAGTGACAATAAATACAGCAGTGAAGAGTAAGAGACTCTTACAAAGCAGGCTTGGGACAAGTGTCAATAAATACAGCATCGAAGAGTAAGAAACTCTTACAAAGCAGGCTTGGGACAAGTGTCAATAAATACAGCATCAAAGAGTAAGAAACTCTTACAAAGCAGGCTTGGGACAAGTGTCAATAAATACAGCATCGAAGAGTAAGAGACTCTTACAAAGCAGGCTTGGGACAAGTGACAATAAATACAGCATCGAAGAGTAAGAAACTCTTACAAAGCAGGCTTGGGACAAGTGACAATAAATACAGCATCGAAGAGTAAGAAACTCTTACAAAGCAGGCTTGGGACGAGTGACAATAAATACAGCATCGAAAAGTAAGAAACTCTTACAAAGCAGGTTTGGGACACGTGACAATAAATACAGCATCGAAGAGTAAGAAACTCTTACAAAGCAGGCTTGGGACAAGTGACAATAAATACAGCATCGAAGAGTAAGAAACTCTTACAAAGCAGGCTTGGGACAAGTGACAATAAATACAGCATCGAAGAGTAAGAAACTCTTACAAAGCAGGCTTGGGACAAGTGTCGATAAATACAGCATGGACGAGTAAGAAACTCTTACAAAGCAGGCTTGGGACACATGACAATAAATACAGCATCGAAGAGTAAGAAACTCTTACAAAGCAGGCTTGGGACAAGTGTCAATAAATACAGCATCGAAGAGTAAGAAACTCTTACAAAGCAGGCTTGGGACAAGTGTCAATAAATACAGCATCGAAGAGTAAGAAACTCTTACAAAGCAGGCTTGGGACAAGTGACAATAAATACAGCATCGAAGAGTAAGAAACTCTTACCAAGCAGGCTTGGGACAAGTGTCAATAAATACAGCATGGACGAGTAAGAAACTCTTACAAAGCAGGCTTGGGACAAGTGACAATAAATACAGCATCGAAGAGTAAGAAACTCTTACAAAGCAGGCTTGGGACAAGTGTCAATAAATACAGCATCGAAGAGTAAGAAACTCTTACAAAGCAGGCTTGGGACAAGTGTCAATAAATACAGCATCGAATAGTTAGAAACTCTTACAAAGCAGGCTTGGGACAAGTGTCAATAAATACAGCATGGACGAGTAAGAAACTCTTACAAAGCAGGCTTGGGACACGTGACAATAAATACAGCATCGAAGAGTAAGAAACTCTTACAAAGCAGGTTTGGGACACGTGACAATAAATACAGCATCGAAGAGTAAGAAACTCTTACAAAGCAGGCTTGGGACAAGTGACAATAAATACAGCATCGAAGAGTAAGAAACTCTTACCAAGCAGGCTTGGGACACGTGACAATAAATACAGCATCGAAGAGTAAGAAACTCTTACCAAGCAGGCTGGGGACAAGTGACAATAAATACAGCATCGAAGAGTAAGAAACTCTTACCAAGCAGGCTTGGGACAAGTGTCAATAAATACAGCATCGAAGAGTAAGAAACTCTTACAAAGCAGGCTTGGGACAAGTGTCAATAAATTCAGCATCGAAGACTAAGAAACTCTTACAAAGCAGGCTTGGAACAAGTGACAATAAATACAGCATCGAAGAGTAAGAAACTCTTACCAAGCAGGCTTGGGACAAGTGTCAATAAATACAGCATGGAACAGTAAGAAACTCTTACAAAGCAGGCTTGGGACACGTGACAATAAATACAGCATCGAAGCGTAAGAAACTCTTACAAAGCAGGCTTGGGACAAGTGTCAATAAATACAGCATCGAAGAGTAAGAAACTCTTACAAAGCAGGCTTGGGACAAGTGTCAATAAATACAGCATCGAAGAGTAAGAGACTCTTACAAAGCAGGCTTGGGACAAGTGTCAATAAATACAGCATCGAAGAGTAAGAAACTCTTACAAAGCAGGCTTGGGACAAGTGTCAATAAATACAGCATCGAAGAGTAAGAAACTCTTACAAAGCAGGCTTGGGACAAGTGTCAATAAATACAGCATCAAAGAGTAAGAGACTCTTACAAAGCAGGCTTGGGACAAGTGTCAATAAATACAGCATGGACGAGTAAGAAACTCTTACCAAGCAGGCTTGGGGCACGTGACAATAAATACAGCATCGAAGAGTAAGAGACTCTTACAAAGCAGGCTTGGGACAAGTGACAATAAATACAGCAGTGAAGAGTAAGAGACTCTTACAAAGCAGGCTTGGGACAAGTGACAATACATACAGCATCGAAGAGTAAGAAACTCGTACAAAGCAGGCTTGGGACAAGTGACAATAAATACAGCATCGAAGAGTAAGAAACTCTTACAAAGCAGGCTTGGGACACATGACAATAAATACAGCATCGAAGAGTAAGAGACTCTTACAAAGCAGGCTTGGGACAAGTGACAATAAATACAGCAGTGAAGAGTAAGAGACTCTTACAAAGCAGGCTTGGGACAAGTGTCAATAAATACAGCATCGAAGAGTAAGAAACTCTTACAAAGCAGGCTTGGGACAAGTGTCAATAAATACAGCATCAAAGAGTAAGAAACTCTTACAAAGCAGGCTTGGGACAAGTGTCAATAAATACAGCATCGAAGAGTAAGAGACTCTTACAAAGCAGGCTTGGGACAAGTGACAATAAATACAGCATCGAAGAGTAAGAAACTCTTACAAAGCAGGCTTGGGATGAGTGACAATAAATACAGCATCGAAGAGTAAGAAACTCTTACAAAGCAGGTTTGGGACACGTGACAATAAATACAGCATCGAAGAGTAAGAAACTCTTACAAAGCAGGCTTGGGACAAGTGACAATAAATACAGCATCGAAGAGTAAGAAACTCTTACAAAGCAGGCTTGGGACAAGTGACAATAAATACAGCATCGAAGAGTAAGAAACTCTTACAAAGCAGGCTTGGGACAAGTGTCAATAAATACAGCATCGAAGAGTAAGAAACTCTTACAAAGCACGCTTGGGACAAGTGACAATAAATACAGCATCGAAGAGTAAGAAACTCTTACAAAGCAGTCTTGGGACACGTGACAATAAATACAGCATCGAAGAGTAAGAAACTCTTACAAAGCAGGCTTGGGACAAGTGACAATAAATACAGCAGTGAAGAGTAAGAAACTCTTACAAAGCAGGCTTGGGACAAGTCTCAATAAATACAGCATGGAAGAGTAAGAAACTCTTACAAAGCAGGCTTGGGACACGTGACAATAAATACAGCAGTGAAGAGTAAGAAACTGCTACACAACAAGAAAGGGATTTGGGTCAATACATCTGACATTGAAAACTAAGAAACTCTTACAAAGCAGGCTTGGGACACGTGAAAATAAATAAAGCATCGAAGAGTAAGAAACTCTTACAAAGCAGGCTTGGGACAAGTGTCAATAAATACAGCATCGAAGAGTAAGAAACTCTTACAAAGCAGTCTTGGGACACGTGACAATAAATACAGCATCGAAGAGTAAGAAACTCTTACAAAGCAGGCTTGGGACAAGTGACAATAAATACAGCAGTGAAGAGTAAGAAACTCTTACAAAGCAGGCTTGGGACAAGTCTCAATAAATACAGCATGGAAGAGTAAGAAACTCTTACAAAGCAGGCTTGGGACACGTGACAATAAATACAGCAGTGAAGAGTAAGAAACTGCTACACAACAAGAAAGGGATTTGGGTCAATACATCTGACATTGAAAACTAAGAAACTCTTACACAGCAAGGAATGGAATTGAGATAAAATCTATGACATCCAAAAGTAAGAAACTCTTCCATAGCATCACAACATATGAGCCAATGCCTACAGCACAGAACATTTGGAAACTGACACAGCTAACAAGGTACATGAGTGAATATCCATGCAATGGGAGAGTAAGAACCTCTTATAAAGCAGGCTTGGGGCATGAGCCAGTATCTACCGCATTCAAGAGCATGAAACTTTTCAGACAGCAAAAACAGTGCATGAGCCAATACCTATGCCACCAAAGAATAAGAAATTCATACAAAATATATAAACCAATATCTATGGCCTCGACATTTGTATACAACAAACAAGGTACTTAAGCCAATGCCTATCCTGTCAAAGAGTAAGAAACTATTACACAGAAATCGAAGAACATAAGCTAATATCTCTGAGACAATCAAAGAGAAATAAACTCTTGTATAGCGAAAAAGCTATACAAGGCAATATCTATGGCATTGAACAGTAATTAAAGTTTGTTGGAATTGCAATTTTTCCTACATGATACATGTGTGTGTACCTCTGCCATCAGCACTCGACTGTATGTGAAACTGGTATCCCAATTAGTTGTTTGGCACTGCAAACATGCTAATCAAGCAAGTGTGCAGAGGCCAAGCCCTGTCCAGTGAAATATGAGGTTCAGACCTCTTCTGTGACTTGGAGTGGCACCCAAGCATGCCCTCAGACTCTCAGAGCTGTCCTGGGACTACGACTACAGTTCTTGTCCAGAATTAGTCACATACTGGTGGTGGCAATGTGCAAGTTCTTTTCATCCTTATTCTTGATGAGACCTTTTATCTGTTTCAGAAAGGAGTTCAAACTACTGAGCCCCCTCGTGTAAAGTTAAGTGTGAGCCCCTGACCCTTGCATTCACTCTCCGGGTAAGTCTTCAGTGCGTGCATGTGTAGTGCATGTGTAGTACATGTGTTGTTTTAAGACTCTGTGTGTCTTAAGACTCTGAGTACTGGCACCAGTGGTGTTCGTTTTGGGTGCCCCTGATTTAGCTTTGTACAAGATGGAGGACAAGGTTAGCTTCCCCAGACAGTGCAAGGGCATTGACTTGTTTCCTGTGCCTGGAGAGTGGAGCCCTAGATATTGAAATGAGGGAGGAAGGAGCAGAGCCACACATAGAATTAGAATGAGGTCCTTCTCAGCAAAGTGCTGCTGATTCGTTCTGTCGGAGCATAGTCATTTGGTAAATGGTAGGTAGGACTGGCGGGGGGGTCAGCAGTTTCTGTTGCTAAAGGTGATGACATTTCTAGGAAGGTCCTGGACTTTTGTTTTCCCCTCATTGCTGCATCAGAAGGGCTGATGACAGCCAGGCTCAGAGACTTCACACTTCTGTGTAGCCTTGTTTTGGTTACTTGGAACAAGCATCATGCCTACCTGCTGAGAGAGCCATCACTTTGCAGAAAGGCTGGGACCTACCTCCACTGCCTGAAAATGAGTACAAAAGTGGAACCCAACCACTATTCCAACTCTATGCTCTTGGCCACGGAGGGAGTGTTCCACAGACTCTGCAAAGAGCTGCTGTGAGGCCTGGACCTGGGTCTGACTGACTGCCAGTCTTGCATAAGTAAGAGGGCATGATCTGACATCTTCAACTTGCTGGAGAAGCTGAGGGTCTGCGTTAGCCTAAAAGCCTATTTGCCTTTCTACTCAAAGAGGGAAGGAGAGGGCCTGATCCTGCAGGAAGAGAGACTGGGCAGGGGGAGAACCACAGCATGTTTCCTGCATGAAGAAAACCCAGAATAAACTTACTAGCAGTTGGAAAATTGCACTTTCTTCAGGTTCATCACAGATTTTTGCTTTCTGTAGCTGAACCCGTTTTGTTGGCATGAGGACTCTGTACAGTGTACCCCCTGCTTGCCAGGGGTCAAGTGTTTGTGCTCTCCCCTCCAAACTAGTAACATTGGCATCCACCATTGGCACATTTAATTTATTTAAAAGTCCCTAATACCGGGTATCAAATGTACCGAGAGCCTGTAAATTAAATGCCACAAGTTGACTGCAGAGCTCCTGATGCCAACTACTACAGTAGCAATAAAATCATGTCTCTTACAGAACCGCTATTTCAACCTGGCTAAAATAAACATTCGCCAAGCCTAAACCTTCCTTTTTATTACTTATAAGTCACCCCTGGGTTAGGCTCTAAATGCTCAAGGGGCAGGGTGCATGGTATTTAAAAAGCAGGTTGTATATTGGGTTTTACATGTCCTGGCAGTGAAAAATCTCCACAGGTGTTTTTCGCTGTAGCAAGGCTGCCTCTGCCACAGAAAGCACTGAGTTACATTATAACTCCTTATATTGCATAACTTCAGTTTGGGACTAGCGGTTAAAATGATTCAAGGACTGGTTGGAACAGGAATGTAAAATCCATCCTAATAGTCAAATCAGATTTTAAATTACTATTTTGAGATTGCTACATAAAGAAAGTTGGCATTTTCCTACCTAAGCAAAATGAGCCTTTCTGCCAGTGTCCAGGGTCACCTGACTTTTTATTGCTCTCCTGTAGCGAGATATGTATTCCTTCCAGAGAGTGGACAAAAGGCCTTGGTGTGGAGAGGGGAAGGTTCTCCTGACAGCATTGCTGAGGAGAAGCTGTGCCCATGCTCGGATTGCACTTCACAGGGTGGCCCTTCCAGACTTCAGAGGAAGCCTTCCTTCCCACTGGCAGATGCAGCTCACACCCGAGTCTTCCGGCCCTTTGTTTCACTGTAGACTCCAAAGGTCAATTACCTGACCTCCTGTGTGAACAGCAGGGGTACAACAAATTCCAGAGGCCCTTCCTGTTTCCCAGCTGACCAGACCCAACTGGACCTGACCTGGCCCGGTCTACTGGCCTCTGTGGGGATGAATCCTGACTGTCAAGTGTTGCCCTGGAGGTCCTGGACCCTTGGCTGGAGTCAGAGTGCACTTCTCCCTACATAACGGAAGGTTTCATCGATCTGACACAGCCCCGCACAGCTGTGCAGATCCTCACCAGAGGTGTCACCGGATCCAACACCAACTGACGTAAAGCCAATTATTTCAAAAGGAATCGATCGATTGTATTTTAAATGGACTCTATAGTCACTCGTAGTAGCTGGTTTTTTATCTGTCCCCCATAATATGTATGAAGAGATTTGCACTCATCAGCTTTCATGGTAGCACACACAGTCCAGGCATCTAATTCAGGAGGTAAAACTTCCCGCAGGTGGAGCTTGGTCCTGTGCCTGGCTGGCGCTCCATCGTGGTTTGCCCGATCTTGTGACTTTTTCCCAGTCTGGGGCCACCAAATACCTACAGGTGGCACTTCAACAATTTGGTGCTATTTTTACCTGAAACTTTAAATATCATAAACCTGGTTCTCCTGAGAATGTTTTTGTTGTTTGAGCATCATTTTATTTTTTCAAATTTACTTGATTTTTAAAAAGTTTCTTGTGTTGTGTTTTCACTTTATTACTGTTTGAGTGCTGCATAAATACTTTACACATTGCATCTAATAAGCCTGACTGCTTTTGTGACAAGCTACTATGGGGTACACATGAATTAAGTGTCTTTGGTAGTTCACCCTGACGAGGATTGTGATTGCTCGTTGAGGTGTATCTCACCCCTTCGACAAATATTCGAATTTCCTACTCAAGCCAGGGGAGAAAAACAACGCGCTGACCTGTGCCATGAGGAGTCTCCCAGCCTCACTGAGGAGTTCCTGTTGGTAACTGCCCAAAGACCTTTCATTGAAAATATCATGTTGTCATTCAGCCCCCTAGGGTGTGCCTGTAAGACCGGTGCTGCTGCTGCCACGTAATTTCAGCCATTTACTGGCCCGAGACTGCAAATGCCGATAACAAACACAGCTTCAAATCGGGAGGCGGCAAATGCCAAAGGTGCTTACCTGTCTGTGTCTGGCCTCGAGATTGCGGCTGCCTAAGACGATGCGCGGGCTTTGGGCCATGTTGTTCCTGTCGACTGACATTTCGCCATCCACACTGCAGGGCCTAATTAAATTATGCAGCATTTGCAGTTGAAGAAATGCCTATCGGCAGGCCAGACAGGGCAGTGGCCCCAATATAAAAAAAAAGTGCTCATCTACACTTGGCAAACACCGGCATCGAGAGGGAGTCAGTATGTGCTGCACAGTTAAATGTATGCAAATTCTGATTCATACAGATCTGCCACACTGAACGCTGCCCAGTGGCCCATGTGCAGAGGGAGGCTGCTATTGTGGTCACGCCTCATCAGGGCTGCTGCTGAAGGCAGGGTCGTAGACCACACCCACCAAGGATGCAAGACTCACATTTCCAACAACCAGATAAAGAGGGCTGAATTGCTGGAAGAATACTAGACTTTTTCCCCGTGTGGCTTCTTTGTGGCAAGAACTGTTGAAATGAGCTACATATTAGGTAGAAGGGTAATCCTGAGTGAACTGCATCTGTGTCTAATCAGTGCTTATTCCATGACTTTACCTGAGTCGCAGTAGACATTACGACAACTCCTAGATTGGGGAGAAGGTACAACAAGGCTCAACTGAGAATCACAGGATTTTGGCAACCCTGTAACTGCATCCTGATTGAACAGTGTAGTATTTTGTTTTGCTGTGAGATTAAAGTACTTTCTTTTTACTGAGATAAGCATTGGGTAGGACAATAGGATCTTGAGCCAGTTGGTTTGCTGAGTCCTGCACTTTTGTCCCACTACCTCAGAAGCGTTCCTACCCTGAGAGTCGAGCGCAGAACAGGTGCACCTAGCCCAGTTTGCTGACCATAATAGGACAGACCACAGAACACTAGTCACAAATGACCTCAACCAAGACGTTTGAGGCCCAGTCATGGATTTAAAAGTGCGCCAGGGGTCGTGGCTGCGACCCCTAAACTCTAGGCTGCGACCCCTGGATGGTTACTTGCGACCACTGCCTTCACAATGAAGCCAGGCTTTACTTAACCTACTTGTTCCCTTGATGAAACTGCGATTTAGAGAATCGCGACTTCAATACTCAGTGGTTTTCCATCGCATTAAGGCGGTGAGTCAAGCTTCTTTCACTGCAGCTGTTTGCAGGCGCCCGCTCTGCTAGAGGAAGAAGCAGAAATTGGGGACAATTAAGCTCCGCCCACATTGGTGAACACATCCTCAACCTTGGAGTACAAAATTGTAGGTTTCTCTGACTCAACGCAGGCCATCTGCGAACATGCACAAAGCGAGGCAAGTGCCATTGAGAGGGAGCTTGGCCAAGGCCTTGGGTATCTGACGCTGTAGCTGCAAGGTGTTTGTTTTGTCTAGTTTCGAAAACACCCTGGAAAAGTAGGTTTGAACGAAATACAGCATCAATATCAATTTCAAATTCCACACTGCGTTTTTTTTTGCTAATGTGGCACGCCTTCACCAATTACATACCTAGGCACACAGGGCTTAATTACTGAGGAGTGTGAATAATAAAAATTAATGCCAAAACAATCGATTCGGCCTCTGAATCCAGTTTTGGTGCTAAAACCAGGCATTGATTAGAGCAACTGAGGAAGCATTTGGGAATTATGACTTAATTTTGTTGCTTTTAAACGCGGATCTTATTCTATTAGATGATGCATATGAAGACATTATTCTATTGGATGATGTATATCAAGGTATTATTCTATTGGATGGTGTATATCAAGACATTATTATATTGGATGATGTATAGCAAGACATTATTCTATTGGATGATGTATATCAAGACATTATTCTATTGGATGGTGTATATCAAGACATTATTCTATTGGATGGTGTATATCAAGACATTATTATATTGGATGATGTATAGCAAGACATTATTCTATTGGATGATGTATATCAAGACATTATTCTATTGGATGGTGTATGGATGGTGTATATCAAGACATTATTCTATTGGATGGTGTATAGCAAAACATTATTCTATTGGATGATGTATAGCAAGACATTATTCTATTGGATGGTGTATATCAAGACATTATTCTATTGGATGATGTATATCAAGACATTATTCTATTGGATGATGTATATCAAGACATTATTCTATTGGATGATGTATATCATGGGAAAACACAAACAAAGGCAAGTGTGACGTGCACACATAACTCTGTTAAGCTATATTTACTGAAAAGTAGCAAAAAGGGGAATGTAGCTTATCACCCACTCAACTGACTACCAGGGCCGTGGCTTGGTCAATAAGAAAGGGGGGTGAGAGTTTCAGATCGCCCACAGTCACGCTGATATCTTGTTAAAACACACTATAGGAGATGCAGGAGAAGGGGGGAATAAAGGGCAGTGGAAAGAGAGAGGAGGGCAGATTGTTAGCGGCACTTAAAACACAGCATTTTTCAAACTAATCCACATTTTTTAAGGCCTTCAAAACAGAGACGACAGCGAGTGTGGGTGCTTTTGTCAGTTTGGGCATGGAAAAATCCCAGGTGAAATCCGTCAGACACTTCATCATACCCGACTGAAAGCCCTTCTACCCACCAAAAATGCCGAAAATTGCGCAGGTTGACACCTGTGTAAAGAAAACTTCACCCAAGCCTAAAACAAAATCAGTAGAGGACTCCTGGACAGTTTCTTTTTATGTGATGACTAAAACAGTGGGTGCGGTGGCAAAGGCAGTAGATGGCAATCTATAGAGGTTCATTTATTAGCACAAATACCTCATTGAGACCCAGATTAATAGTACCACTGCTAGTTAGCGCACCTCATAAATAACAATATCACAGGTTACGTTATTTATAGGGAGTAATAAATAGTACCTAGTACAAGTTTGTCATGCATACCATGTGGATTTTGGTGTGTAATGCACCAAAAGCCACATGAGGCAGTAAGTACTGTATACTTCACTTCTGTTGAATTATAGCAGATTTGACCGGCCGAAATGTAAGAAATTTCAGCAGGTTTTTAACAATTATTTTCTATAATTAATGGATGCGGTAAATACCTTCCAACTTGTAATTCTGACCTGCGTAAACAGGGGATTAAGCACAGGTCACTATACACCGACCCACGCATTATTAGGCCCTTAGAAGGATATACAGAACGAGATAAGATGCATGAGTTTGGTGGTAGGTACCTTTATTTCCAGATGTGAGAACCACAGATGTAGTTTGAATGAGGCAAATGTTGAGACCATCTTAGTGAGATTTTAGAACATAGAACTCCTCCTCTCCTAACATAACCCATGATTCCGGTACAGTACTGGCGGGACAGCCGGAGATAGACATCGCACCCACAAATCATACAACCCAAACAAGAAAAGAAGGCACTGCAACTGCAAAACGGTCGATTATCGTAAATGTGGAAAGCTAACCCCTAAAAGTATCGCAGCCCCAAAGCCATATAATAGTCAGAAGTTTCCTCCCTTAAAAGGTGGTAAAAGTGGTGTCGCTAAATCGGGTACACACATAGTTAAACATGACTTCCATTAAAGTAGGAGCAAAGAATCAATCGGGAACACAAACAACACCAAGTAGTCAATCATCTCAGGATCAGCAGAAGTTGAGCTCTACAGATGGATAGAAAGGGTTGGGCATCCTACATCCTCGGTCTGACCAGTCCAATCAGAACTTGAATCCGGAGATATTTTTTTGCTAAGGATAGTAGCCTGGTTCATGGCAACTCAACAATTAAAAGGCTAATCAAACATTGTAAGGGTATGTAAACCCACATTACGCAGTCAGAGTTCTAATGGCAACAAAGTAGAGCTATGAGACGGGTAACTGCTACCTCTAGAAGAACAGTGTGTGGTACTCAGGAGAGGTACTATGGAGTACTCAGACATTGTACTCCCATTGATCACAGCGTTCTAAGATGGCCTTATAAGATGTAGCTGTGGGAACATCAAATGTTGTAGAAGTAATACATAACTTTATATAATATCTTAGAAAAGTCATGATTTATTACGTAGGGGCATGTTGTAACACATCCTCTGATTTAAAATGCTTAAGTATGATTTCTTCTAAAGTTATTGATAAGCCTGTTTTTGTAAGAGAGTTTTTCAAACACAGCGGGGATTCAGAAGAAAATCTATTGACATGAAAGACATGAGGTGGCAACGTACATGGAAAGTTCAACTAGTGGTTCTGACACTATAAATATTTGTATTTTAAGCACCAACACAACCAGTGTATGTTTCAAATTCTAATGCAATAAATCATTGAAATAACAGAAGTGCTATCAGCCTGCATTCTGTTTTTTTGTGTGAATGTTTGCAGCTGGCGCTAAGGCTCAGCAGTTTCAAAGTGTTTGCAGAAATGTTCATATGGCATGTAGTTACAGGTCTGAGTCTCATAGGTACACTCTTTAGACCATAAATTCAGTACTACATAGGAGAATTGGTAGAATTTGTTATTAGAGTGTTCCAATATAGACATCACGTGGCAAAGCAGAGATTCGTCCTTTCTTTGATACAAAGATTTGCATCTATCCGGCTAGTCTTAGTCTAGAATCCTTCTTGGGCAAGTCAGCTTTTCATCCTTTTGAATTTGATAAAATATGTTTTGTTGGGGAAAAGAACACGTCATCAACTTTGGAAGGATGGATGCCCAAGCCTCAACACTCCAGGCGGTTGCTCTGGTAGGTGAGTGGATGGATCTTATTAATAACAAAAATGAGGACAAAATGCTTTGCAGGCCTTAAGAGATGAACACCTCACCATACTCATTTTGGTTGGTGTATAGTGCACTGAATACTACAGGTAGTAACTGCAGAATCCTCTAAATAAGTGGTTCTTACCTTTGAAATGCTATGGACCCATCTTCACTACAGGGAGCTGAGGAGTAGCTGCATTCTGTGTGCAGAGTTGCTCCTATAAGGAGATCATATGCATTTGGACCACCCATGGACAGCCTTTGATTAATGCTTATGCTATTATGCACCCGCACAGGCATATTGAGGTATGCCTGAATGTCTACTGGATTTGCCTTGATATGTGGAGATTCTGCCTGGTCTTTTGAGGCTGTATTTTGGTATTTGAGTCTAACTCTAGGCATGTTATGGTCGTGCCTATGCAAATTATGATTGGCATGCAAATGGCTGGGCCTTTGGAATATGAGCCTATGCTGCAGCATTTGAAGTTAAATTTAAGAGGATTGTGACTGTAGATGGTCAATTATAGCTGTTCCCGAGCCCATGCTGATGGCTTTTTGTGGTTGCTCCCTTGAAACATCATCACAGACGCCTATTCAATATGTGTCTGATAACTAAAGTACACTTTTATCTACTTTAGTACACTTTTGTTGTTTTTAATTATCAATTATTGTAGTTGTTTTTAATTTCAATGACTTTCATTAATGACACCGGAGGTAATGGTTGCATGACCTCACTTCCTCTGACATCACCAATGGCAAAGTTCAAATGATGTCACTGGAGTCAAAGGGCATGTGATGTCACTTTCCGCTACCCCTGCCATTTTGGTGTATTGATATTAATGTGCCCAGTCGCCCATGTTTGCCCTGTGGGCTCCTCAAATGAGGTCTGACAGACTCTTAAGCAGCAATCAATCTAGGTGATCTCAAAGTAAAAGTAGGACAAACCGTTCTTTAGCAACATACATTTATGCCTCTGCACCGGGCATAGGACTAGAAGAAAGACTATCATTGCGAGTTATGCCTAAGAGCCTTCTCCAGTCTAAAAACTAAAATCACCTTTTAGTACATTTGTTCTCGCTAAAAGTAGAAACAGTAATGACTACCGAAATGAGCTAATACAGGTGCAGCGCTCTCTGGATTTGCCAATTCATGTATTCATTTGCCAAAGCATGCTGCCATCTTTTATTAACGCAGATAATACAATCATCTTAGAAAGCCCTACAGAATACCCTGACTCATAAGACGAGGCAGGAATAGCACAGTGACAACGTGATATATACCACACCTCACAATCATCTCACAGTCTGGCACTGAAAAGACATCACCGAGGAAATGCAGACCGGATGGTACAGCAGCACATCTGCAGGATGAGGTCTCTGCAGAAGTTAGGTCACCTCTGAAAACTTCTCTTCCAGGCCTTCTTACACACACTGGGATCTTCAACAACGCAGCTTTTTAAAATAAATAAAGTATCACAAATGATGTTGTTGCTTTCGATTACATTTTTATGTCAAGTCTTCTGATGTGTTTGTAATTAAGTTTAAATACAAAAGTAAAAACGTACTAGTAAGCTGTAAACATCTGTACTCAAAGTCTTTTGATAAGATTTCATGGACAAGACAGGCATGCCTACCCTCCTTGTTTCAGTTTCACCTGTTACATTTTCAACCACCAGAAACAACCATTGGGCACTTCCAAGAAACACTAGTAGGCCAGAACTTTTACATGACCCCATTCTGAATTTAAAAGGGGGTCAAAGGGTGGAAGTAAAAACAAGAAACATGAGATCATCTAAATCATTTTTGGCCTGGGATTCCACTTACAAATTTCATGAGCAACCCACCGATGACAAACCCAGTTGCAAAAGGGGCCTGCATGTGTCTACTAGAGTTGGCCAACTTCAATAGAAGTGAGATCTCAGGCTAACTCCAGATGAAAGTTGCTAACTGCTGCAAAGTCATCCTGTGCCCTGGGCACCCCCCAACTTTTTGCTGAATGGTACTGGTGGTAACTGACTCTGACTGACCCTGGGCTCTGCCTAACCAGGCCCAGGGCCAGTGCTATGCTGAAAGAGACAGAATACAGTGAAAACATCTAAATACACTAGGGAACACTATGCTATGGGGTACCCCTGTGATTGGCATGACCTACCCTATCAGACCCCATTAAATAATAAGGCAGGGGGATTAAAACTCCCTAGAAGTCCCTAGTTCACAATAGGGCATGGCAGTTTAGAGGCCAGCAGCTTTGTCTGCACTTGCATGAGTGCACTGCTGAGGCCTGATGTCAGTTTAAAAGCAGCCCTGAGTTGCAGGACTGCTTTTAAAAAGTAAATTGTGCCCAAACTCGACTTTTGTGTTTGGGGCACTTAAAAATGGATAACCAATGTTTTGGCATATTAGGAACCCCCAGGGTCTCCCCTATGTGTCCCAGGGGTAGGCGGTCAGGTATTTATAAAGTGGACCCTTATAAATTGAGTTTTATATGCCCTAAGTGAAGTGACAGTTCACATTTCACTCCCCACATTGTAATAAAGTGCTGTTCAAATTCGACTTTGATGCTAGGAGCACTGTGGAGGGAGGATCTGCAATATTTCTAGTGATTCAGAACCCCCAACATCTCCCCTGGTTGTCCCATGTGGTGGGGGTCCTGTAGATATATGCAGAGTACTTATAAAATATGTTTTTGTAAGTCCTGATGCTGGAAAAATGGCCCAAGTCATTTTTCTCATTGCAAATCCCATGCTGCATAGATTAACATGGTAATAGGTATTTAACTAATAACTCCTTATAGGAGAATGATAGAACTTCCATTCAAAGACTTCCCAGAATGGTAGTGGTGAATCCAACGATATGATATTGTTGAATTTCTCCTACAATGAACAGACAAGAAGTTATCAGACTTTCTTGTTTGTAGGTCCAGATTCAGCCTTCCAGTGGTCTGCCCTGATTGGTCAGAGTTAAGTGGATTAGCCAGGCTGCTTTGAAGAGTTGATAAAGCTCCCCTGGGGTTAACCAGCTCTGCTGGGAGGGCCGTGTGCTGCTACACAGGAATGCCAGAGCAGGGGGAGGAGTCGTAAACCATGGTCTTCAAAGGGAAGTGGAGGCCTCAGTATCATTTACAACTTCACTCTTTTGACCCAAAGCCAGAGCTAGGCTTATGGTAGGAATGCACAGATGCAAGGGGGAGAGGCTATGTAAAGTAGCCATCCTAGTGGTGTGTTTAGCTAGCTCTTACCTCCCTGCTGGAAAATCAGCCATAATGAATCTGGAAGATTTGGTGGTGCACTCTTGGACAAAATAATGCCACAATCTACAGGATGTGGTCATATCCTTGGGAAGTTGCCCTGCTCCCATTGGTCAGGAGACACCTCCTGCTTGACCCAGAGAACTTGGAATAAGTATCTGAGAGAGGCAGAGTCTCTCACATCTGATGCTTGAAACTAAAGAAAGCAAGACTTTGCTATGCTGAAAAGTTGGGGTGCAAATTCTAAGGCCTGCCCTCTGAAGACTGCACTAGCTGAAGTTACAGCCCTGTTGATTACCTTGCTGTAAAAGAACTAAACAGTGGACTCCTCACAACCACAGGTTAACAGAGCTCACCTGCAACATCACCACCAAGGATCCTGAACCTGGAGAACTACCAGTGGAATTGTAAGGGTTTTGTCCAAGTGGATTGTGAGAACTGAAGTCCTCAACTTTCAAGGACCATATTGGAGCTTCCAGACCCTTAGAGTTAGTTTGAGACACTCTGGGACCCCTTGAGGAACTTCAGGAAGAAGTTCCAGGAGTTTGGAGAACTTTGGAGCAACTTTGGAAAAAAGCTCCATAGGGGGACCGACTCAAACTGGTCAGCCAAGCCGCCTGCGTTCAACCGCGAGCCGGACAAGCCATCCAGGTTCGTCCCGCTAAAAGTTCAGTTGATCCGACTTCCAGAGTTTGATAGGGAGTAGAAGAAATCTGAGGCCGGCGAACCCCAACCGAATCCGGCCTGGTGAAGAGCATTGAGGAACCCCAAGAGAAAAAGCTCCAGAAAAGTTTCTAAGTCCGGAGGTAAAAACTGTGACCGGGACCTACCGCGATGGGGTAGCCGCTCAGGGCTCCATCGCGATCGGCCTGAAACTTTAACTTTGAGCCGGTCTATCACGACCAGATATCCCAATATGGTGCTATATGTTTCTGAGTGCTATATAATGTTAAATCTTTGAAAATTCATATCTCCTGTTCCCTACATTAGATTTTTGTCGTTTTGGTGTCATTTTAAACATACAAATATTTCCTATTTTTATAAATTGTTGTTGGATTTTTATTATGCATTGTGTCTTAATTATTTACTGACTTGGTGTTTTTAAATGCTTTACATATCTGTTCTTTGAAGTTAACCCTGCCTGCTCGCAGCCAAGCTACCCAGGGTTGAGCATGGTAATAATTTTCTAAGACCTGTACTGAGCCCTATACTGTGTTAGAGGCCTTATTACCTGTGGCAGACCTACATTTGCCCCTACCAATAATCCACTTTCCAACACTATCACAAGAGAGTGACTGGACCAGCTGACATTACAGACTCAGCACAAAGGCTGCAATAAACATATGTAAATCCTGTCATTTGTTACCACTGTGGCAGCGTTTACAAGAAAGGGAAGTGGATTTATATATATAACTTAGAAAAATTCCACTACCCTGGTAAATACCCAAGCTGCAGTCCAGCACGATTCACGCTGTCATGGCGTGTGCTACGGTAGCCCCAGGGACCAGTGGTCAATCTACATGCACACAGCCCAGATCAGTTTCAGAAGTCTGGTAAGGCAGATCAGTTTACATTTATTGGTCAAATTGAGTGTGTGCTTAGTCTTAACATGTTTGTGTAAAACTCCCCAAAAATACGGCAAAATGTGTTAGATGGTTTCCGAGTGGCAAGAACTCTTAAGCCACTGATACGGAATGCATGAAATCAGGGACATAGAAAAGGCCATGCTGATACAGAGATGGTGAGTGTTAGGTATTGTGGTCAGTTGTATTTTCACAGAGTAAGATGTAGACACTAGCAAGGCCTAAACTCAAGGTCAGTGACCAATCATGGAGGCCACATTCATGGAGTGACAACAGCCACTGGTGACAGGCTAGGAAAGGCCCCAAGGCAGATCATAAAGATGTTTAAAGACCAGTATCAAAAACACAAGGCAAAATATTGTTGCTAAATCTAGAGTCACCAATGCCAGACCTGAGGCTAAGGAAGAAGCCTCAGAAAAATACTCTGGGATGTCAGACCTACACTCCAAAGGGAAGATAATCCCTTTAACTTACCCCAAAAAAATATAGTCACAATTACGACTCAGAGTTTGTGTACTGGTTCATGAAGTGGGCCATCCAAATTGTCATCCTACATGCACTTTTAAAAAACATTTTGGATATTCTGAAAGCTGTGTCCTGCCGTAGGAAACCAGTGTGCATTGCAGCAGGAAACCAGTGTGCATTGCAGCAGGAAACCAGTATGCATTGCAGCAGGAAACTAGTGTGCATTGCAGCAGGAAGCCAGTGTGCATTGCAGCAGGAAACCAGTGTGCATTGCAGCAGGAAACCAGTGTGCATTGCAGCAGGACACCAGTGTGCATTGCAGCAGGAAACCGGTGTGCATTGCAGCAGGAAACTAGTGTGCATTGCAGCAGGAAGCCAGTGTGCATTGCAGCAGGAAACCAGTGTGCATTGCAGCAGGAAACCAGTGTGCATTGCAGCAGGACACCAGTGTGCATTGCAGCAGGAAACCGGTGTGCATTGCAGCAGGAAACTAGTGTGCATTGCAGCAGGAAGCCAGTGTGCACTGCAGCAGGAAACCAGTGTGCATTGCAGCAGGAAGCCAGTGTACATTGCAGCAGGAAACCAGTGTGCATTGCAGCAGGAAACCAGTGTGCATTGCAGCAGGAAGCCAGTGTGCATTGCAGCAGGAAGCCAGTGTGCATTGCAGCAGGAAACCAGTGTGCATTGCAGCAGGAAACCAGTGTGCATTGCAGCAGGAAACCAGTGTCAGGAAACCAGTGTGCATTGCAGCAGGAAACCAGTGTGCATTGCAGCAGGAAACCAGTGTGCATTGCAGCAGGAAACCAGTGTGCATTGCAGCAGGAAACCAGTATGCATTGCAGCAGGAAACCAGTGTGCATTGCAGCAGGAAACCAGTGTGCATTGCAGCAGGAAACCAGTGTCAGGAAACCAGTTTGCATTGCAGCAGGAAACCAGTGTGCATTGCAGCAGGAAACCAGTGTGCATTGCAGCAGGAAACCAGTGTGCATTGCAGCAGGAAACCAGTGTGCATTGCAGCAGGAAACCAGTGTGCATTGCAACAGGAAACCAGCGTGCATTGCAGCAGGAAACCAGTGTGCATTGCAGCAGGAAACCAGTGTGCATTGCAGCAGGAAACCAGTATGCATTGCAGCAGGAAACCAGTGTGCATTGCAGCAGGAAACCAGTGTGCATTGCAGCAGGAAACCAGTGTGCATTGCAGCAGGAAGCCAGTGTGCATTGCAGCAGGAAGCCAGTGTGCATTGCAGCAGGAAACCAGTGTGCATTGCAGCAGGAAACCAGTGTCAGGAAACCAGTTTGCATTGCAGCAGGAAACCAGTGTGCATTGCAGCAGGAAACCAGTGTGCATTGCAGCAGGAAACCAGTGTGCATTGCAGCAGGAAACCAGTGTGCATTGCAGCAGGAAACCAGTGTGCATTGCAGCAGGAAACCAGTGTGCATTGCAGCAGGAAGCCAGTGTGCATTGCAGCAGGAAACCAGTGTGCATTGCAGCAGGAAACCAGTGTGCATTGCAGCAGGAAACCAGTGTGCATTGCAGCAGGAAACCAGTGTGCATTGCAGCAGGAAACCAGTGTGCATTGCAGCAGGAAGCCAGTGTGCATTGCAGCAGGCCATCAACCATTGGCCTCTGGGGGCAGAGGAGTGGACAGAGGGCATACTCATGATCATACATGCTGTCCCAAATACACTATTCATGCCCTTCGCAGATGGCACCACAAATGACACTATGAGTGAGGCGAAGCATGGAGTACCATAGCACAGTGAGCTCGGGACCCATGTCTAGCCTTCTATCACTACTGAAACAGTACAAAAAGTGAGTGGTGGAATATCTGGCGTTGTTTGAGTCATATATAAGGGAGCCAGTCTGGTACTTTGGTCTGGACCATGCCTTGTGGGGCTGGCCCAGGAATGATTGGCATATGATTGGTCATTGACTTAAGGGCAGAGACGTACCAAAACGTGATGGAATGGAATGCATCCCAGTGTGATTACTAGTGGCTAGGATTAATTATTAATTTCATCCATCACTGCTTGTGCTGCGTGAAGATTTTTCTTGTCTGTATTGGAGAAAAAAGAAATCTCATTTGGTCAGAATAGTTCTGTATAAATGAAGGCACCTGATAGTACAGAGGAAGAGGGCCTGTAACAAACAGTGTCCCCAGTGCTTAATTTGAGCAGGTGGAGTCCGGTGTTGAGCACCAGCACTTAATTGTCAACAGCTGTACTTATGAAATTCTGCCATAGAGTGGCGCTGTTTGGCCAGTTTTGAGATATGAGCACAACAACAGTTGTTTAATAATTGAACATAGTTAAAAATTACTATTACCTGCCACGCAAGCCATTCTTACACCTTTGGGGCCTGGAATAGTCTGAACTGTCACACTTGTAGGACGAGTGTGATGGTTAGTAGTTGTGATGGTACTATTATTGGCAGCGCAGGCGCAATGGGAGGTGCAAGCTGCAGTGGCCTCCTGACGAGGGCCCCGGAGATTATTGTTTTACAAATTAAGCGCTGCGCTTTCTCCCGTACAAACTCCCTTGCTGCATTTTCGCATCTGTATTGACAGCGACGTCATGAGGCAAGTGTTTGACAACGCGATAAAAATGTGGAAAGCCGGGACGTGTCACCGAGGGCGCCGGAGCTAATTGGCAATACATTGTGCTTGCTGTTCCGGTACTTGAGCGGTAATAAGTAACTTTATTCGGAACGCGGACAGGGAGGCACTCGGGGAGAAATTCGCAGCAGCCGCCACGAGCCACGTCTCTGGTCTCGCGAAGGAAAATCTGTTTGTTCGAAGAGCCTGCGATTCTCTGGGGTACTTAGACTTCAAGAAGGGGTCACAAGTGGAATATATGCAGGAACTAAAAGACACGGAGATCTGAGAATATGTTGCATTATGTAGCAGGGAGGCCGGCGCGCGGACACCGTACTGCTGAAGACAGGCGGCGGGCTCCACGCCTCCTCCTGTAGGAACGCTCCGGGTCTCGGGCTGAACGCGGAACATGTTTTAGAAGGTTTCTCTTTTGCACAATTATTCACCAGTTCAGAGCACGCTGGACTCAAGCACTTTTTACAAAATGCAAAGCGGAATAAGTCACCTTTCTGCAGAAAATGTACATTACCACCCACAGAAATGCTCCTTGTGATACACACGTTTCTTTTTTTTTTTAAAGTGCAAGAAACCGCGCGAGTCACGCGATGTCTCTGGCACACAACTAGCTAGGAGGACAGTCCAAAGCACAGGGGGCCTTATTCCAAAAAGCAGCAGATTCCCTGCTCACAGCTCTTGTGCTACAGCTAGGCCTGGGCGAAATGACGTTTTCATATAATTCCCGGCATTTCGCGTTAGCTTGTTATGCAAAATGCCCACAATTATGTCTTTATGCCAGGCTGCATAATTGGTATGTCCTTCAAGTAATAAGGCTAATTAGGGAGCAGGGCTTAACCTGAATAAATTACTTCAAAATGGACTCGAGGATACGTACGTTTTGCGCAGTGATTGAAATAGAAAAATATAAGTACATGTACTATGTACCAGAGTACCTGCTTGTGTCTGAGAAAGGCCGGTACTCTCCAATTAAGAGTATAGCATTTCTCTTGAGAAGTGCAGGTACTCTCCCTCTCAAAATAAAAAAGTGCCGGTACTCCGTACAGGACAGTACCGGCCCATTTAAAGCACTGGTTTTGCGCCCAAAATAGGAAAGTAAATTACACGAATTTCACCTGGGTTCAGTTAGAGCTGCCCAATTTATTTTAGGCTACCAGGCAGACTTTCTCCCATGGCTCCCCTTTTGGATTCACCGAGGCCTGGAATTTATTCCACCAATCACGGTGGAGAAGCAGCAGCTCCGCCCACCATGGAAACTCTGGCAGGCGTCAGAAAAAGAGGTCTGCCCTGCTTGTATGCCCCGCTAAGAAGGTCTGCCTGGCAATCAGCAGAAGGATCAATGCTGCAATCGCCATCTTAAAAAGTGCAATAAAAGCCCTGATTTTTGTTCTGCATTAATGGTTCTCGTGTGATGCAGGTATTTTTACACTGACACATTTTGCGCTAGTGTTCTGGAATGGTTTCGAGAAACTTTTCTAAAGACACGATGAATCTTTATTCAGAGTAATTTTAAATAAAGCTCAAGGCCGCAGAGCGAGAATAACTAAAATGTGCGCAAATAAGTTCGCTGAATGGTATAGAATAAAAAGATAAAACCACTAGTTTATCACCTTCGTACATACAGAACACTGGCCCAAGCTATGCCAATATCATATACATTGACTAGTCACGCCTGATGTTTCTAACTGAGTGCAGTTTTCCTGATCAAAACACACCTCTTTGTCTGTAGGAATGCACAATAACAGGGATGCTGCAACACAGGGAGACTTTTCTAAAGTGAGTTAAGCAACGACAAACCTACAAGGTTCGCTCTAAACACATATTGAATAAAGACAAGCAAAGTTTCAGAACCGAACCACCGCCATCACAGTTAAAGTGCAATAAACAACTAATAACTTGTATTTACTTGGCTTATTTTGATCAAAATACAAGGATGGGTAGAATGGCCAACCCGACTGTACCCTCGTATTGATTTTAGACCTGACCTGAAATGTTGAGGTGAAGAAGACCGTGAAGTCTCCCCTCCATGAGGACAAATGGACCCCCCTCATCCAACATGGAGGACATCCCATCGGGACACAACCTCTTAACTTGACAAGTTCGCTCTTAGAGCCTTGTCGGTGCACTTTACGAGAAAATAAGATAAAATTGCACAGTAAAAATGATAACATATAATGCTGTTTACAACAAACAAATGTCAGCTGATCTTACTAAATATATGCAAAGGAGTTACAAGACAGTAGGTAAATGATTGACAAATTCATACCCATTCACCCGTCATCAGGAACCCAGATCTGGCCATGCCTGAGTGTGTTTCATGGCTCCACCAGAATCTAAATTGATCTAAATTGTGATACCTACAAGCGTGGTTGAGATTTTAAAAAAAAGCCAGGCAAAAAAGTTAAGAAATACCTCGTGACACTCACTAGGATCATCTTTCTCTACTGTAGTCGCTTTACTATGAAGAAATCATTGCATCCAATCACGGTTCACCTAGGCCTGTTTATTACATCGAGTGTGCGCCTTGCATCCCCTGTGACAGCGGTCGTACGCCTAGTGCGCACTCTCAGATTGCTGCCAGCTGATTGCTTCCAGTTTTGCTTATGAGGATCCCATCCATGACTGGTCAATATCTGAAGTTAAAATCAAGGGCTATTTCTCAAGGACAGCAAGCTTGAGTTAATTGCCAAAGCAACAGCGCCAGCGTCCTTTTAATAAACAAGTGAAAGGAGGTAAGGGTCTCTATAAGAGGGCCCTAGTTAGGCAGGAAAAGCACAAGTGGAAAAGAAAACTCCAGGGCAAACTTGGTGCATCTTGACGGCAGGGGATTGAAGCTGTAGGAGTTGATAAGCAAGGAACCCAACCTACCCTGAACTGGGAAAGAGAAAGTGCTGCCGGATCTTTAGAACTACAGAACCAAATAAGTTATCCAGCAGCGGAAAAGCAGTGGCAAAGAGGCATTAAAGGAATGAATGCGTTGTGATGAATCCATCCTAGGCATTTACTGCTTATGTACGGTCCAGGCAGAACATAATCTCACATGAAAAGAGGTTGATGCTATCCTAGAGTTGGAACTACCAATCACAAACACTGGGAAGACGACCATCTTGGATAGGCATAGATTTAAGGATAACCATGCCTTCTTATTCAGAAGTATTGCATCTTTCAGGCTCGGAAAGAAGAACCCTTGTTTGACATCCTACCCCCCCAAAAACTACTGGCCCATCTCTCTCCTCCCCTTCGCTGCCAAAGTCCCAGAGAGACTCGTAAACACCCAGCTGACCGCCTTCATCGAAGAAAGCTCCATCCTAGACGCCTCCCAGTCCGGATTCCGTAGCAACCACAGCACTGAGACAGCCCTCCTCGCTGCCACCGACGACATCCACAGGCTACTAGACCAGGGGCACACTGCAGCCCTCATCCTACTAGACCTTTCCGCAGCTTTTGACACTGTCTCACATCGCACCCATGCAGCCAGACTCTACGACGCAGGGATTCGAGGAACTGCCCTCTCCTGGATCCGATCCTTTTTCCTCAGTAGAACCCAGAGGGTCAGATTCCCTCCTTTCCTCTCTGAACCCACACAGATCAACGACAGAGTTCCCCAAGGATCATCGCTCAGCCCCACGTTCTTCAACATCTACATGGCCCCCCTCGCCGCCATCGTCAGACACCACGGGTTCAGCATAGTATCTTACGCCGACAACACCCAGCTCATACTCTCCCTCACGAAGAACCCCCGAAGACACCAGACTCTGTTTCCAGGAAGGAATGATAGACGTAGCCGCCTGGATGAAAAGCAGCTGCCTGAAGCTCAACTCAGAGAAGACCGAGGTCCACATCCTCGGATCATCCACCACTGCCTGGGACAACACGTGGTGGGCACAGGAGGAAGAGCTTTCTCCTACGTCGCAGTCAAAGCCTGGAACGAGCTCCCAGTGGACATCTGATGCTCTGCCACCCTTCTCACCTTCAGGAAGAACCTCAAGACCTGGCTCTTTGACTGAACCGGAGCTACACCCCTCCCCCCCCATGGATGAGTAGCGCGCTTTATAAATCCCCTGATTGATTGATTGATTGATTTCATGGACCTGCAATCTGCCAGCAACCTGCACCGGCCGGCACTCGCACAACCCAAAGAATAGCCCTTGAACAGGCATCAAAGATACTGACGGAGCGGCACAGGAGAAGACCCCATTCCTTGTGCGGAGCATGAAGACCAGTGACTCACTACCTCCTTAACGGACATGGAGTCCAGTGAACTTGCTACTGCCTCTGGTGAGTCTCCTGCGCATAGGTAACATCATTACAATGGAGAAGGCAATACATTCTACTAAATTGTAAGCAGGATTATCATGGAGGTGAGCTCAGTGGCCATTACAAAATAGGTATTGATGATGAGCCGAGGCTCCCACTGGCAGGAATGCTCCTTCTTTATGGTAGCCCACCCATGGGTGCCTGCAGATGGGTGATTTTTGGGGGCATTATTTGCACTGACCCAGATTAGAGCAGTGTGTGAAGGGTGCCAGTGGATGAGTGAACGCCATGCTCCCTCCACACAATGGAGAGATTTCTATCACATAATGAAATCAACCTCCCTAACAAAATGACCAGTCATAAAAACTATTCTATCTACCCTTATTCCCTACATGCCAGGGCAGAAGGGAATACTTTCTGTAAGCCACCAAGACCTTAATTACCATCACGCAGTATAAAATATCGGTTGTTGTGATTAACTGTATTTATTTTATAATGTTATTTGTTTATTTATTTATTTATTGATAAGGTTTTATATAGCGCGAACGTGACCCATGAGGGTATCAGAGCACTTTACACTATGCAGTTATAAAACATAAAGATATGAGGTAGTATAAGGCATTTGGTATTCAACATTACGTACAAAAACAGGTATATAATAAATGGGTAACATGGGTGACCTGTAGACAACACATGATGATCCCAGAGGGCAACAGAACATTCCACGATATAAAGTTATTGAACATTAGGTGGTTGTGGTAATAAACATACATATAATATTCTCCTTCCAACTAACCCTGGGAGGACAACTGCGCTATGCTCGCGAAGTTTGCGTAGTTTGTGCTACTTCGCGCTATGCGAATTGCACGTAGCACAGTGAAAAATCGCATAGCGTAGTTGGCATTTTTTGCTCGCTCGCGGTCCTCAATGTCAAGTTGGCGACCGCGAGCAAGCAAACTGACATCCCGGCGAGACTTTTTCCTCGTTCGCGAACAGCAACATCAAGTTGCCGATCGTGAGCGTGGAAAATAAACCTCCCGGCGAGATTCTCAACGCGGGGAGGTCAGGTTTCTCATTGCGAGTGGTCGTGTATGCTCGCGACCGCTCGCGATGAGGAACTACCAGTCCACGTTGGAAAAGCGGTCGTTTTCTGCCGCTCGAGTAGATTTTTACTCGAGCGGCAGAAAACTACCGCTTGCACTGTGCAAGATTCCGTTTGCAATGACTGCACGGTGTGGACAAGCATCTGGCACTGTGCAATCATCGCGAACAGCGTACTACGCAGTTCACATAGTGCTACGCGTATCTCGCGTAGTGTGAAGTGCACTTCGCGTAGCTACGCGTAGCGCTACCACGCGAACTACGCCCAGGGTTACTTCCAAACACAAGAGGTAGGCAGTGATAAGCGGTTCGTATAGGTGACTCGATGTCTGCCTAGAATCAAGTCTTAGGACGTGAATTTGTTCATTAGGAGTATTTTTACTTCTTTTTTTAAGGCGGTAAATGACGAGATTCCACGTACCCCTGGAGGTAAGGAGTGCCAGATCTTTAGAGTAATCCCTGAGAACGCTCTGCAACCGGTTCTCTTTTTATTAAAGGATTGTGGTTTCAGAAGTAAAGAAGTCGCACTTCGCAATTGTCTGCATCCTCCTGATCGTTCTAGCTTTAGAGCTAAGTAACTGGGTGTATTGTTATGGAGTGCTTTATGGGTCATGCAGGCGACTTTTAGGTGTATTCTTGCCTCGTATGGCAGCCAGTTCAGAGCTCTCAAGGTCGGAGAAATGTGGCTATTTCTTTTAGTTCCTGATACCAATCTAGCCGCAGCATTAAGAGATGCCCTCAGCGGAGCTAGCTTGTATTTCGGGAGACCGCAGAGGGTGGTGCTTCCACAGTCTAATCTTGGCAGCACTAGGGCTTGCACTGCCATTTTTAGGTCGGCCTGAGGAAGGAAGGGATTGAGTTTCCTTAATATACTCATTTGGCGATTAGCTCCCTTGGTGGCATCAGAGATGTGCGTCTTCATATTCAAATGTTTGTCTATGGTGACTCCCAGGTATTTTGCGGAGTCAATGATGAGGGGAGCACAGTCAAAGTAGGTTAGGTGTTTCATCCACAGGTCTATCTTAGGAGTGTGATTGGGTGGGGAGATTAGAATGAATTCCGTTTTTTTGGTGTTAAGCATGAAGTGGTTGTTAGTGAGCCAGTTTTGTGTGTTCTGTAGAATAGTGTTGAGGGAAATGAAGTCTTCTGGAGTGGAGATTTTCAGATACAGTTGGGTGTCGTCCACATACAGGTGATATTGAATATTTGCTGATTTCAATGCGTTCGCCAGGGGTTCCATTAGTAGGTTGAAAAGGATGGGTGATAGGGCGGAGCCATGTGGAACCCCTAGGGTGACCACGGAGGGTTGAGAGAGTGAGTTCTTCATCTTGAATCTTTGTGTTCTGTTACTTAGGAAGGATGAGAACCATTGTAATACCGTGCCCGAGAGGTCCATCCTTCCTTTCAATAGGGACAAAAGGTTGTCGTGCTTCACCGTATCAAAGGCGGAGGACAAGTCAAGCAGTATCATTAGGCATGATTCGTTGTGGTCAAGCATTTTTAGTATATCATCCATTATGTGGGTGAGTGCAGATTCTGTGCTGTGACCTTGACGGAAGCCAGATTGGTGATTGTATAGGAGGTTGAAATTCTCAATATGATTGCATAACTGTATTTGTACACATTTCTCCAACAGTAGTTGTTGAGATCAGATGGGTGGCATCGGATTTCTTTAGTATAGGTGTGACCTGACCCATTTTAAGACAGTCCGGTATGGAGCCTTGCCTCAGAGAGGCATTTACAATTTTTGCCCATAATGGTAGGATAGAAGTTTTTATCATTTTGAATAAGGCAGGAGGAAGGGGGTCAGAGAAGTGATTGGAGGGGTTGATTGTTAGCAGAGTGTTATAGATTGATTGTTCAGGGATTGGCGAGAAGGTATGTTTTTTGTGACTTCCCCTGGAGTGCTAAAATGGACCTTGAGCCGTGAGTAACAGTTAGTATCCTGGGCCACATGTTGTGGGAGGGCCTTCTTAGATTGGATGTCGAGGTCGATGGCCTTTGTCTTATCACGAAAGAAATTGGCAAGCTCCTCGCAGGCAGCTGTCACCGGGTCATTAAGTTCTACGGTGTTAGTCGTGTTGCGTGCTTTTTGCTTTACGATTTCGAAAAGTTTTTTGGGGCGGTTGATTGCTTGGTTCAGCTGGGTTCAAGGCATCTGCTTGGCCCTCCCCCTGGGTTAGGGGGGACCCCAAAATCATCACCTCTCTCATTGCCTAGTATTTTCATTCACAGTTCACTTTTGTGAATTGGTTATATGCTTTTTAGCATATAAAATTGCTTTATTAAAGCATTTGTGGGTATTGTTGTTATTGCTGCTACGCTACGTGTTGAAGCACAGTTTATGCACTGTGCTACATGCATAGTAGTGCCAACTACGCATGCTCCGTGAGCAAAGCATAGCACTATGTCTAGGGTTATTTAGAAGTTCTTTGGTGATGGTTGATATGTTAAGCATCTCTGCCTTGAGCTCGGATAGGCCTGTGACTAACTCGTTGAAACGTGCAGTCGGTCCAATCGGAGTTGGGAAGGTTAATAGTATGAGTGGGTGTATGTTCTATTATGGGGGGGTGATTCACAGGTAGGGTCTGTTTGAATGCTCACGTTCTCGGATAGCGTGTGGATATCCTCATTCGGGATCGATGTGGTAAGTTTAGCAAGGGGGTTTGTTGTGGGGTTCGAGTCAGTGTGTGGGATGGTGTTGTGGTGAGACAGCTGGATAGGGGCTGCTGCATGGGATTGGGGAGAGGTATTTGTGCACTGTGTTTGGATGGGTGGAATGAGTATTGAGGGTGTAAGGGTCCGATCATATATCGTGGTAGATAATGGGTCAAGTGAATCTTTGCAATCTAACTTAGATGTAAGTGGGGAGAGAAGGGTGGCGTGAGTGGAGTCTAGGTTGGTGTCTTCACTCCTGGGCATCAGGGATAATGGTGATGAGTCTGTAGTGAAGTGATCAGTATCTAAGAGTAACCCTGTCCCTTCTGGTCTGGGGAATCCAGGTGTAGTAGCGACCGATGTCACTGGGGGGTAGGAATCATTGTGGGTGTCTGCACTGATGTGATCGGTAGGTAAGTGCAACCCTGTCCCTCCTGGGCCAGAGGACCCATGTGTGGTTGAGATCAATGTGGCTGGGAGGTGGAGCTCATTAGGGTTGTGGGGGGAAGTCGGTGTAGAAGAAATTTGTTGTATTTAACCGTTTTTCCTTCCCCTTTGGTACCTTCCGTCCACCGCTTCCCTATACCCCTTATTAGATTGTTCGAGAGCTCACCTTAGAACGTTCACGGTGTGCCTCGCTGTGTTCGAGAGCGGATAACTTGAATAAAGGATCCACAGTCCTGATGTCCGTGTCAGAGTTTCATTATATTACAATACTGGCGACGAGGATGGGATCCGAACCCACGCGAGCAAAGCACAATGGATTAGCAATCATAAAATTGTTGTGGGATTTTGTTGTGGAGTTGGGGTGGCATCCAGATGCTGAGGCTGAGAGGTTGCGGGGGGTGTGCTATTCTTGCTGTTCACTGCTTTCTTGAGAGTAGGGAAGATCCTGTCTATGGTATCGAGATTAGCATTGAAGGCTTGTATATGGTTATTACCGTTGTTGTAGATGGTGATGGTGGCATTCGCAGGGCATAGGTCTGAGGCTGTTACCGACAATTTGAGGGCAAGCGGGGTCTTTTTAACATTGGAGATTCGGAGCAAAGAGTAAAAGATATTTCTCCACTGGGCACGTTTTTTTGTGTGGAAGATAAGGTCGTTGGATATTACGCCTTTGCTAATGCAGAAGTATGGGCCTGAAATAAGAGTCTCAGGGTGGGTTATCATCAGCCTGTGCTTGAATTTCTTTGCTGCATTTTTGGCGAGATTGGGCGGCTAGAGAATGGTGAAGGCATGATGGCCTGAGGGTTCAAGGTGTTTATCCATTTTATTATTTCCCTCTAATGTGAGCTAATAAGCTAATTCAGGCACGACACTATCACACTGCGTCAACGCGCATCAACTGAGTGGTCAACAGGCTTCTACTAAGTCGCTCACTGGAGCACGCGTCTGTGTTCCTATGGCTGCTCAGTGGGATTACGCCTTTGCTGCCTTCACTGTCATGTGTCCGTCATGTTGACTATCTCCAGTCCCATCAGGGATAGCGCTGCTTTAGACTAAATGCACCCTTAAGATGCTTCCAAACACAGGCCGTACAGATCAAAAGTGCTGATGCATCTTCACTTCCCCAGAGTAAATGAGCACAGCGATAAGGGTACATAGAAGGGCCGAAGAAGGAATAAGGGACCCCAAGAAGAGCGATCATCTCCATGCTTGCAGTAATCTATCCAATGAGCTATGGCCCCAAGGCCACAGGTTATTAGCTCAAACATAGCCTGTGAGAGCCTCAGTTCCTTGTGCACCTCTACGGATGCTGGGGGGATGGACTTTGTAAGATAGGTTTCTTAAGAACGGTTTCTTACAGAGTCTTCTGGAATTAGCCAAGAACCTTTGTACAGCGTTTCCTTACACTTTAGCTAAGTTTACCCAATACAAACACAATCACATACATGCATATACCTTTTCCACAGCATCTCATGGCACCTGTTTGGATCCAACAGGCCTCTCATCCATCTGGCAAGGGTCACAATGTGTGTGATTACTAATATGCTAAGACTTTGAGGAAGGGAATGCCCTCCAGAAAACAGCCAATGAATTGTGAAGTTGTGATCAATGACACACACTTGCATTGTAGCTGGTACACTATTCGTTTCCTTCACCTCGCATGGAAATAACACAACGAGTTGCCATTTATCATTTTGGGTATTTTCAAGCGGGCCTGCGCGTGACATCATCTGCCTGAACTTGGAGAGGGTCACCTATTGGGCCCGATTCTCCACTTGGGGCGCTCTCCATGATCATAAGATCTTCTACCCTCATCCACCTCACAGCAGGATGAAGAGCTCTGCACAGACTTCCCAATGAGCATTGCTTCATCCTTGCTTTCTCTCCACCAATCAGAACAGTCTTTCACTGCCCCACCTGGAGGACGGTGGGGTAGAAGGGACAGTTTACCCTGAACACTCAGGACCTCAAAAAAGTAACAATATCCTTCATGAAGCAACCGTATTTAGAGCCAGGTGAACTGATGCTACTTGAGTGAAACTGCTTGCCACCTGAAGTGAAGCAGGTAGACGCAGAATTTTTTCTGAAATTCATTTGTCCTCATTGCGAGATGGGTGATTACAACAGGAGTAAAGCAACCACGGTCCAAATACCATTTGTACACAGTATTGAGGGTGCTTTTGAGCCGTTTCTAATGTTCCCATTGAAAAATGGGTAATAACATATGCAAATGGGATTGTACACACATTTGTACACATTAGTTCCATAATATGACCTGTGCAATATCCACCAGTTATAGCGTGGAGAAGCTGTCCAACGGCGGTGAGTGGTATTTGTGATTTTTCTATATTGTATTTTATTTGTATTCACTTTGCATTTATATAGCACACCATAAGCGTGGCGAGGCATCAAGGCGCATTTGTGGCTGGGTACTACACTACTCTGCGGGTATACTGGGTAGAAGAGTATTGAAATATACTGCTGAAGGCTGACAGAACCCCTGGAGGTAGGAAAGACCAAGACCCAACACAGGAACAACAATGAAAGCAGACACAAAGAGAAGACTCAAAACCCAACGCCAATCTAAAAATACCCAACACAGACACAGTTGCCTTGAATCAATGAATCAATTACACGCAAGGGTTAAAATAAACACACAAGGTGGCTCCCACAACGCCCATTCACAATTAGAACATACTCGATCACAGCCTAATTGGATAAAATGTGAAAACTAGTCACAAAGACTAGCTGTGCTCGATTTTATATTTTGCACTGAACTCACAACAAATCCATAACCGGGTTAGACTTTGACCATGGAGGTCTCTCTTCTCTGGTATCAAACGGTACACAAATAGGACACCGATAAAACTTCCTTCATCCCAACCGGTGGTGTGAACAGTCACCGCTGGTGTTTGCCTGCAGCTTGCCTCTTTTTCAGCATCATTTTAACTGGCGGAGGCCGGCGGTCTTGGTGTTATAAGGCAGGGGGATCCTGCGTGTCACTGCTGATTCGTGCAGCTGGGGAGAGCCCGCCCAGGAAGTACTTCAGTCTCCTTGACCCCGCTCAGGGTCACGCGGGACGCTGGGGAGGAGCACACCTGGGAAGCGGCACAGCTGGCGGCCTCTGAAGGTGAATGGGCCGCGCGCTCTCGAGGAGTTGCCAAGGTGACTAATGCTGCAGCGCGGAGCGGCCTGCAGCACGCGGCGCCGGCGCTGCGTCTCTGCCCCTCTCCTCTCTCCAAGTGCACAACACACCACCTTCTCACTCTGTCCGTGCCTCTCTTCCCTCCTCTGTATATCACCCCCTGCCTGTCTTTCCCTTTCTTCTCTTCGTCTTTGTCCATGTCTCCCCCTCCCATCTGCCTTACTCTCTCTGTCTCTTCCCCTTCAACGTCAGACTTTTCCGCCCTTCGCCTTTCCCCCTGGCCTACCCACGCACCTCCCTTCTGTCCACCTGTCTTGCCCTCTACTCCCCCACTCTCTCTTTATCTCTCTCTATGTCTCTCCCCCTGTAGGCACCGATTTCCAATGTTGTTACTCTCTCTACCCATCTCACTATCTCATTCCCACTCTCCCTTTCGGCCCAACTTTCCGCCCCTCAGCATCTTTCCCTTTCTTTCTATCTTTCCTCCCCTTTCTCTTTTTTCTTTCTTTCTTTCTTTCTTTCTTTCTTTCTTTCTTCTCTTTTTCCTTTCTTTCTTTCCTCCCCTTTCTCTTTCTCTTTTTCCTTTCTCTTTCTTTCCTCCCCTTTCTCTTTTTCCTTTCTCTTTCTTTCCTCCCCTTTCTCTTTTTCCTTTCTCTTTCTTTCCTCCCCTTTCTCTTTTTCCTTTCTTTCTTTCTTTCCTCCCCTTTCTCTTTTTCCTTTCTTTCTTTCTTTCTTTCCTCCCCTTTCTCTTTTTCCTTTCTCTTTCTTTCCTCCCCTTTCTCTTTTTCCTTTCTCTTTCTTTCCTCCCCTTTCTCTTTTTCCTTTCTTTCTTTCTTTCCTCCCCTTTCTCTTTTTCCTTTCTTTATTTCTTATTTTTTCCTGTGCCGCGTCTCTCCATCACTATTTCTCTCTGTTTCCTACCCTCTCAATCAAAGCCCTATCTTCCCCCGTGTCTCCCTCTCTCAATGTCTTCTACCCTTATATTCCCCAATTCTCATCTATGTTTCCCTTTCTCTCTCTCTCTCTCTGTCTGTCACTTGCTTTCTCCTTATTTCGTCTAGTCCATCTTGCTTCCATCTCTCTCCCTTTCCGCAGTGTGTATTTTAATTTCCCTGTCTCCATCCCCATTCTTATTTACTGTTCGGCGACTATCTCACTTTTTTTCCCTTCCTTTCCGTATTTCCTTTTTTCTGCTCTCCACCTGCCCCTCATTTCTTCTCACTCTCTGAATATCTTTGCCTCTCCCTGCCTATCCACTGACTTCCCTCCTGCTCTCTCGCCCGCTGTCTCTTCTTCTGATCCCTCCTCATGCTGTTCCAGAGTGGAGTTGGGGGGGGGGTCTGAGAGTGGGGGTCGTGGATTCTTTGTTAAAAGGGGTGAAACAGACTCGGGGTGGACTTATCAGTCTTCGGGGAATCCTTTTTTTCAGCCGCGGAACGGGCTTCAGATAAGATTTTCAAGATTACACAGTGAAAAGGAAAGCAGATTTCCAGAGAAAAAAAATCGATTTTCAGATGGGCACAATCGTACGAGACTCAGCAGGGCAGCATTACAAACTGACCCGCCTCCGGCTGCTCCAGGGCTTCCAGGCTTTTAAAATATAAAGGTCTTAATACTGTCAATCAGCCTGCCCTTCGAGCTCAGAATTTTGTTAGTTCAGGAGAGTGAAAAATATGAAATGGAAACGAATCATTCTGAACACGTGATACCTGTTGTGGCGGGCACTGCAGTAAAGAGGATGTACCCAACAGCTCGAGCTGCTGACTTTGGAACGGGGGAACCGGGTTCGAGCCTCGGCATCGGCTCAGCATTCTGTGATTCTGGGCAAAGCACTTCTCCCGGTTCCTACCAAATAATGAATGTGTCCTTCTGTAACGTAACTGGTGCTCATGTAAAGCGCCAATAACTTCGCTTCGAATACGCGCTATATAAATGTGCAAAACAAAAAAAAAAAAAAACATGTCAGAAAGAAGCTGCGAGTCAGGGCCGGACTGGGAACCAAAACCGGCCCTGGCATAGTGCTCGGCCGCCCCCCTCCCCCTCCGCGGGGTGTTGGGGGTGCGGCCGAGCTCTTTGCCAGGGCCGGTTTTCGGACGATTTTGTTACAGGGCCGATTTTGCAGCGATGCTGCAAATACAGCCCCCACCCTGCGGCGCACCGGGGGATTGCCCGGTGCCCGCTACGGCCAGTCCGGCCCTGCTGCGAGTCCGAACATCTAGGACACCTCCCCTTTCATAGGGGGCATAAGAACCCTGGGCATGTTTTGGCTGTCTTGGACCTCACCAATGAAGACCGCTTGAGTTCTCATAGCACAGCGTGCTACGGTGCCCACGTCTAGGCACATGGCCCAGGCTGGCTCACTGAGAGAAAGGAAAAGAGAGGGAGAGAATGCTTGAATTATATTGAATCACTGGTAGCTTCTTCGTAGTATTTCACTCCATCATTCTTTTGCTCATCTGTGCCATTGTAGAAGAGGAGCAGCCATTCTCAAAGCAGTCTTACCCCCCTGCACAAATAGAGCACTCCAGCCTCAACTGCTAGGCCACCCCATCCCGCTTGAGGCGAGCACTGTTAGAGGATTGCAAAACCAGTGGTCCTTAACTCGGCTCTATGGCGTCTCCTCACACCACGCAACACAGGTTATTCTGTTTACGATCCTAGTGGCGTCCATGGTGGGACCCCCAAAGCTGAGGGTGCAGAGAGAAGCCTGGCTTTCATGGTGGGACCCCCAAAGGCCGAGGGTACAGACAGAAGCATGGCTTCCATGGCGGCATCCCCAAAGCCCGAGGGTACAGATTGAAGAATAGCTTCCATGGCGGGATCCCAAAAGACCAAGGGTACAGGTTGAAGCATGGCTTCCATTGTGGGTTCCCCAAAGGCCTAAGGTACCTAGAGAAGCAGCATCGGCTGCTCTGCTAAGGTGGACCGTCGCCGCACAGGAAAAATCTAATGAAAAGAACACCATGTTATCATCGTTTTCTTTTTCAGTACTGGGTCTGTAGGGGCGGGGCGGGGCGGGGCTGGGCTGCCCACAAAGCATGGGAGCAGTGGTGGGCATTTTCCAAGTGCGCATGATGGTTTAGCCGGCCATCTTGAGCCGGCCAAACAGACATGTGCACGTAGTATGTCCTTCACCCGGCTGTATTGCACAGCCAGGTGGAGAACATGCACAGGCTCCCACTACCTATTTGAGCACCGAACCAGGCCACTCAGACCAATCACGATGCTGCTGTCACGCTGATGGCAGCAGAGTCATGATTGGCTTAGATGATTCTGGGAGGCTGTGTGCTTCTTGCATCAACCAAAAAGGACAGAGGAGAGGCGCCGGCCGGCAGGTAAGTGAAATGTATTATTTTTTTTCATTTTCAATTTTTTTTTTAACCCTCCCCGCATCACCACTACTGCCCAGTAACAGCTGTTACTGCCACAGGCATCCGATGATGGTACATTCCACTCCTCACCAGTATTCATGGCAACAACCACAGAATGCGCTGCCTAGACTTCTGTACTAGGATCCTTCTCCCCTCCTCGCCACTACCCGTGGCAACAACCGCAGACTGCGCTGCCCAGACTCCTGTACTAGCATCCTTCTCCACTCCTCGCCAGTACCCGTGGCAACAACCGCAGACTGCGCTGCCCAGACTCTTGTACTAGCATCCTTCTCCACTCCTCGCCAGTGTCCGTGGCAATAACCTCAGACTGCGCTGCCCAGACTCCTGTACTAGCATCCTTCTCCACTCCTCACCAGTATCAGTGGCAACCACCGCAGACTACGCTGCCCAGACTCCTGTACTAGCATCCTTCTCCCCTCCTCAGCAGTATCAGTGGCAACAACCACAGACTGCGCTGCCCAGACTCCTGTACTAGCATCCTTCTCCACTCCTCAGCAGTATCTGTGGCAACAACCGCAGACTGCGCTGCCCAGACTCCTGTACTAGCATCCTTCTCCACTCCTCAGCAGTATCAGTGGCAACAACTGCAGACTGCGCTGCCCAGACTCCTGTACTAGCATCCTTCTCCACTCCTCAGCAGTATCCGTGGCAACAACCGCAGACTGCGCTGCCCAGACTCCTGCACTAGCATCATTCTCCACTCCTCGCCCATGTATCTGTGGCGACAACCGCAGACTGCGCTGCCCAGACTCTTGTGCTAAGATCCTTCTCTGTGCTTCTGCAGGACCTGCCACTGGTGTTTGGGGCCAGTAGGGCAAAGCAAGGGTTGCCCAATGCCCAGACTCACTCAAGGGGTTGGCGGCCCTATTGCAGTGACCCCGCATTGGTCTCCATGTACTGTCTTCAGTTTGGCCGCTGCTGCTGTGCTCCACCTCTTGGGTATATGGTACCCTATGTCCTGGAGTGCTGGAAACCAGACTGAAGTAGGGGATCACCCACCGGTGGACGCACCTACTGCCAGCCTGTCCAGCTCTTTGGCAATCACTCAGGTAAACCTTGCCACTCATTTTAACAACTGCTCAGCCAGATCCCTGAGCTGGCCTGCAATACGGGCATGTTCCTTACTTAATAGCTATCAGGTTGCCCATGTCATGTGACACCTCTAGACAGTCCTGGCTTCTTTGCCAACATCATCATGCATTCTGGAAATGGTACTGTTGTTTTTAACCTTTTATGTATTGGTGATGGCGTATCTATCATTAGAGCACCCAGTGCAGGGTCAGTTGGCAGTGAGCGGCTCTTTGCACCCCAAATATAGTTTGCTTTACTACCTATTTTGGTGGGATTAGTGGCCCAAGTAACCCAAAGCCGGTCCCAGGATGGTTGTTTCTGGTACAGAGAGGACCTTGCCTGGCAGTTCAGGCTGGACTGGTCCCATGGGGAGCGGGGTCAAGACTCACACGCACATAGCTGGGTCCAAACTGGAATGGTGTGGCGTGCAAAAAATAATAATTCAACCCAGATCTGTGACTGGGGGGGATTTTTGATTTGTTCAGAATCACGTCCGTCATCTGTTCTTTTTTTAATCCTAGCCAGGCCCATTCAGGCTTCCATCCTCCCAAAAGTTTGTACATTGAGTCCTATTACAGTGGGTAATAGTAACACCTATTATTCACAGTGCTTAGAAACTGCAGTATGGTGTGAAGCACTATATTGAAAACGGGATCTTCTTAGTATTACTATCACATGGTGTCCCAGGCCAGCTATGTCCATGGGTGCTCAAAAATACTAAGTACCAACCTAGCGAGATCTGTGCTTTTTGGTCGCTCTTGAGCTGCGGTCACTGTAAACTGCTTCTAGCATGGTTGCTATGGACGCAAGAGCATGTTGCTAGGCAGATGACGGAGCAGCTGTGCCCTGCCAACGCCATTCACTGCGCCGCTTAAAACGTTTCACTGAAATCCTAGCCCGGCCTTTAAAGTTGTCGAATTGACATCTGCGCTGTAATCTGCCTCAGTTTACAAACCATTCACAAGGCTCAAACGTGGAAGCCTCGTCCTCTGTCCTTCTTGCATGACTCCTGTTAATCTCATAGAGGCGAAGTGAAACCATAACCCCCATGAGACATCCTCTTTAGCAAGGGATGCCCACCGATACCAGAGCTGCAGCGCCAGGAATGTGCATGTAGAAATTCAGTCTGTTCGCAGCAGCCAGGTTCAGGTTCAACGTCATGATAATCAGCGTAGAGGTAGAGAGGTAGAGAGTAGAGAGGCAGAGAGTAGATAGGTAGAGGTAGAGAGAGAGGTAGAGGTAGAGAGTAGAGAGTAGAGAGTAGTAGAGAGAGAGGCAGAGAGAGAGGTAGAGCGAGAGGTAGAGAGAGGTAAGAGGTAAGAGGTAGAGATTAGAGAGCAGAGAGTGAGTAGTAGAAAATAGAGAGTGAAAGTAGAGAGTGAGTAGTAGAGAGTAAAGTGAGTAGTAGAGAGTAGTAGAGAGTGAGTAGTAGAGAGTAGTAGAGAGTGAGTAGTAGAGAGTAGGAGAGAGTGAGTAGGAGAGAGTGAGTAGTAGAGAGTAGAGTGAGTAGTAGAGAGTAGTAGAGAGTGAGTAGTAGAGAGTAGAGTGAGTAGTAGAGAGTAGTAGAGGGTGAGTAGTAGAGAGTAGGAGAGAGTGAGTAGGAGAGAGTGAGTAGGAGAGAGTGAGTAGTAGAGAGTGAGTAGTAGACAGTAGTAGAGAATGAGTAGAGTAGTAGAGAATTAGTAGAGTAGTAGAGCGTGAGTAGTAGATAGTAGTAGAGAGTGAGTAGTAGAGAGTGAGTAGAGAGAGAGTGAGTAGATAGTAGAAGAGAGTGAGTAGTAGAGAGTAGTAGAGAGTGAGTAGAGTAGTAGAGAGTGAGTAGTAGAGTGAGTAGTAGAGAGTAGTACAGAGTGAGTAGTAGAGAGTGAATAGAGAGTAGTATTTATTTATGTAGTTTATAAAGCGCACAGCTACCCCCAAGGGGGTGTCCCGGCGCTAGAACCTGAACCTCCGAGTGAGAAAAGGAGCAGAGAGGGAATCAGCAGGAAAAAAATCAGAGTCCAGAAAAGAGCCAAGTTTTGAGTCTGGCCCGGAAGATGGATTCAGAAGGGCAGAATCTAAGATCGATTGGCAGAGCGTTCCACAATTTTGCCGCGATAACACTGAACCCTCTGCCGCCCATTCTAGTGAGTCTAAAACGGGGAGAGATCAGAAGGCGGAGGTCGTTGGATCTAAGAGATCTGATGGAATTGGATATTGAGACTCGCTTTTTCAAGTAATTGGGTCCGAGGTCATTGATGGCTCGGTAGGCGAGGGTAAGGAACTTGAACTGGATACGGCTGGCCACCGGTAGGCAGTGAAGTTCCTTACGATAGGCGGAGACTGACTGACGGTAGGGGATATTACCAATTAATCTGGCCGCCGCGTTCTGGACAATCTGAAGCCGGTCTATCAGATATTGAGGGGCACCAGCATAAAGGCTGTTGGCATAGTCCAGGTGAGACGTAATGAGGGCATGGGTAACTGTACGACGGGAGTCCAGAGGGAGATAGGGGAGTATCTTTTTGATCATGCGCAACTTCAGGAAGCAGGCAGAGGTCACTTTATTAACCTGAGTTTTGCATGAGAGGGAGTCGTCAAACTGAAATCCCAGGTTACGAGCAGAGTGAACGGGAGAAGGAGCAGGATCAAGTGCCGTGGGCCACCACCAAGAGGAAGGGATGGAATTTTTCTGGTTAAAAAACAGCACCTCTGTCTTGTCTGCATTGAGTCTAAGGTGGTTATCAGTCATCCAGACACTGATGTTGTTGAGGCACTGGCGGAAGTTGGTGAACGCGGAGTCTGAGTGGTCGCTGAAGGAAAACATCAGCTGGGTATCGTCAGCATAAGAGACCACCCTGACTCCGTAGGACTCCACAACGTCGGCCAGTGGGGCAAGATAGATGTTAAAAAATAGAGGGCTGAGGACAGAGCCCTGTGGCACACCGCATGACAAGGGTTTATCCTCAGATTTGAACGGCCGCAGCAACACCCTCTGACTTCTTCCTGAAAGGAAGGACTCGATCCAGCTAAAGGCAGTGCCGCCAATGCCTATCTGTTTGAGTCGGTCAAGAAGGATGGGGTGGGAGACTGTATCAAATGCAGCGGACAGGTCCAGGAGGACCAGCATAGCCTCCTCGCCCCTGTCCACGCATTCCCGGATCGTTTCCGATACTTCCAGCAGAGCCGTCTCTGTAGTAGAGAGTAGTAGAGAGTGAGTCATAGAGAGCAGTAGAGAGTGAGTCGTAGAGAGTGAGTAGAGCGTGAGTAGAGAGTAGTAGAGAGTGAGTAGTAGAGAATGAGTAGAGTAGAGTAGTAGAGAGTGAGTAGTACAGAGTGAGAAGTACAGAGTAGTACAGAGTGAGTAGTAGAGAGTGAATAGAGAGTGAGTAGAGAGTGAGTAAAGAGTAGTAGAGTAGTAGAGAGTGAGTCGTAGAGAGTAGTGAGTCGTAGAGAGTAGTAGAGGGTGAGTCGTAGAGAGTGAGTAGTAGAAAGTGAGTAGTAGAAGGAGTAGTAGAGAGTTAGGAGAGAGTAGGAGAGAGTAGGAGAGAGTTAGGAAAGAGTAAGAGAGAGTGAGTAGTAGAGAGTAGTAGAGAATGAGTACTTCGAAGACACTGACAACCTTAATAGAAGTGGGCCGTACCGTATTTACCTCCCCAGTAAAAAAACACTGCCCGGGCTGAGATATGCATCGTGTATGATTAATACCTCCTATTCCAAGTTTTTGATTTGGAAATGAGTCTTCACACTCTGAATCAGTGTTTAAAGTGCGAAATTCCATTTGTTTTGTATTTTTTTCAAGGCCTTTTCCCCTGTTAAATTACATCAGATTAGATATCTGCCAGGGTAAAACATCTGGAGTGGGATCATCATCGCACAGCTATGCACTACAATCTCTGCGCAAACTCCTGATCGCAGAATTAAACCAGATTTTTTCATCAGGGCATTAATCTTGGCAATTTAAATAATGTCGAAGCCCTTACAATTCAGATCGATGACAGAAATGAGGTTCAGAAAGGTAGAGTTAACGGCAGAGGATCACGCCATGTGGACAAGTGAGGTCAGGGGAGGAATATAGTAAAACCCAGGTCAGACCAGAGCAATCAAGTCACTGGACCATGGCAGATCCCAAGTCGGGACTCACTGCACTTTTGTCATAAAAGAAGACTTTTTCAACACGCCAATCTCTTGTGTGTACTGAGGTTTTATTTAACTGCTCTGATTTAACACCTCCTACTCTGGCTCAGCTGTGTTCTATACGGTACAAGTAAATCCACTGATTTCTTTCTTAAACTATGCCCAAATGAAGGCATGTGCGAGATGTTAATCCTGGCATTTAAATAATGTCTAAGCCCTTCCAATTCAGATCTTCCGTGGCACCGACATGGCGGAGAGGAGGCCTGTGGCATCGGGCGGCAACACGCAGTTACAGACCAAGAGACACAGGGGTCGCAATGTGTGACCGTCCCACGCCCAGACATCGCGCCACTTCTCACAAGAACACCACAGACCAGAGACTCATACATTGAGGCCAACACAAACATGCTCTCTATCTCACACACGCACTCAAACACACCCTGGCAGAAAAACAGATTGGCCAGGCAGCCGCTGTAAACAAGCAACTGTGTCTCAGAGAGACAGACGGAAGGGGAAACAAATAGTGTTTCCCCAGTAAATAAAGGCACTAGTGTAACGCCGTGGGTAAAAGATCCAATCCCGCAGAGCGTAGATAAAAGGAGACAGGGGGGCAACAATAAGGGAGTGACATGCCTGCAGTGCAATCATTGCACTGCCTTTGGCACAATTCGTGACGCAAAACAACGCGCACGAATCAAAAGTTAAGGCGGAGCTGGGACGAGGCTTCTGGAATCGTATAGATTCCAAGAAGTCTCGTATGACGAGCAGCGCATGCGCTGCCTACGTCAGGCCGAGACCTAAAAAACTGATGCGACAGAGCAACACAGAGCGAGGGGCAGGGAACAGAAGCACATGGATGAGAGAAAGGAGCACAGGAGGGATGGATGGTTGGAAAACACAAGCACTCTCATGGAGTGCTTAAACAAAAAAGAAAAAAGTAATTCCCTAAAATTGAGCAGTGGAAAGATACAATAAAAAAGCCATGCTCCAGGGGAGAGGCAAACACAAGATGAATTAGAGAAACCATTGAATAAAAAGCAAGTAAATGAGGGTGACAATAAGGCCAACCAATGGTAAACAATGGGCAGACTTTAACCCCTTCGACGCGCATGACGGAACGGTTCCGTCATGCACGTCGGTTGAGCTGTGCGCATGACGGAACCGTTCCGTCATGGCCCCGCCCGCGCACGGAACCTTCAGCGTGGCGCGGAAATCCGCGCCGCGCTGAAGGGGTTAAGACCCTAGTACATCTTAGCAAGCTGATAAGAGGTTGTACGCAAACAGTTTGCACTGTCGTAAATAGGTTCCTTAATCTGACACAACTTTAAATAGGTTCCTTAATCTCACATTTAATTTTTCGTCAATATGAAAATATTCACTCTGGCAAAAAAGAGTTCAAGAATCTAATAATCTTACTAAGGGACAAAAATGTCAGTAGAGCAAAGTCTCCTCCCATTTGGCCATCAACCATTGAGAAAGACTAGGACCAAGCAATTTTGTGTCCAACAATCGAATGAATAGTGAAAAGTTAAATGGAACCCAAGTCAAAGCACTCCCTTTTACGTCATTAGAGGTCTTGTACATGCATGCCCCAGTTGCCCCCAAATGACCCCGAGAAGGTGATCAAATCCCAGAAGCTTTATGGTTCTCCATCGCACGTCCTATAATGTGCAGCAACAAGCATCTACGCCTTACAAAGGGTGTGTGAGTGGGGGGAAATCCACGGGGTGCGGTGGGGGCATTGTTGCTGGAACACATTTTTAACTGGGGGTGCTGCCCTGGGGCATCAGCCCACTAAAAGTATAGTGCATCTGAAAACAAAATGCTGGTATTACCGAACAATCAAGTGTAGCAAATGCTCAAAAGGATGTGGGCTGGGGAAGCGCGCTGAAGTGAGCCTGCACACCGTGAGGGGAACGGTTGTCCGTGGAGAGTGTTTTCTGTTTTCTCTGCCTCGCCTCACCAGCATTTCCTAAGCCGTGAGGGGAACGGCTCTAGTCCGGCTAAAACTACATCACCCAGAGACCTTTGCGCAGCCAGCGCATTTGTCACAGCTGAGGGGGAGGAGGCCCTTAAAAGATCGAGGCGCCTCCCGCAGCGCGGGACGCGCGCGGGCAGCGCCCGGGCAAAGCCCGGGCAAAGGGCGGGCCCTCTGTGGCCCTCAGAGGCCTGAAGAGACTGGGCTGGGCCCGAGACCCTGGTTCTGTGAACTGATTTCTCTCATTTAAAGTAACAAGTGAGACTTTAATTCTTTTTAATTATTTGTGTATAGTCGCATTGCAATTCCAACACGTATTGTTACTATTTAGGATGTCTAAGGCTAAAAATGATAAAACTGCAACTGGCCATAGTACTATTGACAATTACATGGTAAAAAAAAAGTCACTCTGATTAACAGTGAACACAGGGCATCTCTAGGGAAAGGGCCCCCTGCAACAGCACTGGTTGAGACGCTGCCTCTGACAGCGATGGTCCCTGAGGGAGAGGCCAGTGTCAATGGTGCTGCTGGAGAAAACCCGGTCACGCCGATTGTGGTAAGGGCTGAGGTCCATATAGATCAACAAGATATATCCAGTGAGGATTTGGAAGAAGTTCCGCCAGCTATAAGGCCGGTACGCAATTGTAGGCAAACACAGATAAAAGGGGGTGGGAAACAGAAGAAAAAACCTACTGTTGTAGACTCTGCTGATGTTAATTTCCACTTAATAATCCCTTTGTGTTTACTGGAAACAAGGTGAATAACTTTAATGCTAATATTGCACAACTGGTTGCCCTTATAAAAAATCTTGAGTCTAAATTAGAATCTAAGGTAGAGGAGGCTATCAGACCTTTAACCATTAAGATAGACACTCTAACAGCTGAGGTGTCCAGGCTTGGCGGCCTGGTATCTTCGTACCAGGCTGCAGTTACTGGATTAAGGGATAAACCTGGAGAAGGCAGACAGGCAGGGTTGGTGTGGGGGAATAACTCAGTCAAATCCCATCAATGTGACGCAGTACCTACCACCGCGAGTATGGCACCTACATTAGCAACCACACCAGCCACTCAAGTAACAATGGATCCACAGATTCAATCTGACCCTGTATCAAGACAGGGAACAGATAGTAGGTCGCACAGAAGTAAACGTTATCTTAACCTACCGCCTGACTGTGCGCCATTTGTGGTAGTCCTAACTAATGTCCCACCCTGCGGTACCAATCCTGCCTCACCCTATGACGAGTCTCATGCCTCACTTAAAAACAAAACAGTGTCATGGCTTAACAAAAACTGTGGCTTCCCAATTGCATATTCTGATCAGATTCTGGCAGTCAGGCGGGTGAATTGGGTGGGCCCATCGAAAAAAATGGGAAGCGGAGACTGCATTGTTGTGAACTTCAAACATCCCCAACATGTGGCCACCGCTCTCTTAAGAGCTTCGTCACTGATATAAAATGAGAGCAGTATATGTGTTCGACCTTTGGGGTATTTTTATGCCCATCTTTGTCATAACTCCCCCCAACAAAGGCTGTTTAGCTCAGTGGCTGAAACTCAGACCCAGGTTATGGATACCCACCTTCAGTATAATATTGTTAATCGGAGAGGACTGGGAAACGTTACCAATACACAGAATAGACCTTACTTCTCGGCCAAACCTAATCCTGGGTTTAACATCAACACACTGAACAGGTACGATCTTCTATCTGGCCTGGACATGTGCGACTGACATGAGATCCCTGTGGGTCAGGGCATCTCAATTTCAGACGAATTGGTGTCTATTCCGAACTCACAGGATAAAAACTATGGTAGCAATGTTATCTCGTGGAACATTGCGGGGTTGGCTGCAAAAATGACAGACATAAATTGGGTCAACTACATTAAGCAATTTAAAGTTATCTGCCTACAAGAGAGTTGGCTGGTTGAATGTGATCTTTTTCTAGAAGGGTACAAGGCCTTCTATGTCCCCGCCACACCATCACTAAGAGGCAGACCTAAGGGTGGACTGGTGATTTTCGTTTCTATCCTTGTTACCTGTAAAATTAGCAGAATTGATGCAAATGATCCTGGTATGATGGGCTTGGTTTTAAATGGAGTACACTGCCGAGTATGTCTAGTGAATTTTTATAATGCTGCCAATGTCACTTCAGTACCTAACTCCGTATCTGCCTTGCATGCCTTTCTCACTTCCTCTCTAAAGGATTTCAATCATAACCTCATGATTGTGGGGGATCTCAATGTTCACTTGTGTGGAGACCCTCTGCACAAATGCATAAATGATTTAAGTTGTGAGCGTATGGAGGGGCTCCACCTGGATCACACAATGGCTGGAGAACTATGCAATGCTCTCCTGGATAACCTGGACCTCTCCCTGGCCATGACGCTCGGGGATCCATTTAAATGTTTTGATACTCCCACCTTTAAGGGGCATGGGAGGGGCACTTTTATTGATCACATGCTGTTGTCAGCAACACTGCTGCCTTTACTGGATTCGTTTGATATTGTTCCAAGCGAATTCAGTGACCATAATCCTTTGACAATCCGTCTGAAGGGACCTTGGTTCACTAAGGAAAGACTGATATGTAACTCCGGGAGGCTGGGCACTACAGATGGAAGGCGGCGACTTAAATGGTCAATGGTGACTCCAGATTTATTGTATAAAAACATTGTAGACACATGTACTGAGGATATTGTGAACTGCACTCAGGTGGGGGCAGACCCTCGACGGGTTCTTACTGCTTATCAAAATCTGTCGGAGAAGGTGTCAGAACTGATGTTGGTCCCAGTAAAGACGAGTGTGGGAAAATGTGGGCCAAGATGGTTCAATCATGATTGCTCCAAAGCTGCTCGTAACCTTAGGCTAGCACTGGCAGCTATTCCGAGAGTGCAGGAAAATGTCAAACTGTGTCGCAGGGAATATAAGTCCATTCTAAAATCCCATAAGGAGTCGCTAAGAGTAGAAGCGTGGAATGAGTTACTTGATCCCTCTACCTTAAAATCCAGCACCAGATTTTGGACAATAATTAAAAAACCTTCCCTGGCAGAAGATCCGGGTAATGGTCTGGATTGCTGTATTACCAAGGAGGAGTGGGAACTTCATTTCAAACAATTATACTCTTCTGGGTTACCTGTCACAAGTGAGAAATTGCTTGATGCTAGGGGAGGTGCTATTAGGTTTACTAACGTTGAAGTTATGGTGGCCATTGAAGGACTTACTGCTAGAAAAGCTCCAGGGCCTGATGGGATCCCCCCAGACTTGTATAAGTCTGATCCACACTTTTGGGGGCCCATCCTGGCTGCAGTATTTAATGCAGCTGCCAAAGTGGGCTGTCCTATCTCCTGGGGACTATCAACGATTGTTCCCGTTTTTAAAAAAGGAGATAAGGGCAGTCCTCACTGCTACCGGCCAATTTCACTAATTGACTCCATGGTCAAAATTATGGGGATAATTCTACTACAGAGAATAACATGCTGGGCGATCGAAAATAACATCATGTCGATTTCTCAGTATGGTTTCTGTGGGGGGCGCTCCACCATAACCCAGTGCCTTAACCTATTTCTTGTATTGAGCAAATATACCACTGTACAGAGGGGAACTGTCCATCTTGCCTTCATGGACCTTTCTTCAGCCTTCGACTGTGTCAACAGGGGGGGGCTGTGGAGGTCCATGAGGGAGAAAGGTGTGGATCCAGGGATAGTTGACTTTTTGGTGGATATGCACAGTAATACCAGTGCTAACTTCAGATATTCTGCAAACGGGGACACCACTGGTAACTTCGATATAAAGAAGGGAGTGCGTCAGGGTTGCATTCTTGCCCCCTTCCTTTTTAATTTGTATATTAATGATTTAGATGATTATCTACAGAATGTACAGGCAGTTTGCCCCAGAGTCGGCAGGCGGGGTATTCCAGTTCTTTTATACGCAGATGATGCAGTTTTAATTTCAAGAACGGAGAAGGGACTCCAGGCGCTTTTAAATGCTTTTAACATTTTTATGTCTGACCGTAATCTATTGGTCAACAACTCTAAATCATATATAATGCATATTGGCCATAATCCCAAAAATAATTTTATCTTCAAATTGGATGATGTCCCAATACCAGTCACAGAAACATTCTCATATCTTGGTGTCCTGTTTGATACCAAGCTTAACTGGGGCCCACATTTGGCCAAAAAGAAAGGTGAACTGATAAGGGCTAATGCTTCTGTTTTTAACTTTGCGACAAAACTGGGTAAGAAGCCAATCAACGCAATGATTAAGCTGTACAATGCTAAATCTGTTGCTACAGCTGCATATGGCAGCGAACTTTGGGGATATGTGGCTGGAGAACAGTTGCAGGTTGCCGAAAACAATTTCCTAAAACGTCTACTTTGTGTCCCCACCAGTACACCCAACCTGACAGTACACGAAGAACTGGGAATCCAGTATCTAAGTGATATTTTTTCCTTAAGGCCTTTGATTTGTTGGGTGAAACTGTGGATAAATCAGGACATACCTCTTACCCATTCGATTGTAAGAGATCTTATATCTCAGGACAAACATATGTGTGTCCCTTGGTTAAAATATCTGAAAACCTGCTTTTCCAGGCTTGGCCGCCTGAATCTGTTTGAAAATCCTTGCAGAATTGTAAAGGGGGATATAACAGCAATCAAACAAGCCTTTTATAAGGATAAGTTGGCTCAAAGGGAAAGTGAGGAGCTTTTGAAACCAAGAATTAGGAAATATGTGATGTTAAAAACTTGTGAAAGCATGGAGCCATATTTAATGAGTAATTTCACCTCTCCTGAGAAATTCTTGTTGACTAGGTTTAGATTTGACATCTTCCATCATCTTTAAATACGACCGAAGTCAGACATTTTTAACGAGGTTGCAGCACCCTGTGGCTGCGACGGGAAGTCTCCTCAGGATATGCTGCATTTTATGTTTTTATGTAGGTTTTATGAATATCCCCGCAAACGTTATCTTGTTGCACTCTTAAGGAAACTTAATTTTAACCAAATCAAACCTGCCTTTTTTTATTTGCAGCTTTTGTACAGTGATAGCGTCTTACAGGTTAAAGAATTTTTAAAATTAACTGTCAAATTAAGGAATTGCCTAGACCTATGATGTTGTACTTACTATCTGTACTTTACCATGTATCTGGATCAAGTTATTGGCAATGGGCTACGTGTAATATGATTTTTTTGTATGTGACTATGAACTTTTGTAATAGTATGAATAATGTTTTTTTAATCGTATTGTTTACATGTGTACGTTTATGGTGTGAAATATAACCGAATAAAGTCTCTATTGAATTGATGTGGGCTGGGAGGCTGTCTGTGGAAGGGAAGCAGAGGGAAGAGATAGCAGCCAAATGCCTTTGTTGTGATAATGTGTGTTGATGATGTATACATGGGTAAATGTTGTCATTTTTTGCTCATGCAAGGAGTTATTTACAAGAGTGCATTAATACATCAGAGTGCTTTTTGCCATGAGTACACACCGGGGTACAATAAACGTGCGTCTGTTTTCTTTTCTCACAGGATTTCCAAAGTTGCCCTCCACCACAGTCTTCAATTATTAAAGGGCCCACATGAGCCTCGTTTTTAATATTTGTAAAAATGAGCTATTTGTTTACATTGAGTCCTTTTATTTGCCTCGTCTTTCGTCCTCCACAGGGCCAGACCACGAGGGGGACAAAAGCTTTTTATCAAATGTCCTCTCTTTGAAGTCCCATGCTGTAAACCTAGATATTCAATGCACGCAAATGTGCGGCAGGCTGCTCTCTGGGCTCTCGTAAATTACTGCTAACGTTTCACTCCAATTGATACAACAGTTAATTGTGTGTTAAAACAAAATGGATCAAATTCAACTACACTTCTGAATGCATCCAGGTCTGGGGGTGCTGTAGCACCTGCCGCACCCCTAGATCCAGCATCCAGAAGTGGGGGGGATCAAACAGGCGAGAGACCGCAACGTGGAGCTGATGGGGAATAGTACACAGAAGAAGAGAGAGAAACACAGAGCACGGAGGATAGAGGCAGAGGCAGAAAAGGGAGACTGATGACAAAACATGCTCTCGTAGAGTGCTTAAACAAAAAAGACAAGCATTGGCAAAGCCAATTGGTCTTATATTGGCCACCAGCCTTTTAGCAAATCTTGATTTGTTTTGTCATGGTAGTTTGCAAAACTTTACTGTTCAGGAAGCTGGCGGGCCCCCAGTAAATAAATAAAAAAAAACAATGTCTAAAGGCAAAAGTGTTTTTCTGGTTTCAAAAAAGTAAACGTTACTGTGGTACACCTAGCACTGAAGGAACTACCTACTGTGTGGACCTGCTCATTGTGAAAGGTCAGCATGCCACACCTCATAGTAAAGTCAGTAAATGGCTAACGTGGACTCTTGATGCATGCTGGATGGGTGGAGGAAAAATGTGAATGACACAATCACAGACTAATGGATGATGTCTGTCTAGAAACCACTAAAAGCAATACATAATTTAAGTAAAATCAAAAGGTCATGGATAACAGACCTCAAAAAGCCATTGGCTTGGCTTTTGTTGCTATCGTTGCCTTTGAGAAAGAGGGCGAGAAAGAAGGGTAGGAAGGAAGACATGAAGGAAGTAAGAAAGAAATGAAAAAGGGAGAAATGCAGACACAAATGGAAGGAAGGAAAAAAGGAAGGATGGGAGGTAGGAAAAACTGTAGGGAAGGAAGGCAAAAAAGGAAGAAAGGAGGGATGAAGGTAAGAAGGCAAAAGAATGAAGAGGGTAAGAAAAATGAACTAAGGTAATAAAGAAAGTGGGAAGGCAAAAAAGAAAGAAAAAAGGAAAACGGGCAAGAAAGAAGGAAGGAATTAAAATGAAAAAAGGCAAAAGAAATTAAAGAAGAGAGGAAAGAAAGAAAAAGGAAAGAAGGCAAACAGAAACAACAAAGGAAATAAGGCAAAAAGAAAGAAAAAGGATTGAAGGCAAAAAAGAAATGAAGGAAATAAGAAAGAAGGAATGAAGGAACAAAGAAGGAAAGAAAGAAAAAAGAAAAAGATGGAAAGAAAGCACGAAAAGAAAAAGTAAATGCATAAAAGAAAGAAGGACTGAAAGAAAGTAAGAAGTCAAAAAGAAAGATGAATAAAGGCAAAAAAGAAAGAAGAAAATAAGGAAAGAAAGAATGAAGGAGAGAAGATGGAAGGATGGCTCATTGTTTAAAATATTTAATACTAAACCCTACCCTACCTATGTGTAAATTAAACTGTTACAAGTGTTCTGAAAATTAAACACAATAAAGTTTGTTTTTCTTCCTGGGCAAAGTTTATCCAAGAACCATTGGTTAAACCTAGTCAGGGAACACAATGCTGTGAAATAGCAGCAGTCCATTTCAAAAGGAATTCACAACAGCATTTGAAGACAGGAACTAATAAAGCCAGAATGTGCCCTGTGCTCACTGGTTAACTTCACTTTGAGTGACTGCATCTTACTCTCGAGCAAGGAGCACATCCACACACAAGCTAGTTCCCCTCAGTGCCAGTGTTTTTGTTTTTACTTTATAATTACTTTAGTGTGCTGTTTGTGTTTAGAGTCTGATGTGAAAGCAGGAGCTTCTGAAGCACCTTCCATCTTTATCAGTCATCATCTCCTGCCAATGCTCGTTAAATTCCTCTTGGAGTGTTTTGCTTTTCTAGCTGCTACTATTTCACAGCATACAAGATTATATCCATTTGAGACTGTTTTGTATTGAGTTATCCTGTTTTTACTTTTTTCTTTCTCTCCTTCTGTCTTTGTTTCTTTGTTTTCTAATTTAGTTCCATCTGTCTTTCTTTCTTTCTTTGTAACCAAGACCTTTTGATTTTACTAAAATTAAGTGTACAACTTATTTATAAGGATTTCAGCCAGACTTCATCAATTAGTCTGTGATTTTAATTCCACCCACTCCAGCATTTAATAGGGGTTAAAGGAAGACATCCACACAAAAACTAGTTCTCGTCAGTGGCAGGGGGTATTATGTTTTTTTTTCTTTTGGATTAAATAAACTTTTTTTGCCTGTAGCAAATGACTTTTTTTTTTTTTAGATTGATGAGGGCCTAGCATATTCCAAACAATGACGTTTAAAAAAAAATGTACAAAAACAAAACAATAATCGCCAGAAGGCTGGCGGCTAATGCCAGACCTATTGGATTTGCCAATGCTTGTTAGCATTATGACACATGAATCTGGCACTACGCCGATTATTAGGACCCCAACACATCAACATGTACCAAAGGGGTGGCAAGCGTTGTGGCACCAGCACTACGGCGCCTGCTGCACCATTGAAAGCTACACTCCTATAATTGTTGATATCACCCACACGTCTGTGGTAATACACTTCTGCTTTCTAAACACTTCTATCGCACTCTTTGTAGTAATTCATTTTCTTTTTAAGGCTGGAGTGGTTCGAATTTGTTTTAGTTTCCAGCAGTACTTTTTTTCAATGTGTTATTTCAATGCGCTTCTAACGGAAATAACACGAGCTGCGGTTTCAGATGGAAGGGATGCTTGCAGATCCGACCAGAGGCTGTTGTAGTTCACTGCCCACTGGATTACCAGCATTTTTCACAATGATTAATACAATTGCAATTTTCCTGCCTACCATCGATTTCAATACCATTTCTCTTGGTTTATCCTACCTTCACTCTCTATCCCTTTTGCCCAAATTCTTCCTTAAATGCTACCCAAGTCTCTTTTCTTTGAGCCATCAAAGCACCACCAGAAAGTGTGGTGTCCTGTATAGTCCTATGCTTCACATTCTTCATGTTCTGGAATGTGGGGTGCGTTGTCAGGGACTGGGTTGGAACTGCTTGTGTGGCAGTTAAGCTGGTTCTCTGTCTGGATGGGGTCTCTGCTTACTTGTGTCCTGATTAAAGCTTCCTCCAATTCAACTTTGGTGTCTCCTGTTGTCTTTACCGAAGGGACCTACTTCCAAAGAAAGGCCCTCTTGTAAGGTGCTCTTTCTTCTCGCCTCCATTCCCCCTGGCCAATCCCATGGCACCTCAATCAAATACAACCTGTTCCCAAAGCAAAAGTGAAGCCCCATCATGCTGGGGCAGTACAAGACAGTACAAAATCCACATATCGAAATACACCAAACATCTTGCAATAACCACACACCCTTTGTTAACCTAATTTCATACCCTGTTAATCACTGTAGGCTTCTAAGCCCTGCCCCCACCCCCTAGCCCCACACTCTTCAGAGGAGGAATTGTGACCAGAGCAATGCCAGCCTGTGCCATCTCTCCCTCACCGTCCCCAAGTCGCAGTTCACACCTTTGCAATAGAGCCATCATATGCGGCTTATGGTTGGTTATGAGTAGTTAAAATGGCCATGGTCTGAAGAAGAATGTAGGCTTTGCTTAAACTAGATTACCCAGCAGACTCTGGCTTCTGTTAGTGTAGTAAGACATGAATATATGTTAAGTTTTGCACTTCTTCAGCATTCAAAATGTTATGGAAGGCAGCTGAATGTCCCCCATACCATGAAGTACAGAGTATTGGCTGACCGTACAACTGTACATGTAGGTAACTTGTAATTTACAAGCATTGTAGGTAACTATTGCTTTAAGAAAGGAATGCCTATATCCACAGGCATTCCAAATATATTGTGATTTGTTATGGCGTTCTATTCACTAGTAGTTGCTTGAGAACTAGTGGAGAGAGCACCAAATATGTGAGTTCACTGCTCCTTTAATAAAGACTATGAAAATAATCTCTTCTGGAAGCAGCCTTACTACAACATTTTGGCGACGAGGATGGGCCAGGTGATTGGGTCAAGATAAAAAGCTTGGTAGAGTAAAAAAGGGGCTGATTAAGTTTCGTGGAACATTCAAAGCGAAGGAAGTCCATTGTGGCATGTTGAGCTAGCCAATGGTGAACGTTGGAATTTGAGAAGATTTACTAAATAAGGTCTGCTGGGATCTGTTGGAAGAGAAAATGTAGATGAAGGTTGCAGTGGTTTTATGTTCATGAAAGATGAGGAAGTTGTGAATGGTTCACGTACACTTGCCAACTCGAATAGTACAGGAGTGGGTTGTGGTAACGGTAACCAAGGCAGTGCCAGTGAAATTTCCAACGTTGACAATAGGAACAGAACTGTTGTCAGCAGAATTCTCAGGCTCAGGAGGCCTCCTAATTATCTTCAAGACTTTGTAAGACAAAGGACATTTCTATTTTTTTCGGAAAAATAATATGCAAAATTGTGTTGCTTTTAATATATATCCTTGTAAATGCTTTTTATACTTATTTTCATTCGCACTATCATGTTCAACTTGCATTGATAACGAAGGGGAATGTGTTGTAATTTACTTGCATTGCAGATAACTAATGCTATAAGATAATATTGCCTATACCCACAGGCATTCCAATTATATTGTGATTTGTTATGGTTTTCTATTCACTGGCAGTTGCATGCGGAGTGGTGTAGTCACATTTCTGGGTTCATTGCTCCTTTAATAAAGACAGTGGTGGCTTCTCCGCTAAGGTGGGGACGCGTAGCCCCACTGCCCTGTGAGCATTTGAAAAAAGGAAAAATAAAATGAAATGATATCGCAATGTTATTATCATTTTATTTTTCCGTACTTGCTCAGTACTCTGGGCGGGGCTGGGTTGTGCAGAGCAGGTGGAGGAGTGGTGAGCACTCTCTAAGTACGCATGATGGTTTGGCTGCCGTCTTGGGCAGCCCAAACAGTCATGCGCACTTTGTATGTTCTCCACCGGGCTGTAATGCACGGCCTGGGTGGAGAACATGCACTGGCTCATAGTCTCCATCTGAGCACAATACTGCCGCTACCTGATGGGGCAATGGACGTGTTGTTACTTTTTCAGACACCACGGACTCGGACAGTGAAGATCCTTCCAATTACAATCCTAACTATAACCCTACCTACCAGCCTAGACAGGAAATTTTTGATAGGACCACTACCCCTAACCGTTTTTTAGGGAACCGCAGAGGAAACTTCCGCCCCAGGAACCGGAATCCCAGACAGAGGGATTTCCGTCAGGATCAAAGTCAACCCCAGATGTATATACAAACGAGACAACAACAGTACTGGAAAACTTAAACACCGTTCCAGTATTTAATCTATCGACTAAGACCATCAACTCGGAGACTACTACGTTGCTATCTAGGGGTTTGTCTTTTGTTCCCTCTGCAAACTTTAATAAATTTGAATTTATGAAGGATCTCTATACCTTTTTTCATAAAATAAGACTTAAAAAGTTCTTTCTAACTAGACCCCTCCTCGAGATTACCAACAATCGATCAGGACTAAGATCCCCATCTGAGTTTACCCCCACCCTTGACTCACTGGGACCAGAGTCCAGATTTTCGAGAAGGCAGTACTCTCTAGAATTCAAAAACCCCTGAAATATGTCCCGAAACCCGCTGGTAACCTTCCGAAAGAAGAAAATGATGCCCTTCAACTACTTAGGGACAATGAACGATTCACCATAAAACCCTGTGATAAGGGAGGGAGGATTGTTATTTTCGACACCCCGGCATACATTGAAAAAATGGATAATCTACTATCGGCGAATAGACACTACAGGCGCATCACCATTAACCCCGAACCTGCATTAAAACACTGAATCTTGACTATGGTGCGTACCGCTGTCGATGACGGATTTGTATGCCCTAAGGAAGCTGAATTTCTTACACCCCTCAACACTCGACTACCCATTATCTACGGGGTTCCTAAGACCCACAAAAATGTTTTGGATCCCCCACTAAGACCAATTGTATCCACCATTGGCGCGGCCACTGAGCCACTATCCAAATATGTGGATCAATTCTTAAAACCTCTGGTAAGCAACCTAGAGTCGTATATCAAAGACCCTGGTCCCTTTATCTCTAAGATTGAGAATCTATGCTACTTGAGCAATAGGGAACTCCTAATCACATTGGACGTGGAGTCTTTATACTCTAACATCCCCCAGGAGGGAGCCTTGTCTGCCCTTCAAGAAATTTTACTCTCTGAACCTGATATCACCAATACTCCCTTTATTCTTAAATGTCTCAATGTCATACTAACAGAGAACTACTTTGAGTTCAACAATAAATACTACCAACAAATTCAAGGAGTCAGCATGGGGGCCGCTTGTGCCCCAAGTGTAGCCTGCCTATACATGGGTACGTTTGAAAAAATTAACATCTACAATTAAATGGCCCCCTTTTATGAGAACGTCTGTGCCTGGTCCCGCTTCATTGATGATATCATTTTCATCTGGAAGGGGGATCAGGCATCCCTTGACGATTTTATTCAATGGATCAATCTGGCTGATGAGAACCTTAAATTTACTGTTCACTCCAGCAATATTAGGCTTGAATTCCTTGACGTATGGGTTGAGCACAAAGATAACCAACTGTTTGTCTCTCTATACACCAAACTGACCGCGAGGAATACGTTGCTCCAATTTGAAAGCTATCACCCTCGCTGCCAAAGGGAAGGCATACCCTTCAGCCAATTCCTCCGTCTCCGGAGAAATTGCTCTGAGATGAAGGACTTTCTTCTACAGGCGGATCTCTTAAAGATCAAACTTCTGAACAGGGGCTACCCTTTCAAATTGGTCAAGAATTCATTTAAGAGGGCAAGATATTATAACCGTGAGTCTATGTTTCAACAAAATGAAGAAAAACATCTGGATCGCTTGGTTTGTGTGACTAAACACTCAAATGTTAATCATAAAATACGGCAAACCATAAACTCACTCTGGTACCTATTGAACATGGATGACGACAATAAACTGTCTAAACCCCTTTTTGCCTTCAGAAGGAACAAAAATCTCAAGAACTATTTGGTTCGAGGAAAAATTTCAGACTCCCCCTCCCCTCGGCAAATCTCCATCACCGGCTTCCCTCCCATAACAGGTAACCACCGCTGTGGTTCCTGTCAAGCATGCCCCAACGCCTTTGTAGGGCAAACCATTAACATCAACAAACGAACCATTAACTTGAAAGAAATGACCAACTGCCGTACATCCAATATTATTTATGTGATCCTCTGCCCTTGTGATCTGTTTTACATTGGTGAATCTGGCAGGGAATGTAGATTCAGAGTGGGAGAGCATAAGTCTAATATTCGCATCAAGAAACTTTGCGCCCCTCTGGTCTCTCATTGGATTGAATACGGACACACAGAGCATGATCTTAAATGGTCTATTGTGGAAAAAATAGGCACCCCCACTGGCAAGGATCCTACCATCATTAGAAAAAAGAGGGAGGTTTTTTGGATTTATTTTCTAAATGCAGTAGCCCAAGGTCTCAATTAAATCTGCCCCTGGGAAAATGCTATCACCTGATTTTGCTATGACCCTATATTTGCTTTAGTGATACTGGTCCTTCCTGGGTAAACCCACCCTGCTTCTCTTTAAATCGTTTTTTGATAATTGTTTCATTTTCTTCTTTATTTATGTCATTTTCTCCATAAATATCTACCTGCTCTCAATTTCCTATGGCTGGCTCTCTCCCTGCTCCCCGTTAAAATATGGCCGCCATCTCTGACCCACTAGACGCTTTATGTAGAAGTCCTTTTTCCATCTCCGGCTTGTGCTCGCCCTCGCGAGACCCCCTATCGTCCCGTCTAAATGACGCTTAACAGCGTTTAAATGTTGGCGCCCGGAGAAATCTACACGGAAGCTCTTGCTCCTGTTCCGGCGATCCGACATTTTTATCCTCTGCCTCGATGCAAGAAGACCAACAGTAAGATCCCCTGTGTGTAATATCCGGGCCTTACGCGTTGAAATCCCGTGTTGGCCCCGTTCCCCACGTTACTTATTTTAGCCTCTGTATATGACCACCTGTTAAAGGGAGTCGGACCCATTAACCCCAGTACTCGTAATTGGTCCCTGCGGGGATTTTTACGCAATTATGTTTTTCCGTGCACGTTAGTTTTCTGTATATATATATATACTCCCCTCACGCCATCAGCAACAGAGCAGACTGTCAGCATTATAACTACGTACATATCCCATTAAGTCATTTGCATCTCACCACAGTATTCTGTTCGCCTGTTGTAGGAATCAGCCAAATCTCTCCGTTTGGCGGACGTGATATGCGTGTTGAAACCCTCCAGTGGAATCAATTTCTGGCACTACTTGCCCTTCACTCTTGACCCACGATTTGGTGTCCTTATACGTTGAATGAATTCTGAGCTCGCTGCTTCACTATTTTCTTGGGTAAGCTCCGCATTACTGAATATCTACCGCGATACTTATCGTAGTCTTTCCTATGATGCCAATCCTGATTTTCCCCGCTGTGTGTGTTTATCTCTGCTATAAAACTACTCCTATGAGCCCCTTGAGGCCCTGAAATCCCCCCCCCACACCCAGAGGGTAACTACTAGCCTACTCACCAGAATAAGGTATTGACTTCTCCCCACTTGGAATAGCTGGAACTTCTGTTTTTATTCAATGCATTCCTTTGATATTTCTTGCACTCTTTTTTCATTGTTGCTCCCTGTATCACGGGTGATATACTGGACCCTGTATTTCTTTCTATCTTGGCTCCCTATCTATGTGAAGTCCGCTCCTGGTGCACTTAGTTTTTATTTAATATGGGCTACTATCTTTCTCCTGTATCTGAACCGTACCTTGACTGACACTGATTCCAGATAACTATAACTAAGCTCTCTGGATTCTTAGTTTATTAATTTAATTAGTGTTTGCATTGATAGACAGTGATCTACGATTTATTAAAATACAGATTAAATCTATGTGCTATATAAGTTTCTCTCCTTTTACATTTTGACTGCATCCTAGGTGTCATTTGTGTGTCCCACACGATTGTAACCACTATTGCCCTGATTAAGGTGTAGCCCCCTGTGGGCGCAACACCGAAACGTGCGTTGGCTTTCACTGTCTCGTGTCTACCTGGAGATCCCGTCCGTCTATACGATTGGAAGAACACGAGTTTTGGAACTGTCATTCTCCGGAATTGTTATTCCTTGAATATTGATTGTTTTAACCTATTTATGAAATAATTTGTCTTGATTATGTGCTTGTTGAATAAATGAGTATGCTGTGGGAATGAATGTGTGTATGACTGTTTAGTGTGGGACCTATATATTTTTGTATTGTGCAACCATTTATATATACTCTTTTCCATTGATAATTATCCTGATCCTTTATACTTAAATAAATTGATCCTGAAAATCCTTTCTTCTTATGAATTTCTGTTTCTTTGCTCCTTTGTTTCAGTCGCAGTATGTGGTTGGTTATTTAATCCAGACCCAGTTTTGGGTTTACCTATATCCTTTTGCTGTAGGCAGTTGGTAATCTTCGCTGATATTTTGGTTCCATCTGAGCACTGAACCACAACACTCAAACCAATCACAATGCTGCTGTCATGGTGACAGCAGCGGTGTGATTGGCTATGGGGAGCCTGTGTGCTTCCTGCTTCAGACAGGCAATCAGAGAAGGCGAGGAGAGGCGGCGTCGTGGTGACCGTACTCAGGTAAGTGATTTTTACTTTTTTTTTTCACTCCACCCCTCCCAGCCCCTCTACATCTTCAATGAGCGATACCCAGAATAATGTGCTGAATGCCTAAATACTTATAAGCTCCCAAAGACAAAATACCTAGTGTTGATTCTATCTTATTCCTTTTCTTCAACCAATCTGCACTTCCTGTTCCTTTCTCTCTGTTCTTTTTCACTCCTACTTTCCACTGTTTCTTCTCAATCCTCTTTCCTTCCTACCTCTTTAAATAGGTAAAAAAAATCACTCGACCGCAAACAAAAAAAATTGTTATTTACAGCTCCAATAGATCTAACATTTACAAATGCAAGATCGATTTCATTGCAAATGCCTGTTATTTATTAGGCCGCATTTTAGGGTGTTTGGCAGCTTAGAACAATGTTCTATCTAGCTTGATCTTTTGTCCAACTTCTTAATTGACAAGACAGACTGCATCTTTGTTTCCTCAGATGGCCAGCTGAGTCTGATGGCCAGGCGTGTGGGCGTCCACCTGTGCTGCCTTTAGCGTTTAACACCTAACTCTGAGATCTCATCAGACCACAACTAAAAAGCTTCACTTTCATCTTTTCACTTAACTCATCTCTGATTCACAGCTTGAAACAGGGCCTTAGACTCTACAACAAAAGCTACATGTATGATGTTGGCGTTTTGCTGTGGGGCTCCAATGGCCACTTCATAAATGGCACGGAGCTGTCTGGGATATTGGGGTGGACCCCACTATTTGAAGACAACTGTTTTAGGGTCACCTGCCAAAGGTATGCTAGTTCTGCTTTAAAGCCCTTCCCTTCTTCCACTGATTTTTCTGGATGTCCCCAAAAACCACAAAAAGAAGGATGGTGGAAAAATGTCTACTTTGTGTCGGAGAATCACTTGAATATGATTTTCCTCCCTCTAACTTCAGTCTGCGAGGCCATAACTTTGTTCTAAAACTAGGACAGCCAGTTCCTAACCTGGTTTGCAGTTATTTGGACCTTTCTCTTGGGAGTGCTGCCTGCTTAAGTAGCCTAGTTTAGCAAACTGTTGTATCCAAAGCTGTAAATGCCCTGGAAACAGACAAGAGTGCTCAGATTTCGATAGAACTAATGCTTATGAGCTCATGCAGTTTGGGGAATCATCTGTTACCACCTTTCTGCATTGACCCCTGACCTCGAAGCCATCACCAGCTTCTGTTCTGACTCTGTCACAGCCAACCTACCCGAGCTCACCTAGACCTCTCTTTAATTTTATACTGCCTAGCCAGTGGCGGCTGGTGACATTTAAAAGTGGTGAGCGTAAATGTTGGGTATGACTTATGTAGGGAGCAAAGCGGGCAAGCTTCATAGACAAACATGGGGTCCAGGTTGGGTCCTCCTCCCGAGAAAGAAGACTGACAAATGGTGCATTTGAAAGCAAATGAAATTAGTGAGAAAGTAAGGTTTATAAAGCAGTGGTAACATATAGTCTTGAAACATTAAGCACATTAAAAATTTCCCCAAATCTTACTACATTAATTTGTTCTTTAATATGCAGATTGTACTGGGCGATAACTTCAGGTCCTTTAAAGTGTGCGGTTGCCCAGTGTCTTGTACTGCATGCAGTATCGACTTTGGAAGAAAATGCTCTAACCAGGCTTCGTGAAGCACCCTCAGCTACTGGCTGCAAGCAGTCAGATAGAAATAAGCGCAGACATTTCACATTATCTGTATGAGACCCTCACATGGCAGACCGGTTGCACCTCATTCGTTTTCAGGTTTCTAGCGCAGGATTAATCCAGGATGGGAAGTCTGTTTTTAGTTTCCATCATTCTAAACGTGGCGCGTAACCTTGCGTTCCTTAATAACATCACCTGTAATCCCCGTTTTTATTCACCACGAGGATGTGTGCACGCCTCCAGTCTTGGAATTAGTTTATTCTTGAGTACGTCTGGGTTATTTATTCCTTAACCCCAATTTCATTTCATTTTTTCATCGTTGGCATGCACTGTCTAATACAGTACTCTGATGTCCTGCAAAATTCTTGGCTGGTTTAGTCAATTTCTGAGCCAACGTTCCAGATACTTTACACCCTCATTTCACTGGGATTTCTCACATCTCTGACTGCAGAGCAGAGTTTCATGATTTCATGTTTCTTTTCTTTGCATTCACACGTTCACTGTGTACACACTGGCGTGTTCCGCTAGTTCATTCTCGAGGTCTGCACTTTTTGCGTTACACATCGCGTTTTAATATTTTCTTCGGCAGTTTTTTCTTTATCTACGTCACTAAACACTGGTTTTCGTTGTTGCGCACCTACTAACTAATGTGATGAAATCTTTTTGCCAATGACCATGGGACGTTTTCCCATAACTCATAATATGTGCAGACTGGTCTTTTAGTGGGATGAAAAAAGTGGGGGCTTTCTAAAAGTGAACATGAACAATGCATTCCTGTGGTTCCCAGTGTGCCACCCGACTGGTATTTTGGTTTCTCTCTGAGATGTTATTGTATCCAGATACATAACACAGCAACTGACATACACCTAAAACATGTAAGTACAATTGGCTCTGTCAATGGTTATTAGCTGTTGAAGATGAATGAGTAATAACAATGTTTTGTTATAAATAGTTAAAATTGGAAATGTTTAAATTCTGAAATTGTGAGACTTGGAATGACATTTTATTGATGCCTGTGGAAGGAGTAGTGGCCTTCACTTATGTGTGATTTATGTTCGAAGTGCGTGACCTTTTTGTCTGCACATCTCATCCATCTGCACATCTTCAACCACCTCTCTTTCCTCTTCAGCACCCTATCACTCTCACCCCAAATGCACTTCATCGCATCTCCCTCATTTCACCCCCATACATACACTGCACTCACTCACATTTAAGCACTTTATCTCCGTTTGGTTTTGCCTTGTAAATATTTTGATATCTGTAAACCCCCTTCACACAAATTTACACAGAATTTCAATTGCATGGAATACTAGACCATTGCTCTGTGTGCTCTGCAGAGAGGCCAGCCCAATAAAAGGCACTTTGCTTTGGCTTTAGCCTCAGTCTGCACCAAAGCACCTATTCAAAGCCTCTCATACACATCTGGCACAACTTTTAAGTATGCTGTGTGCAAGAAGAAGATGAGCAAAAGAAATACAGAAATAGCGAACTCTCATGGGGAATGTAAAATTAAGTAAAGCTTGTGAAATAAGAGCACAATATACATAACACAAGATTAGTATTCTAACACTTACCATTACCGAGGACATGCTTGCAACCACTCCTACGTATGACGAATGGGAAAGGGTGGGATCTATGCCTGTGATTGACAAGAGTCTGGAATCATGCAGTGGGGAAGTCTCCGACGCCTGAAACCGTGACGCTGATAGTTTCACTCGCTTACAGTGGATACCACCACAGACTACAATGGCGTTTAAGGGCTTTAGAAAGGTAAGCCCTGCGTCATGGGTCACAGTGCAGAAAGTTGATTTACTGCCAGGCTTCTGTCTCCTGCTTCAGAGTGAGGCGGGGTAGGCAGCCTGGGACAGACAGCCCAGACTTAAATACATTGATTTGTTTAGAGATACGATCTTATCTCTAAATAAATGGATCTAATATTTTTTTTATATAAATGTACAGTAATTTCAGAGGGGCACAGCCCCAGAGCCCTAACGGAGAAACCGCTCCTGACCATCCCCTCTTACTTTGCACCTTTTTTCCTCATTGCCCCTTGTCATTCATGCATTTTCACATCTCATGATTTCGTTTTTCTACACATTTTCTCTTGGTTGGCAGTCCCATTGTACTCTTTCAATCACAATTTCTCTTACCACCCTCCCGGTTCCCCGTGCCTCCTGTTCTAGGAAGTCATGAATCAGAGCCCTGCTGCATCCACTTCACAGAAGAAAAGGGATTGTTATGCTGTTGAAAGGATGAGGTGAGAGCAATGCTTTTATCTTGTGGAGAGGCATACACGTATACCAAGCTGTTTGGGCTTCACTGTTAACATGAAGGGGAGGTGAGGGACAATGTAGAAAAGGGGGAACCCTTTGAGTTAGAAGAAGGAAGGGGGAAGCACTCAAGATACATGGTGGTTACCCGAGCTTTCATCTTCAATTTTAATTTGCCACTGACTATGTTTTTGGGGTTTCATTCAAGGTGGACAGTGAACATCTACTAGGACTGACCTGCTTGTGGGCACAGTTTCAAGGTTTAAATGTCGGCTGCTTGAAGTCACCTTACAGTAAAGTTGGGTATCCATTGCCTCCTGAGAGGTGATGAGGACACCATTTTTATCTTTAAACAAGGGTGACTTGCAAGAGTCCAATAGGACTTATTTTCTGCTTTTGAGAAGAATGAGATGAACGTTTGAATACTTTATAAGAAAAGCCCAAACAAGTAGACCGTGCGTTGCACAATACGTGGAGGTTTGCACTGGTGTGTGTGATGTGAATGCATAGGAACCTATGGACTATGATGCGCACATGGGAAACATAGAATACATGACACTACAGAGCAGTCTTGGTTCATACTCTAATGCAACATCCTCAAGTCAACTCCATGTCCCTCCATCACGTGTTATGAATATCGGGACTGATTCCTGAGTGGTTGCCCACGGAACAGGCCCTGCAGGGGAAGTGGACATGGGCTGACCCACTTCCTTGAATATCACATTCATCCTTTGCCAACAATAGACACCATAAAATAAAAGGCAAAATACAATAACAAAAATGGTAAAGAAGAGAGAAAAGCAAAAAAAAAAAAAAAACAAGATGTTACCATCATAAACAAAGGTGCAATAATTTTTCTTTCTTTAGGACGATATGAAGTTCTTCAATCGAGCGAACCGCACAGGATGGGGCGGAGATAGTACCTTTCAGTCCCTTGACGATTAATGTCATTTCTCCTCTCGTCAGAATTATCAGTCCCTAGTAACGTGCTGAGACCTGAGGGACCAGCTGATCATCTTTCCGGGAAGCACCTGCCTTCATCCTCAGAGAGCTCAGGCACCATCCCGGGCACCATGGATGGAGCAGGGCTGCCACACGGCAACTACTCGACTTCAGTAGACTCCTCTACCTCCAATCTTACACCAGTGTGGGTTAAGGACCCATTCTTAGGAGTTTGGTATCACTTGAAAAATGAAACATTTCCAGTGATGGTCTCTTCCACCAGTTGGGCTGTGATCATGGATCCTTTCACAGCTTGCACCCTCCATGGATGGAGCTCAAAAGGAAGCACAAAGTTTCCTCTGGAATGTGGATTCTTTACCATCACCAGGTCACCAACATCAATGGAACTTGGTCTAGCTCTGCGAGTTCGTGACATGTGTTCATTCCTTGATCGACACCACTGTAACTGGTCAGAAACCTTTTCCTGCAGTCCTGACACCCTTTCAATTTGAGGAAAAACATCACCCACGGTGCAATTTATGCACAGAGAGCTTGGACTGACTTTAGTTGTGGAATGGGGAGTCAGCCTACGTTCCCGTAGAAAAGCATAGAGGGCACAGTCTACATTCTGTCCATTGGCCAATGCAATTCTGAGCACCTTATTAGGAGTACGCATAAAGTGCTCCTCCTCTCCATTGGCCTGGGGCCCCGTGGTGTGATTGTCCGGTGGCAAACACCTCAGGATTGTAGGTATTCCATTACCTTTTCACTGGAGAAAGGAGGGCCGTTGTCAGCAGGCAGTTCTTTGAGGATCCCATGAGTGGCCATGATCTTTTCAAGACTAGGTATGGTCTGCTTGTCAGTGGGGATTTCCATATCTCCACCTCGGGATATTTCCAAACATCATTAGTGACCACCAGCATGTCTTGGTCATCTGGGAGGCTACCAAAATATGCACTGGCTCTCTGCCAGGGAAATGGCGGGATGTCTTCAGTGATGATGGGTGCCAGCGGATCTGCAGGTCCAGTCACTTGACTTAGAGAGCACTGACGAATTGTCTGCTCTACTAGGGTATCCAGGTTGGGAAATCACACCTTGCACCTCAATTGAGATTTCTTCTTGACAACTCCTTGGTGGAACAAATGTGCAAGATCAACCACCCGCTGTTGCAACACCCTATGAACGACCAGGCGCGACCTCCTCAGGAAACAACCTTCAGGGGAGACAGCCAGTTTATCATGAACATTGTACACAGCTGATGTGCCAACCTGGAGGCACTCTTCCACGGAGGTGGCTTTGATTATCTCTTCAAGCGAGATAGGGAGTGGCCAGGGGCCAGGAGCGCTCAACAACCAGTCGAACATATTCCTTGACTTCCTCTGCGTCCAGCTCTTCACTCATCAAAGCAGGCCGGGCATGCCTGGATAGATAGTCTGCAGGATTCTGGGTCCCAGACGGAAGACCACGGAAAAATGATTCTCCTGTTACTGGAGAATCCATTTTTTGAGGCGGGTGGAGGCTTGGAGGAGGACCCATGAACAATGGGATCAGAGGTTTGTGGTCTGTGTGGACCATGAATGGTTGACCATAGGGATACAAATTAAAATGTCGGCACCCCCAATGCACCGCAATGGCTTCCTTTTCAATATGGGAGTAATGTTGCTCCATTAGCGCACTGCTGGCGTAAGCCACGGGAGCCCACTCTCCATTACACTGCTTCTACGACAACACCGTCCCTAGGCCAGTAGGGCTGGCATCAACAGCCAGTTTTGATTCCTTTGCCTGATCCAGGTATGCCAAGGTTGTATCTGGTGTTGATCTTGGTCAGCTCCCTTAGAGGTAAGGTCCGTAATATTCTGGATAAAACGGCCGCAATAGGTCACCATCCCAAGATAACCTCTCACGTCAGATACATTGGTGGAGGCAGGAGCAGTCTGAATGTCTTGAACCTTCACAGGATCAGGTGAAACGCCTTCTTGAGAAAACTAGCATCTGAAAAATGCCATGTCATTTTGCAGAAAAGCTCACTTTTCCTTGTGAAGTGTCAGTCCATTTTCTTGACGGCATTGAAACACAGCCCTCAGCCAATCGAAATGGTCTGGAAGCATGAGGGCATGAAGCAGAATATCATCACTGGCATTGATGACACCCTCTAGCCCAGCAAGAACACTCCGCATGGTGTCCTGGAACAGTTTGGTGGCAATAGAGATGCCAAAATAGAGGCCTTATACCTCCTCAAACCCATATAGGTGGATCAGGTGGTGATGGCTTGGGATTCAGTGTCCAACAGCAGTTGATGATATTCCACTTCCATTTTTGAAAAACATTGGGAGCCCCACACGTCTGACACAATATCATCAACTGTGGGTGTTGGGTGCTGCTCGCGCTTCATCGCCATGTTGGGTAGGTGCAGGTCCACGCATATTTGAACTTCCCCAGGTTGCTTAGGCTTGCAAGCCACAACAATTGTAGACACCCATGGAGTTGGCCCCCTCACCCTTTCAATGATATCTGACTGTTCCAGTTTTAGTAATTCCTCTTCCACCTTTGTTCTTAGGTCTTAGGTGGAACGCTACGTGTCTGTGTTTCAGGGCCACAGGTTGGATTGAGTCATCGATGTGCAAAAATATTAGAAAATGTTTAAGGCAGCATATGCCCTCAAACAAGGTTGGAAACTGAGGCAGAAAATTATCCACACTTTCTAGGTGTATGCAGAGGGCAAATGCGACCAGCTGAAGGCGCTCCGCTGTTCGGCAGCATAAAAGAATCCAGCAGCGTCCTTACCCTGGCCAATGGAAGTGGAGAGGTGGATCCATAGGCGAATACTTTGGTAGTGGTGGGCCTCAGAGTGGGCTGTGCTGGTAGGGTAAGTAGCATGGACTGGGCAATGATTTTTATGGATGCTACAGTGTCAATCAGCGCCTGCACCTGGGGGGGGTATCCTTCCGGTTGCAAAGCATGGATAACCTAGACTGCACCTTTGACATCATCATCATCTATGTCACCTTCATCCACAGGCATGCCTAACGCAACTAGGGCAATGACCGACTTGGGCTTCTGACCCCTCAAGGGTGTTGATGAACGACAAACTTTCGCAAAGTGTCTTAGTTTGTTGCATGTTGAGCATCAGTTGCCTTGCGCAGGGCATGTTCCTTAGTGAGGGTAAGAGCCTACGCATCTGTAGCACGTTCTTGGTTCTTATGTAGTTTTATTACGTGTCTTCCTTTTGTCCGGGGTTTTCACCCAAATGGCGTTGAATGGTTCAGTCTTGACCTGTAGCTGTAGTGCAGCCTCCATGTACGCTGCTCACACTTTGGACAGTTCTTATGACCTACCCATGGTCAACATGTCCGTCATGGATATTCCTGGGAACTGAAGAATGTTCTCTCAGAGTTTGGACGAGGAACAACCTTGAATGACCTGGGCTCTAATCTTGTTGTTTTCGTCCAGAAGGGTACAGGTGCTTGCTAGCTTACTCAGGCTGGTGTATAAAGCATCCACTGATTCCTCAGGCAGCTGCCTGGCCTGACGCAGTAGAAAATGTTCGTTGTCAGGATTTGCCAGTGGCTCGAAATAGGCTGTTAGGACCCGCGTTAGCAAGCTATACATGCGAGGGGAACCGCCTTCTACAATTTACTGTCCTACTTTGTATATGGCTGGCCCACCCAGTTGTAGGAGCATTGGGCGGCATTTGTCATTGTCGACATCTATGGCCGCAAAGTAGGTTTCGAGACGCTCCACCAAAACCTTCCATTTTGCTGCCTGCGCTTATGGGGGCCATTAATCATAAATGGTTTCCACCGGGTGTCTTGCTCCGCCTTTCAGATAATACAGAATCTCCAACTCGGTGGCTCAAACACGGCAAAGCAGGAGACCTAAACACAACAACACCTAGAAAAGGGTTTTATTTTACAAAATGCAAAGACTCTCTATTTAGAATAAGGCTTGGGGTTTATTTATGCAATGCTCTCTAAAAGAAAGGCTTTCCGGGATGCCAAAATAAATCACATTAATTTACACATAGAGATATATATTTATATGCAAGCAATAATACACTTGATAGATGCAACAGTTAAATGCATGACTAATACTGATGAATAAACAAGCAGCAAATAATATAAGATAAAACTCAAGCAAATATAATTGACGTCCTGCAAGAGATATGAAAGATATATACATACTAATTCAACACTAATCCTTTATGGGTCTCGGAGTAGCGTGCGCCATTTCCCGAAAAATTGCTTTGACGCCTCATCATGGGTAGTAAGCGCTATATAAATGCAATTACAATACAATACACTGAATTCTTCAAGCAATTACTTTCGATGTGCACTCTGACTTATTAACAAATCACAAAGAAAACACCGCAAATGACCACAGCCACTGAAACCATGCATCACAATGGCACTAGTCAGAAACAAGTCACCTCACCCGATCGTTCACTCGACATCCTTGCCAATTCACGCTGGGGGGGCCCGTTCACAGCTGGCTTGGACTCAGACTGGTACTCCGGTTCCATTTGTATTACAGCAGTACGTCTACTCTGTAAGTGAGCTCCCAACTCAGCTGTCAACAAACCTCAGCTTTATAGTCTCAAAACACACACTAGAATGTTCGAGAGTCTTCCTCCCTGCAGAAGGAAACTTACTTGGGCTGGCCAGCTTCCAAGCAAGCACTCCATGGCAGGAAGGAGTTCCCACGTTCCCTCTACATTCTTGCATGTTCAAACCTTTATCTTAACGAAGCTCGCGAAAGCCTTCCAGGGTACATTAAACAATATCTCACGAAAACAATCCTTGAACGTGATTAACTCAAACAACTTGCAAGCGTGTCTGTGTGCACAGATAAAGCCCAAGCCAGGCAGAGTCAGAATTCAGTATGACATGAGGTCATGTCAAAGCCAAGAAAGGAATAATTCTTCCCAGTGTACAACACAGTGCACATTTGTGCACCACTGCTTATAGCATCACATACTTCATCTCTCAATGTACAACGCAGAGCACATTTGTGCACCACAGCTCATAACACTGCACTAAGAGACCAAACAGTACATTCCACATCTCTCTCTCATGCTTTCAAATGCACGTCCCACGCATTCTGTTCTTGGCAAGGCTGTCCTACTCCATGACAGCTCTCACTGACAGACTGCAAGATTACAAGAAATAAACTTTTAAGAGGAACAAGACATATGCAGGACGTCGTACATTCAGGCTAGGATAAAATAACACCCCAAAGTCAATTAAAATAATGGTAGTCAAAGGTCATCACAGAGTGTCAGACCACAAGAGTGCTTCTAGCACTACACAGGAGTATGGCTGACATGGTGGATGCACCAGTAGAAAGGTAGACTGGGCTTTAAAAGAAAGTGGCACAGGTCATGTCCCCTTGTCAGATGTGTGATGGTTGGAGATATTGCCTTCGGTGTTCATGGGGTGCACCCCCGAATGTCAGCTAAGAAGCACACTTGGTGCCCAGTGAAAGAAGAAGACGTCCTCACAATGGACTCTGCAACAGGGGCACTGCCATTGTTCATGAATATTCAGCAACATGTCCCTATGTACTTAGTTTTCTTGTTTTCTTTATGGGCGTGTCTTGGTTGCAGACTGGGGAACACTGAAGCACTGGACACCAGAGCGGACGTTTCGAGGAAGAACCTGAGCCTGTATCTTTAAGCAGGCAGTCACTCCTGCTGCCAGCGACAACACTCACCGGGAGCCACAGGCCAGCCTGTTTGAAGGGCGGGGCACATCCAGCAGAAGGCACGTGCACTGTACGGCCTACAGATCCAGGATGGCACAGCTGACTGCCCTGTAGGAGCCATAGCGCTGTGCACTGGGAACAGTGCACGCGACCAACAGCCCGCCAACCATACGGAAGACCACGGCAGAGGGATCTCCAGCCCTTTGGCAAGGTACAGAAAAAACCTGCAGTAGACGCTGAGACTGGTCCGGACACGAGCCACAGCGAAACTCTGCACAGCATCCGATACAGCAGGCAGCTGAGGTAGTTAGGAACCGCCCTCGCTGCCAGTTTGTGTGTGTGTTGAGAATGCATAGGAACCTCCGGCCAATGTTTCGCACATAGGGAACATAGAATATGTGACACCACGCAGCAGTCTTGGTTCATACTCTAAGGCGACACCCTCAAGTCTATTTATTTTAATGTCCATGTCCCTACATCACGTGTTGTGACTATCGGGACTAATACCGGAGGGGTTGCACACAGACCACCCCTGCAGGGGAAGTGGACATGGGCTGACCTACTTCCTCGAACATAACAGACACCTCTGACCCCTGCACAGAGATGGAGGAAAAGTCTGAGAATGGATATGCCTTTCCCTAGTATTCGGAGAATATTGTCAACGACTGAGGAAGATGCTTTTAACTGGGGACACCCAGACCTGTGCCTCAGGGACGATGCTCTACAGGCAGTAAAAGAGACTGTCTCAGCTGCGAGCCTCTGTTTCTAAATGTACCTCGTCCGATCCCATTGTAATCGACCACCGTCCTCCAAATGTCCTGTCTTATGGATGAGGCAGTGATGTATTTCCACTTCAAAGTGATTCAACTTTTCAATCAATCAGTAAATGTAGCTCTGGGAGCCTGTCATGCGCTGTTTGACCACCAGGTGGCGAACAGTTAGGCCTGTGAACTAAACCCCTCCTGTGAAGCCCGGGTGCCATGCCCCTGTCAGGCAGGTGTTGTGTGATTCACAGTACTGGTCTGCAGTGGTACACTGCGGGGTGCATCATTAGTCTGCTGCCTTTCTAAAGTCAATAATTAAGGTATGAGCTTGATCCTCTGGGCTCGCAATTAAGAACACTGTTTCACCATTTGGTGGGTTTTAACGTCTAGTTACAACTTATGTTTGCTAATCTTCTCTCTAGATATTTTGATAATTTTAGTTCATAAACTTTGAATTGAAAAAAGTAGAACATATGAACCCTAAATGGTTGTTTCCCCTGTCTGTATGTGATATTTTAATCCAAGTCCGACAGCGAGTTTCATTTTCTGTTGCTGTTGACTATGGGCTCAGAAATCATCGGATGCAAAAATCTATGGGTAAATGATCCAAGCCTGCCTGATAGTGTTACTCATGACAATGGGATATATATATATATATATATATATATATATATATATATACACATACATGCTGTGTGCAAACTAAACTGATGGCTTCTCCACACAGCACTGCTCACACTGTTCAGAGGAGGGAGTGTGCAACAGCCACTGACTGTAAACTCCCTCTCAAGTTTAATGCCTCTGACTAAAGACAATGACAGCAGAAAGTCATAAACCTTCAGCCTTAGTATACTTTCCTTGTGGTGATAAAACAGGATTCTAGAGTGTTGAGGTGGAATGTAGATATTAATTTTCACCTGTAATACAAGGAATCAGGGCCGGGTCTGACCTTAGGTGAAGTTAGTGGAAAGATGGTTGAAGTATTTTGTGTTTGTCTGTGTGTTTCTGTAGTTGTAGTGCTACTGTAATAAGAGGGCCTTTTCTAGGAAGGGATGGTTGGTGATTGGCAGGTAATTTTCGAGATACTAGGAATATAGGTTAGATTTCTGTAGCCAAGCAACAATTTGACCAACTTCAGGAAAAAGAAGAAAGTACCTAGCGAAGGCAGGTGTTGATAAGGTTTAAATATGGGGAGGTTGCACATTAGGAGGAAGATGGGGGTGTGTAGTTGGCAAAGAAGGGTGCTTTCAAGTGGAAATATTGGTCAGGTCAACAGTGTTGAGGAATAGGAAGGAGTCCAAGGGTAAAGACCTGAGGTGGGATGTGAGGAGATGTGAGTGGTTGTTAAGGGAGCCAGGTCAGTAATATTTCCAATGGCTTGTATCTTGTTGGTGGAAATGTTGTTGATGGTTGGCAGTTTCTCAACTGAATGATGCCTGTGGTGAGGCAAGAGGGAGTTTGCACATTTTTTTGACAGTTTTAGAGAGATCACTGCTGTTATTCTTTATTTTGCTTAGAAGCTGTGGGTTAATCTGGCATGATGAGTGGCAGTTTTACATGTACAGCATGTGGTTGTGAGAGCTTTGGGTTTTAGAAGGCATTTGAGTGGTCATAGGGGCATCAGGTTGAATGCCAGAGGTTTTCTAGTCTCCTGATTGCAGTTTGGTCCTGGGTGAGGTCACAGGTCCCTGGTGTCATTTTCTTGGTGTGAGTGAGAGTGTGAATGTGAGGAAAGAGTTTGAAAGTGGAGTTGACTATGCATGTTCAGGAGGCTATCCACATCATCAGTTGTGCAGGACAAAGAATGGAGACTGAGGTGTTGAGTTCTTCAATGGGAATATTTTTCATTGATTTTGACATTATTGGCATTTGTTTATTTTTCATGAGGGCTTTTGGGACGGGAGGGGATGGTAATGTGATCTGCTCAATAAAGTGAGGCATGTGAGGAAGGTGTGTTAGATAAGGCACAGTCAAAGTCATTGTCCTGGATGTGAGTGTGGTAGAGATGGGGGTTACAGTACCGCAAAGCGGTGAGATTACGTCTGAAGATTCAGAGGACTTTGGTGTTTTAATTATCAAGGAGACTGACGTTCTCTGGACAGATGCTATCAGTGTTAGAGGCAGAGGATGATACTGGTGATAGGCCAACCAAGTAATGTAGGAATTGTTATTTTGGCCATGAGGGGGACGTATGACTTGAGATAAAGTAGGATGTATGATGGTGAGGTATGGGTGAGCAAAAAGGCATTCAAGGATGGAATGGCAGAGAGCGTAAGGGTGTTTGCGTTTCAATCCATGACAACCACCAACTTTGTTTGAAGAGTTCTGGTAAGGAATGCAATATATGTCAATCAGAAATGAAGACATCATAGAGTAGGGAAGAAGTTGGGGCGAGCCAGGTATCTATGATGAAAAGGGTGTAGGAGAGCTTATGTTTGTGAGTGAGAATATGAGAATATGTCGTGGCATAAATAACTGAGACATGAGTGGGGCAAATTAGAACAAGTAGAGGATATGATCTGGGAAGCTTGTGTCCAGCTTTGGGGTGATGGGAGCCTCAGGAATGGCCAAATAGACCATATACAATGAGCAGGGCCTGGTATGAGGATAGGAGATGATTGAAAAATGAGGTGAAAGACTAAGAGAATTAAGAGGGGTAGGCTGGACTGGGTATAGAGTTTAAAATAAGGAGCACGTGTCAGGCTCAAAGGAGAGGCCAACTGCATGGAAGAGTCAACCATGCTGTGCTGATAGGCAGCACCGTCGGGAAGCGGAGATCAGACACAGGCAATTCTTTAGCAAAAAATAGCAAGGAAGCAAATCTGTAGCAGCGCGAAGAGTCAAGCATCTAAGATGGGCCTTTGGAAGACTCAGGCACAGCTAATCTAATCAAGGCTATCGAGCAGTACAATTCCTCCAATTATGTGATTGCAAATGGAGTGAATATGAGGGAGAGCTGCCTTTTAAAGAGGTGTTTTATTGACCGAGCACATAGAGGGACTGGTGGGCAACAGAGGTGATTTTAAGGTAGCGCTTCAATTGTTTGTTTTGGTGCAGTATTAGTGCTGAAGATCTGAGGGTACAGTTACCAGGGACTGTAAAACATAGAGGAGTCACCCATAGCACTCTCGGGGCCAAACAGATTGAAACCGAACAGTAGCAATTGGAAGTCACTCTTGACTCTTTCGAGGCCCTGATCCAAGCTCCTTGGGTGGGAGATTGAAGTGGGTATTCGAGCTATGTGCGGAGACGGTTATGCTGCCACTGTCAGCCAGTGTAGGTCATCTGGTTTGGCTGGTATAGGCCAGGTATGGTGAGCCTGTCTTTGAAGTTACTGGGTGATCTGAAGATACTGGTTTGAAGTTACTGGGTTGTCTGAAGGCTCCACTCAAGCTCAAACAACAATGTAGCATCATATGGACAGAGCATCCTGGTGAGAGTCACACAACCCGGGTCAGCCAAAGGAGGATGACTAATGGCACTGCAGCTCTGGCAGACGTGCTGCTCTGGAGTGAACCTTTGCCATGGAGCCCCAGGGTGGTGAGTAGGCTAGGTCCAAGCTCAGGTGGAAGGGGATATTGTGCAAGGTGATCCCTACACAATACTATGTCAAGGAAATATCCCCTCCAATCATCCACATAGCGTTTCGCTCACCTGTACTCCTCTATCATAAATCCTTCCACAGGTCACACTTTATCTTGTACCTTCCTCTGGTATGCAACTAGGTGGTGCACAAACTTGATAAAAATCATCTCCTGTTCAACTCAAATAGAGACCTGTTTGGTACAAGAGCGTGCTGAAGAGACTACATGACACGGTTCATTCTCTCATGCTGCCCCTTGGTCTGAGTGTCATTCAATGCAACCCAATAATGTCTTCATGTAGAAACTAGACTCCTTCTCTAGCAATTTTCCTTTCTTTGCAAGCACATGTTCCAAAAAACATTCACCAAAGCTGTGTCACTCTTTCTACCTAATAAATCACTGGCCACTTTAAAAACTAGCCTGCCAACACCCATGAACATTGTGCCATTCCAGCAAATGTAGTGAAATGTCCCTTCATTTCTATGGTTACGCCTCTAAATGGAAATTCGTATTAAAATTTGGGACAACAAATGGATGTCAAGGACTGTCACTAAATTTACACTCCACTCATTCCCGAACTTTCCTGTCCCCCTCACGATCTATGGCCGGTAACCAGAAACATCTCACATCTGTGTCTCAGAAGGTCCTAAGTGCCACTCGTGAGCAAATCCTTTGAGATCCTGCCTAAGAATTGCCAGTAACCCGCTCTCCCATTTCAGTTCCTCTGTTTGGGCATGGCCTACAATCACCCCCTACACAAGGTCTGAGTGGGAAAAGCAGCCCTGTCAGTAATGTAGATATCAGCCACACATGGCACCGAATGAGTGAGTGTCCGGACACAAGGCCCTTCAAAGTTTGCTTGGCCATCTGACTTCCCCCCCTTATCTTCTGTCTTCTTGTCGGTGCGCTGAGTGAGGCGTGATGCTTTGGCCCGTGATCAGCTCAGCGCACGTCTTCCTTCACAGAGAAATCCCTGTGTTCATTGGCTGACTGGGTAGAAGTATATGTAGCCCAAGTGAGAGAAAGTCTCGGAGTGCCACACTCTCCATCATCCATAGGGAACTCCGCATCTGTTGCTGACCACAGCCTACTCATCAATGGTGATGTTCGAGACATATAATTGAAATTTATTTGGATCCACTGGTGGTTCGCCAACTGCTCTATATAATGTCGATTATAGATTCTTGGGGTGTATGGCTAATGCGCAGATGTGCAAGCACGTGCAACTAAAACATTGGTACGTAGTAGCAGAACGTATCATGTTCAATGTGAACTGTTCCTTGATGTCATAACATAGGTAGCCTAAAAGGTCTGCTAGTTAATGGACAATGGGAGCTGATCTTGGGGGAGGTACATGGTGTTTGACTAGCCATACATGGGTCGTACATATATGCTGTGTGGCTTTAGAAGGCGTGATATGTTGGCATATGCCTTGAAGAACAATAAGCAGCCATGCCTTAAATGGATGATGATTGAACATGGCTCCAGTACTATCCTTCGGGTTTCATGTCAGTCTATATGGCCATGGAAAAGAAGATTTTCTAGATAAATGTATTATATTCAGACTGCAATGTACTTTTCATGCTAAGCAGGTGGAAAATATTTGTAATTACAAGATGCATAGAATCCACGTGATCCTTTACAATTAGTTGGTGTTCAACATACACGGTCTGTGCAGGTAAGAGCGCTGGTACAGTGGGACGGGTCGGTGGGGGAGTCGACAGATGACTGAAATGGCAAAATAAAATAAATGAAAAAATAAAACCACCGACCTTACGCTCGCTGTATCGCCAACTCAGCAAAGCGGCGAGTGCATGGTAAGTGGTTTTATTTATTATTCCTATTCCGTCGTCTGTGGACCCTCCCCTGCCCCCACTGCTCTTACCTACACCGGCCACACCTGGTATTCAATTATCCATATGGCAAAGAAATGTACAACCATGTACATTTGTTTTAGAACTTTTACTTTGTTTGGGTTTCTGTGTAAAACATTGACAGTTTAAAGCATGTGTAGTGTGCAATATCTTTTGGTGCCTGAGTGTTCTGAATTTGCAAAGTCAAAAAAAACACAAATTCTAGAAATAAAGGGGCAGTTCAAAGTGTGGTTTTAGTTTAACAAAACTCTGGAGGGAAAAAATACTTTTAGCTTGAAAATTGTACGGAAACATATTTTCTCAGAATCTTCCCCCATAAAACTGTGGCGTTGTGTAATAACGAGGAAGAGAACTGCACGTTTGATGAAAGGTAAGATGATTTATTCTCGGGAGAGATAAATAAAAGATCCTTTCTACGAGCCCGGGTCTAACTGTCTCCTCCGGAATCTCGAGCACCTCAGGTGTTCCAGATTCCAGAGGCGTCAGCAAGACACCACACATTCCCCTTCTTCGGGAAAACAAAGAACAACATTAAAGAGGTAACATAAGTAAATTGATAAAAACAAATGTGCTCAGAACATTAAGCATTACAAATAATTACACATAAAGAATAAATCGAATTTAGCAAAGGTCTGAATAAATATATACAATAAATTAAAAAAAACAACAAGGAAAGAATATCACTTGTCTACAATATAATCCTTATACCACACAGGACTTTGCCGGGATCTTTGTGCACGGCAATTGCTGAGAAGTCTATTTTTTGATGTAATAGACTTTCTCCAATTAGTGCTGTTGTAAGAGATCTTAGGTGATGTTGAACCAGTAGAAACAGAGACTTCCCTATCAGGCCACAGACTCTGAGGAATCTTCACCACCTTGGAAAAACTCCAAACATTTCCATCAGACAATTCGACCACTTGATGACCAACACGAATTACTTTCAAAGGTTGAGAAAAAAGAGACTCTCCAGATTTAACCAACTTTCCTTCCTTTACCCTAACCCAGTCATTGACTTTAACTGGAGAAGAGATAACTCTATCAAGACACCGCTGGGCCACAGTATTATCGTTCTTATCGATAAGTACATTTCTCATCCATGCTTGACTCAAATTAGACATGCACTTCCTTCCCCTCATCTTCTCAAAAGGTGAAAGATCACCATTACTCCTTGGAGTATTCCTATAGCGCCAAAGAACTTCACTAGTAGCTTGACTACAATTCTTGCCATTGGAAATAGCTAACTGTAAACCTTCCTTAAAGACTTTGATCCACCTTTCAACAATCCCATTACTCTGAGGGTAATAGACAGAAGAACGTTTGTGGGTGATGCCATGCCTATCGAGGAAGTTTTTCATTTCGGTAGAAATCAACTGTACCCCATTGTCAGTTATAAGTGATTCCGGAAAACTCTCCCTTTCAAACACCTCATTTAAAAATTGAATGACCACTTTCGAGGTAATATGAGGAACGATTTTTACCTCAGGCCATTGAGATAATTGATCAATGAGAATGATTGCATAAACAGGATTCTGACCTAGACATTTCAAGCATGGCTGCTTATTGTTCTTCAAGCCATAAGCCAACATATCACACCTTCTAAAGCCACACAGCATATCTTACGACCCATATATGGCTAGTCAAACACCATGTACCTCCCCCAAGATCAGCTCCCATTGACCATTAACTAGAAGACCTGTTAGGCTGCCTATGTTATGACATCAAGGAACAGTTCACATTGAACATGATACGTTCTGCTAGCTACGTACCAATGTTTTAGTTGCACGTGCTTGTGCATCTGTGCATTAGCCATACACCCCAAGAATCTATAATCGACATTATATAGAGCAGTTTGCGAACCACCAGTGGACCCAAATACATTTCCATTATATGTCTCGAACATCACCATTGATGAGTAGGCTGTGGTCAGCAACAGATGCGGAGTTCCCTATGGATGATGGAGAGTGTGGCACTCCGAGACTTTCTCTCACTTGGGATACAATTCTAACATTTTCATACGTTTAGCAGGGCGTTGTAAGCCTTTAAGATTAAAATAAACTATTTTAATTCTGTTTGTTATCCAAAACCATGAGTGATAGGAAAGAAAAGTAATTGAGGGTGTTAGAAATGGGGTTTCTGCAGTAGCGGCTCGTGGAGGGAGTTCGGTGGGGCAGTGAGGCGGGGCGGGGGAGGGGCAGGGTGGGGAAATATACACACCGGAATATGAATGAACAGAGGTAAGTACACATTTAGATAAATAAAACGAATTCCTTTGCGCGCGCTGCATCGCATGAGGTTTTTTAAAGAATAGAATAGGAACTCCATTTTCTTTGTTGATACCCATTTCTTATTTGTGTCCAATAAAAATGTATAATTTGTATGTTTTTCTTGAAGCAAACAGATATCAGGTTTATGCCTTTAGAATTCTGCTACATGTAAAATCCTCTGCCATTCTCAAATCCACCAAATTATTTTCACAAGATTTTGACTCATTATTTCAATCACCTATTTCAACTACCATGAAGCTTTCGTTGTGGTATAACCCACTGATAAAGTTAAATCATATCATTAAATTCTGTCAGTCATGGATTAAAGCAGGTCTTTTTTATTTAAGTGATATTTATCATAATAACACATTGTTTATTTTTTATGAATTACAACAATTTACTTTTCGTTCCAGTGCTAGCTATAAATATGACATTTTATTCAACTCCATTCTTAATTATTTTCCTAATAAATTATCTCATATAGCAATCTGTGATTTAGAAAACTTACATTCAAGACACTGGCTGCATCTTCTCATGCGGTTTCAAAATTTAACAAAAATTACATTATTCAACTAATGCCAATATCATTTTTTTAGTACTTTTTGGAATATAGAGTTCAGTAAACCTGTTTCTTTGGATACTTCGAGCATTTTGCGATGCAGCGCGCGCAACAAAATTCGTTTTATTTATTTTAATCTGTACTTACATCCGTTCATCCATATTCCGGTGTTTACATTTCCCCACCCTGCCCTCCCCCGCCCCGCCTCACTGCCCCACCGAACTCCCTCCACGAGCCGCTACTGGGTTTCTGGTTGGCTAGGGAATGCACCTAAGCCAGGCAGACACCGCCACTCTAGTCAGGGTAAGAGAGTTACACACCAAAGATAACCCATGCTCTCTGCCTACAACAGGTGAGTTTAGACCGCTCTGAAACCGCGGCCAATCCTCTTTGAGTCTGGGGTGAAGGGAAAATGAGCCATGTAGCAGGGTAACTGTAAAGTAATGAGAAACCTGTGTCTGCCTGTAATGGGCACTAGATTACATTGGGTATTACAAACGTCCATGGGTAGTCGCATTAGATGGTTACACGCCCCCTCTGTAGCAGCCTCTGATGGCCCTCCTGCTCTCCCACCTCCCCTTGCCCCGCCTTGGGCTGTACCATGGCGCAGCAGCGGAGTCTGGCCTGGTTACACCACGTGACCCATGTCCTAGGCACGCAAACCATCGTTTCACCCTCACAGAGCCCGCCCCCTTCCCGCAGCCCACTAGCGCCATGCAGTGTTTTAACCCCTTCCCTGCTCATGACGGAACCACTCCGTCATGAGCCACGGGTGCAATGTGCTCATGACGGAGTGGTTCCGTCATGCTGCGGCCGTTGGCATCCGCTCCGCCCACGCGGCACTGATTCCCCGCCTGTGCGGGCGAACAATGCAAGTGGGCGGAGTCGTGACGGAACCACTCCGTCATGAGCACAGCTCGCCCGTGACTCATGACGGAGTGGTTCCGTCATGAGCATGGCGGCGCCGCGCTGACCCCAAACCCCTCCAGTGCCGTGGCGGAATTTGTGCCGCGGCGAAGGGGTTAATAAAATCATACAGTCAATCCATGCCCTCTGAGCAGCGCTTGGGGTACATTTAAGATCGTCCTTGGCGTTTGCTTTGCCCCTTATCAATCAATCGAATGAGAGATGCAAAGAGTACGTCGTTCAAACCGCACAGTGGAAAAACCAATATTTATAGCAGGGAATTATTGAAGTGCGGCACACAGTTCTACCAGGCCAACCAGAGTTTCTCATTTATAAATAGCAACTTTCTGCTGGTCATTTGACCTTTGGTACATAGGATGCAAATACATTGGTTATAGAACTGCTCTAGATACCCAACTACTGCAGGGCTTTGAGTGGGATGAAAGGGGCAGGGCCCCTATAATTAAGGGCGTGGCTTAAACATATACACTAAATGTTATATTGAGTGCCACCCTACCCCGTCATTTGCATCGAATTGCAACTGCAGCTGGCATACGCGCCTATTGGTCTGTGCGCTTTGCAGAGAGGCCAAGGATTGGATGACCACCTATACAGAGCACCTTTTTTGCGCCACTGACAGGCACTGCGTGGAACTCGCACTGCCTTCAGCCACAACTCAATAGTGCCCCGTGATAAACACCTGGATGCAACTTAATTCAAATTATGCACAAGATCAGAGTAATATGCTGCCCGGAGAAAAAACGTAACCCAGCATCCTGGGAAAAGCAAACACTCATATGTAATGCAAGATTAAGTAAGGCATGTGGAACGCAAGCAGGAACGACATGGACTTCCTCAAAGTATTTTACACTCACGGTTAAGAAATTGATCAGTAGTTTGTATGGAAAGCCAAGGACATGGATACAGAGTCCGAAAGGGACCCGTGTCAATGTCTGTTTTATGTGACTCATTATGAGTCTGAGACCCACAGGGACCCGGCCCACTTACAGCCCTGAACTGCTGTCCTATTTTACATAGACCAGTCGATCGCGTGCAGTGTCCACAGACACAAGTCGAGGTTTGAGAGGTGCCCCCTGTAGCAGCCAGAGCACTGTATTGTTTCGCAGTACTTTGTATTCAGTTTTATCAACTTTACAATAAAATGCAAGAACAAAGGGTTCTATATCGAATGTTATCACACTACCCATGTAATAATCACAGATATCTCTAGAACAGCACGGTTTGCATACTGAGTCCAAAATTGGACCGAGCCATACAGAAGGTATAAGTGTGCAATATTCATGCTGACAATACAACACAACGTCTCAACTCTCCCCTCTAAACACTCACTCACACTCCCTCTCATTCACCCACTCTGCTATGTATTATCTGAAGCAAGCAATCACTCTTCTAATCATTCAATGTTCCACTCATCCACTGTCCCACAGATTAATTTTTTCACTTACTTTAACCATCAAGTTGGCGGTAAGTCAAGAAGCCTGCCACTAAGATTTCCATTCACTCTTTTGAGCTCAGTCATTCACTCAAGTGTCTTTGACCACTCACTAACTGTTTAAAGTCATTCATATTCACTCAATGAAAGTAATCGGATTATTATTCAGGTGGCGGTGATTACTCACTTCAAGGAATAACCACAAATCGTGACCCCATTAAGTCACTAAATTAACCTGATCGCAGTTTCCTGAGATCAGTGACAGAGCAGGCAGGCGTAACTCAGGGCAATGTGTAAGGAAGTTATGCAGTACCAAAACAGTAATAAAGTCGAAATGCAAAACGATAAAAATCGCAAACCAAATAAGAAAAATAGACTAAATTGTAATAAGCAAAATCGCACTAAAATAACAAATACACAATAGGGGAACCGGAGATGTGAATATTTTTACGCTTTAGGTAGGAATAGTGCATAGAAGAACAATGTGCCAATAATGTCAATGGTCACTGTAGACCGAGATCTAGGCACACATTAACACCGACCACAATGAAGCACTAGGTTTGCCCTGGTCAAGGATCTTACATTCTTACATATGTCCCAATCCACTACAGAAGTATACTTCTAAAGCTCCCTGGGGCCTCACAGGACGCAGAGACTCACATGGTGTCAGACAGAGACCAAACAACAGGGTCCAGTCCAGGTCCACTTGCCACTGGTCAGCTGGGCAGTTAGGCTTTTGAATGTGTCTCTGTTACTTTAAAAGGAGGTGAGCCTTTTGTCCATTGGAGTCTACTTTTTTGTCCAAGGCACAAGAAGGAGAACAGGACCAGTCTTCTAGGCTCTACTCGGGTCAGAGCTAGCAGGTTCATCTTTCTTCTGACCTTATTCAGGTCCAGGAGTGTTCTGAAGTGGGTGCCTGGAAATGCCACATTTATGCCTGGCATGAACAGTGGTTGGCAATGACTCCTGGGTCCACCTTAACTAATGGAGTAAAAGTTCCCGGGTCCAACCATATCCACTTTGGGCATTTTCAATATGGAGGGAGTCTTTGGCTTCGTTAAATCTAGACTCTGAGGCCTGTGTGTGTGTGTGTGTGTGTGGTGTACTATAGTAATCTAGTGTCCTCCCACCTCTAACACTAAAAGCCAGTTTTGGGCAGTCACTGGTAAGACACTTGCATATACTCAGGGCTGAAGAATAAACATCAGCCAATGGGAGCAGAGGAGGCTGAGTCCACCCACCACCGTAGGTGGAAAGAGCTTTTTTACTTAACAGGACAATACGTCTAATAAACCATAACTGAATCTTTCAGGACTTAAAAGCATAGCAACATTTACAGTATGATTTAAGAAGCTATAAAGCTGTATTGGTAAATTATCCATCTGTTCCTATAAAGCTCCTGCTGTGCTTCCTAGAAAGTTGAACTATTTATACATTAAATTTGACAGCCACACGTTCTTATAAATACACACAGCGTGAAATGTTGCTAACTGGCTTGACAGGTTATGCTATTTAAAGGTGAATTTAATTTAAAAATCGTATTTGTTTTAGTTCCACGACTGAGAGCAGCAGCTTTCAACCAAAGTAAGCCAGAGAGGGTCATGCATTAAGGGCAGTTCTTTCTATTTTTGCAGCTCTAGCACTGCCCGGGGTGTCTACAGCAGTAGTAGAGGGGAGACCACAAATCACAAGCGAAGAAGCAACCGAGATCCAACTGAGACTCAATTAGAGCTGCCATGTTTCCCAGGACCAAGGCTGTGGGCGAGGAGCCCTTCTAGTCCAAGTGTTTTCTTTCTAAGGACTTGTAGTCCTGTTTATGCCACGCTAAATTCAGGTCTACAAGTCCCAAAATGTAATGAAAACCTTGGATGCATAAAACTCTTAAACCTGAAGCTCTATTAATGAAATCTCCCCTTTTTTGATCAGTGCATTTATCTCTGCATGAAGTGTGTGCTACTGAGCACGTGCATGCAGCGCTCCGTCTCTTTCCCAAATATCGTCCCTTGGCTCGTATCAGCGATTAAGCGAAAAAATTGTCATCCACATAGCTATGATCAGTGGCCATCCACTGCATGATTTACTTTTACTTGTCCTGTACAGGCATCGGGCAGACTGGGAACATGCAAGGCGGGAGCACAAAAACACACTTCAGGCTCCACTAGTGGCGGGCGGCAATTTGAGTGGGGTGGATGAGCCACACATGCACACGCATACATACTCACACCCATCGATCTACATGCAACCTCACTTACACCCATACATTCAAAAACATGCACACATACACCAAACATTCACAAGCACCTGCACATGCACACGCCCAATCGCAACACACAATACACATAGATGCATACATAAACACACACATGTATGCATGGACCAAACTTTTTAAAGAAAACTTACCGGGCCACAGTGGTGAGCCTGAGTGGTGGGACGTAAGCCTTCGAGGTTTCTGGAGAGTGGGGACTGCTGCCTCTTCTCGTTGGCAGTCCTTGTTCTTGGGTCAGCCAATGAGAGGGGGCGGCAGTCCCTTACTAGTTACTAGGGGATGGAGTCAGTGAGACTGCTGACCCCAACCCCACTGTGTGACGAGGTGCCACGGATGGAAACTCAGTCAAGGTCTTCATAGCTTAAAACTGAAGTGTTGGGGTCCGTGTCTATCAGTGAGGCACCCCCTCATCATGAGGGTAAAGGACTGCCAAGCACTGTGCCGGGCTGAGTAGGTCACGCCCACAGGGCTGTGACATCTTCAGCCAAGCAAAGTTCAGATCAGTCTGCCTGGCACCTGCACATTTAGCGCATGTACAGCGCCTGGCCGCCTGACCTGAACATGAGGAGGGCCTGTCGGGCTGACCATTGCTCAGCCTAACACACACTCTTCATGTTTAGCAAAAGGCTAGAGGCAGGCCCCTTCAACATTAAGATGGGCCACATCTCGGGTCAGCATGCCTTGGGTAGAGCAGCAGTCTTGTCGCTCCAGTCCAGCCCATCTACACCTTAATGGTTCAAAAGTTGCCACTAAATATCAAATAAGGTGCTCACTTAGGTCCCGCACTCATGGCGGGACCTCCGCAATGGGAAACTCATGTACGGAGTTCCATCACGAGTGCGGGACCTCCACCGCAACGATGAGGCCTCCGCCGCAACTGTGGAGGCCGTTTGTGATTCAGGCAGTTTGTGAGTCAGCCAGTTTCTAAACAGCTCACTCCAGTGAGGTGTAAACAAGAGCACAAAACACATATGCAGGTCTGCAGAACTACCTTTCACCGGGGCAGTTCACAGAGCCAATGCAGCGCATCGGGACGAAAGCCGACAACCCAAAAGGGCTACTCCCCACCTCTGGGAAGGGGTCTGCATTAGCTTCACCACTCATAGGTAAACCCCCTAAAACAGTTTCTTTCATTTGCTTGCAGACAGCCAACCTGAGCTAAGGGGCCCCCCTTTGAAGTGTAAGATGTGGGGGGCACCCACGCCATAGGGTGTTACAGCAGGGCTCTCCATTATGCCCGTCCCTGACTCTGCTTTTCAGTCAGTTGGTGAAATGAGTGTCACTGGTCAGGTAAATACACCTGTTGCATCCGTGTCGATGGCCTGTGACAGCCGGTGGCTTCAAGCACCTCTTGAAAGGTTGGCTTTGCTATTATCCACATCTTACAATTTTTAGGTGTTGTCCTGGAACCACTTTGTCTCACCAGACTGTTTTCCAAAAATGCATTCATACTATACATACAAGAGGGCCTTTTGGTCAGCCTGCTTCATCTATTGGCCTGTTTAATTGTGACCCACGGTTTGCTTATGCCCACCACAGCATACAGTATAGGACAATGGGTCAGCCCCCTTTACCATTGGCTCCTTCCACTTTTGAGCGACTGCACAAAGTCTGTGGACTTTGTTCCCATCCACCTAACAATAGTTCCTTTCTCTTCAGTTACCAAAGTGGTTCATGTTCTGCTTTATTTTATTATATTAACTTCAAATACCAGATATTTACTTTCCATGCAATTTGGTTGCCCAGTTATATGGGGCTTCATGTTCTGTCACCTACTTTGTATATCAATTCTTTATTGGCATTTTAAAATAATAGAACAGGCCAGTGAAATATGGTCAGTGAGGAATCCAACAAAATACACACCACCGCTCCTGGAGCATCAACATCCAAACACCCCCCCCCCCCCGCCCCTCCCAAAAAAAGGGCGGGAGGAGCACCACCATGCAGGGTGTCAAAAAATAAGGGAAAGGAAAAAGAGAACATAACAAGCATGATATATGGGAAGCAAGTAAATCCTGCCCATAATGCCCAAACATAGAATAACCCTATGGAAATTCAGATGAAGGAAACACATAGTAACAGGTAGACTAAAGAATAAAACCAAGGAAGAGGAAAGACAGTATCTGTGCTATAAATGGGTGCCCCATACTTCTTCCAACTGCTGTATATAATAATTCAATTTGTAGATGGCTGTTTCATACAAGACCATCGCAGGCATATCTGACAACCAAATGGCATGGGACGACATCATAGACTTCTTCCAATGTTGTTGGATCCCTATCTGAGCCACTGCTAGGGTGGTTGCAATCCACAGGTATACATGGTGGGGCATTGGGGGGTAGAGAGGATGTGTCATGTAAAATAGCCAATCTCCGTGTCAGCTGGACCGAAACACCCCAAATCAGTTTAGTGAGTCCCATACTGCTGTCCCAAAATGCTTGAGCATGGTGCTTTCTCAAACCACATGAACTGCAGCACAGCGTTGGTCATGACATTGTCACAGTGCGTAATATGGTGACATGCAGCCTCAAAAGAGGTGCACTGGGGACCAGTGCCACTGCTGTAGAATATTCTAGTATCTGAATTTGAGACATGCTTCCCCCAGGGTCCTATCATGTTGTACCATGATGTGGGACCAATTATCATTGGTAAAGTCTGAGCCACGTCTGTCGGACCACCACCTATGAGAGAGGCTGCAGTCAGTGCGGAAAAGGAATTGTCAACCAAAATGGAGTATAATCCAGAAAGAATCCCTCTGTGGTCCTTCCACTGAAGGATATATTGCAAAAGAAGGTCATAAGACCGGTCCCCTAAAGTCACTTGCAGGCTATGTGTTAGTTGGAGATAGCACCAATACTAGGATTGCGGCTGGTCGTATTTATGCTCCATCCCGTATCAGGTCATCCAGATATCGAATGCATAACCTGATACTGGGATTGTGCCTGTCTCCCGTCGAACATTTCTGAGTCTCTTGGTCAAGGTGGCGATGTCTTTCAGGATCATCAGCTGGAGGAGAGACCAATGATGAAGTCTGGGAATAAAAGTAGCAAGCCTCCCGTGTGTCCATTTGCAATTTGTCCAGTGAATACAGACAAAATTCCAGGGCATTGGGGTCGTCGTAGTCCTGGGTCAAACCCTGGGCAGGTAATGATCATTGTGGCGGGCTTCAGTAGACCGTATTGAATCTCTTGTTGATGAAGTCGAAGCAATAGAACCAAGAATGTATTCTGTTTTACATTGGTATTATAAGAACAGTACGCTGAGGTGTACATTTTCCGGACAACATACACATACGGCCCATCCTTCTTAGCTGTGTCGGTAAACTGAGGAGCTTGCGGGTGTCGCAAAAACACACCAGGATTGGTCGGAGCATATTTGAATTTGAGGAAATGCGTTGTTTAACTAGATGAGCCCTTTGAAATTCCAATGGTGGATCAAAAGTGTGAGGCTAAAATGTAATACCAACCTGGCCAAGAAATGTGGCGATATTGTCGCTTTCTGATTAATACCAGTAATTCGGACGTAATCACTCTGTCTCCTATCCTCCTAAATCTGTCATTTTTGTTTTATGTCCCAGATGTTCAGGCCCCAATCTTGGTGTCCGTTAGCTGGGATTCTAAGGTCAGTATCCTGGAGTCAGTGGCTTCTATTCACTTGTGAAAGGAAGCAATGTCTGTTCGCTGAGACTGTACTTCAACAGCGGTGTTGGAGACCGAATATTGACCTCTGTGATCAAGGTTATAATTTCAGCCAGCTCTTTCAGCAGAGTCTCCATCACCATGGGAGGTAAGGATGACTTTGTCCCACAATAACCCACAGGGATCACACTGGCATCTTCCAATTTCACATTGGGCAATTGAAGGTACGTGTCTTTGTCAATTATAGTATATGGTGAGCAGGAGTCTCCCCACATACCCCCACACACACACAGTCAATTGTTATTTTACACTTGAGTGGATTTATTGATTTCCTGGATATTAAATATTTGGTGTTAGACTGCAGTGTACATTTCACTATTCGGTGAATTTAATACACTCATAACTAAAAGTTGGCATAATCAGGTGAGTCTTCTTCAATCATTTGTACAGCTGCACTGCTTCTCCTATCCCCTGTCCTGTGCTCATCCAAGCTCGCCTTGCACACCCTTGAAAAATGCCCAGGGCGCTTACAGCGGTAAGATTTGTTTTTTGCGGATGGGCAGTTATCAAATGTAGCCGCATGTGTAAAACTCCCGCACCTAAAACACTGAGTTTTATTTCTTCTTAAATAATTATCTGACGTCTTTGATCTGATTGAACCCTGTTTTGTAGTTACAACATTCACCTCGTGGTTCCTTGTTTCACAACAATCAACTTGGAGAGACACTGTGTTCTCTGACTCCAATACAGGGAGGTAGAAAGAGGCCTCGTGCAATTTTTTTGCAACAGCAGTAGCTTTTTTCCAATGTAGATTCATTAATTCTGACCAACTTTTCTTGAATTTTGAGATTTCTAGTACGGTTAATTAATTGATCTCTTACAATTTCATCATGTAAGTCCCTAAATTTACATGAAGCTGCTAGCGCACACAAACACCCCACACACTATTCAATATTTTCTCCTTGCAATTCACATCTCGAAAAATCTTGGTGTCATTCCACCACAACATTTGGTTTTTTGCTATGATGTTCGCCTAAAGCTTTGAGAGCCTTTTGACAAGCATCGTCATCCTCCTCATCCTCTTCATCCTGGGTGTCAGGTGGAGGTAAGCTGCTCAAAAGCCTTCGACTCTCTATACCTAAATTATGTTTCAGAATGCCAATCTTCGTTTGGCAACAAAAATGTCACCTCCTATTGATTTTAAACATGCCTCAAAAACTTCCTTCCGCTCCTCCCACAACATTACTGATTGTGCAGGATGTTGTAGGAACATAGGTGGTGCTACAACAGATTCCATAGTAAAGAATACTTATAAAAGTTCAATACAAAAAATGTAATTATCAAACGTAGTCATCGAGTAGATTTGTATAGGAAAACAGCTTATAGTTTCTTCTTTTTCCATGTAAAAGCTGCTTACAAGTACAATTTCTTTTTTTCTATTATTATCTTCAGAGAATACCTGGATTTAGTTGTCCTTCTTTTCTTTAATTGAACTGCAGTCCCTCTTCAAATAGTTTTTTTAATGAGAACGCTGCTGCAGTATTCAGAACAAAGCGGTACAAAAGGGGGTGGTGACGGACGGAGCATCAGAACCAATCAAACACTCACACCCAGTCAACAGATCTGGGCTTGATCCATCACCGTTCTTTAGCCCACTCTGCCACCCCAGTTCAGACATGGCCATATGCAAATCAGTCTGACCCTGTGCCTCATGGGAACAGTCCAGCCCGAATTGCCAAGCCAAGCCTACCCTGGACCGGAAACAAGCTTCCTAGGACCGGTTTCTGGCATTTCAGCCGTCTTCAGCCAGGCTTGCTTGAATCCAGTGGCAAAGTGAGCAAGGGACTCACGTCTGAGCATACCCTGCCATCTTATGGCGAACAAAGCGGTACAAAAGGGGGTGGTGATGGATGGAGCATCAGAACCAATCAAAGACTCACACCCAGTCAACAGATCTGGGTTTGATCCATCACCGTTCTTTAGCCCACTCTGCCACCCCAGTTCAGACATGGCCATATGCAAATCAGTCTGACCCTGTGCCTCATGGGAACAGTCCAGCAGTATTCAGAACAGGTCGTAGACGCCCGAAGACTGGTAAGTAAAGCAACATTTATACTCCCTTTTAGTAAGACTGCAAACAGCAATTAGCGACACGGAGCCCGAAGTACTTACACCTGCACTGTATGCAGGAGCTTTTTTTATTACATGCTAGGCCACGCGGTGGTTCCCTTTTGCTTGAGCATCGGATTTTGGGGCACATGCATCAAGCAAAATACCGGTCGCAAACAGGCCGATTCGCAGAATCGACACGTTTGCGACTGGCATTGAGCAATTTGTGCTGCATCAAGCCCAAAGCAAATAGCAAAATAGAGAATCTCAATTTATGCGATTACCTAGTTTGCAAATGCATTCACGGAATTGCATTTTGCGATTCCCTAAATGCAATGCAGGAAGCATGAAAAAATTGCGACCCTGCTTTAAGGATTTGCAAATTACCACCAACGTCAAGTTGGTGGTAATTTGCAAATCCTTAGAAAAATGCACTTTTTTGCATTTTTCTAAGTGCCATGCGGCGCACACACATGCCCTGAGGGCATGTGCGTGCGCCACATGTGCACACTTACCTGTATTGGGGTGCATCAGGGTGGCCTTTTGGCCCCCTATCACCCTTGCAAATTGCATGCGCAATTTGTGAGTACCTATTTGGTACTCGCAAATTGCGAAAGCAATCCCATTAATTCCTATGGGCCTCTGGGCCCATAGGAATGAATGGGATAGAATGAATGGGAAGTTATTCCTTAATAGAGAATCGCAATTTGTGATTCGCAATTAAGGAAAGTGTAGGAATCATTAATATTTTAGCAAAACCTACATGCATAGGCAATTGCGATTCCTCAATAGCGATTCCTTAATAATCGCTATTAAGGAATTGCAATTGCCTAGCTTGATGCATGTGCCCCTTAGTCTGTTCTCACATAGGCGCAAGCACCCACGCTCACCTGAGGGGTGTTCTCTTGATGATTCCTGGGCCTCTTTGTTGATTATTATTTTGTTTCGCCTGCTCGAGCGCCTGCCTGAGCAGCTTGCGGACTGTTAGCGCACGATATTTTAATGGCAACGTGGTGCGAGCACTATGAGTTTTAGGCAGCTCAATATCATTAATGACAAAGTCACAGTTCTGTAGAATTAATACGGCGGCAATTTATTAAAAAAACTTACAGTTGAAAGCCGTTATCATTTCTTTCCAAAACGCATAGAGTCCATTTAGTTTTGATCGCACACAGTCACGAAGGTTGTAATAAAATAAAATCTTTCTGTACACAAGGTTCAGCAGAAGAAAAACCACTTGCTGCCAGTGAAGGAGCCTTTTCCACAATAGGAGTAGTCCAGCAGGTTTATTGAAATAATAAAGGATCCATGGACAGCGGAGCCCCACAGTGCGTCAGTCCCACTGTCTATCTAGACTGCTCATTCCACCTAAAAGTCTCCGATGGTATTCTAAATGGTAAAGTTTCCTTAGCACAAGAATACAACATTAACCACAATTGGTAAGGACTTTAACCCCCTTATAGGCCCCTGGTAAGTGGTACCACTGGTACCTAGGGCATGGGTGTTAAAGGGGTCACCAGGACCTAAAGCACTGTTTGTGCCACCCTGATTGACCCAAGTAAACAGATGACAGCAGGTCTGCCATTGCAGACAGAAGGAAAAGTGCAAACTGCTCAAAGGTGTGGACATATGAGTGCAAGCTTATATGTCTCAATAGTCGTGACGCTGTGAGGTGATGTGGCGAGCGACTCGGGGTTGCGGTCTGGGTGAATGGAGGGTGGAGGCTCTAACATTTCAATGCGATTCTGAAGATATCGCTCAGGTATGATGTGAGGATGGTTTTGTGGTAGTATTATAATTTGAGGTTTTTTGTATTTTTGTTGGATTTGTGGGGATGTTTTTGGTTTATCACTATCTACGCATAATGATGATATGATACATGATCGCACTGTTGATGTGTATGTCTTTTTTTGTCTTTGGAAAAAAATATATATATATGTCCTAATAGTGGCCCTTTCCGTTAAGTGTTCAATGGACCATTGGAAAACATGGGCTGACACTACGGCAACTCGAGGGTGCCAGCTCCATTATGGTCCCACTGAAAAGTGTCATGTTTGGTATCAAAAAACTTGTGTCACGAAATCCAACTTTTTCCTAAGGTCACATTTAATATGACATGCACCCAAGTGACTACCTAAGAGGTTGCCCACCTGGTTGCCTCAGCCTGTGTTTGTGCCCTGGCTGGTAGCCTGCAGCTGCCACCACCAGTACAGGAATCTGACCCCCTGCCAGGAGGTGTGAATATTTCCAGGAGTCAGAAACAAAGGTCTGCCTGGGAAGGAGGTGACACCTCCCTCCTTGACAGTATGGCTAGTGAAGTGGCATATCAAGGCAGTGAGCTTCAAAGCATGCACTGCCTCTGATATGCAACCAGCCTGCCTCTCAAAAGAGGAAACTGCCCTGACCTACCCCCAGGCACATTTGCACCTAGGCAGGTGGGAAAATTAGATAGTCATGAGGTATACACCCCCGGAGGGCTAGTCACACACTCCTAGGGTGTGGTATCCGGTCTGTACATCCAAAGAAGGTTTCTGCTATTTTTAAAAGTGGCAGAATACATGGTTCTGGGTAGCAAAAGTGGCACACACCCCGGGATGTGGTCACCTTATAGGTGGATTAGCCGCAAGGGCTAGTAGTCAGTTGGCTTCTGCACCCACGCCCTTAAGACACCTGCATATAGGATTTAAGTGCACACCTGGCACCAGAACCACAGATCTGAAACATCTGGCAGCAAAGGACAAAGAAGAGACCCAAGTGTGCAACTTCTGGACCTGCACAAAGCAAAGGCACAATAACCTGAATCTGTGGCAACCACGCTGCAGCTGCACAATTGGGAGTTGTCCCGTACCAGGAACCGGCTCCAAAGTAACGAGGACCCTCTCTGGGCAATGAAGACAACTCCAGAACTCCCTTGGACTAGCGATACAAGTTCCCTGCAGCCCACAGGTAAAAGCAAACTCCCTGAACCAAAGAATCACTGGCCATCGGGCCTGCTGAGGGAGTGCCCAAAAGTAAAGATTCTAATACATTGTCAGAGAAGTAGTCATGACCTCCAGCAGGTGTCAGGCAGCTACCATTTTCCCCTGCACTCCAGGTCATCGAAATAACCCAAGGCTGGGCTTGCCAAGGCTTGTTGGTGGTCCAACCGGATCCCACTACCTTTGTTCGATAATGTGCCTCGAGAGAACTCTGCTGCACCTTCACCTGGTTACCTCAGTGACCCCGTTGTTTTTGCATCCACATCCTCACCAGCACTGTCTAAGCGTAAAACCAGCACCATCGCTGCTCCGGCTTCAGCACCAAGGACATCCAGAACAATTCTGCACCCGGGCCTCTCGAGCCAGGTAAAACTGAACTGACTGTTGAGATTTGGTCCTGGGACCTGTATCACCTTAACCCCCAGTGGTTTCCACTGGACTCGACTGGATTGTCACCTGATGTTTTCTCCATTGACTGCAACATTAAAGTTGTACCGTATTGAATTGCACTGATTTATTTTACCTTCTAAAATCCATAACTCCGGTTATACTTTTCCGATTGTTTTTGTTTTGGTATGTAAAATTATATAATATTCTGATCTATTTTTATAAATTGATTTCAGATTTCTTTTGAGTTGTGTCAATTACTTATGAATGTTGGTTGGTGCTCTGAAATGCTTAACACATGTTCCTCTCAGTACAGCCTGGCTGCTCTGTGCTACACTGGGAATTCTAATCGCTAGAGAAGACAATCGTGGAAAGATCATCAGCATTGGCATGGTCAGCCTCAGGGACATGTTCTACCATAAAGCAGGTTTCTTGTCGGGCGATGGACCACCTGAACAGTTTTGGATTCTCTTCCGCATTTGCATCAGCATCTGAGCGGTCTGTGGTCTGTCTGAACCCAGAAGTGAGTTCCTAACTAGTATGGTCTCACTTCTACAGTTCCCAGATAACTGCAAATGCTTTCTTCTCCATTGCACTGCATCTCTGTTCCCTTGGAAGTAGCCTCCTGCTAATGGAGACTGCAGGTCCTCATCATTCAGCTGTGACAGGACAGCCCTAATGCCTCGCCCTGAAGCATCTATCTGAACCAGAAATTCCTTGGCGAAGTCAGGTACCTTGAACCCTGGTGCTGTGCACATGGCTTCCTTTAGGGTATGAAATGCCTTCTGGCACACCTATGTTCAGATCACCCTCTTAGGCTGCTTTGTGGAATTCAGCTCAGTTTAGTATGCAACAATGGTGCAATATCCCTTAACAAATCTCGTCTAGTACCAGTGAGGTCTAAAAAGGCTCTCACTTTGATCTGAGTCTGAGTCTTGGGAGGCTTCCAAGTCATATTAGTCTGTATCCTTGGCTGGAAAAGGCTGAACCTTGCCTCCACCTACTTATTGGCCCAAGTATACAACAGATCCCTACCCTATCTTACACTTACAGGCATCAATTGTCAGGCCTGCAGGACCTGAAGCACTTCCTGGAGGTGGTGTGTTATCCCAGCTAGAGCTGAAAACAGCAACGTCATCCAAGCAGGCAGCACTGAAGTTTTCCAGCTCATCTAGGACCCGGTTGACCAATCTCTGGCAGACGGCAGGAGCATTCTTTACTCAAAAAGGCATTACTTTGAACTGAAAGTGGCACTCTGTGATCCATCTTCTCCAGAATGGCGACCTCTCCTTGACCCCTTCAGTCAGGTCAATCTGTCAATACTCTGATGTCAAGTCAAAGGAACTGAGGAACACATCAGCTCCAAACTGGTCAATGGCCTCATCAGCTCTGGGGATAGGATGAGCACTAGTCTTGGTGACTGAGTTAAGACCCTGTAATCCACACATAACCTAAGTACTGGGGCAGGGCCCAGGGGGGCAGGTCTGGGTACCACTGGACATGACCACAGAGGGACTCAATCGCCCCCAAATCCAGCATCTTGAATACCCGATCCTTGATGCTGGCCCTCACTTTGTCAGACAGCCTGTAGATTTTATCCTTAACAGGCATACTCTGCTCTGTCTATATCATGGGTACACCAATTAGTGAGCCTTGGGGTAATTGAGAAGAGGGAGGCAAACTGCCACAACAATTGGCGACTATCCCTCTGTTGCTCTGGAGTAAGGGTAGGAGAGAGGACAATACCTCCTCTGACTCATCTGGCTCCTTGGAAGATAGGAGTTGTGGGAGGGATTGACTTACCTCTTTGCCCTCATCATCTGTCACAAAGAGCATAGTCACTTCAGACCTCTCAAAGTGCCACTTGAGACGGTACACATGCAGGTTCCTTAAGGGGTTCCAGAAGGTCTTGAGGACCACCGGATAGGACATCTCCCCTTTCCATTCCTTCAGCAAATAGGACCCATTCCACTGGTCCTTTAAAGCCCAGTGCACTACAGGCTCCATCACTCACACTTTCTGGCCAGGCTGATACTCCACCAGAGTTGCCTTCTCATGGCTTCTAGGTTCTTAGTGACCTCCTTTTAGAACCGCTTAATTTGAGAACTGAGGGGCAACATGTGGGACTGAACCCCTCTCATGGGTTCTGGTAGACCATAATCATGCCTTTCAGAGGCGCTTTGGCAGATTTATCACTGGCGGCGCATGCAGAGCATGCCCATAGTTGATGCTCCACTATGGTGTCTACACTCAGCCACCAAAGCTTCTCCATAACCTGCCTCCTAGTGCAAGAAATGCCTAAATGCCCATCACGAGCATTGTCAATGACAACTTTCCTAAGCCTAAATGGAGGAATAAATTTGTCACCCCTAACAAGGATTCAATTTTCAATGACTAACTCTTCCCGCACCATCTCTAGGGATCATTCGTTCATCAGGCCAACCTTTATTAATTAACTTTATCTTCTTTGATTTTGTCTTCGGTTTTAAATTACAGGGTAGAAGACTCTGTTTTCAGTGACCATAATCCCGTGATAGTAGAGGCTGTCCCGGGAGGATCACTGGGTTTTAAAGATATAAAAAATTTAGGAACCACAGACCTTACCTTAAAAGACCAGGGCAGGAGACTGAAATGGGCTAAAGTGACTCCGGTCACCTTCCTACAAGAGGTTCTGACCAAGGTTGAAACGGAGGTGGGTATATGTTTAGACCATGCTAATGCCAACTCAAGGATAGTTGAGGCCTTTAACACTATTTGCCTACAAGTAAATAACGCCCTTTTGGTAAAAACCAACTCTGGCAGTCAAATAGGCAAAAAATGGTTTGACACTAATTGTACTAAGGCTCATTCTGCCCTTTTAAAGGCATTAAACGAAACACCTATAAACAGACCATTGGTCGTATCCTTGAGGAAACAATATAAACAGGCCATTACAGCTCGTAAAAATGAGATTAAGGAAGATGCTTGGAATAACTTACAGTCACCCGAAACCCTGCGGGATAGCTCCAAATTCTGGGGAGTGGTCAATCACCCATACTTTTCTGGTATTGAGAACCAGGCTATGGAATGTAGTATTCCGGACGAGCAGTGGTTAGCTCATTTTGAAAAAATTTACAGTCTATACTCACCTGGGTACTCAGATGGGATGTTACCTCTTAACCAGGTTGGCCTAGTTTTGGCCTTTAGGAAGGAGGAGGTGGAAAAAGCTATTCACGAGACATCCAAAAACAAGGCTCCGGGTCCAGATGGTGTCCCTGCTGACTTATATATGTCTGCCCCTAAATTTTGGGCCAAAATACTAACAAATGTTTTTAACGCCATTAGAGACAAGAACATCTCTGAGTCTTGGGCCAAGTCCATTATTATTCCAATTTTCAAAAAAGGTCAAAGGGGTGACCCGGCCTGTTATAGGCCTATTTCGCTAATCAACTCCGCTGTTAAAATCTTGGGCAGAGTCATCTTGGGTAGGTTGACTACGTGGCTTGAGGGCAGTGGCATATTATCCAATGTTCAATATGGCTTCAGGGCTAACAGGAGCACGCTGGATCAATGCTTAAACCTTCATTTACTTATCTGCAAATACACCATTGCAAAGGAGGGGTCCTTGTACATGGCTTTTATGGACCTCTCTTCAGCTTTTGATCTGGTTAACAGGTCAAAGCTGTGGAGAATCCTACTGGATATGGGGGTTGATCCTCCTCTGGTTGGTTTCTTGGCGGACCTGCATCGCGGCTTATTAGCCTCGGTGAGAGTAACCCAAGGAGGAAGGTGTACCAGCTGTTTTAAGTCAGAGAGGGGTGTTAGGCAGGGGTGCATATTGGCACCCCTCCTTTTCACACTGTATATAAATGCTCTGGACCCAGCTTTGGCCAATTTGGCGGCGGACGTTCCGCATGTAGGAGAGACTAAGATCCCAGTTCTCCTATACGCTAACGACGCCATGCTTCTGGCACGCTCAGGTGTGGCCCTTGATAGATTACTGGCCTCTTTTGGCGATTTCATGACCTCTTTAGATCTGAAAATTAATACTCAAAAGTCTCAGGTCATGATCACTGGTCAGGCCAGTAGGAAAGAGAAATCCAAATCTTTCTTTTGCCTTGGACACAAGGTAAAAAGGGTCCCCATTTTTACTTATTTAGGGGTTATCTTTGATGAGAAAGGAACATGGGGCCCGCAACATAAACTAAAAGGCAACTCTGTGGCAAGATCGGCCGCAGCTATACTTGGTTTTGCCAAACGGTTGGGAGCTCGCCCCATGGAGGCTATTTTGAAAGTATATAAAGCTAAATCTTTGGCCGTGGCCGCTTATGGTTCTGCCATTTGGGGTTATACTAATATCGACTCCATTCAGAGGGTGGAGAATATGTTTTTAAGATCTCTGTTGTCCGTCCCTCAGTCCACACCCACCTTTACGATACACTCAGAGTTGGGCGTGGGATATGTTGCAGACCTAATTAAAGTGGCCCCTGTTATTTGTTGCCACTCGCCGAAGGAGTACTTGCCTGATCCAAGCCCTTGCCAGAAGCTGTGCGGAGCCCTGCCGGGCATTGATTTTATTGAACCTGGAAGCGGGGAGCCCCTGTGGACCTAGTGAATCGCCAGAGGGAGTGTGGGGGAGGAGGACGGGACTGCGAGGTCCAGCAGGCTGTGCGGGTTGTATTGAGCACACCTGCAGCCTCTTCCCGTGACCCCGCCCCTTGCTGACCGGAGAAAACAGCTCGCGGCCCCCGCTACGCGGGTGCCACTCGCCGAAGGAGTACTTGCCTGATCCAAGCCCTTGCCAGAAGCTGTGCGGAGCCCTGCCGGGCATTGATTTTATTGAACCTGGAAGCGGGGAGCCCCTGTGGATCTAGTGAATCGCCAGAGGGAGTGTGGGGGAGGAGGACGGGACTGCGAGGTCCAGCAGGCTGTGCGGGTTGTATTGAGCACACCTGCAGCCTCTTCCCGTGACCCCGCCCCTTGCTGACCGGAGAAAACAGCTCGCGGCCCCCGCTACGCGGGTGCCACTCGCCGAAGGAGTACTTGCCTGATCCAAGCCCTTGCCAGAAGCTGTGCGGAGCCCTGCCGGGCATTGATTTTATTGAACCTGGAAGCGGGGAGCCCCTGTGGACCTAGTGAATCGCCAGAGGGAGTGTGGGGGAGGAGGACGGGACTGCGAGGTCCAGCAGGCTGTGCGGGTTGTATTGAGCACACCTGCAGCCTCTTCCCGTGACCCCGCCCCTTGCTGACCGGAGAAAACAGCTCGCGGCCCCCGCTACGCGGGTGCCACTCGCCGAAGGAGTACTTGCCTGATCCAAGCCCTTGCCAGAAGCTGTGCGGAGCCCTGCCGGGCATTGATTTTATTGAACCTGGAAGCGGGGAGCCCCTGTGGACCTAGTGAATCGCCAGAGGGAGTGTGGGGGAGGAGGACGGGACTGCGAGGTCCAGCAGGCTGTGCGGGTTGTATTGAGCACACCTGCAGCCTCTTCCCGTGACCCCGCCCCTTGCTGACCGGAGAAAACAGCTCGCGGCCCCCGCTACGCGGGTGCCACTCGCCGAAGGAGTACTTGCCTGATCCAAGCCCTTGCCAGAAGCTGTGCGGAGCCCTGCCGGGCATTGATTTTATTGAACCTGGAAGCGGGGAGCCCCTGTGGACCTAGTGAATCGCCAGAGGGAGTGTGGGGGAGGAGGACGGGACTGCGAGGTCCAGCAGGCTGTGCGGGTTGTATTGAGCACACCTGCAGCCTCTTCCCGTGACCCCGCCCCCTCTATTCCCGACTAATTTAAGACCGGAGGACTTCACGCGTTAGCGGGACGCGTGTGCGGGACATCGCCCGGGACAAAGCCCGGACTAAGGGCGGACCCTCTAAGACCCTCATAGACACGAGGAGACTGGACTGGGCAAGAACCTCTGCCCGACCATCGTTCAACATAGACTAATCGTGTAAGTGTTTGTTTGTGGGGCTCATCGTACGTACATCATGTCCATTGAAATCCCAACATTGGAGTTACCTGGCCATGTGAAGTCGGTGGGCTTGGTAGACGGAACATTAGACAGGTATTTTAAGAAATCCCTACTCGATCCTTCTATTACCCCTACCCTTGAAGAACTACGAACTGAACGACGGCGGTCGATTGAAAGCTTAAAGAACAGACCATTGCCGCTGTCACCGGTGCTAATGAGCTCCAAGGGCGATATTTGCACTACCTCACAGGATAGTATCCCTCTAATATTTAGAGAAGGTACATCTACGAGGGAACCTGAACTCTTGGGCACAAATAGCAATCAGGTAGACACAGTTACTACTCCCGGTATCATTAATCCAGCTGTGATAACTAAAGCGCAAATTACCCCAATTCCTACACATATAAAAGTAGTCAACAGTAGGGTCAAAAAAGTTACGCAAGTTAAAATTCATGGCCCCCCTCCGGCTAAACGGCGTAAAAGTAACCTTTCCAAGAGGAAATTTAATCATGCAGACTTTGGTACGAAAAAGGGTGTTAGTACCAAAGGAGGATTGGTTAAAGTACTAGACGAAGGAAGGAAAGGAATTTCTCCAACGCATACATGTGTAACTACGTTTACCGACCCTGTTATTCCTATTATCGATAGCCCCCCTGCGATGGGAAAGATACAGGCATCTCCAGACAGGGTCCTGATTGGGAGCATAGAGTCCATAATGAGGACCTATTCCCTGGCTATCATAGAAAGACTTGATAAACTAGAAGACAGACTTGGGAATATAGAACAAGAACTGGAGAAAAAGCTCGTACCCAACAAAGTACCGTTTATTCTCCCTATACAAGCCCCAACGGTACCTTCTTCATCAGGGACATCCGCTACAATAACATTAACTACCCCTGAACAGATTATTACTCAGCCTCAACCCTCAACTTGTATGAGTGGAAGTGTATCAGGGAATATCCCTGTTGGACCTAATAGTAAATCTATATCAGAACAGGCTGAAATGTCCAACGGACAGCGGAATAACTCTGGCCAAGCCGTAGGGAATATAAATAGAGAGAGAGGTAACGAGCAACTGGCCCGAGATAAACTTAACAAGGGTCCTCTTCCAGAACTTCCGCCAGAAGCAGTACCCCTAGTGGTAGTTCTTACTGGGGTGCCGGAGCTGGAGAAAGATAAACGGGAGAGCTTTACCCAGTTGAGAAATAAAATATCACACTGGCTAAGTCTACATAGACCTATTACAAATAATATAAATGGAGAAATTATTCATGTCCGCCGCCTTCCCTGGTTGGGAGGAAGACCCAAGGATATTGAGGGAGATATAGTGGTCATTAATTTTAGAGATCGGAATGCCGTCCACTTTATACTTAATTGGCCGACAGACCACGATAGCAAACCTATTACCCCCCGCCCTCTAACCTATTTTTACCCTCGCTCAGTGGTGTTTCCACCAAATCATCATTCACAGCGAGCTCCCCCCCCATTTTTATCGAGGCAATTGCAACCAAACCCATATTGCCCACCGATCTACAATAATGGACCTATGTTTAGTGAGAGGCAACCTCCACCAGCAGTAGATCTGTATGGGTGGAATATTATAGGCCCAAGATATAACCCTCTAATACATAGGAGAATGGAACAGCTCAAACCTTTTACACCCCTAGATACCACCAACAGGTTTGAGGTGTTTAGTGGACTGGAAGATTGCGATTGATGCCATCGAGTCATAGGGAAGGGGGAGAGGGATTTTGGTGGGGATAGCGGGGGAGATATGGGCAGACGAACGGGGGAAAAAGGTCTAATAGATATTGATACACCCATTGGATACAACGTTATATGTAGTACTGGGGGTTGCACAAGTAATTTTGCCCAGTTTGACTGCAACCTCAAGGCTCTTTCCCCGGCTAACGGAAGCAGTAGTCAAATCTTACCAATTGTAGATCACGTGCCAGGGGATTTAACCCATGTTCACATCTTGCCCCCTTTATCCACCGAGGCTGATAGTTTAATGGAACGGGGTTATAAGATGGCGAGCTGGAATATAGCGGGATGGAATAACAAGGTAGAACGTCTTGGATGGTTAGAATTTATAACCCAGTTTGATATTCTGTGTCTCCAGGAGACTTGGGCGGCCGAAGATGTCTATCTTGATGGGTATGTTGCCTATAATTGCCATGCCCAACCATCCAACATGGGGAGAGCCAAAGGAGGAATGGTAATACTGCTTTCTGTGAGTCTACCGGTTCGAGTAAAAATACACCGGATAGTCGGTCAACACTCTCAGTTGCTGTGGTTACAAAATAGGAATGGGCGAAATGTTTTAGTTATAAATCACTACAACAATGCCTTTAACCACTTAAATACTGACACGGTTGATGAACTTGAAGCTGAGGTGGAAAGCCTATATGGGTGTAATGACGTGCACTTTGACATTTTGTGGGGTGGTGATCTTAACATCTACATGTGTCCACTTGCTGGCGATAGGGTGTGTGGGTATGAGGATGATGGGGGGGATGAACAGACCCACTTTATGCACTCGGTTTATGGGGATTCTCTTAATTCGTTTTTGTTAAAAATGGATTTATGTATTATGACACCTAGGGGTGACAGTGAGGGTAATTCGGTACCAACCTTTATTGGTAGGAACTGTGCCACGATTATCGATTACCTCATTGTCTCTACCAGTATTGTAGCCAAGTGTTCCTTACCTGTAATAGTAGATCCGTCACTTAGTGATCATAATTGTTTAACAATGTTTCTTTCTTTGTGGGGGGTCAAAGAAATGATGGTACATGGTGTAGTGACAGATATAGTCCCACACAGACCCAATGGCCCTAGAATTAAATGGGGTAGGCAAAACGAGGAACATCTACTTTGTACTATCGTGTCAGCCTGTATAGAAGAGGTGGAATGCTGTCTTGAACCTGGAAAGAATAATGTTGACATTCTAGTTAGTTTCGACACTATTAATAAAAATGTTGCTGAAATTTTAACTGGAAGAATAAAAAAGGGCCCTAGGAGTAATGGGGGATGGTTTAACAGAGAATGTACCAAATCTTTACAAAGACTTAAAGCTGCTCTCAAGGGAAAACCGAGAGATAAGGAAGCAGTTAATACCCTCAGAAGGGAATATACAATTCATCTGAGGGATAGGAAACAGGAATTAAGGGAAGAGGCTTGGAACAACCTGACTAAAGCAGTGGACCTTAAGGATACCAAGCTTTTTTGGTCCACGGTAAATAGCCCCTTCCTTCAAAACGAAGATGTCCCGGTAATGTCAGCCCAGGTATCTGAGGAACAATGGGTGTCTCACTTCACTAGTATTTTCAACCCCGAAGGATTAGCTGAAGGGGGGGATAATGAAAGTATGGCATTAACCCCCATACCTCTTAATATTACAATCTTAGAGGTAGATGCAGCCATTCGGGCTAGCAAGGGGGGAAAGGCACCGGGCCCGGATGGGGTACCCGTTGACCTTTATAAAGCTGAGATCTCCATTTGGAGCCCATTGTTAACAAAGGTTTTCAATGCAGCTGCGACGATTGCGGCTCCACAGACCTGGGGGGAATCAATCATTATTCCGGTATATAAAAAAGGGGATAGGGGCGAGGCAAAAAATTATCGCCCGATCTCCCTTCTTACTGCTTCCCTAAAAATAATGAGTAGAGTATTATTAAGTCGTCTGGAAGAATGGGTAGAAGACAACGGGATCCTTGCGGATTCACAGTATGGATTTCGCAAGGGGTTGGGCACTATAGAACAGTGCATTAATCTAGATCTCATTATATGTAAATATACACGAGCCAAACAAGGCTCGTTGTTTCTTTGTTTTGCCGATTTATCCAGTGCCTTCGACTTGGTTGACCATGGTCTTCTGTGGTCAACCTTGTTGGATATGGGGGCACCTCAAGATATTATTTATTTCCTGGCCCAATTGTACAGGAATCTGACAGCAAAAATACGATATGGGCAATCGGGGGAGTGTACCCCTAGTGTTAAAATAGGATCAGGTATCAGGCAGGGATGTGTTCTTGCACCTCTTCTTTTCTCCCTTTTTATTAATGCGATTGAGACGGAACTTCGCTCCATAAGTGCAGATGTACCGACTGCAGGCGGCTTGCCCATCCCAATTCTGCTCTACGCGGATGACGCGGTTCTGCTCTCTCAAACCCCTTTAGGGCTGCAAAAACTAATGAATAAATTTGCAGATTTTATCAAGGGGAGGAAATTAAAAATTAATAATTCAAAAACTTTTATAATGCCCTGTGGGAAGAAAATTAAGAACTTAAGGCCCTTCACAGTTATAGATCAAACCATAACAGTGGTGGATAAATTTTGTTATTTGGGTATCACTTTTAATAGTGGGGGGATGTGGACCTCTGAAATGACAAATGTTAGAGCCAAGATGGCTAAGTGCTCTTTTGGCCTATTTAGGTTTGCATCCAAGCTAGGCTCAAGACGGATATTCGACATGTTATACCTATACCGACATAAATGTGTTGCTCTGGCTCTATACGGATCAGGAGTGTGGGGCCACTGTAACAATAACATGCTCCAGGTAGAGGAGAACAAATTTATTAAAAAACTTCTTTGTCTGCCATCATCTTCTTCAACAAAGTTGATCCATCAAGAGTCTGGCTTAGAACATCTATCAGACCTGATTAGATTAAGACCCCTGTTAGTATGGAGATCTATCTGGTCGAAGGAACAGACTGGTTTTACTAGAAAGATAATCTCTGATTGTCTAAACCTGGATAAATGTTCCCGTATCCCGTGGCTTAACTATATCATTCGAACGTTAGATGACCTTTTTAATTTTAGGGTTTGTGATAACCCTTCCTGTGTTTTAGACATCACGAAGACTGAGATTAAACATGAATTTCTGAGGGTTAGCAGGATGAAGCGTATCGCAGCTACTGTCCAGTTCTCCACACATGTTTTTTATGACAAATATAACAAGGAAGAAATGGGGCCCCCAGGATACCTCAATATGGTTAATATTCGTTCCCACCAATTTGTGTTAACAAGACTTCGGATGGGGACTGTTCATTTGCTTGTTGCATATCCTGAAATGAAGATATATACTACTGCCCCCTGTCCGTGTGATGGGACTACTAAACAAAGTACGGAGCATTTTTTACTGCTATGCCCTCTTTATCTCCATCTTCGAAAAATATACCTGAAACCACTTTTTAAAAAATATAAAGTATTTAATATTGTTTCAGCCATGGGGCTTTTATTTGGGCTTAACTCACAGGACATTTGCTATTTTACTGCTGTATATATTTTAAAATCGATATGTATGAGGAAAAGCACCGTTTTATGACATGTGATTAATTTAAAATTTGCTGAAACCTCATGTTTTTATATCTATGTATGTATGTACTTTTATGATCATTAATTTATGATCGAATAAAGTTTTTGAATTGAATTGGTTAAAAACTTGGTTTAATCAGGAAATCTCTTTAACCCACCTGATACTCAAGGATTGCCTTGCTTTGGATAGAGCCCACAGAATCCCCTGGCTGGCATACGTTAAACGGACGCTGGTAACAGTGGGCAGACCAGAGCTATTTAATTCCCCTGAATGTATTAATAAGCAGGATGTTATGGGGATTAAGTCTGCATTAGTTACACTATTTATGGCCGAGAGTGAGGACTTGGAACTAAATAAGCCATTAGTTAGAAGGAATAATGCACTTATAACTGTTCCTGGTCTTGAACCCTACTTGGCCTCTGTATCTAGTCCATTTCACAGGTCTCTCCTAATCAAATTCCGTTTTAATCTGATACATCTTGTGCTTGGTTTTTTTCCCACATGGGCAACCCCTGAAAATGCAACCCCATGTGATTGTGACAATTTTTCCACTCAGGACACACTACATTTTATTATGTTCTGCGAGCACTATGCACAGATTAGGGAAAAATACCTGTTACCTATCCTAAAAGAGGCTGGTTTCTTACAAGTGCGGCCAGCGCTCCTGTTCTTGCAACTTCTACCCAGCATTACCATTGCATTTTATGTAGCAAGTTTTCTAGTTGCTGCTGTTCGCATAAACAAGAAGCGTGTCAGCGTACGGCCAAGTCCCATTATAACTGATTTGATGTGAAGGACTGGTGGTTTCTTCTTCTGGTGTTTTTATTCCTATTAGATTTTTTAACTCTGAATTGAATTTATGAAATATGTTCATTTTAATCTCTCTTAAATCTCAATAATGTTATTTATAACCACTATTGTAATTGATGAACTTTTGTCCTGTATTTTATGTGATCATCTGTTTGTTATGTATTTTTCTGATTTTTATTAATCGAATAAAAGCAATTGACTGACTGACTGAACTTAATCACACAGTTCTAATTCCTCATCCACTTGCATTGCCTCACCCCACGTGTCTTCTTTAATCTTGGGATGGTTCAATCCAATCAGATTAATGTCACTTAAAGTGAATGCCACCTCTCATTCATCTTTATCACAATTAACAAAACTCTCTCCACATAGAGGAAATCTGGACATGCAGTCAGCATGTATGTTGTCCTTCCCTGGCACATATTCTATTTTGTACTGGAACACCTGCAGCCTGGAGGCTCACCTGGCCAACCTTGCTGTCATGGTACAACTCCCACCCGGTTTCATCATACGTACCAATGGTTCGTGGTATGTTTTAATTACGTCTCTAGTGTCACACAAAAAGGTGCTGACATGTTCAGCCCCCAGACACATGCTAATAACTCCTGTTCTATAAAAGAGTAATGTTTCTCCACTTCCCGTAAAGCTCTTGAGGCGAATGATACTATCCATTCTTTACCATATTCCCTTTGCATGAGTACACCTCCCAATTTGCAACTACTCGCATCCACTGCAACCACACATTCTTTTCCAACCTTAAATAGTTTGAGGCCCGGCGCATCAGCCATCATCTCTTTCAACAACCCCATTGGTCTGGGGATGGAATAAAGGTAAGACCTTTTAGGTTATCCCACACTCCTTGGACTTCATCATTTGGTGCCAGAGACAACCTCCTTGGGGAATCTCACATGAGTAAATTACCCCATCAGTTCCCTGGCCACCGCAAGTGCAGTCACTGACTTCTGAGTATGGCCTCAGGGTACTGTGTGGCATGGTCCACCAGGATGAACCAGTTACCTAAGGCAGCTTTGGGGTCCGGAGGCCCAACAATGTCAATACCCATCCTTTCAAAGGTTTTCCACGCTACAAGAAAGGGAAGTCTTCTGCTTTACCCCTGACTTCCCACTGGCCTGGCTGGATTTGCAGCACTATACTGGAGACAATTCTCACAGTAAATGAGGTGATCAGCAGAGGTGTGTGTGTATATATATATATATATGTATATATATATACATACATATATATATATATACACACACACCTCTGCTGAGGTGTGTGTATACATATATATACATATACACACACACAATACAATCCCGACTTGCCCCCGTCCCTTTGCAAGACAATCACAGGTGCAGACCACAAATAGGAGAATGCATGATGCAGTGCTTTATTCCATAAATCAAATTCTTAGCAACCAGTCAGTCCTTGGCTAGTGCCCAGCATGACGCATTTCGACCGTTACATCACGGTCTTGATCACATGAAGCGCTGTCGATTTGATTGCATTTCAATAGTGACAAAAATCCACACCTGTGAGCAATTAAGCAACAGTTCATAACAATAGACATAGGCGACAGACTACAATGCACATAAATAAAACCATTGGGTACAGCGAATGGATGAATAAATACATATATCAACCAACAAAGGCACAATTAAAACTTAAAAAAATATACACATCTCATAATACCACGATGCCAGCAGCAATAATAAATACTTAGTGCAATGAAATTATATCATGATAATTGATAATGCGCACGGCCCTCGATATAGATAATATTTTTTATATATATATATACATAATGACTAGATGGATATAAACAAAACTGCACAGTACATGGGATTAAAGTGCTAATGCTGGAATATTGCATGTCGACAAAAGGTGCTGTTGCTAAAGTGCTAATAACAAAGTGCTAGTGCAATAAAATTCCATAACCAAACACATCTAAATACCATGCGGCCACAGGAAAGTTCACAAGCTAGATTGTTGATGTGCTAGTGCACTGTGGATAAAATATTATGTAAAAAACATGTTGTGCATGGGTATTCAAGGTATAGATAAGATCAAATGTAATGGCCAAACTACCATAAACTGTACTTTGATGAAACCACAGAATAACGAAAACTAAAACCAGCAGCGGATGTAATGAGGAAACTTCTTGTGTCACACAAAGTTGGCAGATCCTGAGTCTTGTACTAATGACATAAGAGACTAACTAAGAGGCTAGAATCACCGCAATGTCACTTATTACTTCAAGGAGAGGCGTAAATAGGAAGAGATACCCAGATTATACAGGAAGTTACTTCTGCACTAGAGAAAATTGTATAAATCTTCCCCAAAGTTTAATCCATTAGGCATCCTTGTATCTAGTTGTAGGATAAAATGTGACTCAAGTTGTCGTAATTGTCTTTCTCTGTTGTTCCTCGTATTGATTTAGGAACAGCCCCTATCAAAAAGTACTGGAGATCTTTGAGATTGTTCTGATGAACTAATTTCAAATGTTTAGCCATTGGGTAATTTGGATCGGAGTTCACCACTGCACGGAGGTGCTGCAGTATTCTGTTGAATACTTGGAGCTTAGTGCTCCCCACATATTTGAGATTACACGTACATTGCAGCACATAAACAGCATAGTCAGTACGACATGTGTAGAACCCTTGGATCATCTTGGGTTTGTTGTCAAATGCAGTGGTGTACTCAGTGGTATTAATGTCAAACTTACAGGCTCGGCAAGAGCTGCACTTAAAAAACTGCACTTTGTAGACAACCATGTTATTGGGTGCTGACTTCAGGGCTGTTTTTAACAAGTGTATCCCTTATTGTGGGTGCTCTTCTGAAAGTCAGTGATGGTAATTCAGGTAAAATCTGGGAAAGAGTCAAGTCAGTCAAGACGATAGGCCAATGGGTGTAAATAATCTTCCTGGTCTGTTTCTCCTGCCTACTGTATGCGGTGATTAATCTAACCTCCTGAGGACTCTCATCCCTTCCGCCTGAGCTACAAGATCTCTGGCATTGTCATTCTTTTGGCATGGAGTCAGGTATCTCTAGTGTGACTATTAGCTTTACTCAGGGCTGTGTTCAGGTCTTTGATTTTATAGCCACGTACTATGAAGCACTGTACTGCTTCCTTTTGACAGGTTTGTAATTCCTGGTCAGTACTACAAATACAGGGATTCTTAAGAATTCCCCGTAGGAAATGCTACGAATCAAGTGTCCCAGGTGGGAACTCTTAGCGTGGAGAATAGAGTTCCCAGCCGTATTCTTTCTATGAAGTTTAGTTTGTACTCGACCTTCCTCAATGTATAATTGCACATCTAGGAATTCTACGCTGGTGTTACTGATGGATGCAGTGAACTTGAGATTGGATGTGTTGGTGTTGATTGAGCTGACAAACTCCTCCACTGATGCTTTAGTACCTTTCCACACCACACACACACCATCTATAAATCTCCAGCAATGTTGGACATGCATATCATACATTGATTTATGTTGCCCTTTGAGGAAATGCTCCTCCCACCAGCCCACATGTAAACATGCGTAGCTGGGGGAGAAGCATGCCCCCATAGCTACTCCTCGTAGCTCCAGGTATACCTCTTTGTTGAATAAAAAGAATTTATTCTTCAAACAGATGTCAATCATAGTTAAAATCATTTGATTGTGTTCGTATAGCTGTATATGTCACTGACCCAGAAAATAATCAACGGCCTTGATACCATCACCATGGTGAATACTGTTGTAGAGTGAAGTTATTTCCATAACTATAAAATAACAGTCAGTGTCCCACATAATGGATTGTGATTTTCTGAAAAAAGTCACCGGTATCTTTGATGAAAGATGGCAGCCCTAGTACAAACTGCTGCAGAAAGAGGTCCACATATTTGGACATGGGTTCCAATAAACTTCTTTGCGCTGAGATGATAGGTCTGCCGGGGATAGGTGTGATGTGCTTATGCATCTTTGGAATTAAATATAATACATGGGTCACAGGATGATCGTTTTTCAAGAAATTAAATTTGTTCTTAGTTAGGAAACCCATTCTTTTCCACTGTGCCAATTCTTTGACCACCATATCCTTCACTTGACGTAGATCTTGGAAAGAGGCCCTTTTATAGCAAGCCGTGTCATTGAGATGGTGCATAGCTTCCTCCATATACTGATATTTAGGCTAAAGTACAATATTACCGCTTTTATCGGCTTTGTTGATAATTAAGTTCTTATTTTCTCTAAGTTTGCGCGTGAGATTGGAATATGTGTGTGTATATATATATATATATATATAACACACCACACTTTCCACTAGAAAAGTCACGCATGGTCACCTTGGAGATTTGCAGTTAAGTTGGTTTATTCACTGCAAACACAACGCGTTTCAGCTTTCGCCTTGTTCACGCTGAACTTTTGCCATTGAGAAAGGGAAGCAAGAACCCGAAACGTGTCTGGCATATGAGGAGTGATGCCGTTTGTCTGTTTGTACTGCTGCAGCTGACTTCTTGAATAAACCGACAAAGCATAAAAGACTTGTGGGCTCTTCCATCGGGGCTAACTCTGTTTGGATATTACCTACTGGCGATAGCCAGTAGGTAGTTATAGTTAGGACCACGTTTCCATAGGAAAACCTCAACATTCTATTTTGAATAACTTTGGCGCCGGTCGACGAATCCTCGCAAATTTTTCAAAATAGGTGGGGCGCTACGCTCCGCTCCTACCCTGAAAGTCTCGGGGGGATCCGTCAAGCGGGGGCTGAGATAAAAGGGGGGTCCCAAAACGCGTTTTTCCCATGCATTTTTCCATAGGACCTTTAGAACGAGCTACAGCCCGAACGGCTGAACAGAATTACTCAAAATTTGGCAGAGAGGTAGTCCCTAGGTCAAGGAAGTGCCTTTTGTAGGTTTGGTGTAAATCTGTTCAGTAGATTCTGAGAAAATAGCCTTTAAATCAATATATATATCTGAGCCAGCTTACGGTACGCTTACCGTACGCTTACGGTAAGCGTACGGTGGCGTGCGCGAGCGCGATTCTGATTGGCTCTTAGATCTTAGTAAACATTCGAATCGGCCGAAACCAGGAAGCGGCGGCCGCCATTTTGTCTCTCGCACTGAGAGTGATTTTTAAAATATCAAGCCCAAAAACATGTAAAGGGGCTGTTTTGACAACTCCCTCCCACATAGTCATGTTGAGGGAGTCCCCAAACATCCCCCAAGTGCAAAAACGGTTTTATTTTTTTTTCGGCAATTTCGCGGGGTACGCTTACCGTACGCTTACCGTAAGCGTACGGTAAAAAAATAAAAATAAAAAAAACACTATCCACACTTACCCCACCCCCTGTGCTTTTGGTGGCCGAAGGCCACCAAATGTACAGGGCTTATGTTAAGGGCAAAAAACACTATCCACACTTACCCCACCCCCTGTGCTTTTGGTGGCCGAAGGCCACCAAATGTACAGGGCTTATTATAAGGGAAAAAAACTTAGCATTTAAAAAACCTTGCAAATTCACTGAAAAAACCATAGGTTTCACACATGTTATAGTTAGCGGAAATTTTACTGATAAAAAACCAGTGAAATTCCCCCATTATAGTTAGCGCAGGCAACTATAACTCACGCGACTGCAATCTTCTGCTGATGACATATGTGTCTTTATGAAAAAAAAATATTTGTAATATATGTATAGCTAAAAATGTATGGAAGAAGACATGGGCAAATAAGTGTCTAAATACAGTATTAGCATCAGCAGAGGATTGCAGTCGCGTGAGTTATAGTTGCCTGCGCTAACTATAACGGGGGAATTTCACTGGTTTTTTATCAGTAAAATTTCCGCTAACTATAACATGTGTGAAACCTATGGTTTTTTCAGTGAATATATATATAGATATATCCAACACTCCATTGTAGTTTGTCGTCAGGAAAAAACAACGCTTCACAGCACCCAAGTGCTTTAAGGCAGAGTTTTATTTTAGGCAATAAACAACTCCACGCGTTTCGGAAAAACTTGTGAAACCAACAATTAAATACCTGTCACGTGACCTGTGACTTCAGTACAACAAAAACGTGAAAACAGACTTCACCAATCGTGAAAAAACAGTAAATGCATTTTGACCACAAAATATTGCCTCCTATTGCATATCAGTGATCTAATATAGGCAAATCGTATTGCTGGAAACATATACATCTGTTTCAGTATAATCGGACCAAAGATCGTGGGTTTACATGTTTTTGTTTTTTTCTTTTTCTTGTTTTTTCGATGTTGAATAAAACAGCTTTATTATTCCAATCGCTTGTATCGGTAGCACTCTACAGCACGTAAACACAAGTGTGTATATATAAATTGAATCGCTAGTCATTCAGGGCTCGATACCTAAACTGTATAATTCTTTACACCCTACTGACAGTGATATAAACATTTTATGGCACCATATTGGTCCAGCAAAACAGCGTTAAAACTGGATAAATCATATTTTGCACAAGTGTGCAGGGGCCAATTAAAATGCAACAAGCAGTATCGGTATCATATTATAAATCTAGCCACAGTGGGCTGGTAGTCATAAAGAATTCCATTTACAACATTCTAATAGTCGAGAAAGCAATCATATCAGTATACGTGATCGATGGCAACCAAAATTAATGTCCATATCAGTTAATCAAACACCGCTGATGGTCCTTTTTCATGTCTAGGTTGTTCCAACTCATTGGTCAGTACTCACAAGGTGAAAGAAATCTGCAAAAATACATATAATAAAAACAAATTGACTCAAATAATAAATGTTAAAAATCACAAAAATACAAACAACAGATGAGAATACGCCACCAAAATATCACAGAGTTAACACATGTACATAGAGAAGAATCGAAGGATCATCTATACTAAGGGTTAACCCAAATGAACAGCGAGTTCTTCGTCAATATTATGCCCCAGAGGCTGTACTGTCTGATATTCTATTATCTTTCTCGACTTTAACCATCTCAATTCCAGGACTCTGTTACCACCTCTCTCTCTCAGAGGAACAGTGTCTAGGACACAGAATGAGAGTAGACTCGTGTTTTGTTGATGTTCTGCTTTAAAATGTCTGGCTATTGGATATTGTTTGTCTTCTTTGGTAATAGCCCTCAGATGTTCAAGGACCCTCTTTTTAGCAGGATGGATTGTACTGCCTATGTAGTATTTATTGCATGGGCATTTCAGGGCATATATAGCATGATCAGTATTACATGAGACATGTTTCGTTATTGAAAAGGGTTTTACATTTGCAGACAAGGTGACCTCTTTGCAATTTTTGCTATATTTACATGCCTTACATTTTTGACAGGTGTAAAATCCCTGTACCGGGTTAATGGACTTGGGCACGGACCTCACCACACTTTGACATAGCGTATCTTTTAAAGATTTAGCCTTAAGATATGTCACCGGAGGATAATGTTCAATTGCAGATGCAATATCTTTGTCAGTTTTAAGGACTTTACAAAATTTCAAAAGACATTCTCTAACCTCATGTGCCTGATTAGAATAGGTGGTGATAAATCTAATCTTACTCTCAGGTACATTTTTATTTGATTCTAACGGTTTCACTTGAAGGAGTTCATTTCTAGTTCTCTTATTAACTTCTTCACAGGCTTTGAAGATGTCTTTTGCAGAATAGCCCCTTTACAAGAAAACGTTTGGTCATTATTTCCTTTTCAGTCTCAAATCCGTGGTCATTGCTACAATTTCTCTTGGCCCGTAAGAGTTCTCCCAAAGGGATACTTCGTATGAGGTTGATTGGGTGGCAGCATTCTGCATATAGCAGCCTATTTCCAGCAGTTTCTTTTCAGAATAGATAACTTTCTAATCGCTGTCCTGTAACCACTACTCTAAGGTCTAGAAATTCAATCATTTCTTTTTCAATTCTGCTACTGAACTGCAGATTAAAATTGTTTTTGTTAATAGTTTTGACAAACTGATTAGCCTGCTCTATGCTGCCATTCCAAACCACAAAAATGTCGTCTATGTATCTTGCCCATGTAACAACACATTTTTTGTATAGGGGTAATGCGGTGGTGACCTGCTCCTCCCACCGGCTGAGCTACAATCCCGCGAAGCTGGGAGCAAAGCAGGTCCCCATTGCAGTTCCGAGTTTCTGACGATAAATGATCTTGTCGAAAATGAAAAGTTCTGTGTGAGGCACCTATACATCATGTCAATAATCATTTCTGTATGAAATAGATGTTAAATTGACCTGTACTTCAGGCAGTGACGACAAGCCCTAATTCCTTCTTCATGGGGGATACAGGTATACAGGCTTGTACCATCCAGAGTCATTAAAAGGAAATTATCTTCCCATTTGATCTGATCCATCAATCTTAAAAAGTCACTTGAGTCTTTTATAAAAGACGGGAGTTTCTGGACAAGTGGTTGCAGGTAGAAATCTACATAGCGTGAGGTATTCTCTAAACAGCTACCCCTAGAGGATACAATGGGTCTTCCGGGGGGATTGGTCTCATTTTTGTGCAGTTTTGGGAGTAGATAAAAAGCTGGAAGTTTTGGATGCCTACAATTCAGGAAATCATATTCCTCTTGCTCAAGCAATCCTCTTTCCTTCCATTCACTCAAAAGTTCTTTAAGACCACCATGTTGCCACCTTTGTCTGATTTTTTTATTATAATGCTATTATCATTTTTCAAAACTTGAATTGCATAATAATGATCCTGACTCAGATTGTGCTTTTTAATATTACTTTTATACCACTCTTTTTTTACGAACTTTATCAAATTCGTGTATAACTCCTTTCTCAAAGACATCAATCGCCTCGTTTGATATCTGGGGGAGAAAAATAGATTTGGGTTTGAATCCACTAGTATAGCACAAATCTAGTTCAATATTGTCATTATTTAGATTAAGGTAAGGATCATCGATCAAGTATTTATCATCCTGTAACTTATGCATATCATGTAACAGTTCAATATCATCAATATTCAAAGTGCTAGGTGCTCACAATGTTTTTTCATATCTAGATATATATATATGTATATATATATATATATATATATGTATATATATAGAGAGAGATATATTATGGAATAGGCTACAGTCATATAAATATAAAAAAAGGTGTTTGGGGGCTATGTCCCTAAAAATAAAAAAAAAGCAAAACAATACGCTTAGAGATTCAGAAACACACATATATATGTTTGAACATATCTATATCTATCTCTATATTTATCGAGCTGATCCGATGCTTAAAAAGTCTAGAATAACAGTGTGTGTGTCTGTGTGTGTATCTATTTCATTAGTGTGTGTGTCTGTGTGTGTATCTATTTCATTCCCAAAAGAGATAGTAACTCTGCACTCGACTACGATGACAGAAGTTTAGTTCTTGTGTCTGCTACAACATGTTTTGGCTGAAAAGCATTTCTCAACACTATTTTAACACTGGTGCCAGCCAATCACAGCACAAGCTCCCCACAGGACTCACATGAGCTTCTCGCTCCTGCAGTAGCTAGGCAGCCAATGAAGGAAAAAGGGAAACAGCCATTACAACGCGGCTGTTTCCCCGCAATGCCATTACATCGTAAGCATAACAACACATTTGATGTAACAACGCGTAGCCATTACTACACGTGTTTTTACATTGCATGCGCTGTTACAATGCATGCGATGTAATGCCGATCCACCTCGTTGTGGGGAAACAGAGGAGCAGAGACGGCGACGCTGGAGAGGAACCACGAGGAAAGAGAGGTAAGGGCGATTGTGCTTGGGGTGGGAGTAGTGTGGGTAGTGGTTTAGGGTAGTGTTGTAGTGTCGCAGTGTTTTAGGGTTTAGGGTAGTGTAGTGGTGTTTGAGTAGTGTAGGGGTCGAGCTAGGGGTAGTATTGTAGTGTTTGTGTTGTGTAGTGGTTTAGGGTTTAGTGTAGTGTTGTAGTGTTTGTTTAGTGTTTTAGGGTTTAGGGTAGTGTTGTAGTGTGTGTAGTGTTTTAGTGTTTAGGGTAGTGTTGTAGTATTTGTTTGTGTAGTGTTTTAGGGTTTAGGGTAGTGTTGTAGTGTTTGTGTAGTGTTTTAGGTTTTAGGGTAGTGTTGTAGTGTTAGTGTAGTGTTTTAGGGTTTAGGGTAGTGTTGTAGTGTTTGTGTAGTGTTTGTGTAGTGTAGTATTTTAGGGTTTAGGGTAGTGTTTGTGCAGTGTAGTGTTTTAGGGTTTAGGTTAGTGTTGTAGTGTTTGTGTGGTGTTTTAGGGTTTAGGGTAGTGTTGTAGTGTTTGTGTAGTGTTTTGGGGTTTAGGGTAGTGTTTGTGTAGTGTTTTAGATTTTAGGGTAGTGCTGTGGTGTTTGTGTAGTGTGTTAGGGTTTAGGGTAGTGTTGTAGTGTAGTGTTTTAGGGTTTAGGGTAGTGTTGTAGTATTTGTGTAGTGTAGGTTTTAGGGTAGTGTTGTAGTGTTTGTCTAGTGTAGTGTTTTAGGGTTTAGGGTAGTGTTGTAATGTTTGTGTAATGTAGTGTTTTAGGGTTTAGGGTAGTGTTGTAGTGGTTGTGTAGTGTTTTAGGGTTTAGGTTAGTGTTTGTGTAGTGTAGTGTTTTACGGTTTAGGGTAGTGTTGTAGTGTTTGTGTAGAGTAGTTGTGTAGTGTTTTAGGTTTTAGGGTAGTGTTGTAGAGTTTGTGTAGTGTAGTATTTTGGGGTTTAGTGTAGTGTTGTAGTGTTTGTGCAGTGTTTTAGGGTTTAGGGTAGTGTTGTAATGTTTGTGTAGTGTAGTGTTTTAGGGTTTTATGGTAGTGTTGTAGTGGTTGTGTAGTGATTTAGGGTTTATGGTAGTGTTGTAGTGTAGTGTTTTAGGGTTTAGGGTAGTGTTTGTGCAGTGTAGTTGTGTAGTGTTTTAGGTTTTAGGGTAGTGTTGTAGTGTAGTGTTTTAGGGTTTAGGGTAGTGTTGTAGTGTTTGTGTAGTGTAGTGTTTTAGGGTTTAGGGTAGTGTTGTAGTGGTTGTGTAGTGTTTTAGGGTTTAGGGTAGTGTTGTAGTGTTTTTGTATAGTGTAGTGGTGTAGTGTTTTAGGGTAGTGTTGTAGAGTTTGTGTAGTGTAGGATTTAAGGGTTTAGTGTAGTGTTGTAGTGTTTGTGTAGTGTAGTGTTTTAGGGTAGTGTTGGGGTGTTGTGCAGGGTAGTGTAGTGTTATTGTAGGGAGAGGACTGGGGGTCAGGAGAGGGTTGTGCAGGGGTAGTGTAGAGTCACTTATCTTGCAAACTTTAACTACTAGTATAGCTTTACCACGCATGCCTTTGCGTTGTAATGGCATGCGTGGTAAAAGCATACTCGTGGTAAAAGGTTGCGATGTAATGGCATGTCGTTGTCATTGACATCGCATAGTAATACCCGCGTTGTAATGGCACGCGTGGTATTGGTATGCGATGTAATGACATATATTGAGGAAAAAAGACCCCTCAGTCAATCAGATCACTCTATTATTTGAAACCGCGTGCCCACTGGGCATCCGCGAGCCTATCTGTACAGTTTGTACATAATTTCTCAAAACCTACCGAATGGATTCACACCAAATCACATAAATCACATAAAACACACTTTCAGGGTAAAGATCTATCTTTCTGCCTAATCTGGTTTAATTCCTTTCACCTGTTGTGGCGGTAGCTATGTTAAAAAGCTCCCTATGGAAATTGCATAGGGAAATTGCATTTTAGCCTTCCCCCACCAATTTCTCGGCTGCCGATTGAGGGATCATCCCAAAACTCTCCAGGAAGGAGAATGCGCCAAAGTAATTCTCATACTAAAAAAGGTTTAAGAAGGCCTGGGATGGGCAAGTGTTCCAGAGTGTTCCTCAGGACTCCTGTCTTGCCCTGTATCACACTTTTATTCACTTTAACTCATTCCATGATCTGCTCAGATACATGAATATCGTATTCCGCAATTATGCACACAATGCACAGTAGTCCCAGGTGATATTTAAATTATGTCATCATAATTTGCGTCAATATGGCAATTTAACTTCAGGCTTGTTTTAAGAAATTCTCAAAATGATGCTTTTACCCCACGTCCTGTAATTGCAGCAAAATTGCAGCATAAGAGTAAGGGAACAATGCACACAACCAGAACGCGAGCGGCTGTTTTTTGCAGCAATTTCGTTTTTAGCGTGAAATGTGTCCTGGCATCAAAAATGAACATGAGTATGCATTTTGCAATAAAATTCAGCAATAAATGAGGAATTTGCACTTCATGTAATTATGGTATGGATAATTTTACGTAATTTACTCACACTTCTATGTGAAAGCAAATTATGCATATGTCGCACACCCTGCAGGTGGTTTTTCAACTGCCCAAAAATGAAGGTCTTCCCAAAACTGAACAAATTCTCAGGCACTTCCAACCACGGATGGATGTAAAGTGTCTCCTCTTGAAGATGAAAAACTATTTTTGTCTGGAAGTGGAAATTAAAAACACCCTGAAAAAGCAAAAGTCAATCACCTTTCCTTTGGAGCAGGACCCTCCATGAACCTGCCTAGGAGAAAGTCAAAACCTTCTAAATTATCTCCAATAACAAAATAATCTATAACAGCCACGCCAATGTAGTCATCCCATCCATCAATGACTTTCTCAAGCTATTGTGAATGGACCACCATCAAATTAGACGAGCCCAAAAATTCTACTCTAGCCAGAGCACAATCTGGGGTGGTGACTATTGCAATCATCTGCCATTGGGACCTCAGCTCCTAATATCAGTAAGCCACATTTACTACTGACTTTTGTGACTAGAGCGGTCTGGTGCGCCCCGCCTGGAAGCCAAATGTGTAGGGAGTCCTGTTCACTGAATTTGCGCCCAAATAGGATAGATGGAATGAGTGTCTGGCTAGCCCCTTTTGTAGTTTGTCTTCATTCAGTCTCCCAATGCTAATGCCGCGGTACCCGAAGAGCGTTCTTTGGGCGTTCCCCAACTGTAGCGTCAACATGCAACCACAAAGTTGCCATGACAGCGAGGCAAGGCTCTAAATATCTCAGGGTTTACTTTGGCTTGCCCTCCTATCCAGGTGCTTACATCTGGTAAGATATATATCTGTGTTTCTCAATGATGGGCATGCTTTCTACAAAGTGTAGTGGTACAGAGACTTTGAGTAATGCAGAACGCGGCAGCTCAGCTGCTGAGAATATTGCTCCCCAGAAGGACGTGGCTGCTGTCTGCCCATCTGCATGGATCTGCCGTAATGGGTGAGAGTAGGTACCCCGCACTAGTTTGTAAATCTCAGCCATACCTCTATCCTACCCCTCAGAGGGATCCGTTGACTCCTACGACATCCTACGCTTCTCACAAGGTTAACTTGACTAATGTAGCAACCAAACTTCTACCATATCTTGCCTTTTCCAGGATTGCTCAAGCCCTCGTTGTACAAACGCCAGCGTGGTCCCAGTGGGACTCAGTTCTGATAATTGTGTCACCACAAGGGGTAATCCTGATATCACGGCAACTATATGTTCAAAGTGGAAAGACATGCATGCATGCAGGCTTTTCAGCACTCAAGGGTGCAAAGTTAGTGCCAGCTTTTTACTCAGTACAGAAAAGAGATATTACCATATTTCTTTGTGCGGTAATACCACGGGCGTGTGAGTAAAAAATGTGTGTTAAATAGATACAAATCAACTTTTTGTTCACGATTTGTCTACACATCTGACCTTACCTGAATGAGAGCTTAAGCTCAAAGTGGTTCAACACCTCTGTGTAAAATCTGCCATCGCCACCTTCTGGGTGCCACCCATGGACCTCACCCCTAGACATCAATGTTATTTATATGTAAAATATGTACCATCACGCAAATGTCCAAGACCCACAGCCCCACCTCCGCTATGTCTGGGTTCCCTTTGCCCGGGCTATATGTAATATCTTTTAAAAAGCACTGTGCATCATTAATGGAGGGACACACTGTCCTTGCAAAATAAATACAAATAAATACACTGGAAAATGTTTGCACTTGAACATTAAATTGCCCAGGGTCTTTCATCTTAATGCCTCGTTTTAGACTGCCAGGCAGGGGGATTGTTTGATAATGTGTTTACTTCTTATGTTTATGTTCTATGGAAACTGTAATATTTCCGAAGTAACATTATATGATGATGATGAATAAATGTTGTGTTCTGCTGCTGCTCTGTGCTCTCACTTCCCCCGAGGGCCAATGATCCTTTGTGTCCTATCTCAAGTCCTAATGATGCTTTTATCATTGTTTTCTGTGTTACACCACAGGCTTATCGTGGGGCTTATGGCAGTGGGCAAGGGCTGCCTGTGTCTGTGAGAAGAATAATATTTCAGAACTTGCATTGATTATCTTTGCAGATGAGGTTTTCAGATGATTCTCACAGAACAAATGCAGGATAATGTCTCTCAATTCTGAGCTGAGCCGGGCTTGTTGTACACATTTTTTTAAAATTTAATCTCAGTAAAGCGCAGAGTCGTCACTGGGTTTAGATGGTGTTTTCTCTTACCGCAAACCTTCAGAAAACAAAATCATCTGTGTTGTTTTCCTCAACTGCAAAAAAATCCCTGTTATCTTGTGAACATTTCTATATGGACAGTTACGTCAGCATAGCACCGTGGCACTCAAATTGAGCACTAGTTGGTTCTGTTTTAGGTTTTCATACATATGGTGTGTGTGGTTACCTGGTTGTGTTTGCTTGTGTATGGTTAGGTTTTTACTTAGAGTTTAGTAATGTCTTGTGTTGGTTAATAACAAAACTAGCTTGATTATGGTGAAGATATCTGTATGTGGTTTGTGTGTGGGTGGTTGTGCCATCCATCCGTTCTTTTGTTGAGTTTGGTGGGTGGCTGATTGTCCGCTGCCCGTAACATGCAGATTGTCTTCTAGTCAACAGCTCCATGCAGGTAAATAGCAAAGGTGAGATGTTGTGAGTGAGAAGGTATATTTAAGCCAAATGTATCTGAATGGTTCCAAAAGGTATGTTGGTAAGGTGCCTGGGGCGTGCTGTTGAGTTGGCAGCGTTTTGACTAGTACATCATTTTGGTGCTGTGTTTTGTCATTAAAGTGTTATGAGATCTGCTTAGCAGGTTCTTCATGAGAACACTGAGTTATTAATGTAGTTGGAAAGGTTTGCTTAGTGAGTATTTTTGGCTTAACCTGGCAAGTGGTGTTGGGTATCATTATAGTCGCCTACATGACGCCTTTGGTTCATGTTACGTACATGCTAGGTGGTGTGTCGAGTGTTTTCTGTCCAGTGTTACTATTTGGCATCTCATGGTGGGGTTGCTGCTGTGAGGATGTGATGGAGCGGGTAAATTGTTTTCTTTTTATATACCCAATCCATTTATATATGTTTGTATTAAAACGAGTAATGATTAAGCATAACAATTAATGAAGTATGGATTTCAATACTAATCAACCTTATTAACTAAGAGAATATACGTGGGATTGCTTTGCATGGCTAAGGTAATATGTAAACTAAGTCTGTATGCATATTAATAGGATAATCGTTGCTTATGTTATGTTTTCGTGAATTCTTCTTAAATAAACCAGTATTAATGGCTTTGGATGTGGCATATGGCTAGATAAATGCAAACACATATGGGTATTAGCAAGGGGAATAACACTGTTTAACCATTTCAATGTATTAATGACGTTTTTGTGTTTCTTTGCTTAAGTTGACCATTTGGGCCTGCTATAAAATGGCCGCCGACTATATCAGACCTTACGAAGTAAAATCAATTAAGGGAATGGAGAAACGCGCAAACCTCAGCAGCTGCGACCTGCCGGTGAACTGTGCCCATCAAGGCTGTACCAGGCGAAGAGCCAACCCTTCAATACAAATTGTTGCAACCTAAACCATGAATTGCCACCGTTCCCATACATTAGATTTGGAACTTTTTGCCTGTGGGAACGACATCGAATGTTACCTGATGTACTTTGTCCGTCCAATGAAATGCTCTGAAAAAGACGATTGTAACTTTTTAAATGTAAATTTTAGTATAAATATTAGTAGAATAGAGAGGGTCGTGGCTGAACGCACTCCACCATATCCAGTATCCTGATGTCATGCTGACGGAGAGGACGGTGATGCTGCATGATAGAGCAGAACTTTGACGATTTGACTGAGGACCAGATTCTGACTTAGAAAACGACAATTAGCCAGAATAGGTAAATACGACAAAAGATGAAATTTACTAATTAGGTCTAACTTGCATTTGATTAGATAAAGAAAGATTAATTGAATTCATGTGTGGTGTTATTCTTTCATTGAAATGTATTATTGATTGATTCAGAGAGTTAAGTAGTCATTAAACTAATTCCAACTAAATGATTCATCACCAAAGTTGGTGCTCTCCTTGATGGGAGGAGGAGGAGAAAGAGTTGCCCGTTAGGTGAGGCTAGCGAAATCGTATCAAGGGAAGGATCAGTGTAGTTCGGAATCTAAATGTCCTATTCCCCCTTTTTGTCTGAATAAAGTGGTACGGATAGACTGATTGGAATGAATGTTGGTGTTATGGGCCCCACCAGCGTGTGATGTGTATGTGTGTGTGTGACTGCGAAATCACTCTGTCCGTGGTAGTAAGGGGAAATTGAGAAACCCGAACTGCACCAGATGCACCTGCACGGTGTTAGATGCACGCGGGGTGGTCTGGCTTATGTTCTATGCTGGTAACACTGCAGCAGCAGCCACAGATGCTGCAGGACTGTAACTAGCAAAGGGTCAGAGGGACTGATTGTCCTTTGTTAGAGCATCTACTGTAACAGTTTATTGATCAATTATTGGTATAGTGCCAAAAGTAAAATAATATTTATTTCAGGAGATCAGGGACTCTGGCCTTTGCCACTAATGTGCACCATGTTCTTTCTTCTGAGCCAGTGGTTCCCTCTTCCTCTCTCTGCTGGCCATCTTTCAGTTTTTTTCAATGATCAGGTTCCTTACACAGTGTGTGGGATTTATCATTACAGAGTAACTCAAAATTACGATCCCGCTGCATGACTTCACGGAGAATGAATTTAAACTTCGAGGAGGGCTCTTGACTTCAGCAAAGATGAAGAGGATCTCCTGACCGCATCCCTCAGCACGTGGCTCCCCACTCAGAGGGTGTGTGAGGGTGGTCCTCAATGGATGTCCACCTGTGACTATGGTGGAAATGGTGGCGGGTTTGGCGCTCCGTGGAGTGGCTAGCTCACCACCAAGTCTGATTGCTTTCTCTTAAGGACAAGACTGTCATGCGAAGGACTCGAGACTTGCCCAAAAACGACTAAAAATGTCTAAAACTGCTGAAAAAGTCTGAGAGAACAATGGCAGAGTGTCAATTTAAATGTGGCTGTGGATCGGTACCTTGATTTTGACAGTGCATTTCAAGGACCCACATGCGTGATGGCAGCTCACCTATGCCGCTGCCCCATGGAGGACCTGACGCAACAGACATTTTCGGCTGAAGTGGTCTCCAATACGGAAAAAGGTAGGAGGACGATGGAGATGAAGCTGCCCCCACATCACAAACACTGTGTATGGGTGAAGGTCAGAGAGGGGAAACAGGGGCTGAATGGGGCGCACCATTCAGTTCATCATGGATACTGACCAGGTCGGCCACACGCACTGTGGGGCAGATTTATAAGCCCTGTGCGTCACTTTTGCGCCGCCGTTGTGTCACTTTTGTGACACAGCGGCGGCGCAAAGCCAGCGCCATGCTGCGGCAGATTTACAACGTGACGCATCTAGGGAGATGCGTCACGTTGTAAAGTTTGCGCCACATGTGGGCGTACCTTCACAGGGGGGGGGCGCTCCAGCGCAGGAACGCCTCCGAAAAGTGGCTGAGTGAAATCTACAAGATTTCACTCAGTCACTTTTCCGGCCATGCTGCGTCAAATCCCTGCGCCTGCTTGAAGCAGGCGTAAGGATTGACACAGCATTGTACCGATAGGGCACCCCCGAGCCTTGCTGGAGCTGCGTCGCGCTTGCGACGCAACTCCAGCAATGCGCCGCCCTTCCGCCATCAGATGCATCACGCATCTGTTTATCCTTGCGCCACGATGCGCTGCATTGTAAATGCGGCGCATCTATTGTGGCGCAAGGGTAAACTTGCGTGACGCATCTTCCCTGGCGCATCCCTGCTGATTTGCAGGGATGCGCCAGGGAACATAAATCTGCCTCTTAGTTCGCCATCTTTATGTCATTGGCCCGAGGAAAGAGGCCTGCTTATTAAAGAGACAGACTACAAGCACTTTCCACAAAGTGACTTATCTCAATAACAGTCAAATAAATAGTGAATATGTCTTTTGCGCATTCTACCAGTTGAATTATTGATAAACTGACAACAGAAGGATGAAAGTTTGTCTCCCACTGTGCAGGTTTGAACCTGTGACCTTCAGGTTGGACAAGAATCTTTGCAGGAGGTTGAACTATTTACATATCGAGAAAGTTTACCAGTCATTAAGGCGCAACACAAACCAATGGCAAGGATTAAGGACACGAGCATCTACAGCACGCCTTGAAATCCTTTATCTCAGCTTTAGAGAGTGTTGAATGAAAGAAATGAGAAGAATGAACGAGAAGCAAGTGGTCCAAACCATTCCAGCAAGGACTGTGAAAGTGATCTGGTGCCCGCTAAACAAAGAGCGCCTGCACCAGTGGGACTGCCCGCATGTCAGCAGATGGAAGCACAACGGTCAGCTCCCTGGAAACTCCCATATCAAGACCTGAAAGTGGAACACTGAGCTGTCCTAGCTAGGATCCAACTTGTAAGCTGTCGATCACACAGATATGAGCAGGAAGTGCTCACTCACTGACCCTCTTTTCCAGCTCATGATCTCAAACAATGAATGCCAAATTTAAAATAGACTTTGGTGAATATACCATCTGATTATATCAATCAGGGTGGGTAAGACGCAACTACTCACCCGTGAGGTTCTCAAGGCTATGGGGGTGGAGGGGGGAGGGCAGCTCCATTGAGTTCTAGGGTCATTCGAAGAGCCAGATCTTGAGGTCCTTCCTGAACTGGGGCAATGTGGGAACTTGGTGGAGGGGGAGATCATTCGAGGCCTTAGCTGAGAGGTAGAAGAAGGACTTTCCTCCCGCTATAGTCTTGCTGATATGTGAGATGGTGGCCAGAGAGAGATCGGCTGATCGGAGATGTCTTTTGGGTATGTGGAAGAAGAGGCGGCTGTTCAGGTGTGCGGGTCAAGTGTTGTGAAGGGCCTTGTATGTGTGGGAGAGGAGTTTGAGGTTATTATTTTTTCGACTGGGAGCTAGTGGAAGTCGTGGAGGTGTTGAATGATGTGACTGACTCTGCGACGAGGATGTCGAGGATCAGTCTGGTTGCAGCATTCTGGACAATCTGGAGTTTGCGAAGGAGTTTATTGTTGATTCCGGTGTAGAGAGTGTTGATATAGTCCTGTCTGGGCTGTGTGTTAAAAGTCACCAAAAGCTGGAAGTATTTTAGTGGCAGGGGTCTGTGCGAACAGTCACCACTGTAGTCAATAATAGTATTAGAGAAGACAGCAAGGATATAGAAATGGACCGTAAATTTCCGCCTGATCACGTACATCCAATCAAGGATCAAAGAATACCAGGTGATATAGTTGGATAAACTTCAATCATCGTCACTCGTGCCATTTCCATACTGTGAATGAACAAAGCCCTCTTGTCATCGTTACCCTGATAGAGAACAAAAGTCAGAACAAAGTCAAAGAAACATAAAAGCAAAGTGATTTATCCTAGGCTAAAAGCATTGGTAGAACCATGCATTCAAGTAGGCACGCGCTTCAAGGTGCTTCTGATGCTGGTTACTTCTGCGTCCCTGGCTGGGCAAGGGTGTGTAGGTAAAGTAATGGTGAGGAAAGAGTTTTCAGAGCTGTATATAATGGATCTATAGTAATAAGTGCCCTTATAGAACAGCTCATAGAACAGTTATATAACTCAATAGCTAGAGCGATACAAAGGCAAACTCTATCAGCCTGCAGCGTATATTTATAGCGTTGTGCTATCGGTCCCACATAAAGCTGCCGCACGTATACAAGGTCCACCCAGTCTCTCATCCTTAACAAAAATTCAAAGTAAGAGAGCTACTACCACTTTACACCAAAGGTGAATACATCTACTCAACAAGCGAATTCTCTTAGATCGCAGAGTGCAAAATAACAAAGGTTATCAAAAATCACATATAATTCGAAAGAGCTGTGTATTACAAATAATAATATTCTGCATATACATTAAAAATATACAATTTCTTAATTCACAGATAAAAACAAAACGGTAACCGTGGGTTTGTCATAAACATTAATTGGACAGTGATAAGAGGAAAGAGGCTGATATATGATACAACGTTGTAATGACGCGTACGTCCATCACGATTGTATACCAAAGTTTTACAATGTCTGTTTTTTTATTATATATGTGCATTAATGAATTGAATATTTGTGTATATTGATAACAATGTGGTATATTTTTATTTGCAATACACAGCTCTTTAGAATTATGTGTTTTTGATAACCTTTCATTCTATCATTCTTTGCTCTCTGTGTGTGGTACAACAGCCTAAAGTGGAGTTTGTTTGTTGAATGGTTTTATCAACCTTAACAAGCCAGTTTAGGAAGTATTATAGTGATAACTAGAGTATGCTAAAAATGTTTATCTTGGAGTTGGTTAATTCAGTTACGAATTTATGTTGTTGACATTGACATAGTCTAAATTGTTGACATAGACTTGCATGTGTTGGTTTGAGACTTGAAAATGAAGCCGTTGGCTGCCAAACACGTGTTGTGGACTTATGAACCAATGTTGTATTTACTAATTGGTGCAAGATCACCCAATGCTAACTATGCCCCATTTTTACCTGATTTGCATTCTGACTAAGGCTAGGTATTTCTATAGCGCTTAATCTCCAATAGTATTTTAATAAGAACTTTTGTGCTATTGGTCTTTTTTTATTGGGGGCCTCTGAAAACATTGTTTGAATATAGTGCACACAGTACCACTCCTTGAATGTTTACACAGAGGGTTAACAACCCATATCTTCAGCGAACACCACATCATTCTCCCATCAACACTTCCTGGCCATCCCCTTCCTCCCTACTCACTGAAAATAATGCAGATCTATTCGCTATCCCATCCTGCCACTCAACTTAAATCATTTGCATTTCCTATTGCAATGTCCGGCCCTCTGCTGCTTCCTAGCAGTTACCAACTCTGTAAGGGCCAACACATGCTACATATTCAATGAATAGTTTATACTGGAAACATTGAGGTCCAACAGCTTTCATATCCCTTACTGACCCCTATGGGGGGGGGGGGGGGGTGCAGAAGAGCTTACCCACACAGAAAGCAAACTACCCCGTGTAGCACTGGGGTAACATAGGCACCCACAGCCCCGCACGGTGTGGGAGGGCCCAAGCTCCAGAGGCCCCCTCATCACAGTACCATGACCTGAGAGCTCCTGATGAAGTCCGGCGGGGGGCCCCATCCATGTACCTTGCAAGGGACCCCTCAAGTTCCGTTACACCACTGCTGTGTAGGATGTGTGGTTGGAAGGATATTGTTTTTGTTTTGAGCCTATGTGAGCGGTGTTTTCATGTTGTGGGTGATGACCACCGAGGTGTAGTTATTGTTTTATGGGACATCGCTCTTGGCAGAGTGATGGGTGAGGGTATATGAGAATTAGGCATGCAAATTCCTATTGCAATACGGACTAAAACATATTAGCAGCCTCCCCAGTACCAGCCTGGCCATAAGGGCAGCTGGATGCTCGGTGTGTGTACAGCAAACAAGAGGGAGTAATCTGAGCTGGCCCGGTAACACATATGGACACGGCAGACACTGCGTTGAATGAGTAAAAGGACAAGAACTGGAAATCATGACCAGCAATAACCATGCTTTTTATTAAAGGCAATGAAGGCCGCCCACTGTTGAATAAGTGCACCCCCTCCATGTGGACAAAGAAGGAAGTGGAGAAGCAATCAAGGCTCTGACCCTGAGCAGAAACTGCACCAGCTTTAAAATACCAAGATTCCACTTCCTCCTGCTAGGTCAAAGGAATCCACAACATTTTTTAGTAGGTTTCCATAATTAAAGCCCCTCTCAAACTCCTGAAGATCGGGCAAACCCTGAACAGGTCGTGCCTCGAACCCTAACCAGGCTGGCACCCTGCACATGTGAAGGTCAGAAACACAGCACTTGGTCAGTCGTTGGCCTACAGAGAAAGTGCGGATCTGCCTGCCTTATTTTCCCCTTCTGTCCTCACCCCTCCATGTCAGAATAATATGTTTTTTAGATCTCCGAGACCCCTGATCCTCCTAGCTTAGGTAAGGAGGCCTCCTCCTGACCGTCTAGAATTTCTTCCCAGACACTACCCGCTTTCATTATTAGCAGTAAATGACATTTCAGGGTAAATACGAGACAAAGCAGTCTAGAGCCCTCCTCTTCTTCCATTGGTCCAGCTAGGACAGAAGCATGGCACAGGTTTGGTGGTTCTCGTTTTGATCAGTCTTAACACAGCTCTTCTCTGGCCTGTGTACCTTGCGAAAAACGCTTTTTTTTACACGTTACCAGAAGTTAACTCCCCTTGAGCTGTCCCCTGTCGGGTCCCTTCCCACCTTCATCCCCCTCCCCCATTAACTCTGCTCTCACTTCTAGGAGGAGCCCTTTGATTTGATAACAGCAGTAGGTGTCATGTCCTGCCCTAGAAACCTCCCAGTTCAGCTTTCTTCGATGACGGCTCCAGCCAGCAGGGGGCATGGATTGAGCCTGTTGCAAAGCTGCAGCTCCAGCCTTCCCCGGGGGAGCAGCCCCTTTCCTGCCTTGTTCATCCAGGAACTCCAGCACCGGGTCCTGTAAGCTCAGTTTTTGGAACATGAGGCTACCTGTCATTGCTTAAGGCTGGTTACAATGCCTCGGGCTAACCTAGCTGACTCCGGGGCATTGGGCGCCAGCCTACCGACCGTTCGCATCGCAGGGATATGACCTGCAATCCGCCTTTCTCATCATTGGAAGATGAAGACAGCCCTGTTCACCGGGAAAAATTCAAAGTACCCCCCACTTCTATAAAGCTGGTCATAATATCTCTGGCTTGCCTTGCTGGTTCCGGGACAATTGGTTCTACCCTTCCCATGGCAAAGATTTGACCCGCAAGGATCAGCATTAGAAGATGAAAGTACACTGATCCCTGTCAGCCAGGAAAGCGGAACTGCTGTCTGTTCCTTTAAGGCTGCATGCCCACACTCCCGATTTGTTAGCTCTAAAAAGTCTTTCATTTTACCTGTACCCTGATAAAACTTTGTCCTTCCCTGTTCAAGCCAATGCAGAAATGAAAGCCCCACCCCTTCTTTTCCTCATTTCTCACCCAATTGGCTACTCTTAAATGTTGGCACATATGTATATGATGAAAGGCTGAGTTGACCTGTCAGGACTCGAACAAATTGCCTGCGGTTGAACAGAAAGCAACAGCACAGATGCATTAGGACCACGGAGAAGAGCTTGCTGTAACTGCATGCTGGCACGGAACTGCAACAACAGAGATGTGTGGAGGGAGGAAGGGTAAACACATGACACTCTTCCCTGTTTCCACTACTAGTAACACAGGAGGCTTGGCCTTCAGGGAGACATGACCTCAGGTGGGCCATTTGTGACTCGTGTGGAGTGCTGAAACCCCAGAGGACAATGAACTGTTTCAAGGCATCACAGAAACTACTCCAGTTAAAAGGCGAGCCTCGATTTATGCACATCCTTCACCAATAAGATCAAACGGTAATAATAATAATGCAAGTGTGCACAGATAAAAAGGTACTTAAGGTTTTTCTTTAAATTGGTCGAGGAAGAGCCAGGAAATAAGCACGTAGCAAAAACAAATTGAAATGTAATTTTTCATAATTTTTTTCTTTTTAGTAAAAAACAAAACTGCAAATATATTTCTTTCTGGAATAAATGTGAAAATTTCACTAAACACGTACCTGTAAAAGTTATGAACGTATAAAACGACGAATTTTACCAAATACACTGATAAAAATATAATCTTTCATCCCCAAAATCTTTAGAACATTGGTTACCGCCCCCTTTTGCAGAAAGAAGCTGAGATTGGCTGGATCCCAAAATAACCACAATGCACTTCATTATTCCTAAAAGCGACCTGGTGATACAACAAAATTGTAACAATAAAACCATTGCCTGTCATAGTCACAGACAGACCTGATTATGTCCAATAGTGGAAGGGCTGGTTGGTCATGTGACTTGCCCACTTTCAGGCAGTCAGCGGTCAAGGTGAATTTTAAATGCGGGCTCGCGCGCGACCAGTTGCTCCTGTTGGCAGCTGTTCTGAGCTGCTCCCTATCTATGCATGGCACTTATTTATCTGCCAAAATATTCCCACGCAGCATACCGTGCTCACTGGTATCTACGCGCTGTCTCAGCTGCATCCCTTATTTTTCTTTGCTTCCACACACAGCAGGTGCTCTCTGTTAATTATCTGCACACTCTTTCACAAGGGAGCCAGGGGACTGCAGACTCAGGGGAGCTCAAAGCAATATCAGCGACTGGAGGAAAGGTCCAGGTAGCAAGCGTGCCGCAGGGTGGACGCAGGAACATATGGCTTCCTCGATCACATTTAAATGGGCCTCTAGGTCCAGCTGCGTTATACCTCAATGATGTCACTATTGCTTCTTTGCTTATTATCAGTGGTGACAGTTGTGACACGCGCGTAATGCACAGTTCTATATCGAGGATGCAGTGCACAGACGGCAGCTGAAGAATGTGGAAAAGTATGTATTTTTGAGCAGTGTGAAATTATAGTTTTTAGGTGCTAGCCTCACTCCCTACATGCTAACTAACCTAATATGGTAAGCTAAAACATAAATCAACTATGAAACTCACAACTTACCCTCATCGGCCTACTGCCACCATCTCACAACCTAACACTCATGAAACTAACAGGCCCTTCTTACAACCATGCAATCCTCACTGAAGCTGATTTAGCTCTTCCCGTTCCAGCTGGACCGTCTTTACTTCCTCACCTTGGAGTCTTTCCAATTCAGCTTGACCTCAGAGTCTTCCAGTCTTCTAGCATTCTAATTTTGTCATCCCTTCTCATTCTCTGCAGCAACTTTTCCTTTCCACTACATCAAGATAAGCACCCCCTCATATTGTTGTGAGAAAGTAGGCCCTGTGCACAAACACTACCATTTTACATGTTCACTTTTAAAGTTGAAATCTTTTTAAACGTTAACATTTAGCACACATTTGCTTGCATGCCCAAATGAGATAGTGTACTCAGAAAAGGTTTGCTTACAATTACATTTACTCATAGGCACATTATCACATCTTAGAACATTCTGTCCAAGGACCTGGTACACGGCACAGACTGGCCTTGTTTCTTGTTGTCTGTTCGGTGACAGCTTTGGGTGGGTAATAGCAGCTGGCCCAGATCTCAGGCACAGTCCGAATGGGTTTAGTTTATTATATAAACCAAGCCATTGTTCGGCAGAGGAGCATTTTGATGGATTGTCATGGTCGCCCCATGCCTGAATTCTAGTTCAGCTGAATATCTTCACTATCCCGAGAGGGACGGCAGCCTGCTCTACACCAAGACTGGCTACCAGACGACACATGCACAGAGGTGAATGGGGAGTCAGACCACTTCAAGGTATCAATCAATCAATCAGCATTTGTATAGCGCAGCAATGTCCCCCCTAGGGGTATCTGGGCGATGTGGATGTGACATCTCCGTCGAAGAGCCAGGTCAGAAACAAGCAGAAAGAGGAAAAATAAAGGTCAGAAACTAGCAGAAAGAGGAAAAGTAATGGGCAAGGTATCTGTCAGATTAGCATCTAGCTTATGCTCTCTTGGCTAGGAAGTGCTAGATAGGACTAAAATTACATGTATTTATATAGTTAATGGAAATGGACAATGGTTTATTTTTTTCACCATTCTGTTGATGCTGATTACTATGTTCTGCTTTCTTTTACTCATAATTGCTGCACAAGTATTTTATAGAAGAATCTGATTGCTTCAATAATTATTTGAAATGACACTTTTTGTATTTCTTGTGTCTCCCTCTGGGCATGCCTGAGTTAACAACAAAAGGGTAGATCTGTTTCTATGATTTCCTTGAAGGAATCAGGATTGTCATGTTCTGAGGTTGCAGACACCATCTGGTACCTTGTGAGGTTTAGAGATCCAGATGGTGCACCCTGAGCTAGCCAGGAACTAGGACAACATATTCAAATGGTATGAGTGGAGTCAGTCCCCCATAGTTTTGACGCTTATGTTGCCCAAACGCACAGTCTTACTGAATTAGTAGGAACCATGCAACATTAAGCTCACCCCCTCTGGTGAATTTGGGCACATCAGCAGACAGGACACCTTCAGACTGCAAGCGAAGAACTTTAATAAAAAAAGAAAAAACAAGGCAACAAGTCTTTTCTATCTATTCAACCAGGATCCTGAACAACATCCCTCTATCCACCTGGAACGCTCCAACGCTGCTCCAAATTAGGAAATTGTTGAAACCACGCCTCTTTACAGAACTCTATTTCACAGACCAGTACCAGTCCACAAAGCAAATTTGTCTCCTGTCATTCCTGATGCTATGCTTTAACCCTCTACAGCACTCCACGGCCATATGGCTAGGTCCACCCTACAGAAATACCATGTATATGGATACATTCCCTACAGTTTGCTGGACGGCATGTGCAGGAGGGACACCCTCTGAGATTTAAACACTGGATCATATGGCATCAAAATCTCACATTCATTGGAAGGAGGCGGCTGTCTCCATACCAGGTAAAAGACTTCTCCTGGAATCAACAGATGTAATAGCAGATAGACTGATATGTCAACATTCCTTTCAAATGATACATCATTAAATACACACAACTACAGCATACCCTCGTCAAGCGTCCGACTAAACTTCATGCTAACAACCCATATGGAGAATATTCATATTGCAATTGCTATAAATCAGTTTATTTTTCAAATATTTTTCTTTATTGAACAAGATAATTCTGATGTAGAGTGGATCCCTAGGGGCAAGGCCTACAGTCCCCACCTCCTCTACCTGGACTCCAACTGCTAGCAGCAGCTCCACTTTGGGTATCCTTGCTAACTATTCCAGATTCTTACCCCTCAAAGTTACACCACACTTTCTACTTGAGGAGCTGTTTCTAGTGTCCAAGAGAGAGGCGGGCCACCAAGAGGCAGATGGACTCCTTGGGAGATGCGGACCAGTTCACAGCCTGGTGTGATTTAGAAGGCATGGGCTGACACTTCTCATGTGCAAGTGCAAAGCTCGGACGTCACATTATGTGCTCTTTGTAAGTCCACTATGAACTTGGCTCTTTAGTGTAAGCAGACAATCCCCGATCCCACTGAGATTTCACTTTGTTGATCCCTGTTACACGACTGTGTGTTCTGATGAAGGAAAATATCTCTGCATTAAGATCTGCCATACGAGTGCCCGAGAGGGTCAGCCTCGATTGACAACATGCCGAACAGACATCCTGGTCCTTCATGCATGGGACAACCGGCTGCAGATAATGGCCCGCTAGGGCATCCAGAGCTGGCTCATGCTCCTCTCCGGCAAAGTCGTAAAACTTCTCACACAATTTGAAGCGAACTCCTACTGATACTCAGTTTTACTTACTGGATGACAGACTTTGGGTTTTGGTTAGATTCTGAAAAACAAAACTATACAGATTGTGGAATAGGTGGGCTACTAGAAGTTGTCAGAATGTTTGCAGGTCTCCTGCTCTGAGAAGACTTGATGGATGCAGTAGCCTCATCCTCTGCAGTGTGGGTCCATCTCCACATGCATAAGAAACTTCTATCGCAGAAGTAATGGGCAGCATGAACATAGTAAACAGACTACCTACTGGATCCTCCTCTAGAAACAGGAACTGCAGCAATCAAAAGGCTACAGCACGAGTCTGTCATCCCAGGGGCGTTGGAACAGGCGTGGAAAATGCTGTCATCCTTAATAAATAACAGGCCCTCTGGCAATAATGAGAAATCAGGCACTAAACAGACCCAGTTAAGGTTAAGGGTCTGCAAAGTGCCAAAAAATGGAGTCTGCCAACATTACATCATTTTTTTGAAACTTCGCTAGCTTTGCTGATAAACTTTTAAAAACACAAATCGAGAGACAGGATAGGTGAAGCGGGCTTGTAACAAAAAACATTCCAGCTGTCGCTCAGGGCTGTACGCATCAGGGAATGAACGCCCGCCACTTGGAAGAGATGCAATATAATTCCCTAGCTAGGACCAAAGCCCTGACCTAAAGCGTCCAGTGGTGGGGAAGACCTACTCAAGGCTCCTGGCCAGCAGACATTAGTGTTGATACGCTGGAGCTCAGCTCATGACAACTGACCAGTAATGGGTACATTACTCCTAATCGGCAGTCAATGTCTGCTCGGCACAGGGCCACAGCTAAGCACTGAATGAATCCAGGCAGCGCCTTCCTGGTAGTGCCCCCGGCTGCAGGAAATCATCTGGTCACAGCCATAGCTCAGCATCAAATGGACTTTCCCTCAACAGTACAATTTAATTTCCGATATTCTAGAAGCTGATGAGCGGAACAGAAATCAAGCAAGACCTATTTGACCATACCAGTTGTATAAATGTGCTATTTGTGTGCGCGCGTGTCTCTGAGTGTATTCATGTTTGCAAAAAAGCCAGCTGTGTCATACCCACAAAAATAGACGAGCAGACCAGTCCCCCCCCCCACACACACACACACTCCACCCCCCAAGCAGCCTGTGCATACTTTCTCCCCCTCTCCCCGCGCTTGGATCAGTCGGGGGCGTTATGTAAATATCAGTCGGGTTTCTGACCAATCAGGTAAACTTCAGTGAATTCAAAGACATTCCAACTGGTCACTGGTTTTTCAAGCTACTAATATAATTTACAGTAAGAGTGAAAAAATGGACATCGGTTCACCAAAATGCCCAGAATTAAGAAGGTGACATCGCACGCCCTTCGACGTCAATTACCTTACAGAAGATGCGATCGCCCTCGGAATCCCAGGAAGTGAGGCCAAACGACTTTAATGCTGAAGCTTGGTGTACACCACAAGGAGAAAATGTAATACTAAGTCACACGGAGACGCACAAGAAAGATTTAAGAAACTATATATGTCATGTCAGGATCTTATATTGGATATGAATTGTGCTACTGGTTTGATAACTCCTTATCGTTAATTAATTTTGTATTTTGTGATCAATTGTATGAATCAATTGTTCATGTATTCACAATAATGAAACATGGAAACAAGTTGGAAATGTGTGCTTTTTAAAGTATATTTAATTTTCCAATGTATTGTCGCGGGTGCACATTGCCCCGTTGAGTCTATTCATTTTATGGCTCTGAAAGTGTAATGTCCTGGTGGGAAGTGCACAAGGGACCCACACTGTCCACGGGGGCCCTGTGTAAGGTCTGGTATTGACACTGTTTTTGCCGCTTTAAAAGTCTAGGGTCCTAAGGGGCAAGCCGGGGATAGTAGACAATTTGCTTCTGACCCCTGAATGATGCCAATGACTGAAGTCTGTATTAATAAATAAAGGGCCTCAGTTGTTGTTTTATTTCTGAAGCCAATAAACAGAATTAGCCGAGGTCGTTGTGTTCATTATCAGATGAAGCATCGCATCCTCTAAGGTCCCCAGCTCAAAGGAGATGATGTGGCCATAACACAGCTTCCCCTGTTCTGAGTTACACGACTTAGATTCTTGCAGGAACAAGGTATTCCAAAAGGTATGAACTGAAGAAATGTGTGTAGGGAAAGATTGTGATGTTTACAGACTGATTGTAATCCTGACTTGGGTGCACACATCCAGTTGTGCCAGAATCGTGGTAACGCCGCCCATGAATGATACATTGAACATCATCATCAAAGAAAAAGTACACGTCATAAAACATTCCAGAGCAGACTTTTAATGGAATGAGCCATTCTTATAGTAATGAATCCCAACAGCGTATGCTCATTTTAAGTATGTGTGATGCTTTTTCACATTTTCTGTTCATTTTATTTTTATTTTCACTTTCTTTGTCTTCGCCAGCCTTGTGCAGGCCAACTTCTCCTAGGTCGAGCCTAGCGGAAGCGCACATGTGCTGCTCGCTCTGCGAGGCATGCTGTATTAGTGTATGCAATAGAAGCCCCGCCCACTCTCGGCCCATATTTTTTATTGGCTTGTGCCATTGTCCTTCGTGAACGCTGGCTTCCGATTCATTATGAGGCTTGTTAGTCCTGCCTCGATACTGCCTTGTCTCCTTTAGTTACCGCCTATAAGGACTGGACCTTTTACTTGTGTTGTTACATGCTCTGCTTTATAAGTTGGTGAGCACTATTTTCCTTAATGCTTTTCCCCTATTCCACACACTATGTAGCAGCAGGCCTACTACTGTATTTAAAGTACTACGCGGTCCGCTTCAACTCTAGTGGCCACGCAGTTATTCAATTTACGGCACGGTCCGCTTTCAGATTTGGGCTGCGCTTATTTAATAAAATGTTTTACAGGCAGCCGCTCCCATATAAGCGGCTGCGCCTATTTATTTTATCAATTAATAGCACGGGCCACTTTCACTTCATCTGCCGTGCGCAACGTTTCTTAACTTAGGTATTATTGCTTTGTGTGAAAGCGCACCATATGCGCTTTCACTTTAATATTGTCCGTTCCCCTTTGTGTAGACACTGCTCACTGTAACCTGAATACCTTGAGCAGCGTCTAAATAAATGGGCGTGACCAACATTAAAGTGCTCTCGCATTTATGAGAGTTTGAGCTATTGCCATTAAAATTAACAATGCCTTTTATATATGTGTTTGGTTTAAAACAATAAAACGCACTGTCATTTACAATGCCAATTGCTTAAACGCTCGCAAAAGCGAGACTCTGCATTGAAAATGCTTGTTTCAGGTATGCAGAAACAAAATGAAGCAATCGAGTCTTCTGTGATTGAATGTTATGATTTGACTAAAACAGAACTACAAAGCTAAAAGCTGTCATCTTAACAATGACAAGGAGATTGGACAAGGAGCAATTACAGCTGACATCAGCACCATCAATATTCACTGCAGTGCATGCATATGCGTACATTAAACCAGCACGGTGACTTCTTCAAAAATAAACCTCCCATCAGCACAGTGAACTCCCAACAGGAGCTGCACACGGCACACCTACACCATAGGAATCAAACACCATACCTATACGCGTACCACTGCGACACCTCCACATTCCTATGAGCAACAGATCCCACATGAACTAAGGGAGAAGTACTGACAGAATCTGCAGAGAGAAGCCTAACACCAGCTTTAAAAAAGCAACAGAAAGGAGATTCGCCTCCACCTTCAGTGAAATACCTTCAAAACTTAAGAAGGTCAGAATCCCTACAGTTTCTGTACCTCTTATTGATTTCTTCATTTTATTTTGCTTCGCTTTTTTTTTACCCCAATGAATACATGTCACGTTTTGCCATATGGTTGAGGTAAATTAACCTATCTGTGGCCAATTACCATCCTCTGGAGGAAGTGGCAGCTATTACCTTTTGACTGGTTATTTTGTGCCGTGACGTCACATGAGTGGTTAACCAAAGTGGATAAAGTGGATTGCCACTGTCAGAGACCCACTCTTTGGAGAAAAGAAGCCGCGCTGACAAGCGGTTCCCAGAGTGCCACTGTCAGAGGGGTGCTGACCCTACGACCTCAGCGTCAGAGCATTGGGCTAGGAGGGAGTTGGACCGCACAGCGGGTGGCAGGAGGCTAGACATTATTTTTAGTTTATGCGTGGGAAGGGCGATGCAGAGGGTGGGAGTCAGTGGCCGGTGGCCACATTTTTTACCTGTTTTTTTTTTATCTATGTTATTAACGGCTCCATCCAATACTCTGCTACTCATGCATATATGTTGTAAGCAGGGGCAGATGATTTGCTTGGGGGCATAAACAACATAAAACTACAGAAGGGGTTACTGTCAATACCAGGAATGGGCTCTCTCGTGAGGTCACGTTACCTTATAGACAGCCCAAGCTTTGCTCTTGTTGCCTATTTGATGTCACTCAGAACCACTCGCGGATTATTATCCGTGATTCACAGTAACCCATCTATAATTCTCCATGTAACGCATTACAAATGCGGCAACACTTTAGAACTAGCGGAATCTACCGCAGTGTATGAGGAAAGAACTCGCACATCAGGCCAAGAAAAGTCAATGAAACAGCAAAAGCAAGGAGACCACATATCGGCACCAGAAGAATGCACCAGAATGAATGAGCAAAGACACCACACATCAGATTCAACAGAATCAACTGAATTGCATGAGCAAAGAACCCAGACATCAGCACTAGCAGAATCCTCTATACTGCATGAGCAAAGAGCCCATATTAGAACCAGCAGAATCCATTACAACACATGATCACAAAAAACACACACCACAACCAGCAGAACCCACTGTAATGCACGAGTAGGGAAATCCCACATCATCATTCTGCCTGAGCAGAGAAACGAGAATCAACAGAATATGCTACAGTAAATGAGCAAAGGAACAACATAACAGATCCAGCAGAATCCATTATGACACATGATCAAGCAAATCACACACCACAATCAGCAAAATCCACTGTAATGCACGAGCAAAGAAATCCCACATTACCATTCTGCATGAGCAGAGAAACCAGAATAACAGAATATTCAAAGGGACAACATAACAGAACCAGCAGAATCCACTATAATGTATAAGCAAGGAAACCACACCAGATAAATAACAGGATCCGCTATGTGTGAGCAAAGAAACTGCACACCTAAACCAGAAGGATCCACCCCAATGCACAAGAAAGGAAACCAAACATCAGAACCAGCACTCTATTTTAATGTATTAGTTAGAGAAACGCGCCCAGAACCAGCAGAATCTATTATTGTGCTGCAGCTATGCAACCACACATTACCAGTAGCAGAATACCCAAATTGAATGAGCAAAGAGACCACATATCAGAACCAGGGGCCCCTACTATAATGCACTAGCTAGTAAACCACACGTGAGAATCTGCTGAATCGTGATTTATGTGAATTAATGGGAAAAAGAAAACTGAGAAACCACATTGGAGGAAACCAAATCATGGAAAAATAGTTTAATGGAAACAATATAAAGGAAAAATAATTTTAGGGAAAAATACAAAGTAACATTAAGTTTGGGTGAAGTTTAGGGGTAGCAATGGGTGTTTGTGTTCAGGGATCGGTGATGTTCAGTGGCAATGAGGTGCCACTGAAGGGGTCAGGAATGGCTGGAATTCAGGCACAGAAAGAGGTTTTTAGTGATGATGAATCTTTGGAGTTTAGATGTGGTGAAGGGTTGTTAGGGTACACGGATAAGTGAAGGTTTGGGGTGGTGAGGGTTTTTTAGGGTTCAGGGGTGCATAAGTGTAAGGGTGTTGAGGGTTTTTTATGGTTCGGGATGGGTGAAGTTTAAGGCTGATGAGGGTTTTTAAGGCTCAGTGATGGGTAGAGTATAGGGGTAGTGTAGGGTTTTTAAGGTTCTGGAATGGGTGAAGTTTAAAGTGGCGAGGGGTTTTAGTGGTCTGGAACTGGTGGAGTTTATGGGTAGAAAACGTTTTAGCGCTCAAAGAGGGGTCAAGGTTAGGGGCGGTAAGAGTTTTTCAGAGGTCATGAATGGAACATGTTTAGGGATGGTTATTTAAGGATTCAGGAATGAGTGGAGTTTAGGAAAGGTGAGGGGTTTTAAGGATTCAGAGGGGGCAGTTCAGGAATAGAAAGGGGTTTTGAGGGTTCAGGAATAGGTGGAATTTATGGGTAGTAGGGTTCTTTTGGAGTTCAGTGATGGGTGGAGTCTAGGGGTAGAAAAGGCTTCTATGGTACAAGGGTGTGTTTAGTTTAGGACTGGTGAGGGTTTTTTTTAACTCTTTTTTCAGTGAGGGTGTTTAAGGTTCAGTGATGGGTAGAATTTAAGGTTGGTGAAGGATTTATAGGTTTCAGCAATGGGGGAGTTTAGAGTGCTTATGGGATTTAAGGGTTCAGGGATGGGTGAGGTTAATGGGCAGAAAGCGTTTTAGGGTTCAGCAATAGATGGAGTTTATGGGTAGTGTGGTGTTTTATGGTACCAGGATAGGTGGAATTTTTAGTAGAAAAGGATTTTAGACTAAGGGATAGGTGGAGTTTAGGGTCATGGATGTGTTTCATTTAGGTGTGGTGGGAATTTTTAGTGTTCAGGGATGTTTGGAGTGTAGGTGTAGAAAGTATTTTTAATGTTCAGGGATGGGTGAAGTTTAGGGGTCAGGGTTGGGTGTAGTTTAGAAATGCTGAGGAGTTTTTAGAGGGCAAGGATGGATGGTGTTTAGGCGTTGTAGGGGGATTTTAGGGTTGGAAGGGTTTTAGCGTGGTAAGAGGATCCGCTAAAAGAAAGCATCCAAAATAGTTAACGGTGTAAGACCACGATTCGAAATAATGCTTCTTGAAATAAAGCACGCAAAAAATACCTCCGACAAAAATAAGACCGGCAACCATTTAATTTGCACCTTAAAAATAAGCAGGCAAAGGCTAATTTGAAAAAAGACATTCTATAAATTGGTTTCTCTGAAAAGGTAAATGCCATTCATCCTGCAAATTTTCAGTAAACAGTTTAGGTTAGATATTTCCTCAGTAATGGTGCTCCATTAAATCCATTTTCTATGAATTGCATAGAACCACAGAATCCACTACATTCCATAAGGAAGGGAACCACTCATCAGATCAAGCAGAATTAATTATATTGCATAAGCTTGGAAACCACACATCAGCACAAGCAGAATTCAGCATAAGGGAAAAGCTAGGAGGCCATACATCAGAACCAACAGAATTTATTAAGATACACGAGGGAAGGACACCACACAGCACCAGAAGAAAACTGTTTAGCGCATGAGCAAGGACAGCATACAGCAGAATTACTACAGAATCTGTGCAAGGAAATTCACTAGAAGAATTAACTACATAAATTAGGCAAATATGATGAAACATCCATTACACAGGAAATCATGGCAGCATGATGCTGACTGAGGACTGAACTAATCGAAGTATGCTGGACTTGGAGTGTACTGATAGAAGCATGCTGAGCGAGGAGTGTACTGATGGAAGCAACCTAAGGAGAGGAGTGTACTGATGGAAGTACACTGAGCGAGGACTGTACTGATGAAAGCACGTTGAGCGAGGAGTGTACTAATGGAAGTACACGGAGCGAGGAGTGTACTGATGGAAGCACGCTGAGCGAGGAGTGTACTGATGGAAGTACGCTGAGCGAGGAGTGTACTGATAGAAACATGCTGAGCGAGGAGTGTACTGATGAAAGCAACCTAAGGCAAGGAGTGTACTGATGGAAGTACACTGAGCGAGGACTGTACTGACGGAAGCACGTTGAGCGAGGAGTGTACTAATGGAAGTACACTGAGCGAGGAGTGTACTGATGGAAGCACGCTGAGCGAGGAGTGTACTGATGGAAGTACACTGAGCGAGGAATGTACTGATGGAAGCAACCTCAGGCGAGGACTGTACTGATGGAAGTACGCTGAGCGAGGAGTGTACTGATGGAAGCACGCTGAGCGAGGAGTGTATTGATGGAAGTATGCAGAGCGAGGAGTTTACTGATGAAAGTACGCTGAGTGAGGAGTGTACTGATGGAAGCAACCTGAGGCGAGGACTGTACTGATGGAAGCACGCTGAGCAAGGAGTGTACTGATGGAAGCAAGCTGAGCAAGGAGTGTACTGATGGAAGCACGCTGAGCGAGGAGTGTACTGATGGAAGCACTCTGAGCGAGGAGTGTACTCAGAGGCGTAGCTAGAGCTTGTGGCGCCCGGGGCTATCCCTCAGATTACCGCCCCTGGGGGGCGGGGGGTTGCTGGGGAAAAAGGATGGCAAGCACTTGAAAGAGGACCGAGAGACACGTAGTATCGCCGCTAATAGTTACCTCAATCATGCAAGTTACATGCACATACATGACACGGTCCAAGGCTACACAGTTGAATACACCGGTGACTGGCAGTACAAAAGAGAATACACAGACTGCATGATCTATATGGGGACTCCGAAAAACCGCATGTGACATCCATCAGAGAGCTGCGTGAACAATTACCTGGTAATCCCCTCAGCACAATGCAAACATGCACATACATGACACTGTTCAGGGATCCATCATCTACAGCTGACAATAAATGACCATTCATCATGGTCCTCCCATTAAAGCAGTGCACTGTGTGATCTGCATGGTACATGTTCTTTGCAACAGGCACATTAACCCTCTGTGCTACCTTTCCAGGCGTCAACCCTTCCACTAGACAAAACTCGGATCTCTCTCTAGGAAGAACATTAATCACCGAAGTTATCATTACATTTTTATTGTTTCTGAAAATTGCTGGAGGCCAGGAAGGAGGCAGCAAGTTTTTTTTGAACCATAATATACTTGCAAACACTACGCACCCACCCGAAATAGGTACCCAGTGCGGTCACACCGTTCGCACCGCCCTAACCTGCTCAAGGTTCATGTGACCTCAGTGACAGAGTCACAGTGACTGGATCACTGTTGCTCTAGGGTGTGCTGCTTCGTAGGCCTGCCCTCAAGACTGGAGATGAACTTCAGAATGGATTGTGGTGCCCAGGCCTTCAAGGTTAACTCACAATTGACACCACTAGGGTACACCGGCTTGTGCTAAGACATCAAGCCTTCTAAGGTCTAGTGGGGCCTTCTAAGGTCTAGCATGTGAATATGCTCCCTCAGTAGAGTGGTCTGGTGGACTGGTCATGAAGGCTGAACCCAGTTTCCCAGTTCCAAATTCGACAGCTCTGGCCATAGTGCCACATCCTCTCCCCCACTGAACACCATACTGCCCCACAGAGAGAAACTCGCACTACCTTCAGCTACAACCTAATTGTGCCCGCTATAAACACTTGGATGTGGCTCAATTCATATTATGCACTTGATAAGAGTAATATGCTGCCTAAAAAAAAAATGTAAAAGCAAACACTCATAGGGAATGCAAGATTAAGTAAAGCATGTGAAAACTAAGCAGAAACAACATGGTTACCTTAACGATCTCTCACTCACTATTCAGAAATCAGTGAGTGGTTTTACCTGAAAAGTTAAGGACATGACTACAGGGCCCTGAAGGGAACAGTTTCAATGCCCATTGCTTATATACTTACAAAACGTAAGCAGTATGGTTTAAAAAGACCACATCCATAAACAGAGCCATGGTACATATTTTGTTTTCCAATCCACCCATCAACCAGGTATTACAGTTCCTCCAGGAATGGTACACTTCTCCACCTGGGGACAACAATGCTGTTCAAAGAAAGACGAGAAAACAAAAGTAGCGCTTCACTGGCAAACTCTGTAAAGTGAGGCTGATGTGTTTGCATGTGAATAAAACCAATCTGGCCACTTTGCAACCACTCTGTCTTGCTTTATTTAGTTATGTATTTATTTTTCATATTTAAAACCTACTATTTCTCTCCATCCCGCTGCACTTTGGAATAGAAAAATGTCAGAAAAAGGGCATTTCCCGCAAGAGTGTTTTTTTTTTTTGGATCCATTTCACAGGGAAGCAACTAAATGAAAGAAGGAAAGAGAGGTTGTGAACTGTTTCCTCAAGTTACGGTTTTCAGCAAGCGAGGAGCAAGACAGAAAGAGAGGGAATAATAGGAAGAGAGGGGGGGACAGCTGCCAGCACAAAAAGAAGAGGACATTGCCCGAGTCCTATTCCTTCTCTGCCTGTCCCCGCACGTCCACGAAAGCAAGCCAAGCCTTATCTGAATGCCTTTGTCTGCCCCCAAAATAGTGCCGCCTGGGGCTTACCGCCCCCACCGCCCCACCCTAGCTACGCCACTGGATGTACTGATGGAAGTATGCTGAGCGAGGAGTGTACTGTTGAAGCACAAGAAGTGAGGTCTGTACTGATGGAAGCACGCTGAGGCGAGGACTGTACTGATAGAAGCATGCCGAGGTGAGAACTGTACTGAAGGAAGCACTCTGAGCGAGAGCGAGGAGTGTACTGATGCAAGTATGCTGAGCGAGGAGTGTACTGATGGAAATATGCTGAGCGAGGAGTGTACTGATAGAAACATGCTGAGCGAGGAGTGTACTGATGGAAGCAACCTAAGGCGAGGAGTGTACTGATGGAAGTACAGTGAGCGAGGACTGTACTGATGGAAGCACGTTGAGCGAGGAGTGTACTAATGGAAGCACTCTGAGCGAGGAGTGTACTGATGCAAGTATGCTGAGCGAGGAGTGTACTGATGGAAATATGCTGAGCGAGGAGTGTACTGATGGAAGCACGCTGAGCGAGGAATGTACTGATGGAAGCACGCTGAGGCGAGGACTGTACTGATGGAAGCATGCCGAGGTGAGAACTGTACTGATGGAAGCACTCTGAGCGAGAGCGAGGAGTGTACTGATGCAAGTATGCAGAGCGTGGAGTGTACTGATGGAAGTATGCTGAGCGAGGAGTGTACTGATGGAAGCACGCTGAGCGAGGAATGTACTGATGGAAGCACGCTGAGGCGAGGACTGTACTGGTAGAAGCATGCTGAGGTGAGAACTGTACTGATGGAAGCATGCTGAGCAAGGAGTGTACTGATGGAAGCATGCTGAGAGAGGAGTGTACTGATGGAAGCACGCTGAGCGAGGAATGTACTGATGGAAGAACGCTGAGCGAGAAGTTTACTGATGGAAGCAACCTGAGGCGAGGACTGTACTGACAGAAGCATGCTGAGGCGAGGAGTGTACTGATGGAAACATGCTGAGGTGAGAACTGTACTGAAGGAAGCACTCTGAGCGGGAGCGAGAAGTGTACTGATGCAAGTATGCTGAGCGAGGAGTGTACTGATGGAAGTATGCTGAGCGAAGAGTGTACTGATGGAAACACGCTGAGCGAGGAATGTACTGATGGAAGCACGCTGAGGCGAGGACTGTACTGATAGAAGCATGCCGAGGTGAGAACTGTACTGATGGAAGCACTCTGAGCGAGAGCGAGGAGTGTACTGATGCAAGTATGCTGAGCGAGGAGTGTACTGATGGAAGTATGCTGAGCGAAGAGTGTACTGATGGAAGCACGCTGAGCGAGGAATGTACTGATGGAAGCACGCTGAGGCGAGGACTGTACTGATAGAAGCATGCTGAGGCGAGAACTGTACTGATGGAAGCACTCTGAGCGAGAGCGAGGAGTGTACTGATGCAAGTATGCTGAGCGAGGAGTGTACTGATGGAAGTATGCTGAGCGAGGAGTGTACTGATGGAAGCACGCTGAGCGAGGAATGTACTGATGGAAGCACGCTGAGGCGAGGACTGTACTGATAGAAGCATGCTGAGGTGAGAACTGTACTGATGGAAGCATGCTGAGCGAGGAGTGTACTGATGGAAGCACGCTGAGGCGAGGACTGTACTGATAGAAGCATGCTGAGGTGAGAACTGTACTGATGGAAGCACGCTGAGCGAGGAGTGTACTGAGGTAAGCACGCTAAGCAAGGAATGTACTGATGGAAATACGCTGATCGAGGAGTGTACTGATGGAAGCACGCTGAGCGAGGAGTGTACTGATAGAAGCATGCTGAGGTGAAGACTGTACTGATAGAAGCATGCTGAGGCGAGCAGTGCACTGATAGAAGTACGCTGAGGTAAGGATTGTACTGATAGAAGCATAAGGAGCGAGGTCTGTACCAATGGAAGCATGCTGCGTGAGGAGTGTAGTGATGGAAGCATGCTGAGACAAAGACTGTACAGATAGAAGCATGCAGAGACGAGGAGTGTAGTGATGGCACCACGCTGAATTGAGGAGTGTACTGATGGAAACATGCTCAGGCGTGGAGTGTACTGATGGAAACAAGCTCAGGCGAGGAGAGTACTGATGTAAGCACGCTGAGCAAGGAGTGTACTGATGGAAACATGCTCGGGCGAGGAGTGTACTGATGGAAGCGTGCTGTGTGAGGACTGCACTGATAGAAGCATGCTGAGGTGAGGAGTTTTCTGATGGAAGAAAGCGAAGCTAGGAGTGTACTGTACTGATGGAAGAAGGCTGGGGTAAGGACAGTACTGACAAGCGCTGCAGAGAGGGAACAGTGTGCTACGCAAGAACTGTGCTGAGGGGCCCCTCATGGGCTCTGAGATTAGCAGTGTACTTACTGGCACTGTGATGAGTGATAGCATGCTGAGTGAGCACTGCAATGAGGTATTAGCAAGACATGTACTGGGAGACCCTACGTTACTGTACGTTTTGCTGTGTGGCGGGCCCCTGCGTGAGCCCACTATGCCGGATGAGCGCTGTGCATGCGGGCTGTGTGGGTGTAACCACCAATCTGTGAGCACCTCCCCTGGCGGTCCATGAAGGTAAGAATGTAAACCACGGCCCCAACACCTGACCACCAAAGCCTTCACAAGGACCAATCTCATTACCTTGTTAAAAGACTCTTCCTCGTCATCAAAACGTACATCTCCTTAGTATGGCATCTATCTAAACCATCCCAGAAGGAATTGACCATCACTGACAGGGCGTGGGTCTGGAATATGGTGGACGGAACACTGAGTGGTCACAATATCCTCACCAGACTATAGCAGACCAAAGTATCCACCGGTGGGCATGTATAACTTCTATACCCATATCATCAAGGTACGTAGATGCGGAGTTAAGAATAGTAAATCTATACTTCACCCCAGATTATTGTGCCTTTGTGTTATATATCATCAAGGTACGTAGATGCGGAGTTAAGAATAGTAAATCTATACTTCACCCCACATTATTGTGCCTTTGTGTTATATATCATCAAGGTACGTAGATGCGGAGTTAAGAATAGTAAATCTATACTTCACCCCACATTATTGTGCCTTTGTGTTAGTATCATCAAGGTACGTAGATGCGGAGTTAAGAATAGTAAATCTATACTTCACCCTACATTATTGTGTCTTGGTGTTATATATCATCAAGGTACGTAGATGCGGAGTTAAGAATAGTAAATCTGTGTCTCCCTCTGTGCGCTTGCTTCCTCTAGATTTTGGTTTTTGATATCTTGGTCACGATACCCTCAATGTTACTTCCACGATATTCCTGGGACCTTTCGTGAGGAACATGCTCACTTCAATCAAGAGCGCAGCACTATGAGGACTCAAAACATTCAAGGCACTATGATGAGAAGTGCTAAGGGTATGTTGCAATGAGGAGGGTATGAGGAAAGGACACTCGAAAGAGATGTGGGTTTATAACCTGGCCCCATGCTGAAGTTCACGCTCTCTCTGAAATGCTGCGCTCCCTTGAGATACATGAGGGATATTATGTTAGACTGGTCCTGCCCTGTGGTGAAGGGAGACCTCTAGGTAGAAGGAGATAATTCTAAGCGAGGGCGACTGAGGTGTAGGACGCCATCTTGAGTTGAAGCTTGGGTGGTAGGGTCTTGGAATGGGTGTGGTACCCTAGAGGTCACGTGTGATAATCTTCTGCCTAAAAGAGATGGGGAATCGGATACTGCGCACCAACAGCGAACGGTGACCTGACAATGATGTCACCATATGCTGCGGTAAGGCCACAAGCCATCTACCATTTCCTGCTTTGACTTATGCACTTGGAAAACATTGCTATTCAAGTGCACTGCATCAAGACCACATTGAAATATATATTTATATATGAGATCACACGAACTCCTCCTGGGGTGACTGGCAGACTCACGTGGGCACTACTGAGGCGGATTTACCCTCTTGGTTCTTTTTGTTTCCATTCCTTACTGGCATCTCACCAGAGCCTGGGATTAGTTCACTGCACACTATGGATTCCCTGTTACATCTTCTGCGCCTTCCTCGTGAGGGCTTCATGTATGGTGTGTGTGGTGATAGAAAGGAAGTAGTACTCAGGTAGATCACAATTTTGGTGTGCGAAGCTTGGATACACATTTTAACTTATCAAGCATGTGTGAACTGGCCTATACTTGGGGCCACTGGAATTATGTGGAACGGGAGGGCCAAATTATGGGGCAAGAAAAGGGAAATTATGCAACATATTGCAGCACAGTTTGTGATAGTATTACTTCAGTGTTTTGTCATTTTTAAACTTGTTTTGTTAACACTGCCTGTGCATTAGTCGCGCCTCATTAGTACCAGTTTAACACCCAAATAAAACAATAAGCTGCAGAAAGGTGACCAGTCAACCTTTTCAAAGGCCTTCCACTGCACAGCAACATTTGCCATTGTGATCTTAGTAACTTTTCAACCGTCAGCACATGATGGATTATGCGGCAAATCTATAATTATATGGAAAAATTGTCGCACAATCGCATCATTCTAGTGGCCCTATCACTGAAAGTGGCCATGCCACTGACTCAGTCCAAGCCAAGACAGCTTTTAAGGGGCCTTTGCCTGTCCTGAACTCCTTCTACTTCCATACATATGACAGCCACCTCCTCAGAGTGTGAGGGAACCGAATACCAGACTCTGTCTGTATGAAACGTTACGATGAAGCGTTATCGCACTATTGGATATGAGAGTCTGAGATTTGATGATCACTTCACTTATTCAAGTATCTATGCACTGAACAAAAAAACTAAGAATAGTGAAAATACCTTGAAACTGAAGCCTCTGGGCCAAACTTCTTCTTTCGTCACTTCCTCCAGAAGACGCCGCATTGAGAAAGAAACTCCTGTAAACCTACTCTCGCTCTGTGAAGAGTCGGTGACATTAAAAGCACCTTGTTTTGCGACCTCTAAACTCTAGTTGAAGACAATGGGGGATATTTACAGTAAAATGTCGCAGTGCACTTTTACTCCAAAAATAAGAACGCCACGCTCTGACATTTTTAACCCTTTCGATGCGCATGACGGAGCGGTTCCGTCATGCGCATCGGTCGCGCTGTGGGGATGACGGAACCGCTCCGTCACGGCCCCGCCCGCGCAACGAACCTTCAGCACGGCGCGGTAATCCACGCCGCGCTGAAGGGGTTAAAACACAGGGATGAGCCGTATTTACAAACATACAGAGCACCCCTGCATTTCCCCTAGCACTGGTGTTAAGAAGGCCGCCTAGTGCCAGCGAAGGCAGCCTTGCGCCATCTTGCAAGGGTGCCTGCACTGCAGGAGCAATTGTTTATGTACAGCAAGGGACACCTTACTGCACATAAACAATTTTGAAAGGCGATTTGCTGTTTCTATATGTGCTGCAGAATGCAGTACACATAGAAAGAGCGCAATAGGAGGGGAAATTAATAATTTCTGGGCGCATCGCCATCCTAAGTCCAGTTCCCTGGCATTAGTTTTGGCGCTACTTCAGCCTTGTAAATCTGGGGCGGCATAAAAAGCAATGGGTTTTGGTATGGAATGCCCACTACAACACCCATTGCGTACCCCTTTCACGCTAAGTGATGCGTGTCAAGGGGCTGTATAAACAAGGTGGCGTTAAGCCACATTAAGTGGCTTAACGCCGCTTTGTAAATAAGGAGAAGGGGATAGCGCCATCAGAACGTCACTAAAAGTGTGCCCCAATATATTCAACTGTTTGCTTTCACTATGCCCCAAATCTACCTATCAATTTTATTCACCACACAGCAGCCTCTCTATGGATGGACAGCAAGACCTAATCACAACTCTGCTGGGTTGTCAGCCTGCTCAAGAGAACTGTATACAAACTACAGGTTGCTGGTTCTTAACCCAGTGCTTTCCCGCAGTCTTTCATCCTTCCATTGTGAATAAACTGGGTTGGTAATCCTCAAACTGGTTGACCTACCTCAGTGGCGTAGCTAGAGCTTCTGACGCCCGGGGCTATCCCTCAGATTGCCGCCCATGGCCAGTAGCAAGGGGCGGGGTGGGGCTGGGGAAAAAGGACGGTAAGCAGCGGGGGTGGATTGGCATGGTTTAAGTTATGACACCACTCTCTACTCCACTGCAGGTGAAAGCAAAGGTCGGAGCTGAGTTTGCTGCATGCGTCCACCCACTATTTTCTCAAGGTGAACGTCATTCACCCTGCCAAGAAGTTGGGCCACACAGAAATATGCTGAACTTGTCCCAGTGTCATTTTGAGACTCCTGGACAAGTTACACTAATTTTGAGATCCTCCACTGGCTTCTTGTGAGGCATTAAAGACCCTAGTGATTGTACACCGTTCTATCTACTCTTTCTCTCCTCTTTGTATCAGGGATACACTTTAATAATACAGCCCAATATTAACATTGCACGCCACAAATAAATATTTGCTGAATGTCCTCAAGAATAAAATTGCTTCCTTTTGGGACAGGGCCTTTTAATTTGCATTGGCTAGAGAATGACCTTCCCCTATTGTGCATTAAAAATCATTTTGATCTATAATTCTCTATGATTTTCCTTATTGTATTACACTGTTTTTTCCTATTAAGTTGTTCTATAGTGCCAGGAATTCAAGTTGTACATGCTTGTACTGATAAACCATAGCATAACATCAAATGTGAACTGAGCTCTCGGAGAGCTGTCAGCTGCTTTTTGCTCTCCCAAGTCTCAGCTCGCAGTTTTGAACTGAGCACAAAGAGAACTGTGAACAGTTCACAGCTCACTGAGTGCTCAGTTCACAATTGCAATAAGCGTTTTGAAAGAGCTATGGGCTGTTCTCATCTGAGGGAATCCTGAGGAGGAGGTCATGAGGGAGAGCCCAAGAAGGGTCACTTGCATGATACTCCCACCTCAGAAACCTCCAATTCCCATCAAAGGGACATTACAAAGAAAAAAACTCTATTTTGAGAGCGATAACATTTAGAAAGGGATTTGGAAAGAAAATAATGTGTATTAATGAGCCCTTGTAAGACTAGGGAGAGATAAAGGAGGGCTCTGAAGCAGGCCTGGCATATAAGTAACAATTGGGCGTGCAGTGGCCCACCCGAATGTATCCTTGGCCCACCTGAATAAAAATTCCTGTAACCGGGGCCTGTTGGGAAGAAGCACTGTGCGGCAACACGCACGTCGCAGGTTCAAATACCGGTAAGGTTGGCAAATCGTTTGAATCTGGGCAAAAGTAACTATCATTCAAGCGCCTTGGGACAATTTTTTGTTTGTGCGCGATATGACGACAGAACATTTGCGGTCACCCAAAAGGTGACTAAACATGGAGCCGAAAAACAATTTTGTCCACACACATTTGCAAACAATCCCCTCTACCTCAGAATAAAAGAGTTTTGCGTGCCACAAGGAGAGGCCCTTGCGTATTCCCGCCATTCTACGTTCCACTCCATCCGTTCAGTGCAGAATGGTTTGCTTTCTCACAAAAAGTACGCACCGTTATCGCCATTGGCTAAATCTGTGACTTGAGCAACACCTACAGGCTATGTTCAAATTATGACTATGACTGCCATGATTCCAAGCACTACTACAAATGATATTGTCAAATGCTATGTGGTCACACTTCCAGCCTGTCTTGCCTTTTTGCCCGCATTCTAGGAGTTGTAGTTGCATTTTAAACATTGAAAGTATGTGTCAAAAATATTATCTTAATAGCCAAAACTGGTTGGCGGTGTCGCGCATGACAGGCACTAGTTGCTACATATACATTTGTACTCTTATAATTTGAAATACATAACGCCGTACATAACAAGTGTTATTAGTGCACTAGTCAAGAAGCAACTCGATTTATCTACCCAGAAGTATATATAGTGTGGACCCCGATGTGATTAATACTAATCAGCTGCTGATAATACAGACAAGAGCAGAGAATTGTAGCGCGCTGCAATGATGCATTTTACTCAGATAATGTGCGGAGGGTCTGCATTCGTGCAAACATTGATCAGATCAAATGCTCTTTTGGACAGGTTTTGCTGTTTGCTTTTAAGGGAATGCAGCAAGGGGGTTGCTCGTGTCAATATTATATCAACTGATGAACCAGAGTAAAAAGGGATAACGAAAAAATTCCAAGATGCAACCTATGTTCATAAACCATTTTATGCAAAGGTTTTTCAGAAATAAAAACAGAACACAAAATAACAAAACAAAAACTGATTATAAGATTATAGGAAACGGATTTACCTCAAATGTATTTTCATCTTTCACATTTTTACAGTTGAGAAAATATATTGGTTACATTTCTTGTTACGCAAACACAGCAAATCAGAGAAAATTCAGTATGCCCCACATGCAAAAACCTGTGTGTGCCATGGACTGCGATAACTCCTGTCTGCTCAAATGCTTGAACGCCATTGGCGACGAGGCAGTCACCCACTCTGCTGTTCACATACAGTGGAAGAGCTGCGCGCTCGACAGACATCCAATGAAAGCACTTCTTACCCACTAACACAGTGGTTAAGGGAAAGAAAACAGACCTGACATTCGACCTGTGTGAAATGCAGACAGTGTCTGCAGCAGATCTGCATTTCCCAGCACAAGACTCCTCCACTCAGAAGAGAGCGCGCGTGGTGGTGTGTGGTGTGCTCGATAGGGTGCATCACCGCTGCAGCGTGGGGCTGGGCAAAAATTATGCCCAGGGCCGTCATTGGTAGCGCTTTACGCTCGCTACAAGATTGACGGCCCTGTGACCCACATAGACAGTACGCCGGGCCCGGCGCCACACCACCACTAGTTAGGTGGAGGTGGTGCAGCATTTTGTGTGGTGCGGCATTTGGGTGCAAGCAGGTGCGCTTGCACGTACAGTATCACGTGTGGTGTACTGGCTGATCAGCGACAGCACCAGTGCCACGCAGCTGCCGCTGGCCGCCCCGAAAATAGTGCCATCTGGGGCGGACCGCCCCCACCCCCCCCCCCCTAGCTATGCCATTGACTTACCTACGCTGCTGTTGAACTTAAATTCTGGGTAAGCTAGCCCAACATATAAAGTTAGTATCAACAGAAGAAGTTCCTTATCAGTACAGATGGGAAACTTTTTTACTAGTCTGTCTATTGTTAAAAGAGGGCCAAGCTCTCTCTCTCAGCAACAGTTTATGACGCTCAATGTTCTTCATGATAGACCCAACCAACAAAGTCTACTGCAGCCCCGTGACCCCAATATGACCAAATATTTACTGTATCGTCAATAGGATTGGGCAATAAATTCCTCTCCGTTGGCGCAGTTCGCTGCTTTTTATCCACTCTGCTTTTTGCAGAGTTCTGGCCAAACTCCACCAGCTGCTGCATGGCCAGGGTTTTCTCACACGTGGCTCGCCAACAGTAACTTGACGAGTGAGAACTGATGTTACCAAGTGCCCTTTTCAGGCTCTAAGATAGCAACCAGTGAAATTTTCTCAATGTGGGCTGTCGCGGGTGGTAAACGGTGAGAAAGCTGCCACTTTAGTAGAAAACCTACTCGAGCGGCAGCAAGGAACCAACACCCTTTGGCGTGCCACATGGTGCCGATCTCTGATTTTGCAGCATGGAACAATCCTACAGCGCTAAAAATGTGCGTGAGCAGCGCAACATGTCGATTTCGACCCACTCGCCGAACTCACAGAGTTTTTATGCAACTCAGTGGAGTTCCACGGATGGAAACTCCCAGGTGCCACTCACCCCTATGTGAGGGCAAGAAGCGACGCACCCCTGGTTGGCCAGCACACTAAGCCATGTACTGTAACATATATAGCACTTCTCTGGGATCAGGACAGTCTGTAAGAGTTAGAAGTGATCTTTCCACCATCTTCTACTAAGAGTCCATGTTAGGTGGGTGGCTACTCATAGTGCCTGAGATCCCTTCCTGGCTATTGAAATGAAGGACTGTATTCCTAGTCCATCCCTGCAGATGTCGACACATTCCAAACCTCCCAACCACTTTCCTAATCAGAAATCAAATGACAGTAATTTAAGTCATCTGGGGGGGGGTCTCTAATCTCCCTCCCTCCCCTTCCTGAATTACCTGCTGCAAAAGTGTAACTCAAGTGACACCTTTCTCCTGTAACCATCACAGAAAGGGAACAGATGGAAAGGCACAACTGGATGTATGACGTTACAACGCATACTTTTACAACGCATGCACTTACAACGCAATTTTTACAACGCAACATCCACTACAACGCATTCCATTACATCGCATGACACTACAACGCATTTAAAAAAACTACCTTTACAACGCATTCCATTACATCGCATACTACCTTTACAACGCATACCATTACAACGCATAATGTTACATTGCATTTAAGGTAAGTATTGGATAGTATAGGGGTAAAAATTACTATTCTTACTCCAGGGGGTGCAACAGTAGGGTAAGTGTTGGATAGTATAGGGGTACAAATTACTATTCTTACTCCAGAGGGTGCAACAGTAGGGTAAGTGTTGGATAGTATAGGGGTAAAAATTACTATTCTAACTCCAGGGGGTGCAACAGTAGGGTAAGTGTTGGATAGTATAGGGGTAAAAATTACTATTCTAACACCAGGGGGTGCAACAGTAGGGTAAGTGTTGGATAGTATAGGGGTAAAAATTACTATTCTAACTCCAGGGGGTGCAACAGTAGGGTAAGTGTTGGATAGTATAGGGGTAAAAATTACTATTCTAACTCCAGGGGGTGCAACAGTAGGGTAAGTGTTGGATAGTATAGGGGTAAAAATTACTATTCTAACTCCAGGGGGTGCAACAGTAGGGTAAGTGTTGGATAGTGTAGGGGTTAAAAATTAATATTCTAACTCCAATGGTATGCATTGTAATGGTATGCGTTGTAATGCCTGCGTTGTAGTGACATGCGATGTAGTGTCTGCGTTGTAATGGTATGCGTTGTAATGGTATGCGTTGTAGTGTCATGCGTTGTAAAGGATGTTCCGTTGTAATGCCTGCGTTGTAAGTGTAGTGCGATGTAATAGTTGCGTTGTAAAGGTTGTTTCCCGGCACAACTTCCAGGGGTCTGCAGAGCCTCTCAGTGCCACCAGCCCACACAACTCTAACCTGCATGGCTGGTTCCTAGACCCATCAATCATCACACCGACCATCATGTGCTGCGACCTAAGACAAGAGCACCTCTCTGGGCAGTCACAAACCACAGGAAAACACTTCCCACATAGGATCAAAACTAAAACAACACTCCTCCACCCACACACTCCAGGGTGTCACATGCAACCTGTGGAGATGAGTGCCTCAGGGGCTGGTAAGCTCTATATAAATGCTACAATACAATACACAACATTGGCCATAAACATGCCACTCACGAGAAACTGATGGCTTATCTGTGCCTAATCAAATATTTTCATATAACCCACCTCAAAGGTACTCTTTTTATCGACCTCCTATGGCCGCGACCGGTCAAGTTTCGCTCCTCTGCTCTGAAGGCTGAACACACATCTTTGGAAGGGATGATCAGTGATGTCATGTATCCCACTGGCTCCCGGGGGCGGCTCCTTGGCACGCAGGTGTAGTTTGTTGTTTATTGCACGCGGTTTCATCTTCTGCTTCTAGGGACAGTCCTGTGGGACCCTACTCTGAGTCTGCAGGGATGGCAGGCATTCACCTCCTACACACGTCTGTGCTACAAATGTGTGCGCTGCCACATCAGAGCCGGAGTACCACCGCTTATATCTGGAAAAAATTGCAGTAGGCTGATTCACTAAGCCACTTATATGTCTATGTTCGATTTACCCAACCAAATGGCATGACTTACCAGGACAATTTGACATTTTGTATTAACAAAACAAGAGCTTGCATTTGTAAATCAATTTTCTTACACATAATATTAGCTCGTTATAGAGTACAATCATGTGGGAGTAAATGTACAAGTGTGAGCTTTCCAAAACATGCATACCCTGGAGAATTTCTGGATATCACAACGTTGTGGATATTCATGTCCAGTTCTACCCAAGAAACATTGGAACCGTACTCCAGTTAAGGGCAAGAATAAATTCATTCCTTTGGTGGGAAAGGTAACAGGATTTTTGCCTCGCAGGTTAAAATATTTTCCACCTAGAGTAAAAAAGTTAAAGGAGCCAGTGTAAAGCGATTTAGCATGTGTGATTGTACATGGTCAAGACTGATTTGCATATGGCTGGGTCTGAACTGGGTGGCGAAGTGAGCTAAAGAATGATGATGGATTCAACCCAGATCTGTGACTGGGGGTGAGTGTCTGAAAAGTTTAACCGCTCTGTCCATCATCTCTTTCTATTTGCTTTGTTGGCCTAAGTTGGCAGGGTATGCCCAGACGTGGGTCCCTTGCTTACTTTGACACTGGATTCAAGCTAGCCTGGCTGATGAGGGGTGTTACCCCGAAACTGGTCCCAGGATGCTTGTTTCCGGTCCACGGAAGACCTGGCTTGGTAGTTCTGGCTGGACTGTTCCCAGGAGGAACAGGGTCAAGACTGATTTGCATATGACTGTGTCTGTACTGGGGTGGCGAAGTGAGCTAAAGAATGATGATGGATTCAATCCAGATCTGTGACTGGAGGTGAGTGTCTGAAAAGTTTCAGTGCTCCGTCTATCATTTCTCAGATGTGGGTCCCTTGCTCACTTTGCCACTGGATTCAAGTTAGCCTGGCTGATGAGGAGTGTAACCCCGAAACCGGTCCTGGGATGCTTGTTTCCTGTCCAGGGAAGACCTGGCTTGGCAGTCCGGGCTGGACTGTTCCCAGGAGGAACAGGGTCAAGACTGATTTGCAAATGGCTGGGTCTGGACTGGGGTGGCGAAGTGAGCTAAAGAACGATGATGGATTCAACCCAGAGCTGTGACTGGGGGTGAGTGTCTGAAAAGATTCAGCACTCTGTTTACATGTGATGGTACCATCATTTTAGCCTTAGCGTAAGCATGCATTTAAGAAGAATTCTATGAGGATATCTGCAATCTGCAACTGTGGCAGTACTACTAGAAACTTTAGGGGTTACACAAATGTGAACTTCTGCACCCAAATGTAGGAGCTGCCTTGGAGTGTAGGTCTTTAAAATTCTTTGTGAATCAGGAGTGAGCCCTTAAGACTGCTCTCCAGAGATAGCTACCATGCTTAATTTGAGCTGGTGGTTGGAGGTGAGGCCCTCCAGCACTTATTTTAGTGGACCGGCACTTCCTCATCAGACTTTCACCCAGAGTAAGAGAGGGAAAATACACAAGGGGTAAAGAAGGAGGAAGTGAAACATTGAAAATCAGTGACACAGGGAGAAAGCAGCTATGAGGGAAATCTTGGTGGTGAATTAAAGCAGTATGGTATAGAATCAAGACTATGCAGCCATGGTATTTTGCACCCGACCTTCGAAAGCACCAGCAGCAGGCTTCTACACAAAACTTTGGACACCAGCACTTACTGTTTTACAAATGAAGCCCTGGTGAGGTCCCTGACATGCAGTATTGTATGCCTGAATCATTCACCTAAAGGAAGTCAGCTACCTCTGGAGAGCTGTTTTGCTTCAGTGGTACAGTACTCAGTGCTTAATATGAGCCAGCACTAGTTTTTCTCATCAGACTTTGACCCACAGCACAAGAAAGAAAACACAAAGAAAGAGGAAGAGAAAGATGGAAAATCAGTGATAAAGAAAGATGGGATGAAATGAAGTTAAAGAGTGTGATGAAGCGTTAGGAGTGTCTGATGGTGCATTAAAGAGGGATGAATTGAGACAGCGGAGGTTGGTGTACATCACCCCTGACACACGATTGGATCAGCTGCAGGCAATTTCAGTTTGCAACAACTACATGGGATAAATTAATGAATCGCAATTGAAATACGGTCGCAAAATATTAATATTTTAACGATTTCAGAAATATAGTGGTAGCAAACAGTAAGGGGCCTACAAGGGGCCCCTTCCTTTTTGAGAATGTTATCAAAAATTTTTTTTTAAGAGTAGGCAGTGGTTACATAAACGTTTCCATTTTTTCTTTAAATGCATCCCGTTTTTCTTTAAGGATACATTTTTTTTTAAATGATTGATTTATTATTTTATGCAATCAATGATATGGTGGTCTGCTGACCCCAGCAGGCAACCATCCCTCTGGTGGTAGTGAATCATAGTGGGTCGCAATTTGTGACCCACCTCATTAATATTCATGAGGCAGGTTAAGTAAGTAAGTAACGGTTGTCTAAAGCACGTGATTATCAAGGTTACTTGGTGCTAGCGAAACCTCCAGAACTAATTGGACATTAGAAAGGCCTACCATAAAGAAGAGACAAAAAGCCATGGCTATAGGTGTCTCCTGAAAGGGAGAAGTGTTGATTCTGATCAAATGGGCAGAGGTACAGAATTCCAAAGTTTACTGGCAAAAAATGAAAAACTTTCACCTCCCATCTAGTCCTCTTTATTTGTGGGGTAGCCACCAGTTTGGACGAGGAAGATCGTAACTTATGACATGGAAGATACCACTTGAAGATCTTTTGAAAATAGAGAGGGCAAGAGCCGTGAAGGGCTTTAGGTGCAATACAAAGAACCTTGAATATCACCCGTTCAGATACAAGGAGCCAGTGTAGATCGCAAATTTTCTTGGTGATGGAGCTAAACGTGGGAACCTTCAAAATAACACGGGCAGCCATGTTTTGCAGCGATTGGAGCTTATATTGAAGGCATTTGTTAATGCCCAAATATGGGGCATTACAATAATCCAACACTTGATAAGATGTGTGCTACTGCCACCATTTTCTACAACTCAAAGGGGATAAAAAGAAAGATCTTTTTAACATCTTAATTAAATAGAAACAGGAATATGTAATATAATTGATCTGATCTGAGAAGCTCAACTGCTCATTGAATAGAACCCCTGGGTTTTTTACCTTCCGGACTGGGGAAGGAAGCGACGCGAGGTTTACAGGCCACCATGAGTTATTCCAGAATTGAATATTTTTACCGAAGAGGATCACCTCAGTTTTATTGGTATTTAACTTTAAGCAGTCATCTTGCAAACAATTATTAATACGGTCCACGCAGTCGTTGAAGTTTTAGCCAAACACTCTGACTTCTTAAAAGATGGATACGACAATTTGCGTGTCATCGAAGTAAGATATGGCAGTAAAGCTGCATGATGAAATAAGTGTCGCCAAAGGCCTAACATAGATATTAAACAATGAAGATCTTGTGGAACCCCACATGGAAGAATGAAATGATTGGACTTATAGCCCCCAATCTCACACACTTTGTTCCCTGTTAGATAAAAAATGACCTGAGGATTGCAAGGGCCGCACCCCGGATCCCGGCCCTCTCAAGCCAGTTGATACGTACAGAGTGGTTTACTGTATGAAAGGCGGCAGAGATGTCCAGTAGGATCAGTGCGGCCCTCGCGCCCTCATCGACCAATAGTCGAATTTGAATTGCAAGCTACAACAATTCGGTACTTTGCAAACCAACCTATAAGCACATAGGTTGGTTTGCAAAATACCACACCGCTCGCAAAAATACTGGTCGCAAATTGCGACCTGCGATACGTACATCTGGCCCTTATTCTTTTGCAAGCTGAGCACTGACAGCATGTCAACTCTCTATCGGCAAACATCTGGAGTCCACTTCAGTGCACCTGGAATTCAGCTGTCACACAAATAAAGACAGCAGCACTACATTAGGCATTCTAGCGATTCGTCCACACCGACTCCTCGCTGAGCTAGAAAGCCCACCGATATTCTTGGAGCTACTAACTATTAGTGGATATTCACCCTCCTTGAAAGGAGGGCACCTGATAAATCCCAGTCCCTGTAATGGAGGCATGGTATTGCATGCCTTTCTGGGCCAACCCACATCGGTCCTTAATGCACTCCATACTAGTTAGAAAAACATTTCTGGTGTTACCATAACGTAAAAAGATAATATTGCATGGTGGGCCTGGTTAACCTGGCAGTAACTGTGCTGAGCAAAACAAATACTGCATCATGAACTGAGCTTGTAAATATGGCATAGGGGGAGCGAGCTGCTGTACCTAGAGCTGGGACCAGGAACTTGGCAATAACCAAAGGAAACTTTTTTCTCTTCAATAATTCTATAGGATTCTTCCGGCATCAATAGTGTGACTTTGACATCATCGAGCACTCCCAGGTGATTCTATGGTAATCTTGGGTCATCTTCTGGTACTACCATCACATTTGCTGCCACTACTGAGATGATTTCATTATGATGGTGAGTGGAATAAATGTTGGATAATTTGTTCAAGGACATTTTCCTGCTCCCATCCATTAACAAAACATCACTCGACAAAACCTTTTTGGTAGGGTGGGTGTAGCCTAATCCCACGAAATTATCTGGGAATTTAGCAAGATTCTGCTTAATTACGCGAGAAGAGTTATTCTGCGTTTAGTGCTCTTTTTTAATGCAAGAATGGCTCCTTGTGTCCAAAATGGGCGCGAGAGAGTGCATTTTGCGGTAAGAAATAGAACTAAATGCAACAGAACACAAATAGCGTGTGAGCAGCAGCTAGCTAAACATACTTTTTGGGTAAGATTTTACCTCAACTAACTCCCAGCATTTAGCGCTATATGCTTAGAGCAAAATGCACCTTGCGCCCAAAACGGACAAGAGGATGCATTCAGCGCTAAAAGATAGTTCTGAATGCAGTAGAATACGAGCTGTGACCGTGAGCAGGATTCACGTCGCTAAAGGTGCTCTCAAGGTAAAATTCCCCCCCCTCCCTCAAATTACTTATAACTATGCGAGCAGGAGTAAATACCACTAATTCCACGTCAAAGAGTAACAGGGAACTACCGAAATTACTCTGCTGTAAAGTAAAGTACACCTGGCCTATGTTTTGGGGGGAATTTTCGTGCTCAAGTGATATTCTGTGAAGGTGACAAGGTTTGTAATTCTGAAAGTTGTAAAGGCTGCCACTTTCACACAAATTACTTGTGGGACTTTTTTTTTCTGTTCGACTACCTCTATTTAACTGTCTTGATAGAAAACGACCAGTAGAGGTCATTAAAATATCAGAATTGCTTTCTGCTGAGGGACCTTCTTTTTTTAGTTTTTCTGGCAATTGCCTCTATTTAACTCTCTTTATGGAAAACGACCAGCAGAGGTCAGTAAAATACCAGAATCACTTTAGCATTCTCTAGATTCCAGTCCATAGAAATTGTCTTCCACGAGCACCCGTAGACAATAATATATTTTTCAAATCTTGTATTTTCAGTGGTATGACCACCGAAGGTCCTGATTTTATATTAAAAACAGAGCTTTGGACTATACCATTTCCCGCTGAAAGCAATATTTCTCTTCATGTGTTCCCGTTCCTGGCGTGTTTTGCAGTTTGGTGCTTACTTTACCTCCATGTTAAAGAACAGTAGATGTTTCAGCACCCAGGCTAATGTGCTGCATAGCTAAATCCATATAAGCTCCCCAAGGAGAGACCGATTGCCTTGCAAATGCTTGTTTTACAGGCCGTTTCCCTGAACAAATTTTGGCAGCTTTGACCTGCTCGAATCTGTCAGGGGATGACTGCAAGGGTGTGATTATGACACGTACTTCTATTACAGATCAGAATTTAGACCTGAATTTATAAAGAGGGCCTAACCCTAGGAACTGGTGGTTGCAGCCTGCATGTTCTCTGGTTTAAAATATATGTCAGGAAGCTGCAAGTCCCCCAAAATCAAGGAAAAAGCATGTTGCTGTGACTAAACAAATTAGTCTGCAGAGGTACTATAAAGAGCTCTGCATAAGCTGAGCCCCCCAAATACCTCTTTAGGTATGATCACCTGCTGTCACCAGTTTTCAGTGGCAGACACAACTCTGAGAGAGACAGGATTCCGAAACCCTCTTCCAGCTGTGCTCAAATGAGATGCCCCCAAAAAATCTATCACTAAATCCTGTTAAAACATCTTTTTACATCTGAAAAATACCCACCTTTTTGCGAACGTCTATTTGCCAATGTGCCAATTTCGCAGTCTTGCGAAGGCTGGTGAGCTTGCACCACTGCTGCACTCTCGGTCTGTGTAAGTCAGGTACCCCATTCACTTCTTCGATGGGACTAAAGAACGGGTGATCGAGTGACCTCATCTTTCTACGGTAAAGGAAATAGAGCTGCCTTTTCAGAAACACAACCGAAAGCCAGGGGCGGCTGCTCCACAATGGCGGAGGAGCGTGGCCCCTCTGGCTCAGAGCCAGCACCTGAAAAATAAAACGATACGCTTCATTGTTTATTTTTCATTTGCTAGCTGAGCCAGCGTGCAGTAGGGAGGGGGCGGGTCCGGGGCCTTGGGATAGGCGTAGGAGGAATGCTATGTGCACTTCGAAGTGCACATGTGTGTTTAGCACACTTAGGTTTCTCCAGCCTGGCTGCACTGAACAGTCGGGCAGCAGAAACTGCACAGACTCTCTGTCCTGAGCGGAGCGTCAAAGCAGCCTGCTCAGGCCAATCCTTGTGCTGCTCTCATAGTTTGAGAGCAGTGCGCAGATTGCACAGGGAGTCTGTGACGTAGTTTATCCACCAATAATTAGTCGGGCATTGTTCCAATCATTACAGCAGTGGCGGATCCTCCGCTAAGGCGGAGCAGCGTCACCCCACTGCTCTCGGAGCAGTGTAAAAGCAAAAATAAAATTTTAATGACTGAAGTTATTTCGGTTATTGTCATTTTATATTTAGTATCAGTCAGGTTGGGCATCGGGCGGGATTGGGCTCCTATGACGTCGGAGACGAGGAGTGGTTGCTGCACGCCAAAGTGTGTATGACTGCTTTGCCAGCTCTCTGGTGTCGTCTAAAGAGCCATGTGCACTTTGCATGTTCCCCACCACGCTGCATACCACAGCTTGGTGGGGAACATGCCCAGCCTTCCATTCCCCATCTGAGCGCCCAGCCACAGTGCTCAGACCAATCATAACCCTGCATTGCGGTGTTGTGATTGGCTTAGGGGAGGGAGTCAGTGTGCTTACTGGTTCCGGCCACAGAGAGACGACGAGAGACAACAGAGGAGAGACGTCTGAGGACTGGAGACGGTGCAAGGAGGAGAGTAGTTTTAAAAAAATGTTGTACCCCCATTCCCTCAACACCCCCGCCCTTCCACTCTCGTTCCCTGCCAGCCAATACTGTTTTACAGTGAATTACAATATCTTAAACAAATCTGCTTTATCACCACTCAAGAAGAAGACACTATTAGACGGGGAGTTGCATGGGCTGTCAGTTATCTTAAAAATGGCTGCAGTAGAAAACCTTTGAGGATTTCTTAAGCTATATTAACTATTGATCATCTACGGCTCAAGAATCAGACTTCCTACTATTATGTGAATAGAAACAATGCTTATCCCATTATAAGATGACATATTAGTGACAGCAGACAACTTCTCCTGAATCTTTCAGTCACATTTAATATGCTAAAGACCGATCTCCTCCTCAGGTTGTTGCAAACTGAAGTGAATTGAAGAACTGGCCTCAGAAATTGCTTGTAAATGGTTCAGCTCACCTGGCTAATAGGACACATTTGGTAAATCCGGAACTATCCCTTCATCTGAACTGACGATATATGTCCAAATCTAGAAACTTTAGGAATACCGATTACCTAATTGCGATTCTTTCCGAATGGCAATTAGGAAATTGGTATTCCTAATGTATGAAACTAATTGTGTTTCATTTAGGAATTCCTTGTGGGTCGCAAATCAACCTACCTCATGAATATTAGTGAGATATGCGGTAGTGTGCGGCCCTTTACGAATCACAGACATCACATGGATGGTGGCTTGCTGTGTCAGCAGGCCACCATGTCTTGATTGTTTTTTAATGAAATGATCTTGTATTTATTTTTTAATGCAGCCCGTTTCCTTGAAGGAAAATGTGATGCGTGTAAGAAAAAATAAAAATGAATCCCTAAAGTTTAATTTTTAAAGAGTAGGCAGAGGTCTGGGGAATCACTGCCTGCCTTTATAAATATTATTATTTACATTCTCAAAGGGGGACGGATCCCTTGGGACCCCTTGCCCTCTGCGAATGGGTTACCACCAGTTTTAAACTGGTGGTAAAGTATTATTGTTTTGCAACCAGAATTTGGTAGCCAAACAGTAATATATACCATACCGATTCACTATTTGGAAGGGTCACCCTAAACACGTCCCTTTGAAATACCGAATTGCAAATGCAAAATGTAGGGCCACATGTGCAAAATTTAGGACCTGTCTTTGCCTAATAGCGATTCTTCCAAAATTGAAATTTCGAAATCACAATTCCTAATGTAAGAAAAGACACAAGATTTCAATAGCGATTCCTAATGGGTCGCAAATTGATCTACTTCATGAATATTAATGAGGTACATCACAATTTGCTTCCCATTGGGAATGATAGCCATCACAGGGATGGTGGCCTGCTCGGGTCAGCAGACCATCATGTCTGTGATTGCTTTTTAATGAAGTAATCTTTTTTTATTGCAGCCCATGTTCCTTAAAGGAAAATGTGATGCATGCATAAAAGATAAAAAAATGAAACCTTGAAGGTTAATTTTTTAACAGTCGGCACTGGTCCGATGGACGTCTGCCTGCTCCAACTAAATATTATTATTTACATTCTTGAGGACCCCGTCTCCTTTGCAAATGGGTTACCACTAGTTTTAAATTGGAGGTAACGTATTATTGTTTTGCAACGAGAATTTGATCACAAAACAGTAATACATACCTGTTGGACATGGCCTTCTTGGGGGCTCATCCCCAAACCTTTTGCTTTTTCTGTCCTCCTAGTCTTTGCCTCCTCCCTGTTCGGGACTCTAGAACTCAGGCATGTTCCCGCTGTACTGCAGTAGGAAGGTACGAGCACCCTCCCTACACAGGTTGGGCGCGGGGTGTTTGAGCAATTCAGTTAAGTGTAATATCCGGGAGTGCCCTATGAAAAGGTACACCGTATATCCAGGGCAAGTACAGCATTGGCGAGTAGGGCTTTGCGGCAATGATCATTCCTCACAAAACTTGCCTGCCCAGTATGTCTCCTACTCAGGTTGGCAACTCTGAGCCAACCCGGAGGAGGCCTCCCCTACTGCTGGAGTGGCACTCGGGTCTGTGCCAAGGGGTGAAGCTCGGGGTAGGGGAAATGAGACCACTGCCCAAACAGGGTGAGCTCCTTTGTGGGTTCCCCCTAACTCGGAGGTCAGTCCCCTCCATGGGACACCTCCAGAGATTGCCAATGCCCCTTTGCTGCCCTTACCTACTATTAGTGCAGTGCGTTCCTACCTCTTGTAGGAAGCGGCGCTTAGCTGAGAGGGTGAAACGGATCATACCACAGTAGGTCTGTGAGAGCATCCTTGCGCTGGGGGGCCTTTCATCTCCATTCGGATGGAAGGTGAAGGACTGGGCAGGCACCCAAGGGTGTTCACTGCCCAGCTAGTTTGGTAGACCTCTGCGGGTTCCCCTAGCGAGGAGGCTTGCCCTTCCCTTAAGTTAGCTTGGGGAAGCGGTCGCCTGCATTTCAAGCTGCAATAATAGATTGCAGTGGCATATAGCCTCGCGATGTTTCATATTTATGGATTTGCTCGGCGAACCCCGTTCCAATGGTAACAGTGGCTGTGGCATATCTTGCGTGGAAATGCCATGTATGGAATATAGACATTTCTATGCATCAAACTCTTTGTGTTCTATGGTGTTTGGTGCCAGTCAACATCGGTGGCCGGGGAGCACATCTGGGCATTCCGCAGAAACAGGTATAAACCACGATGCAAGCAATCGAGGTAGCCAACCTCTGTCAATTGCGGGCCTGGTGAAATATATAGGGGCAGAGATCGTAATACCCGGCCTCTGGGGCCAGATCACGGCCCCCATAAAGACAGAGATCTGCATTCCGCAGCCTATTGGCAGACCTTGTAGAGACTTTAGAGGGCACATCTGTGGTTACAGAGGAATACCCTTTGAACCTCCCCAATCTTCAAAGGCCCAATAGGGTATAACTACCCAGTGTCACCCCACGGAGGGGAGAGAGATCCACTTGTAAGGACGCAGGACCAGAGAACCTGGGCTGCATGGTGCACATTGCCAGAGGACATTATTTTGCATATGGAGGAAAACTGTTCCTGGAACAGACCGCGTGGCTTCCTTAAGAATAGTGGCTGGCCTGGGCCAACTACCTTCTGACGTGTGGCACTCTGAAGTGGGTTCCTAAGGACCAGTTGCTGGTCTCCTGTTCTCTCCGATCTCTCAGGGATATCAAAGATCTCCTACACAGGGCCCACACGATCTACCAGTGACATCTGGAGAGTGATGCTGTCTAAGTGCCCACATCACCTGCTGAAAGCTGACAGCGTGGTGTGAACTTGGAACTACAGAACTGTAGCTGGAGACCGGAGTGCCTAGTGCAGAGCTCAAGACAGTGCCCGCATCTACGGCAAAGTGGTTCCTGAGCTACAGGGACCCCGGCACACATAAGCGTCTTATTGGTGGTGAGCAGATTCACCGGTTGCGGTATCCAAAGTGGCCCACTATCTCGACTGTGCCGCATTTCTCTTGTGCGCCATGCCATCTGCAGGCTCATTGCATGTGGTGTTCGATTCACAGGTTACGTCCCTTGGAGGTGAGGACACGCACCCATTGCAGAATCTCATTCTGTCTTGTGAGGCCCTGCTGAACTTGCACCTGTGTGTGTGTCCGGGCTCATCTGGTGCAGCGGACATCAAGATGTGCCTCCATAGTGCCTCATTTCCAGGGAGGGAAGGAATTGCTACTCTACTTTGTGTAACCTGAAGTGCCTGGTTAGACTCATTCCATTGTGCGCCAGACCCAGTGCCCAGATTGCTGGGGTTCCACTCGGATCAAAGTGTACCAGACAGGTGCCTCCTGAAGCCAAGAGGCTCCCCTGTATGTTGCTCTACAGTCACTGCGTGTTCCCTCACTGGTGCCTTCACAGCGGACCAACTGCCCTCTCCCTATCTGGACTTCTGAAGACTTCGTGGCACCAGGTAGGAGTGAGAGGAATTAACTAGGCTGGCGAGACGCCTCTGAGAAGGTTTGGGAGCAGGATAATAGGCTGCGTGCCCCCCTCCACACCCCGCTTTAAAGAACGGGGCTGGTGCCGAAGGCCCTGGTTGATCCTTGTTTTTAACGAATTGTTACACTTGGCCAATTGCTGCTTTACAACTTGTTGGTGAACTGCCTGAGTGGACCTCCTTTGTTTATGTTTAACTCTTGTTTGTGCTTATTGTCGATCCCCACCTGCTTTCCATAGACCCAGACTAGGAGTGACCTCCGCCATGAGTGGCCTCTTATCCGGAGAGAGGGACTGGTGAGCATCCATCTGGGGAGTCTGGGACAGTGGGAAGTGAATTGGAGGCTAGTGGGAGACTTACAGCTGCGGGCTCTGCAGTGTGTTCTCTATTGCCCTGCTTGGTATCAGTGGCACTGCGTTAGGGAGGCGGGTGCATATGAGTGTGAAAGTGCCCATATGGACTGGGTTGGGACCTATCGCATAGTGTAACGGTGTAAAGTGAGTGTGACTGTGTGGGAGTGCCATTGGTGGACCACCTGTGCTTTATGACACTGGTTGGTGGTGTTGGTTTATACGTTATGTTATATTACCAAAAGCACTTTATCTCTCAACAGTGGGTTTATCCACGTGGCCTTGTACCGCGGAGCTGCTAAAAGTGTTATTATTCTGTGTATGCGGGCACATATTACTGATATTGTTGTAGCCCACGGTACACCGTATAGCCACGTGAAATTTGAATGATGAGGATTGTGAGGGTGGGCCATGGGCTGACAACGTGTTGCACCACATAAGAGTACTGCGTGGGGTTTAGAATGGGACTTTTCCCATATGTACATGTTATCGAGATCTGATCCATACGAATTGAGCCTAGTACTGCTTGTGATATTGCAAAGTTTCATGTATGTCCAGAATTCTATGATATTCATGTGACATTGTTTATGTGAGTGTTGAATAATAACAACATTTCACGACGTCAACTGTGAAGTCTCTCATTTGTGTTGCGTAGAATATTTATTGTGTCTGTGTTCTTGCTTTACACATCGCTTCTGAGGATTGCCTGACTGCTCAGTGCCAAGGTACCCGAGGGTGAGCACGGGGTGTACAGTGTGGGTAATCGTCTGCCCTCTTGGGGAGCAGTGCGCTCTGCTTGCTTGGGGTACCCCCACAGCCAACCAGACAGTGCTGGTTCCAACAATACCACACCAATTTGGTATTTGAAAGGGACGCCCTAAACCCGCCACTTCCAAATATTGAATTGCAAATGCAAAATGCCGAGCCACATGTACAAACTTAATTGGGGTGGTGCGCAGAGTTACACTACGCGGAATTCCGCAGAGTTCCATTTAAAAGCCTCCGTGGAATTCCACAGAACTCCGCTCCGCCCTAATTGGAACTCACCGTACTTAAAACTGATGTACAGCCAGTGTTCAAAATAACAACTGGACATAAAAGCATGTAGCACGGACTGCTCTCTGCCGGGACCTTGAAAAGGTCCAAGAGCCCTCTGCTTTCCTCTGCTCTCCTGTCAAGACCACAGATTGCCGCAATATAATTAGCAAGATAAAGAAAAGCAAGCAAAGAATGCCGCTGCCCGCGTCCCACGCAGTGGGACATCAGCAGGGCAGCTCTCTAGTGGCCGCCCGTCGCAGCCTTCCCCCTCCCCCTTCTTCTGCCTCGCGCGCGAGGCCACGCCCAGGGAGGAGATCTCCCAATGAGTGTGTAGGTGGAGGCGGGCCGTTAGGGGGGGGCGAGGCTAGCCCCCCCTACTTAGGCGTCCCTCTCGCCCAGTTCCTCCTCTGCTTCCTGCGCGCCGCTCCTGCCCGGACACGCGTATTGCCTGCCGTCTGCACCACGCTACTTCGATCGGGGCCCCCCTCAGCGTCGTCGTGCTCTTCGGGATACCATCAACATTCGGTGAGTCTTGCTAACCTCTCCCACCCCGGCCCTGTCCCTGGGCATGACCAGGTGGACGGGGCCCTGTGGCCCGGGAGGCCATGGGTGTGGGGGGCGCAAGCAGTGCCCCGTGTCCCTGCGGGGCGATGCGGGTGTTGCTGGGGGGGCATCTTCGTGGTGCGACTGCAGGGTGGCAGGGTAACGGGAGGTCCAGTATCGGACCGGGCGGAGGGTTGCGAGTCGTAGCGGCCAGGTGCGTTTCCCGTCCCATTATACGGGTTTGTAACCACCGCCCCCCCCCTGCCCTCCACTCCGCCCGGCCATCTTGCCTTGGGGTCCATCGCGTTAGAATGGCACCCGGGCCGGGAGGGTATGCGTGACACGGCGCAAGTCGGGCCACTGCCGGGCAACAGGAAGCATCGAGGGTAGAGTGGGGGGGCTTCTCCGTCGGGGATTGTGTAAGCGCTCCGATACGGGGGTCTGAGTCGCGCTATGTAACAATGCGCAACACAAATAAGAATGCTCCCTTGTCCCGCGAAATATACACAGGCCATCGAATGATGTGGCGCGTTAGCAGACCGCGGGGGGTTGTGAGTCTGTTTGGACGTTGCGTCCCATCCTGTGATTCTGGGCAATAACTTGACCCTTTCCCGTGCCTGAATGTGTAATGTAAATACGGGGATCGTGTAAAGCGCTCCAATATCCCGGGCGCAGGGAAACAGGTTCGTGCCCTCAGGGTCGCGGCCACATTACGGTGGGCAGGGAAGCGCTTCAACACCGCCGGGTTGAGTTCGCGCCATAATAGATATGCAAATATTTGCCCCCGCTTTACGGTACTCATGCAAGCGCTCCAATATCTCCGGGTCAAGTTCGCGGCATAATAAATATGATAACATTTGCCCCGCTTTTCGTTGCTCAGTTCAGCCCTCAATACCTTCGGGTCGAGCACGCGCCAGATAAAGATGGAGACATTTTCCCCCGCTTTACGGTGCTCGTGTAAAGCGCCCCAATACCTTTGGGTTGAGTTCGCGCTATATAAATACCAATCAATTTTGTCCTGCTGGCGCGCAAATTCCTACCGCCCCCTGCATCCTCTCCTGATGTGCAGTACACCCACGGTAGGTCCGCGCGTCCTTGCTGCCCACCTCTCCCCGTCAGCTCCTGCGAACCGATGCTGCTTCGGGGCCCCCCCCTGACACGTGTGTTTGCGTCTGCTGCCGCCTAGATACTGTTCTCTTTATGCTGCTGTTCCTGGGCCCCCTGACTCGTGTGTTCGAGTCTGCAGTTGCCTAAAGACTGTTCTATTCATGCCGGGTGTATTAGGTGGAAAAGGCTTCTCCGGTGGCGTCAACGCACCGAGGCTGCCGGGCAGCGCCCCTCGCATTCACCCGATAGTTAAGGAACGGGTCTTTCGATGGCTGACATGCATGGCGGGCACATTACTAATTCGCGCGCTTGCACACACAGCTGCCCCAAATACGCAGACACCTCGGAGGCGCGCGCACAGTTCCCAAACATGTACTACTGCCCTGCGCACACAGTACTAGCACACACTGCTGCCCCCAATATATAGACTCCACTAATATGCGCGCACTGTGATGGTATATTGCTGCCAGCCTCACACATTATTGCACAGTTGCAGGCGGTAATAATTGTATTTATAAAGCACTTGGGGGCGATACGGGTATTCGTCTTTTGCCCATTAAGCACCAGCCATGTCCGGCCCGAGACCGCGCGCTGCTTTCGCTCCACTCCTGAGCTCCGCTGATGTTTACAACGTTATTGATACATAGTTGAGGTAGCAGAGAACGTGCCTGACACATCATAAAGGCGCAACATATGTGCTGTGTTCGATACCCTCCGATCCTCCAGAGTTCAAGCACAAGGTTTTCCTGGCTGTGTAGGCATTTACGTTGATTACCTGGCCCTTCACAGATGCTGTTATCGTTGTGCCTTAAGAGGGCAGATTTCCAACTTGGGTGGACACAGGCAACGCGGCGCATGAGTGTGTCGGGTTACCAGCTGTGTGGTTATGGGTATATTTAGTGCATTGCTTCTCCCATCGTTCTAACTCCGCTCCTTTCCCCATCTACAGATCCGGTGAGGGACAGCCCGCAAACGTAGGGCCAGGAACAAAGGAGAAGGCGCAAGGGGAACGCGCGCTAGCTGTGATTTCGGAGTAGCCCACCCGCAATGGAGAATATCGGGACACCGGGTCCACTGTTCTCCCAAGAGACGTCGGTCGAGGAGACGCAGTCGAGCGCACCACAAGAAGGGGTGTGGGCGGACTTTATGGCGTTCGCCCGTGAGAAGGGCACGGCGTGGGCCCAAGGTTTCCTTGAGGGTCGCAGGGTGGAGGATTCGGGCGTGGTCGTAACCCCCCCCCCCATCCGAGGGCGTCCAAGGCCTTTCGGGGTCAGAGCCCTGGAGGTCCACCAGGGTGCGTAAGCCCACATCTAAAGACATGCCCGAGGCCCTGCCGGCCAGGAAACGACAAGCGACCGCACCACGTACCGTCCTCCTGGCAGTCGCAACTCCACCGGTGCACGACTCTGCCACAGGAATCACTGACATGGCCCAGATGGGCAAAGCCATGGACCACATGCTTAGCCTCATGTCCGTCTTTCAGAGCCGCTTGGACGCATTAGCTGCACCGCCACAGTTGCCCACAGCGTCGGGGCCCGCACCAGCCCAGGCACCCGTGCTCCAAGTCTGGGCCGGGCAGAGTACGGCCGTGGAACAGCGTAATGGTGAGCCTGGGGGAGCCCCGGGGTTCTCACCTCCAGGGAACACAGGTCCCACCGCAAGTACTGCAGCGAGTACATCAACGGCTAGCGCGTTGGCTTCCCCACCACCCCCACCGGCGGCTGCTACGCCCACCACCCCTGTTGCTGCTGAGTCTACGCCCACCGTGGCATCGGGGTGTGCTGTGTCAGGAGGGGAGGGCATGGGCAAGGTTCCTAAACCCCTTGTCACCCAAGCGCCATTGGCATTAGGCCGCTGCTCCCTGGCATGGTTGGTACCGCAGGCCGCTAAAGAAGGGATATGGAGGCGAGAGTATATAGACATTCTAACATTACTTATGCACGGGTAGGCAGGGGTGGACACGAGAAAGATGGGGCGTAAGGAAGAGGAAAGGGTCAGATATCAGCGATGGCCGGACAAGACGATCGAAAATTGGACGTCTGCATTTAATATATTGGCAGCTGTAGTAGTGCAAAAATTTCCGGAACAGAGCGAGGCCCTAATGCAGTATGCCAGCACGATCCAAGAAGAGGCGAGGCTCTCTGGGGGGTTGGGTTGGTTCTATTACGACCAGGATTTCAGAAAAAGAATGGCCATATGCCCGGACCTGGGGTGGGATCAGAAGGAGATTCAACTTTGGGTAGAACACATGTGCCGACCCACTCGGGATAAGAAGGATCAGGCATATAAGGGGGAAGGGGAGGCAGTCGACAGAAAGAGGGATCAGTTTCCCAGGCGCCCCTTTAAGCGCCTTTTCGGGGTGGCAGGGGGCGGGGGCAGCGGCAGGGCAAGCGCTTCAATTCAGGCACATGCCGCCTTTACAACGGGGGAAACTGCACCTGGGGGAGGTCATGCAAATTCGCACACAGCTGTTTATGTGAGTGTTGAATAATAACAACATTTCACGACGTCAACTGTGAAGTCTCTCATTTGTGTTGCGTAGAATATTTATTGTGTCTGTGTTCTTGCTTTACACATCGCTTCTGAGGATTGCCTGACTGCTCAGTGCCAAGGTACCCAAGGGTGAGCACGGGGTGTACAGTGTGGGTAATCGTCTGCCCTCTTGGGGAGCAGTGCGCTCTGCTTGCTTGGGGTACCCCCACAGCCAACCAGACAGTGCTGGTTCCAACAATACCACACCAATTTGGTATTTGAAAGGGACGCCCTAAACCCGCCACTTCCAAATATTGAATTGCAAATGCAAAATGCAGAGCCACATGTACAAACTTAATTGGGGTGGTGCGCAGAGTTACACTACGCGGAATTCCGCAGAGTTCCATTTAAACGCCTCCGTGGAATTCCACAGAACTCCGTTCCGCCCTAATTGGAACTCACCGTACTTAAAACCGATGTACAGCCAGTGTTCAAAATAACAACTGGACATAAAAGCATGTCGCACGGACTGCTCTCAACTGCCGGGACCTTGAAAAGGTCCAAGAGCCCTCTGCTTTCCTCTGCTCTCCTGTCAAGACCACAGATTGCCGCAATATAATTAGCAAGATAAAGAAAAACAAGCAAAGAATGAAACAATGCCTTTCACACTTGATTCAAGAAACACACGCTGCGCGCAGTAGTACATATTCCTGACGGAACTTATCATCGATTCAAAGCACTGCTGGAATAACCTAACACAGCCTATGACAAAAACGTTGCCCATTGGATGGCGATGGCTGAGCTCGCGAGGTTGGCTCCGCCGCGTGCCCCGCTCTGCTGCTGCGACCCTGTGTGGTTACAGGAGTGAATGGGCAGAGTGGTTTGAGCCTCGGGCAGCCAGCCGCAGCTGAGGCCTTTCAGCACCGAAACCCCGGCAGGGTGAGAGTGGCAGCGCATTTCCTTCAAGTCAGCCACGGTTCCGACGCCTCTTCTTGGCGCGCACACAATTGTTTTGCTTGGTAGATTATTTCTGAGCATAGTGGTACTATGCGTAAACTGTCACCGCTGCCCCAGCGTGTTCAGGCAGAAAGTTACTATATATTATAAAGGCTGACTCATCATAGGCGCACTCACCAGTACTGTTGCTGGCTCGAGGCATCCTTAAAGGGGAAGCGTCTTGTCCCCCGACTCCTCCAGCCATATACCCTCATGTTACATCATCTGCAGGCCTTCTAATCATGTGTGACGTAATCAGGCAGCACTTGTGCACCGTCATCTTTAAGCTGTCTTCCCTCATATGATGTCACCTGCAGTCCCTGGCGCCCTTGTATTCATGAGCGGTCATGGCACCACCTGCTGGGGATTCTATGCCCTGGACATTGGGGGTGTCACCTACCAAGGGGCCGTGTTACACTCAGCGCTTCTCAGCTCAAGGGCCTGGACGCTTCCCTGGGTTGTCACAGCGCATCCACAAGTGCATTGTGTATGCTGCTGCATTTCCCTCCTATCCTTAGCGTTCCATTTCCCCGCCTTCTGTCAACGCACAAAGCTTCTCATTTGTGACTCTACCTGAGGAGCGTGTGGGTGGGAACAGCCAACCAATCACAAGTGACGCTGTCAGTGAAGGGGCTATACCATCAGCAGAGGGGTGGGCTGCAGTATGTTCCCAAGGCAGAGACTGATTGACAGCACCATGGGCTACCTCTTTTCAGCAGGAGCATATATTCGGGCAGCACCTGTAAACTCCGCTACTTCAACGACGGGAGGGGGAATTTTTTGCTGGACTCTGCGCTCCAAGTGGAGGGCGGAGTGACAAAAACTTTGCAAGCTCTTCCGGCAGAGCGGAGTTCACCACCACCCCTAAAAAGTTTGGAATTGCAATTTCCTAATTGCAATTCTTACCTAATCGCAATTAGGAAATCACAATTCCTAATGAATGAAAAGACACAAGTTTCCAATAGTGATTCCTAATGGGTGGCAGTTCGACCTACCTCATGAATATTAATGAGGGAGGCCGCAATTTGCAACCCATTGGGAATAATAGCCATCACAGGGATGGTGGCCTGCTGGGGTCAGCAGAAACCCCCATGTCTGTCATTGCTTTGTAATGACACAAACTTTTTTTTAAAAACAGCCCGTTTTTCTTAAAGGAAAATGGAATGCGTTGAAAAAGAACAAAATGAAACCAAGAAGTTTCAGTTTTTAAGGGTAGGCACAGACTGCATGCTCTTAAAAAATATTATTATTTACATCCGCAAAGGGGAAGGGGCCCATTCCCCTTTGCGAATGGGTTACCACCAGTTACTGGCGGTAAAGGATTTCTGGCTTGCGCCCGAAATACGGTTCCAGAACACTAATACATACCATGGTGATTTGGTAATTGGAAGGGACATCCTAAACGCGCCCTTTCCAAATACCGAATCGCAAATGCAAACTGCAGGGCCACATGTGCAAAATGGAGGAACTGCGATTTCCTAACAGCCATTCTCACCGAATCACAATTAGGAAATTGCAATTCCTAATGTAAGGAAACACACACGTTTTCAACAGTGATTCCTAATGGAAAAAAGGGATGCATTTAAAACAAGCATTGGCATAGCCAATAGGTCTCGCCTTTGGGACCTTATAAGTGCTTAGCCATGCAACAGTTGCATAACTAAATACTTATAAGGTCCCAAAAGCGAGACCTATTGGCTATGGAAAGCGGCCGTGCGGCCGCAAAAGTAAAAGTGATCGCGATCAAACATCAAAGCGTCCGTGCGGCCGCTAAAGTGAAAGTAATCGCGGTAAAGCCCCGCGCCCATGCACTGTAGCTCCAGGCTGGCCTGGTAGCCCTTTTTGGAGCCCTCTCAATAAGTCTCGCCAGACCAGCGCATGCGCTGGGTCAGGCGAGACCTAAAAAGGAAAAATTAAACTTTGAAGTTTAATTTTTCAGAAGTAGGCCGTGGTTTATGAGACTACTGCATACTCTTAAGAATCATTATTTTTTGATTATTAAGGGGGAAGATTTGCTAATGGTTACAACTGTAGTTGGTAAAAAATTTATGTTTTGTAACCATAATTCGGTCACAAAACATTTATACATAGCACGGCAATTCAGTATTTGGACGGGACGCCCTAAACATGCCCCTTCTAAATACCGAATCACTAAACCAAATTGCGATTTGGTAACAAGTTACAGAATCGTAATTTGGCATTTGTACATATTTAAAAGGATTTTTGTGATAGAAAACAGCCTGATCGGGCAATTTTCAACTTCAAAAATGGTTTGTGCAAATGGCTCATAGTTTAGTACATTTAAAAAAGCATATATCTGGTCGCAAACGGCGCAATTCTGCAAATGGGCTGTTTGCGACCAGAAAAATGCTTAGTCCATTTGGCCCATAATAGTGTGTCAGACAGGTTACTCCTCGTTCGACTACATTGTTTAATATCTGCTTTATGCTTCTGTTCTAAATACTCCCAAAAGGAGTCTTCAAAGCAGTTGTTGCACTGATGACACACAGGCCTCAAAACAAGACATATTTGAAGCAAGACCTATTGGAAGTGGCTACCTCAGTGGACCCGAGTAGATTCAATGGAGCATTGACTGAGGTCCTTACTGGAAGCAAACTCTCAACCCAGGGTTCCAGAGACCTTGCCTTGGCCTCCAGAACTGGCTGAGCTACCAAAGAAGCTCAAAACATACAGGTCATCTTTGATTCTGAATTAAATGTCAATGCCCACATAGGTTCAATGGTTCCGTCAACATTCTATTCCTGCAGTCAATTGACACAAAATGTTCTTTGACTGAACCACAAAATGATAGTGCGGTCGCTTATTAACTCTGAATTAGACGATGCCAAGTCCTTGCATAGAATTTGCGTAGTCATTGCATAGGATTTGCATAGTCCTTGAATAGGATTTGCATAGTCATTGCATAGGATTTGCCCTGGTACTAAATAGCCGAGTGCAAAACGCCAGTGCCTGGATGAGTTGGAAGGTTCGGAGATCAACGCTATTTTGTCATCGTCACCAAGGGAAGAAAAAAACAACAGGCAGGTCACCTGTGCCCAAACTACTATGCCTAGTTTTCAAGGATTTGAAGGATGTGGCATTCACATATCCACACCTCGATGGAGTCCTCCAATCAACTATACAGGAGCTATTAAGAAGCCCAAGAGCACATGCCCCATGGAAAGGAGAGCACGTGCCCCCTGGAAAAGAGAGCACATGCCCTATGGAAAGAAGAGCACGTGCCCCACAGAAAGTCTCCATGCCACTGGAGTCAAGCTATCCTGGCTGATGAGGGGTGAAACCCCGAAACCGGTTCTAGGATGCTTGTTTCCAGTCCAGGGAGGACCTAGTCTGGCAGTTCGGGCTGGACTGTTCCCATTGGGTGCAGGGTCAAGACTGATTTGCATATGGTTGGGTCCAAACTGGAATGGCATGGTGAGCAAAAAAACGATGGAATTAGGCCGAGATCTCTGTACTAGGGTGAATGTATGACATTGTTCTGCATTCTGTCGATCAATTGTTCTTTTTGCATTCATCTCCCCGAGTGCGACGGGTATGCCCCGACGTGGGTCCCGTGCTCTCCATGCCACTGGAGTCAAGCTATACTGGCTGATGAGGAGTGAAACCCCACAACCGGTCCTAGAATACTTGTTTCCAGTCCAGGGGAGACCTGGCCTGGCAGTTCGGGGTGATTTGCATATGGCTGAGTCAAAACTGGAATGGCATGGTGAGCAAGAAAACAATGCATTTAGGCCCAGATCTCGTGAATGTATGATATTGTTCTGTATTCTGTCCATCAATTGTTCTTTTTGCATTTGTCACCCACAGAAAGGAGAGCATATGCCCCACGGAAAGGAGTGCACACCAGAGGAAAAAAAATACCATCTTTAATGAGCTTCCGTAAAGACTATTTGTTCAGAAACCAATTTTCATTGGTCCCATAGATCACTAAGCAAACTGTTGCTCAATAAGACTGTTTCTAAATAGTTGCCAGACACCGAGAAACAATTTGATTTTGGGAGTGGACTTACAAAAAAGAAAGAATTTGATGCAAAAGGATGCTTACCACTAAGGCAGGATCTGGGGTTCAGATCAGGTATGTACACCAGTGTCAAGGTGTCAGAAATCAATCCCATCTTTGTTGCCACGTTTCTTTATTACAAACTCTGGTAATAACATTTTAACAGCAGGAGAATAGGTCGTAAAGCGGATAAAGCACGCCTGGCTGAAACATGGCGCATTGGAGAATGCTCAAAAGTAGAATTGCTCAGATCCACATTAATATAAAATCAAACCACAATTTGCAAATAAAACCGTGTGATTTTCAAAAGTGACCCCCCAGCAAAGGTTCAAAGACTGCGCTGCGGCTTCCCTAAAAGTTACAGCTGTCTCCATTCTCTTGAAATACCATCGTTGGACCTCTCGAGAAGCCTTCTCTGCGGCTTCTATAGTTATGACGGCAAAGATGCTGTAATAAAACCATAGGAGGAAAATACCAAAACCACCTGGCTGCCATGGTATATCTTCGACCTCATCCAATCGTGGACAGCGTAATGAAGCCGCCCGATGAGCGCCTTCGATTAGATATAAACTGAAGAGGGACTGAGCCTGCGAGGAGTGCCCCCAGTCACTCAGGGTCACAGTGCCTGGGACGTGGGACCTCATTAGCAGTTTGTGCCTCCATTCTTGCATTCTAAACCCTCGGCCTGCCCGGAAAGATGCCAAAACTCTCAAGGCGCCTATAATGCAGATTTGGTGTGAGATGGGACAGGGAGATGGGTAGGAGACTCCACATGTGGATGCGGTCAGGTGAGAAGCATGGTGGCTTGTAATACGTTACCTAAAATTCTTACCTGCACCACCATGAAAATCATGGGGTTTTGTTGCCAAATTGTGGTTTGTTTTTATATTAATGTGGATCTGAGCTTTTGAACGGAAGGCGCACACATCAAGCGTATGTTGCAGCTGTCACTCAGTAGCAGCAACCTTGCAGCGGGAGCTGCACACATCAAGCGTCTGCTGCAGCTGCCACTCACGGTCTGTGGAGTGAACTCTGGTGGCCAGAAAGCCTAGGCACCCTCCCCCCCTCCCCCCAAGCAGGCCGTCAAACATTTGGGGGTATGGCTGGACTCATCCCTCAGCTACCAAGTCCAAACCAAAAAGGTAGCAGGGACTTGTTTTGGGCTCCTACGGGGGCTCACACCCCTATTGGGCATTTTTGACACACCCACGTGCCAGACCATCATTCAGGCACCTATAATGTCGAGATTGGATTATGCCTGCTCTCTACACATAGGGGCTAAAAAGGCCGAGATTGCGCGGCTCCAACGGGCCCAGAACGCAGCAACCAGATGTCTGATTGTTGCATGTAGGTGAGGGGAAAAAGATCCTCATCCCTTACTCGTCATTTAATAAGCATGTATCCTTCTTATACTGGTTCTGGCCCAGAAACAGGGGGAGAGGCCCCTATCCCCCTAATTTGAAGTAGGATTTTGTAGGTGTATCAGGGCAAGAGTATACATTTCCGTTAATTAGGATAAAATATCCAATTGATGCAAGTAGATCAGATGATGAGGGTAAGATATTCGTGTTTTTATTCGTCTACTGGAAAAGAAGAAGGAATGGCACAGCCAACACGTGTTTCGCCCCCTAATTGGCCATCAGGCCTGGGGCTTCCTCAGGGCGGGTATTCGCGTAAAGAGGTATCTTTGTAAGAGGGTTTGTGAACCCGAAGATTCTCCGGTCTCGGCTAATGCCAGGTTCTGTGGGTATCTGGGGCTTTGGTAATCTTGCCCAGATGTCTGATTGGCCTGCGGAAGTCGTGCCCAGTGTCAGCCACTATCCACCGGCTACACTGGTTGCCGGTGGCTAGGAGAACTGAGTTTAAGGCCCTTTGCATCACCTTTAAGGCCCTTAAACTCAACTCCCCCAGTATTCTGACCAACTTAGTCACCCCCTACGTCCCCACTCGCCCGCTCCGCTCACTTGGCCAGTCCCGCTCACTTGGCCAGCACCGGGTGAGGGTCCCTAGGTTTCGGAGAGTGCGGGCAGGAGGCCGCTCCTCCCGCAGCAGGGCAGCCCACCTCTGGAATTCACTGCCCATCCACATCCGGAGCCATACTAACTACTTGGCTTTCAGGAAAGCCATTAAAACGTACCTGTTCCCCACCGTGTAGCCTCCCTCTACCTCTGTGTTAGCTGTTATGCTGTCAGCGCCGGGACGCCCCTTTGCTGGGGCAGCTGTTGCGCTATACAAATCGCAGTAACTAACTAACTAACTCAGTAGCAGGAGCCTTGCAGCGGGACACACATACATCGAGCGTCTGCTGCAGCTGTCACTCAGTAGCAGCAACCTTGTCGCGGGAGCCACACACATCAAGCGTCTGCTGCAGCTGTCACTCAGTAGCAGCAACCTTGCAGCGGGTGCCGCACACATCAAGCATCTGCTGCAGCTGTCACTCAGTAGCAGCAACCTTGCAGTGGGAGCCGCAAACATCAAGCATCCGCTGCAGCTGTCACTCAGTAGCAGCAGCCTTGCAGCAGGAAACGCACACATCAAGCGACTGCTGCAGTTGTCACTCAGCAGCAGCAACCTTACTTCAGGAGCTGCACATATCGCGTGTCTGCTGCAGCTGCCACTCAGTAGCAGCAACATTGCAGCAGGAGCCGCACAGGTCAAGTGTCTGCTCCAGCTGTCACTCAGTAGCAGCAACCTTGCAGCAGGAGCCGCACACATCAAGCGTCTGCTACAGCTGCCACTCACTAGCAGCAACATTGCAGCAGGAGCCGCACACATCAAGCATCTGCTACAGCTGTCACTCAGTAGCAGCAACATTGCAGCAGGAGCCGCACACGTCAAGCGTCTGCTGCAGCTGTCACTCAGTAGCAGCAACCTTGCAGCAGGAGCCGCACACATCAAGCGTCTGCTACAGCTGCCACTCACTAGCAGCAACATTGCAGCATGAGCTGCACACATCAAGCGTCTGCTGCCGCTGTCACTCAGTACCAGCAACTTTGCAGCGGGAGACGCACACATCAAGCGTCTGCTGCAGCTGTCACTCAGTAGCAGCAGTCTCGGCTAAACTCACGGGATGTACGAGGGTTTATTGTAGTAATCTCTACTGTTAGGGATTTCTGGTAAAGAGAGATCTGGTTTTCCCACCTCCCAGGATGTGCCTGGCTCCTGATTTTGGACAAAGTGGGCCGCATGAGAAGCAGGAGCATGCAGATGAAGGCCTCGGGGTTCACCAAGGCGCCCATGAGCATGTTTAAAAAGAATAGGAGGGTGGAAGATTGAGCCTTATTGTGAATAGAATTAACCTTTGCCCTTTTAAGAGGCACGCCCCTTCATCAAGGGCTCCGCCTGCCAGCCACCAGCAGCACCAGATTAGATCCCTCTCAAGGGTGATTTAAGAGAGAGAGGATTTCCTAGCACGAGGACTCTGAGCTTGAACTCCCTGAATGCATCCACTCAACTAACAGGGCATCCCCAAGCCCAAAACGCCTAGAAGCAATTCAACTGACAAGAGGCACTGCCAGACGTGACAAATCGTGAACTCAAGAGGTAAGACCTGCCTTGTCCCAAGAAAGCTGTCCCCACAAACTAAAATTGTTGATCCCAAGCTCTCTGCCATCGCCAGTGTCTCTGTAATTAAATGTTACTGCAGAACTCTCTTCCAGTTGGCTGCGAAAGCTCATTGATGTGGCTGGTTGTGCGATTTGGCGCTCTAGGCAACAACCAATATAAGAATAACTAATATATATGTAGATGTTAAAACGAAATTTCAGCTAGGACATCTAAAAGATGGCTGGTTATGTCACGACAAGGCTCCCACACTCAAGAGTATGTAGGTGGCTTCAAAGAGTGGCCCGATGGTCCGCAGGCAGACCGTAACGTTTACTCTTCTATTTTGTAATGAACATTGTAAATAGTCTGGTTTCCAAAAGTCACATAATATGTTTAAAGCCAGGCTCTGCTCTATCAAAGCGAGCAAACTGATTCATCCACATGGAAGGGACTTGGGGGCCACATGTACAAAGACTCCTGTTGGCAATTTCCTAATAGCAAAATTGTGCGATTTGCAAATAGGAAATCGCAAGAAGCTATGTACAACAGTGTGCTTAACTCTGTTCGCGATTCCCAGTGGGTCGAAATTGACCTACCTCATCAATTTTCATGAGGTAGGTAGCAATTTGCGACCCATTGGGAATCGATGAAAAACACAGGGATGGTGGCCTGCTGGGGACAGCAGACCTCCATGTCTCTGCTTTCAAATAAAACAACGCTTTTTAAAAAAAAATCAGTCCGTTTTCCTAAAAGGAAAACGGGATATGTTTCAAAAACAAAAATGAAAAGTTTTCTTTTCATTTTTTAAGAGTGGACTGTAGTCCCCTGCCTGCTCTTAAAAAATGTTTTCGCATACATTCACAAAGGGTAAGGGGTCCCTTCCCATTTGCAAATGGGTTACCACCAACTTCAAGTTAGAGGTAAAATGCAAATGTTTTGCAACCACATTCCAGTCGCAAAACATTCATAAATACCACTGTGAGTCGTTATTAGGAAGGGAAGCCCTTAACACGCCCCTTCCACATACAGACTCGCTAACAATTATTGAATCGCGAAACAGGGTTTGGTACATGTGAAAAGGCTTTTTTGAGGTTGCAAATGGTCCTATTCTGCGAATCGGGCCCTTTGCGACAGGCAAAAAGCTTTCTACATGTGGCCCGTAGTGTGGGTGGAAATCTGACACTTCTGATTAGAGCCTTCAGTTTATCCTCCCACACCAGTGTCAAGATGTACAAAGCATCGGCATAGCTGGCATTGGTTGCCAGGCTTTTGGTTGTGTCAATGCTTGTTTTGCCAACTTTTTTTGTTGAAGAAGCTGCGGGACTTCGCTAACATTAAATAAACAGGCGGTGGCTAAATTCCAAAACGTTTTGGTCTCAAAAAGCACACATCGCCGCAGTAGTTCTGGCACTGAAGGGAATTGCTTTGTGTGGATGTCCTCCCTGTGATTAGGCAGAACGCTGTCACTCACAGTGTAGTAAACCAATGGCTGAAGTGGGCAGAACCACTGCCCCAAGCTTACATGCTATAGTGGGCGGAATTAAAATGTGAATGGCATAACAACAGACCAATGGATGAAGAGGGCTGCCTGAAAGCTCCGGTCAGTAACTATATTATATTTTGAAGTTTAGGAAACTCAAAATGTCTCGGGTAACACCGTACCTAAACGTTAGAGTGGACATTTAATAGAGGAGTGAAAGTAATAAAAGGGCGGGCATCTGGCTGCCTGGGTCATAGAGGACCACTGTTCAAAATGGGCGAGAGGATGATTCTTGCTTTAAGAAACTAGCATTAAATGCTACAGGGTGTGAACTGCTGTAGCCAGCAGCTGCTCGCTCTCTCTTAGGGGCAGATTTACAAGCCCCTTGCGCCACTTTTGACAAGGGACAAGTGACGCAAAAGTGGCGCAAGGTGCTTGTAAATAAGCCCCTTAGTTCGTTCTTCCTGTGCTCCTGCGGTAGCATTTCCCCCCAAATTACTCTTAATTACTCAAACTGGCGCCGTTGCGTAATTTGGGACACTTTCACATCACAGCAGTAATGCGTAATTAAAGAAATTACTTGGATTACTCCAGCGTGATTACAATTACGCCCATGCCTAATATGTTCCTTTATGGGTGTAAAAGGGCTGATGGGCGCCTAAATCCACCTTTCTTCAGTTTTTCCACAGAGAGGCTCGCACGTGCTCGCTCTCTGAACTCGTGAAATGACCGTATAGCGCCCAAACCCTGGAATCGCAGGCAGCACATCGCTCCAGAGACACGGCATAGATTATCTGAGTCACACTCTGGGAGAGAGGTTTGCAGAAACAGTCCTCAAATATCAGTATGCCTCTGTCGGTTTCTATGCGTGTTCAGTGTCTCGAGTTCAGCTGACAGGCACTGACTCAAAAGGCGACTTTTAAAACAAATGATCCGCTCGGAGGCAAAGCTGAATTGTCAAAGTACGGCTACTTAAAATGCGAATAAACTGAGACTGCGCCTGGAAGTGCTGAGGCCACGGCTGTGAGATTAAATCAGAGGGGGAGGGGCGGGGGGGGGGTGCCCAGACTTCTGGGAGGGGGGGCACTGGCGGGGGGGGGGAGGGGGGGTAGGTGTGGCACTACGTATTAGCCACCACTCCACCACAGCAAGGGCAGTGCCAACGTATCGCAGATTTCAACAATGCAGCATTTGCGGACTCTACATTTCAGAAAGCTCTATATTTATTTTTAGCAGACACGCACATTCGGGTGCACGGATTCAGTCAGTCACAGGTGGGCAGAGTCACCCTTGGGCACACCCACCCAGGCAAGGTGCAGGTCTACAGCGGCACACCTCATCCACGCCTCCTCCTGCCCCTCTCCTCAGAGTGGTATTCAGAGCCCCTCTCTTCAGAGTGGCATTCAGAGCCCCTCTCTTCAGACTGGCATCCAGAGCCCCTCTCTTCAGACCGACATTCAGAGCCCCTCTCCCCAGACTGGCATCCAGAGCCCCTCTCCTCACACTGGCATGCATAGCTCCTCTCCTCAGACTGCCATTCAGAGCCCCTCTCCTCAGAGTGGCATTCAGAGCCCCTCTCTTCAGCCTGTCATTCAGATCCCCTCTCCTCAGACTGACATTCAGAGCCCCTCTCCTCAGAGTGCCATTCAGAGCCCCTCTCTTCAGACTGCCATTCAGAGCCCCTCTCCTCAGAGTGGCATTCAGAGCCCCTCTCCCCAGACTGGCATCCAGATCCCCTCTCCTCAGAGTGCCATTCAGAGCCCCTCTCTTCAGACTGCCATTCAGAGCCCCTCTCCTCAGAGTGGCATTCAGAGCCCCTCTCTTCAGCCTGTCATTCAGATCCCCTCTCCTCAGAGTGCCATTCAGAGCCCCTCTCTTCAGACTGGCATCCAGAGCCCCTCTCTTCAGACCGACATTCAGAGCCCCTCTCCCCAGACTGGCATCCAGAGCTCCTCTCCTCAGACTGCCATTCAGAGCCCCTCTCTTCAGACTGCCATTCAGAGCCCCTCTCCTCAGAGTGGCCTTCAGAGCCCCTCTCTTCAGCCTGTCATTCAGACCCCCTCTCCTCAGAGTGCCATTCAGAGCCCCTCTCTTCAGATTGGCATTCAGAGCCCCTCTCTTCAGCCTGTCATTCAGATCCCCTCTCCTCAGAGTGCCATTCAGAGCCCCTCTCTTCAGACTGGCATCCAGAGCCCCTCTCTTCAGACCGACATTCAGAGCCCCTCTCCCCAGACTGGCATCCAGAGCCCCTCTCCTCACACTGGCATGCATAGCTCCTCTCTTCAGACTGCCATTCAGAGCCCCTCTCCTCAGAGTGGCATTCAGAGCCCCTCTCTTCAGACTGGCATCCAGAGCCCCTCTCTTCAGACCGACATTCAGAGCCCCTCTCCCCAGACTGGCATCCAGAGCCCCTCTCCTCACACTGGCATGCATAGCTCCTCTCCTCAGACTGCCATTCAGAGCCCCTCTCTTCAGACTGGCATCCAGAGCCCCTCTCTTCAGACCGACATTCAGAGCCCCTCTCCCCAGACTGGCATCCAGAGCCCCTCTCCTCACACTGGCATGCATAGCTCCTCTCCTCAGACTGCCATTCAGAGCCCCTCTCTTCAGACTGCCATTCAGAGCCCCTCTCCTCAGAGTGGCATTCAGAGCCCCTCTCTTCAGCCTGTCATTCAGATCCCCTCTCCTCAGAGTGCCATTCAGAGCCCCTCTCTTCAGACTGGCATCCAGAGCCCCTCTCTTCAGACCGACATTCAGAGCCCCTCTCCCCAGACTGGCATCCAGAGCCCCTCTCCTCAGACTGGCATGCATAGCTCCTCTCTTCAGACTGCCATTCAGAGCCCCTCTCCTCAGAGTGGCATTCAGAGCCCCTCTCTTCAGCCTGTCATTCAGATCCCCTCTCCTCAGAGTGCCATTCAGAGCCCCTCTCTTCAGATTGGCATTCAGAGCCCCTCTCTTCAGCCTGTCATTCAGATCCCCTCTCCTCAGAGTGCCATTCAGAGCCCCTCTCTTCAGACTGGCTTTCAGAGCCCCTCTCTTCAGACCGACATTCAGAGCCCCTCTCCCCAGACTGGCATCCAGAGCCTCTCTCCTCACAATGGCATGCATAGCTCCTCTCCTCAGACTGCCATTCAGACCCCTCTCATCAGACTGGCATTCAGAGCCCCTCTCTTCAGACCGACATTCAGAGCCCCTCTCCTCAGAGTGGCATTCAGAGCCCCTCTCTTCAGCCTGTCATTCAGATCCCCTCTCCTCAGAGTGCCATTCAGAGCCCCTCTCCTCAGACCGACATTCAGAGTCCCTCTCTTCAGACCGACATTCAGAGCCCCTCTCCTCAGACCGACATTCAGAGTCCCCGTCTTCAGACTGGCATTCAGGGCCCCTCTCTTCAGAGTGGTATTCAGGGCCCCTCTCCTCAGAGTGGTATTCAGAGCCCCTCTCTTAAGACCGACATTCAGAGCCCCTCTCCTCAGAGTGGCATTCAGAGCCCCTCTCTTCAGCCTGTCATTCAGATCCCCTCTCCTCAGAGTGCCATTCAGAGCCCCTCTCCTCAGACCGACATTCAGAGTCCCTCTCTTCAGACCGACATTCAGAGCCCCTCTCCTCAGACCGACATTCAGAGTCCCCGTCTTCAGACTGGCATTCAGGGCCCCTCTCTTCAGAGTGGTATTCAGGGCCCCTCTCCTCAGAGTGGTATTCAGAGCCCCTCTCTTAAGACCGACATTCAGAGCCCCTCTCTTCAGACTGGCATTCAGAGCCCCTCTCTTCAGACTGGCATTCAGAGCCCCTCTCTTCAGACCGACATTCAGAGCCCCTCTCCTCAGAGTGGCATTCAGAGCCCCTCTCTTCAGACTGGCATTCAGAGCCCCTCTCTTCAGACTGGCATTCAGAGCCCCTCTCCTCAGAGTGGCATTCAGAGCCCCTCTCTTCACAATGGCATTCAGAGCCCCTCTCTTCAGACCGACATTCAGAGCCCCTCTCATCAGACTGGCATCCAGAGCCCCTCTCCTCACACTGGCATGCATAGCTCCTCTCCCCAGACTGGCGTTCAGAGCCCCTCTCCCCAGACTGGCGTTCAGAGCCCCTCTCCACAGACTGGCATCCAGAGCCCCTCTCCTCAGACTGGCATGCATAGCTCCTGTACTCAGACTGGCATGCATAGCTCCTCTCCTCAACGGGGCCCCCTCAGCATCAGGGAGAACAGCTGATGGCCAAGGGCCTCTCTCTCACGCAGCCTGGCTTCAGAGCACCAGAGTAAGGTGCAATTCCGGAGTTGCCCTACTCTGACTGGCACCCAGTACTCTTCTCGTCAGCCTGGGATATCTTGGACTCCAGGGACAGCAGTGGCAGGCCCAGGCCCCTGGCGCAGGACTGCTGAAGAGCCGCTGTCCTCCAGTGTGGCAGCTAGGCCCGGGTGCTGCTGAGCTGCGCACACAGTCACCCTGATGACGTGGGCAATCGCAGAGTCCCGTCACAGCAGCCTTCGGCGGGATGGAAGCAGTGCGCAGGCAGAGGGCAGAGCCCGCCTGCGCACACGGGCTGCCAGTCACGGTCAGGGCCCAAGGACAAGGGCTGAGCCGGGAGCCCCCTTGCTGAAAACTGAGAGCCAGCACGTACCACACGATAGAGGGACAGGATCCCGGAAACCGGGAGGCTGGGATTACCCCAGGGCCCATGGACAGGCGCTAAGAGGGGGGTGGGAGGGTACTGGGGCCGGACCACACTCTCGGAAACTGGAGGCCAGCGGGTACTACGTGGTGGAGGAACAGGTGCAGGGGAGGTCCGTACAGAGACAGCCCCCCTGGAAAGTGGGACCCAGGGGGGATACCATAGGTCCCACTGAACATGCGTGGGGGGCGGGAGATGGGAGTCACTAAAGAGCCCCTCTCCCGGAAACTGGGGGCCACATGCACAGGGCCCCTGAACAGGCGTGGGGAGGGAGATGGGTGTCACTACAGGGACAAACTGGGGGCCAGCGGGGTGCAGATTGGCACGTGGGCATGAGCAGAGGAAGCCAGTATCAGGGCACGGTCCATGGACAAGTCCCGAGCCCCTGTCCTGAAAGCCGGGAGGCAGAGAGTACTACACGGGTCATGAGCATGGCCAAGGGCAGGGCGGTCAATGCATGGACCGGACCTCCGGTATGGTAAATAATGGCGCGTAAACAGGGACGCATGCATCCGATGCAGGAGCGTGTGCTATCTGAGCCCCTCTACTGAAAACTGAGAGTCAGGGGCAGTAAAGGTAATGCCTATGATGGCGCGTATTGACTGAGGGACAGGGAGTACTGCAGGGCGCGAGGACAGGCGCCGGACCTCTGCCGGAAACCGAGCACTGGGAGCCAATGGTTGAGGCAGGGCCTGAAGACAGGCTAGTGGACGGACGGCAGCTAGTGTGGAGACGGGCGCGTGGACGGCAGCTAGTGTAGAAACGGCACCCAGTCACAAGGTCTGCGCGCCTGTGACAGTCAGGGGTGTCGCATGGCTCACGCAGAGACGAAGGCTGGTACTCATCTCTCACACGTGCACCGGGCACAGCGGCACGTGCTGAACCCTTCCACTCACGGCGCGCACTGGGACAAGCGGCAGGGAATAAGAGCGCGCAAACCGGGGATAGAGCGTGCAAACCGGGGATAGAGCGCGCAAACCGAAGATAGAGCGCGTAAACTGTGTTTCCTCGGGCTAAGCATCGATGGCAGGGCGCAGGAACGGGCACGTAGTGAGGAGTGGGGGGCGGTCACAGGTGCGACGGGTCCCTCTTCTCTTAGAAGCAACTAGTGCCTAGCAAGCGCTGAGACGGTGGCAGAGCCCCTCTATCCAGATAGAGAGGCAGCCAGCGCGGGTCCAAGAAGCGGGGAGGCGCACGCAGGCGCATTGCCCACGACGGGACAAGTGCAGGGCAGGCGCACAGCCATGCTTTAAACACAGGCAGCCAGTAAGGACAGAGGCACCGAGGCAGGAACAGAGCCTCTGTTGGCAGTTGGCACAGTCTGTGCGTGCCAGCCTGCCAGGGCACAAGTACAGGAGCGATGCCGCGCTCCTCCCACAGACTGGCGGGGCAGGCGCAGAGCCCCTCTCATCACACAGGAAGCCAGTTCAGAGGCAGTGCACAGTCAGTGACGGCGCAGCCCATCTTCACACACAGGCAGTCAGCGCACAACCAGGCAGGCCCGGCACAGACACACAGTCCCTGTACACAAAAGCAGTTCCAGTAAAGGGCCACTGGGCACGTGGGCAAGCGCGGAGCACTCTGATTACACAGGCACCCAGTGCCCAACCAGGGCACACGGGCAGGCACAGATCCCCCTCTCCACACAGGCACACAGTTCAGGACCAGGGCACACGGGCAGACGCAGGCCCCTTCCCACACAGAGAGCCCCAGCACAGGACCAGGACACGGGCGCAGACCCCTCCCCACACAGGCAGCCTCACTATATGTGCAGTAGAACAAGTGCAGGCTCAACTACGGGCGCATCCTCAGTACAGGCACAGAGCTCTGCTACAGGCCCTCTCCACACAGGCAGTCCCAGTACAGGTGCAGCAATACAGGTGCAGAGCTCAGCTACAGGCGCAGAACTCCACCCCGCACAGGCAGCCCCAGTACAGGTGCAGCAGTACAGGTGCAGAGCTCAGCTAACGGCGCATAGCCCCTCTCCGTGCAGACAGCGCCCGTACAGGTGAAGAGCTCAGCTACAGGCGCATAGCCCCTCTCCGAGCAGGCAGCCCCAGCACAGGTGCAGTAGAACAAGTGCAGGGCTCAGCTACTAGGCGCAGCCTCCGTACAGGCACCGAGCTCAGCTAGAGGCCCTCTCCATACAGGCAGCCCCAGCACAGGTGCAGCAGTACAGGTGCAGAGCTCAGCTACAGGCGCAGAGCCCCACTCCGCATAGGCAGCCCCAGTACAGGTGCAGCAGTACAGGTACAGGGATTCAGCTACAGGCGCAGAACCCCTCTCCGCACAGGCAGCCCCAGTACAGGTGCAGTAGAACAAGTGCAGGGCTCAGCCACAGGCGCAGCCTCAGTACAGACATCGAGCTCAGCTACAGGCCCTCTACACAATGGCAGCCCCAGTACAGGTGCAGCAGTACATGTGCAGAGCTCAGCTACAGGCGCAGAGCCCCACTCCGCACAGGCAGCCCCAGTATAGGTGCAGCAGTACAGGTGCGGGGCTCAGCTACAGCCGCAGAGCCCCTCTCCGCACACAGGTAGCCTTAATCCAAGTGCAGAGCTCAGCTACAGGCGCAGTCTACGCACACAGGCAGCCCCAGTACAGGTGCAGTACAGGCGCGGAGCCCCTCGCCGCACAGGCAGCCCAAGTACATGTGCAGCAGTACAGGTGCAGGGCTCAGCTAGAGGCGCAGAGTCCCTCTAGGCACAGGCACCCTCAATACAGGTGCAGGGCTCAGGTACAGGCGCAGAGCCCCTCTCCGCACAGGCAGCCTCAGTACAGGGGCTCAGCCACACAGACAGTCTCAGTACAGGTGCCAGGCTCAGCCACACAGGCAACTTCAGTACAGGTGCTACAGTACAGGTGCAGGGCTCAGACACAGGCGCAGAGCCCCTCTTCTCACAGGCAGCCTCAGTACAGGTGAAACAGTACAGGTGCAGGGCTCAGCCACGCAGGCAGCCTCAGTACAGGTGCAGGGCTCAGACACAGGCGCAGAGCCCCTCTTCTCACAGGCAGCCTCAGTACAGGTGCAACAGTACAGGGCTCAGCTACAGGCGCAGGTCCCGTCTCCACACAGGGAGCCAGTGAGGGCGCAATGCCCCCGTCCACCCGTACTCTTACCTCCTCTCCCGATTCAGCCTCCGGGACTTGTGCAGCAGTCCGATGAGCACCACGGCGGCTCGGATCCCAGCCTTCTTGGACTGTATCCTGTCCGCCGGCTGCGACATGGTGGGCTTCTCCAGGCTGAGGCAGGGCTCGGCACTGCACAGCCGCTCCGGTCGGAGCCGCGGGACGGCTGCGGGCTCCACACTCAGGCGCCTCCTCCCAGTCACCTGCCCCGGCTCCGTCCCCCGGTGCCGAGAGCCCCGGCGCCGCCTCCGCAGGGTTGCCGGGCTGCAGGCATCTCCCCAGTGAGTGCACAGGCCGGACCCGGCCCCCTCCTCAGGGTCGGGCCACCCTCATGTAAGTTTCAGGTGCGGACTGTGGGCACAGGGTGCAGCGCGCGCAGAGTGCGCCCCGCCTGCCAGTCTCTGCTGCCTGGTACCTGAGAAGAGCCGGCACAGGTCAGATGCCGGGCGCTGCCAGGGGCACGCATCCCTCCCAGCACCAGCCCTGCTCGGTGACATATTAACTTTACCAAAACATGAGGAGGGAGAGAGTGGGAGGCCACAGCCCCGGATGGATGAGGGAGGGCGCGTGGCCGACTGCAGCTCTCGATAAGGACGCATGGGTTGCTGCAGCCCAAGCTGAGGCTGCATGACTGCATCTCTCAGGATGAGGGAGCAAGACTGGTTCCTTCCAGACAGTGAGTGCATGACATGCCGACTGCAGCTCAGGACTGATGGTGCATGGATGGCTGCAACCCAGAACTGGGGGTGCATGGCTGGCTGCAGCCCAGGACTGGGGGTGCATGGCTGGCTGCAGCCCAGGACTCGGGGTGCATGACTGCACCTCTCAGGATGAGGGAGCACGACTGGTGCCTTCCAGGCAGGGGGTGCATGGCTGCAGCTCGGGACTGATGGTGCATGGCTGGCTGCAGGCCAGGACTGGGGATGCAAGGCTGGGTGCCGCTCAGGAATGGGAGTGCATGGCTGGCTACAACTAAGGACACGAGTGCATTGCTTGCTGCAGCTCAGAATGAGAGTGCATGGCTGCTGCAGCTGAGGACGGGAGTACATGGCTGCTGTTGCTCAGCAGGAGAGTACATGGGTCACTGCACCTCAGGTTGAGAGCACATGGCTACTGCATTTCAGGATGAGAGTACATGGCTGCAGCTGCTTAGAATGAGAGTGCATGGCTGCAGTAGCTCAGAATGAGAGTACATGGCTGCTGCAGGTCAGAATGAGAGTACATAGCTCCTGTATCACGAGTTGGGGGATGCACGGTGCACTGCAGCTCAGGATAAGAGTACATGGCTTGCTGCAGCTAAGGACGAGAGTACATGGCTGCTGCAGCTAAGGGTGAGAGTACATGGCTGCTGCAGCTCAGGATGAGAGTACATGTCTGCTGCAGCTCAGAATGAGTGTACATAGCTCCTATATCACGAGTTGGGGGATGCACGGTGCACTGCAGCTCAGGATAAGAGTACATGGCTGCTGCAGCTCAGGATGAGAGTACATGTCTGCTGCAGCTCAGAATGAGTGTACATAGCTCCTATATCACGAGTTGGGGGATGCACGGTGCACTGCAGCTCAGGATAAGAGTACATGGCTTGCTGCAGCTAAGGATGAGAGTACATGGCTGCTGCAGCTGAGGATGAGAGTACATGGCTTGCTGCAGCTAAGGGTGAGAGTACATGGCTTGCTGCAGCTGAGGACAAGAGTACATTGTTTGCTGCAGCTGAAGACGAGAGTACATGGCTGCTGCTGCTCAGGATGAGAGTACATGGCTGCTGCTGCTCAGGATGAGAGTACATGGCTGCTGCAGCTCAGGATGAGAGTACATGGCTGCTGCTGCTCAGGATGAGAGTACATGGCTGCTGCTGCTCAGGATGAGAGTACATGGCTTCTGCAGCTCAGGATGAGAGTACATAGCTCCTGCAGCACAAGTAGGGGGCTGCATGGCTCACTGCAGCTAAGGATGAGAGTACATAGCTTGCTGCAGCAGAGGATAAGAGTACATGGCTTGCTGCAGCTAAGGGTGAGAGTACATGGCTTGCTGCAGCTAAGGGTGAGAGTACATGGCTTGCTGCAGCTAAGGGTGAGAGTACATGGCTTGCTTCAGTTCAGGATGAGAGTACATGGCTTGCTGCAGCTAAGGGTGAGAGTACATGGCTTGCTTCGGTTCAGGATGAGAGTACATGGCTGCTGCAGCTAAGGGTGAGAGTACATGGCTTGCTTCAGTTTAGGATGAGAGTACATGGCTTGCTGCAGCTAAGGGTGAGAGTACATGGCTTGCTTCAGTTCAGGATGAGAGTACATGGCTGCTGCAGCTCAGGGTGAGAGTACATGGCTTGCTTCAGTTCAGGATGAGAGTACATGGCTGCTGCAGCTCAGGGTGAGAGTACATGGCTGCTGCAGCTGAGGACAAGAGTACATTGTTTGCTGCAGCTGAAGACGAGAGTACATGGCTGCTGCAGCTTAGGAAGGTGGATGCATGGCTCATTGCAGCTCAGGATGAGCGTACATGGCTGCTGCAGCTGAAGACCATCCACCAGACGCCACATCCGGCCCGCCCCCCAGACACACCAGCCAGCCCACCATCTACACCTGGATGCCAATTACGGCAGAAGACACCGCCTCGACCATGAAAGGCATCCACTCAGGGGCCCCCAATGACCCCTGACCCTCACACATCTACCACAGAGCTGGCACCACATCGCACCCGAACTACTACGCCCCATCAACACCACCTTCGAAACAGGCACCTTACCAGATGACTGGAAATGCCAGAAGTCGCAGAGAAAATAGTCAACAGGGAACGGACATGATTCATCGAAGACAACGCCGTCCTCGACTCATCCCAATCCGGATTTCAAAGCAACCACAGCACCGAGACCACCCTATTCACCGCCACAGACAACATCCGCAACCTCCTGGACCAAGGCCACTCTGCAGCCCTCATCCTACTCAACCTATCAGCAGCCTTCGACACCATCTCCCACCGCACACTCGTCACCAGACTACAGGACGCCAGCATACAAGGAACAGCCCTAGACTGGATCCGATCATTCCTCACTAGAAGAAGCCAAAGAATCAGACTGCCACCCTTCCACTCCGAACCCACGAATATCACCTGCGGAGTCCCATAGGGGTCTTCACTGAACCCAACTCTCTTCAACATCTACGTGCCCCCCCCTCGCCGCCATCGTCCAACAACACGGCCTCAACATCGTGTCATATGCTGACAACACCCAACTCATCCTCTCCCTCACCAAAGACTCAATTTCCAGAAAGGGATTCAGTATGTCACACTCTGGGTGACCAACAGCTGCCTAAAACTCAACGCAGAGAAAACAGATGTCCTCATCCTTGGAACCACTCCCTCAGCATGGGACAAACGCCTGGTGGCGGACCGCCCTCGGAAGCCCACCGACCCCCGCGGACCACGACAAAACCTCAGCATCGTACTCGACTCATTCCTCACCATGAACCGACAGGTCAACGCCATCACCTCCAGCTTCTTCAACACTCTCCGCACCCTCCGAAAGACTTTCAAGTGGATCCCCCCAGAGTCAAGGAAGACAGTCACCAATGCACTCATCATTAGCAGACTGGACTATGGAAACGCTGGCATAAACAAGTCCCTACTCCTCAAACTCCAGATGATACAAAACAGCACCGCTAGATCGTCCTCGGCATCCCCCGGCACGAACGCATTAGCCAACACCTACGAAGACTTCACTGACTCCCCGTGGAGAAAAGAATCACCTTCAAGATCGTCACCCATGCCTACAAATGCCTGCGCAACACGGGACCCAAATACCTCAACAACAGAATCAACTTCCATGTACCCAAAAGGAACCTCAGATCTTCCAACCTCGCACTGGCTGAAACCCCGCTCATCCACAGAGCCAGAGCAGGCGCAAGATCCGTCTCCCACATTGCGGCCAAGACCTGGAATGGGAGGCAGAAATCAGACGCACCCTCTCCCTGACCACCTTCAGGAAGACTCTCAAGACCTGGCTCTTTGGCTAAACAGATCTGCTGATCCCCCCCCACAACCCTCAGCGCCTTGAGACCCCCACGGATGAGTAGCGTGCTTAAAATATCCTGATTGAAGACAAGATTGCATTGCTTGCTGCAGCTCAGGATGAGAGTGCCTGGCTTGTTGCAGCAGAGGGCGAGAGTGTATGACTTGCTGCAGCGCGGTATGAGTGTACATGGCTTGTTAGAATTCAGGATGCGAGTATATGGCTTTCTGCAGCTCAGGGAAAGCAGTACATGCCACACCTTAGCTCATGAAGCTCAATATTGGCAAGGCACAGTTCTGAGTGTGGGTTGCAGGACTGGCTACTGCTCAGTATGCAGGTTACAAGATTGGCTGAAGATTGTCTTTTGGGTTAAAAGGTTGGCTGCAGTGTATCATGCATGTACAAGACGTGCTACTGGTTATCAAGATGGGGTGCATGGCTGCTGCACCGCAGGGCAGGGGGTTGTACATTTGGCTGCAGCTCAGGAACGAGGTGCATGGCTGGCTGCAGTTTAGCATAGGGGCTATGTGCTTGGCTCCATATGAAGATGGGGGGTCATTGATGTCTGCAACTTAAAAGGAGGTTCATAAGTTACCGGAGCTCAAAATTGGGATGCAGGACTGGATGCAGCCAAGCATTTTTTGTGCTATCTACACCATGGGTGGGAGTGATGTGGGGGTACTCCTGCTCACGGCAGTATATGACTGTCGGCAATGAAACCTATTGGAATGGCTGGCTACAGCACAGGATATGGTCATGGTCGTCTGCTCCAATTGTGGGGTACAGGCTGGCTCCAAATAAGGGGCGCAGGCTAGCTTCACATGTGGGATGAGGGCCAGCTCCAAATGTAGGGAGCTGGTTAGCTCCAAATGTGGGATGCAGGCTGGCTCGAAATATGGGGTGCAGGCTAGCTACACATGTGGGATGAGGGCTAGCTCCAAATGTGAGGTGCAGGCTAGCTCCAAATGTGGGGTGCAGGCTGGTTCCAAATGTGGGGTGCGGGCTAGCTCCAAATGTGGGGTGCAGGCTGGCTCCAAATGTGGGGTGCAGGCTGGCTCCAAATATGGGGTGCAGGCTAGCAAATGAACGGATGCAGCTCAAAATATAGGTGACATGGTTGGCTGCAGCTCAGAGTACATGGCAGCCAGTGGTTAAAATGGAAAAATAGAAGTGCAGGCACTCTGCACCAGAGTACCTGCTTGTTTCTGAGAAGTGCCGGCACTCTCCAGATAAGGGTATTACATTTCTCTTGAGAAGTGCAAGCACTCCCCCTCTCAAAATAAAAAAGTGCTGGTACTCAGTACCGGACAGTCTCGGCCCATTTAAAGCACTGATGGCAGCTCAATTTGAGTTGCATGACTGGCTCCAGTTCAGGGTGAGGAGTGTATGCCTGGCTGAAGTTCAGGGCAACTGTGAATGTCTGGCTGCAGTTACAGGTGACGGTTGTATGCCTGGCAACAGCCCAAGGTGAGGGGTGCATGCCTGGCAACAGCCCAGGGTGAGTGGTGCATGACTGGCTGCAGCCCAGGGTGAGGGACACATGCCTGGCTGCAGCCTAGGGAGAGGGGTGCATGCCTGGGAGCAGCCCAGGGTGAGGGGTGCATGTCTGCCAGCAGCCCAGGAAGAGGAGTGCATGCATATGAGCAGTACAGGGTGAGTGATGCATTCCTGGCAGCAGCCAAAGATGAAGGGTGAAAGCCCGGCATCAGCCCAGGGTGAGGGATGTATGCCTGGCATCCACCCAGGGTGAGGGGTGCCCCCTGGCTGAAGCTCAGGGTGAAGGGGGACACATGCCTGCCAGCACCCCAGGGTGAGGGGTGCATGCCTGGCAGCAGCCCAGGATGAGGGGTGCATGCCTGGCACCAGTCCAGGGTGAGGGGTGCATGCCTGGCATCAGCCCAGGGTGAGATGTGTATGCCCGCAGCAGCCCAGGGGGAGGGGTGCATGCCTGGCATCAGCCCGAGGTGAGGAGCACATGCCTGGCATCAGCCCAGGGTGAGGGGTGCATGCTTGGCACCAGTCCAGGGTGAGGGGTACATGCCTAGCTGCAGCCCAGGGTGAGGAGTGCATGCCTGGCAGCAGCCCAGGATGAGGGGTGCATGCCTGGGAGCAGTACAGGGTGAGTGGTGCATGCCTGGCAGCAGCCCAGGGTGAGGGGTGCATGCTTGGCACCAGTCCAGGGAGAGGGGGACATGCCTGGCTGCAGCCCAGGGTGAGGGGTGCATGCCTGGGAGCAGTACAGGGTGAGTGGTGCATGCCTGGCAGCAGCCCAGGTTGAGGGGTGCATGCCTGGCAGCAGCACAGGGTAAGGATACATGCCCGGCATCAGCCCACAGTGAGGGGTGCATGCCCTACAGCAGCCCAGGGTGAGGGGTGCATGCCTGGCAGCAGCCCAGGATGAGGGGTGCAAGCCTGGCATCAGCCTGGGGTGAGGTTGCATGCCTGCCTGGAGTCCAGGGTGAGGGGTGCCTGCCAGGCATCAGCCCAGGGTGAGGGGTGCATGTCTGGCATCAGCCCAGGGTGAGAGGTGCATGCCTACCAGCCGCCCAGGGTGAGGGGTGCATGCCTGCCATCAGCCCAGGGTGAGGGGTGCATGCCTGCCAGCAGCCCAGGGTGAGGGGTGGATGCCTGGCATCATCCGGGGTGAGGGGCGCATGCCTGGCATCAGTCCAGGGTGAGATATGTATGCCCCTCAGCAGCCAAGGGCAAGGAGTGCATGCCTGGCAACAGCCCAGGGTGAGATGTGTATGCCCGGCAGCAGCCCAGGGTGAGGGGTGCATGCCTGGCATCAGCCCGGGGGTGAGGGTCGCATGCCTGGCATCAGCCCAAGGTCAGCCCAAGGTGAGGGGTGCATGCCTGGCAGCAGCCCAGGGTGAGAGGTGCATGCTTGGCACCAGTCCAGGGTGAGGGGTACATGCCTGGCTGCAGCCCAGAGTGAGGGGTGCATGCCTGGGAGCAGCACAGGGTGAGGGGTACATGCCTGCCAGCAGCCCAGGGTAAGAAGTGCATGCCTGGCAGCAGCCCAGGATGAGGGGTGCATGCCAGCCAGCAGCCCAGGGTGAGGAGTGCATGCCTGGCAGCAGCCCAGGATGAGGGGTGCATGCCTGCCAGCAGCCCAGGATGAGGTGTGTATGCCTGGGAGCAGTACAGGGTGAAGGGTGAATGCCTGGGAGCAGTACAGGGTGAGTGGTGCATGCCTGGCAGCAGCCCAGGGTGAGGGATACATGCCTGGCATCAGCCCAGGGTGAGGGTACATGCCCGGCATCAGCCCAGGGTGAGGGATGCATGCCCGGCAGCAGCCCAGAATGAGGGGTGCATGCTTGGCATCAGCCCAAGGTGCCCAGGATAGGCTTCAAAAATGTAATGTGGATGTATATATATGCACTATCTTCCCCTTCCACATCACTTGCACTGACCCCAAATTCTGCACTTATCACTTTGCTTGCACCTGTATTATCAAAATTGTGATTGTGACATTCAGTCTGTCATTTGAACCGTTGATCTTCTGACAACCCTGGTCCAATTGGTTAAATCATAGTGATTCATCGCAATTGATTTTTGGTGTTGCAAAAAAAAATTGTATATTGACTACATATGTGTTTTCTGATACTTTGCAAATCATTTCCACTGTGACCACTCTTTTGTGTACCACGCTGGTTGAGGGTCAGCCTCCTGGGCTTCCTACCCACTGACATGCCTGTAGAGGCTAGAGGGGGCACTGCAGGACTCTGGTCAAGCAACCCTTAATTTCCCATGTCCCCTTCGCCCCCCTCGCCTGACCCCAACCACGTAACCTCCAAAACCGCAGCTTCTGAAACGAATAACTTCGCTTTTTGGGTTTGGGTGCTGTGTACGGTAGATACCAATGTCGAGCAACATCAACATGGTATAACAACCCCAAAGCACCTAGAGGTGATATTAAGCGCTGTGTGAGCGCGCTCCAAGAGATTTGTTAAATTAAATCTAGGGGTTCTATTTCATGCCCTTGACATCACGCCGAATCAGTCTGCTCCTCACGCAGAGTCGCAGCTCGGCCCCGGCTGACGGGAACTCGCCCAGACCCGGGCTATTTTAAATGTGACGGTGACGTGAGGTCGCGAATAAAGCGCGGGCTGCGCCCTGAACCAGACAGTGTTGTGAAGTTTGGGCCCTGCTGTAACCAAGAGGTTCTATTTCGAGGCAGTCCGCATCACCTGCTACAAATATATCTGGGATTGTAATGCTATTGGAGGGCTCAGATTCAGAGACTGTGCGCGTGAAGGGAACTTGATTGACCTGCATGAGGGCTGGAGTCTTCCCTACATATGTCTATTTATATGAGGAGCGAGGCCTGGTGTCTGACTGCTGCCGTGCACGTGTGCGCTCCCCTAATTCGGTATCGGTCAGCCAGCGACTGAGAGGGCACGGCATATCCCGCGCCCATTCGATCTGAAGCCTCTCTGCTGAGAACGCCACGACCATGCTAATTTACGCCGGTCTGTTTTTAGGCTCAATGTTTAGGAATGTGAATCTTCATGAAACTACTGTCAGATCACGAAGATATTTCACGTCGAGTTTGAGTAAAGCTCTGTGTGTGAGTGTTTTTCACTAGCCTCATCCCTGAGTTCAGATTAATATCACCCGGCACTCAGAGCGCACAGAAGCCTTGGCCGCTACATATTCTATAAACACTACATACCTTCCTGGATGGGAGAGGAGTCAGGTGAATCTCATTTTTGGGATCAGTTACTGCACAGAGCCTGAGCATCGGTTTTCCTTGGAAGAACTAACTTCTAACTGGAATCCAGCGGCCGAATATCTTATTCCTTATTCCCTGGTTGCACGTGGGTTGGTAAATCCTATTTCCTTGGAGGGTTTGCACAGGGATCAGAATTATGAGCGATGCGGTAATCACAGCACCACCTGCTGTTTTCGTTTGGTAAATTCTGGTGGCCGAGCACCAGGTACACATGCAAGGCCCCATATTAGGAACATTCCGAACTTCCAATATCTATTGCACCCGGTGAATATCTCCCCCGTTCCCCCCGCTGGTAATGTTAGACCATGACAGCAGCGGAGGACATTGAGACGGATCTCTGCTGAATTCACTGCTTCCTGCAAAAGGTGGAGGCGCACCCATAACCAGTCCACTGTCGTTCAGGTCCACAATAAACTAAATACAGCATAGCCCTCCATTTAATAAACAGGTTTCCAAGGAAACCAGAAACAAAATGCGCAAGGGTAGCTGGTTAAACTGTAAAAAAGGTAGACTTTGTGGGAGCGGAAGGCGGAGACATGGGCAGAGTTGAGGCACCCAGTTAGCGCCTACAACAGACAGTAGAGATTGTGTGCGTGTTATGTTATGTGTGTTTGTAAAGCGCACTGTCACCAGCGAGGGCTTCCTGCTGCTCAGCGGCTGTGTGTGCCTAGCCCTGCCTATGGTGGTTGGGTAATTGAAAAGCCAGGTCGCAAGCTTCCTGCAGAATTCAAGAAGAGAGGAGGTGGCTCTGGTGAGAGAGAGGTTGTTCCACGCTTCAGGAGCAACGAAAGAGAACGCCCGTCTTCCTGATCTGGTTCTGTGAAAGCGTAGGCTGTTGGTGAGGAGTCCTGCGGAGCGGAGGTGTCTGGGTGGTTAGTGAAAGGAGATGCGACTCTATGTAGGTGGTACCTGAATTGTGTAGTGCCTTGAATGTGTGTGTGAGGAGTTTGAATTGAGCATGTTTACGTATCAGGAGCGAGTGTAGTAGCTACCTAAGGTGTGGTGTGATGTGAGTTCTGTGTGGGAGGCTGAGGATGAGCCTAGCTGCTGAGTTCTGGGTGGTGTGCAGTCTTCAAGAGTGTTGCTTGGTGATCCAAGTCTAAGGAGCCCAACTTGCTGGTGACTGGGGCATGAGTGACAGCTTTTCTAGTGTTGCTTGGTGTGGCTGAGTCCTCATATTACAGGGTAACAGATAGACATATGAAACCATAAGTTTGCATACCTGACCCACAGAGGTGAACTGTTTCCCAAGAACCCCCCAGTTTACCTTTGGTAATGTGACATGAGAAGCCAGGATGAATTCCTAGAGAAAATGCATGGGGTTTGGTGTTCAAGAGACCCCACAGAAACAGTGAAACAAATAACTCACTTATACAAACAAGAGCTTAATAAATGTATGTATTAGTAGATAGATAGATAATGACTTTATTTCGGATATTTTTCAATCCATAAAAGTACACATCAATAAACAGTTCATATTAAAAAACATCACATTAATGACAAAATCGATCACACAGACATACAATACATAAATTCCATAAAAGAGTGCAAAGGCAAAACAGTACAGGAAAAAAAGTGCATTAGTGCAATGGGCGACTAATAGTTCAGAGGAAGTTACATTTACTCATCTAAACATTTTCTAAATCTTAGTGTCAATTTTAAAAATTCTAACACCTGGAGGACACTATCCGGGTGCAGCAGCTGTAAGTACATAAAGGCAGGTCTAATTTGTTTAAAATTTAATTTCTTTAAAAGGGTAACAAGGTATCTCCTACGGGGATATTCATAAAATGTACATAAAAACATAAAATGTAGCATATCCTGTGGAGACTTCCCGTCGCAGCCACAGGGAGCTACAGGTTTCTTAAAAATATCTGCCGTGGGTCTAAATAAGAGAAGATGGAAAATGTTAAACCTGAATCGGGTCAGCAAAAATTTCTCATGTGAGGTGAAGGGGCATGTTAGATACTTTTCCATAGAGTTGCAAGTACTCAGCATAATATACTTTCTAACATTAGGTTTTAAGAGCTCAACTTCATCTCTTAGGGCAATACATTTCATGGAGAAAACTTTTTTAATTGCTGCTACATCACCCTTGACTATATCCCTCGGTTTAACAAACAAGTTCAGGCAACCAAGTTTCAAAAATTGGGACTTCAGGTATTTAAGCCAAGGTACACACATGGCATGATCAAGTGATATAAGGTCTTCCACTATCAAATGTGTTAAAGGGATTTCATCACTTAACCATAGTTTTACCCAGCATAACAGAGGTTTTAAACCGACAATGTCGGATAAATACTGGCAGCCAAGTTCTTCATGTGCAATTAAGTTCGAGGTACTACATGGGACACATAACAGGCGTTTTAAAAATTTATTTTCAACTATTTGTAATTGTTCGCCATTTATGTAACCCCATATCTCACTACCGTATACAGCAGTGGCTATGGATTTAGAGTTGTATCATTTCATCATAGCCACATTTGGTTTATTCCCCAGTTTAGACGCAGTATTGAAGATGGAGGCATTGACTCTGGTCATTTCCCCCTTTTTCTTGGCCAAGTGAGGAGCCCAATTAAGTTTGGTATCAAATAAGATACCTAAATAGGTGAATGTTTGGGTGGTAGGGATCGAGACATCATTCAATTTAAAATTGAACTTCTTCTTCGGTTGTCGGCCAACATGCATAATATAGGATTTTGAGTTGTTGACCTTGAGGTCCCTATCACACATGAAATTATTAAAAACATTCAATAGTGCCTGGAGACCAACTTCTGTTCTGGAAATTAAGACCGCATCGTCAGCATATAAAAGTAGAGGGATACCCCTCAGACCAACTCTAGGGCAGTCTGATTTTACCTCTTGTAAGACAGCCTCAAGGTCATTTATATAAAAGTTAAAAAGAAAAGGGGCCAAAATACACCCCTGACGTACTCCTTTATTGATACTAAAACTTCCTGTAGTTTCCCCGGTCGATGAAAACCTCACGTTAGCTCTTGTGTCATTGTGCAGGTCCGCAAGGAACTCCACAATCCCCTTATCAATACCCTTATCCTTCATGGTCTGCCACAGCCTCCCCCTGTTGACACAGTCGAAGGCAGAGGACAGATCCATGAAGGCAAGGTGAATTGTTCCTTTATACACAACAGTATATTTATTCAATATAAGAAACAAATTAAGACATTGAGTTATAGTTGAACGCCCTTCACAAAAACCATATTGAGAGGTCGACAAAATATTGTTTTCGTTCGTCCAGCTTGTTAGGCGTTGGAGTATAACTCTCCCCATTATCTTCACCATTGAATCAATTAACGAGATTGGGCGATAACACAAAGCACTACCCCTGTCTCCTTTCTTAAAGACCGGAACTATTGTTGAGAGACCCCAAGTCTCCGGGCAACCCAATGTGGCTGCTGCATTAAAAACAGCAGTCAGAATGGGAGCCCAAAAGTCCGGATCAGATTTATAAAGATCAGGTGGTATTCCATCAGGGCCAGGGGCTTTGTTGGCAGTAAGACCCTTTATAGCAACCAGAACCTCATTTATATAAAAAATGATGGCAGTACTGTCCCTATCAGAGGGGACAGCAACCATAGTTGCATCTGCCTCTGAATAATATAAACTTTTAAAATGACTCTCCCATTCCTCCTTTGTTATACAACAAACCAGTCCATCTCCCGAGTCCCCAGTCAAAAAAGGTTTCTTTACCAGACCCCAAAATTTAGTGCTGTTATTCAAAGTAGAGGGATCAAGCAATTCCTCCCAGGCCTCTTTCCTCAAAAACTCTTTACGGGCAGCAATAGTAGCCTTATATTCCTTTCTACATAGTTTTACGGCCTCCCTGTTCCTCGGGGTTGCTGCCAAGGCTGCCCTCAAATTACGGGCAGCTAGAGTACAGTCATGACTGAACCATCTCGGGCCTAAGTTAAGTCGGGGTTTATATGGGACCGATAGAAATGCTGATACCCTTTCCGTAATGTTTTGGTACGCTTCTAGAACCAGCTTGGGTTCACCTCCCCCATTCATACAAACTTTGATGTCCTCGGCGCAACCTACAGTGATATTCTTATAGAGGACATCCTCAGAGACCATAGACCATTTTAAGCGCCTCTTACCATCAGTTGTAACCAAACTACCTTGCCTGATACTCGTAATACCTTTTTTGGACCATGGGCAGTTTAGACCGATTATAAGAGGATTATGGTCACTGAATTCACTAAAGTCAATGGTAAAAGAATCCACAAAAGTTTGCATCGTCTGCGAGACCAGTATATGGTCTATAAAGGTACCCCTTCCATGCCCTTTAAAAGTAGGGGTTTCAAAGCGAAATAGCGGGTCTTTTAAAGACATGGCCAAAGAGAGGTCATGGTCATTCAAAAAGTCATTACACAGTTCACCCTCCTTTGTGTGCTCCATGTGGAGACAGTCTACACACCATTTCTGGTAAACATTTATGCAATGGGTCTATACAAGGATGCAAATTAAAATCCCCCATAATCAGGAGGTTATGGCCCACATTTTCCATAAAATTTGAAACAAAGGAATTTAAAAAATAAATATGATTCCTGCCACCACTATCATGAACAGCATTGTAAAAGTTCACCAGCCCGACACGGACATTACCTCCACTTAAGGTTACACCCATTACACCTGTATGCTGTGCTACAATTCTTTGTACTTCACAGGGAATTAATATAGATACAAAAATTACAAGGCCCCCCTTGGGCCTACCCCGCACAGATGGCAAGGCTGGCACAAAGAAGGCCCTATACCCTTCCAAAAAGAGTTCACATCCCAATTCCCAGGTTTCTTGTAAACAAATAATCGAGAATTGTTTGATATAGATCACCCAGTTTACATCAGACATTTTGGCAGCAAGACCCGCAATGTTCCAAGAGACAGCAAGACATCCTGACAATTTACCTACCAAATTATCTGGATTAGTATGTTCACCTGAAGCCCCGATGTCCTGAGCTGCAGGTGCCCCCCGTCAATCGCACAGTTCAAGACCAGATAATACTTCGAACCTATTCTGTGTGTGAAGATTCGGCCCATATTGATAGTGTCCAGCACTAACACTCCTATTAGACACGCCAATCGGTCCACCTACACCACAGGAATTAGTAATATTATGCAGAAGATGGGTCTCTTGCACGGGAGTAAAAGGTTCACGTCCCCGCCTGGTTAAATTCTGTTGCAGTCGTGGTTTGCACAGATGTGCATAAAAATAACCCAAGGGGCGTACACAGATACTATTTGTATTATAAACCAGTGCAGAAGCTCTCAGAAGTACGGTTGGTACATGCTGGGGGTGTTTAAAATTTACGACTATACAGTCCCCTGAACCAGACTTTTTGGACGGCCCTACCCAATTTACACGCCTTACTGTTAATATCTCGTCAAAATAGGAAATCGGAAATCCACAATTTTTGTTAAGCCAGGACACTGTCTTATTTTTCAGAGAGATAAAGGATTCATCATAGGGAGATGCAGGGTGGGTGCCACAAGAGGGCACATTGGTCAGTACTACTACAAAAGGAGCACAGTCTGGTGGTAGATTAAGATGACCATTGTGTCTCGCCACACTAGAGGCTCTAATGCTGTGGGGAGTTATGGATAATTGTTGCTGCAAAACAGTTTCCACAGGAATATCCGGCTGGGTAGAAGTTACAGGTCCTGGGATAACTGTATCAGCAGATTCTCCCCTCCCCTTATTCTGTATATCATTAGGAACAGCAGTATCTCTCCTTTTCCCCCCAGAGTAATCAATTCCACTAGGCTGAGCAATCTCCCGAGACAATAACAGGTCACCCAGCCTTATCACTTCCTTAGCTAAATCATCAATCTTAGTGGTTAATGGTTTAATAAGCTCCTCCATTTTGACAGTAAAAGAAGCTTCTAAGTTTTTTAAAAGTGAGGCAATCATATCCGAGTTTAGATTAGCTCCATTACCAGCACCATTGGTGGCCGCGAATACAAAAGGGTTTGGTATAACAGTACCAGTATTTGGCTTACCGACCTTCTTTTTTGTGTATGTATTAGTATATTAACTATGACTTTGGAAACCTCTCCTTCGTAGGGGATGGTTGTATTGTCATGTGAGGCCTTCTTAATGAAATTACATCACCTCCGCTGCCATTCTGCCTTTAGACATCATGGCATCTATTCATAACAAAGGTTCAAGAAACAATTTGTTCAAAAATACAACGCATAAATATACAGTTCAATAATGAGTTAATGAAAAAAAGAGAAAGAAAGAAAAAGAGAACCCAATATAAAAAAGAAATATAAATTTATTACAAAATCAAAAAAACAAATTATGAAGTCAATAACGCTCAAGGTAATGTGCTGGTATACAAACAATACAAATCACAAACCAGACAAGTGGCAAACGAAAAAATACACGTTATAGTGAGGGTACAACATATACATAAATAAATGTGTCCTTCATAAATATTGACCACAAAAGCGTCGACGGCGTTTCGACCAGTGTAAAATTACAAGGTCATCCTCAGGACTGGGAGTTCCAATGAGCGTCACACATAATTCAGTGTCTATAAAAATAGGGAGTAGGGACTTCAACCTCAATTACTTCGATTGGTCCAAAGATACTTTTGCCATACCAATAAAACGGGCGGATATTACTTCAGCCAGCCATAAAAAGATCCAGGGCTCAAAATTCAAGCCCGTCTCAAATAATCCAGATTTATTCAGTTGGAATTTGTAAGCAGCAATCCTTATGGTTAAAGAAATGATATAGGAAGTTGGTGAACAAACCACATGTACGCTTCCACACAGAGATCCACAGAACGGGCCAGTGGATGGAAGTAAATTCCAAAGCTTCGCATGAAGACATCATGGAGCAGATTTGCAAGGAAATGGCGGGGCTGTGGTCACATTTGTAGGGCCCCACTCCACCATTTTCAAAAGGCAGGGATACGCTGTATTTGCAACAATACAATGCACTCTTGTGTTTTCCCTTGAGCTGCTGTTAAAAATAGCTTCCTAGCGCCAACACAGACACCCGTGCACCATAGTGAAAGGATGCCTGCATTGCGTGGAATGACTGTTTATGTGCAGGAAGGTGTCCCTTCCTGCACATAAACAATCAATATTGGTGATTTGTTACTTCTATGTGTGCTGCAGAATACAGCAATCATAGAAGTAGCAAATTGTCATTATTTAATGATTGTTTATGTGCAGGAAGGGACACCTTCCTGCACATAAACAATCATTCATGGCGATTTGCTGTTTCTATGTGTGCTGCAGAATGCAGCACACATAGAAAAAGCAAAAACAAGGAGAAAAAATAAAAGTATTTCTCCTGGCTGCACCATTCTAATGTCTGCAATTGCATGGCGTTAGTTTTTGGTGCTGCCTCAGATTTACATATCCTTGTAAACGGGGCAGGGTTAAAAGCAATGGGTGTTGCGTGGAACGCCCACAGCAACGTCCACTGCATGCCCCTTTCACGCAGAAAACTGTGTGAAAAGGTACCATATTTACAAAGAAGCTTAACGCCACTTTGTAAATATGGAGTATGGAATTGCGCCACAGAAACATCAGTAAAAGTGACACTCCTGTGGCGCAATCCCCTTGTAAATCTGCCCCTACGCTTCATCCATATGATCCAGCGAAACCGTGCAGATGTCAGTCTGCAGTGACCTGTAACCTTTGTCAAACGCCAAATATTTCCAGCAAAAGATGGGATGAATGTAATCCCAACAGCAAATCCAAAAAGAACTGTACCGGAACCCCCCCAAAAAATTAGATAAGTGGGGACACAGAAGTGCTTATTACAGGCTTTGTAAAAAACACTGGTGGTAATACCACAGTGGAGTTACCAATTCTACAGGTTACGGTCATTACTGTGTGCTGTATTATCACGCCACTGCAAATTTGCTTCTCAGTCATATGCATGCTTATGCACCTTTCCACATGTTTCTCTTTATTCTGAAAAGGGTTTACCAGGCAAAAGTTCCACAGGTAAAATTTGCCTGTGAATAATCAAGAGGCGGACGAGCCAAGAAATTAACAGGGAGAGCCGAGTCAAGGGTCTGGCTCGGCTCTCACAGCCCGTGCACAAGCCGAGCCCCGAAGCTTTTGGCATGTAAATCATGCAACAACTGTTTTATAAAAATATGATAAAGTTACTTCAAAATTCGAACAGCTACATTTCATTAACAAGTGGAAGCGTTTCACCTTAGTATATCAGATTATATCACTACATTGAGAGACAATTATTAAAAATGATAGTTTTTAAACATGTTCGTATGCATATTCATGTACCCCACCCACACGACACTGCAGCTGGGGCACTAAGAGGCAAATCACTTGTCATTTGCGCCTTAAATGTGGCCTAGATTCTTATTATCACGGAGAAACACTATATTGTTTTAAATCAAACACAAGAGGCTTTTGTATACTGCACAAGCGAAAACTCATGTATTTGAAGGTGTTTCACCAGTGACAATGAAGAACAAGCATTTGCAATGCAATAGGTCTCGCACTTGCGAATCTTTCAGCTACTGGCATTGTAAATGACAAAGCTTTTATCTATGTGTTGATTTTAAAAACAGATACATAAAAGGCATTGCCATTTACAATGCAAATAGCTTATAATTTCACAAATGCGAGACCTATTGCATTGCAAATGCTTGCGTGGTGCAATGTGCTTTTCCTCTGGAATCACGCACGAAGGGTGAAACGCATTATGCTGAAGCTCGATTGTCTTTCCCGCGCTCGGACCGAGCCTCCATGCCTTGTGCAGTGGGGTGCACAGCCGTGGAGCTGAGCGTGTAGTGCTCACCTCCGGGTCAGGCCGGGGCGCCTCTGGGCATCGGCCGCAGATGTTGGCAGAATGTGGCTCTAGTTATTGAGTTGTTGGAGTGGTCAGAGGCCAGCAGATTTCTGTGAAGTGCGTGCGCCGTATATGTATTTTGTTCGGCTCGCCACCACACCCTTTAAGTAGTATCTGTTGGCAGCAAGTGTTTTGCACATAAGCAAACCTTCCAGTAGTAGAAATGCTTTCAATTTCACACGCTCTATTTATGTGCGTTCTTCAGGTAATTTATGTCGGTCTGAGATGCGATCGACTGGTGAGGCCCAACTTGTCGTCTTGTAGCCGTTTTATAGTGCCTCGAAGCCAGTTGGAGTGGGCTGTGTTCTCTTGACCCGTCACAGCAGCAGAGAGTACTGGTGGAGACTAGAGGTGGGCATGGCAACACATTAACAGCGAGAGCCGAGCCAAGGGTCTGGCTTGGCTCTTGGAGCCCCTTCACGAACCGAGCCTTCCACACGTGGCATGTAAATCGTACAAAAATGTAATAGTCTCTTTATAATTCAAACACATTTATTTTCACATATCAGAAGCACTTAACTTGAATACATCAGAGTATATCACCCACATTGAGAGTCATTTACTAAAAGTGATAGTTTTTAATGTGATAGTTTTTAACGTGAATTTTAAAAGATTTCTGTAATAGAGGCAAGTCAGTTGTATACCCTAAATGTGGCCTAAAATCTTAATGTTATAGACTGAGCCACTTATATTGTATTAAATAAAGCCCATGTGTATTTATTTTTTGTGTCGCGCATGTCCAGAACTTGTGTATTTGAAGGATCTCCCCTTTATGATGGTGAAGGAAAAGGAGGCGTGCCAAAATAAAATATTAGACTAGGATCACAGAATTTGCAAGCAGTGCAGCCGGGATTTATCACAGGTTTTCTTTTTTCATATTGTGCAGCTCAGTCCCTACTTGGGTATGTTTTCCTGTCTTCGATTTTAAATCAAAAGTTATTTCTTTGTCTTCAGTTTTTGATGCATGAGGTTAGAGGGTGGCTGCAGTCAGGAGCCACATGAAAGTTCTGCCCGTTTTGGGCTTGAGGGTAGCAGATGACCTCGATCTGAGCCAGACCCAGGTTTCTAGCTAGCTTGAGCCTGGCTCGAGCTTTCAGCGCTCCTCTAGTGGAGACTAGGCGTTCTGACCTTTTGCTGTTTTTGTTGGAGAGCGTTTTTTTCCCCCCATTTTTATTAATAATACTTTATCTCTTAACTAGAAGGCATCCTGGGACTATATCGGCGTAGGGACAATTCTTCCATAAACCAGTCGTCTTCTCTCGTGTGTGCATGTTGCAGTATTAGGAAGCAAGAGATTAGTACTGTCCAATACTTTTCTACAGTGCAGTTTGTTGTTAAACAAGTAACAAGCGGCAGTGAAAGCGATTTTGCGATCGCTATTGTAAAAAAAAAAAGACGCCCGCGAGTGGTGCACGCCACAGCGAACATGTGGTTTCAATTATCACGGCCGTGTCTGGGCACGATAATTGAAACCACATGGCCTTTGGTGCGCGTAATAGACACCAATAGGCCATAGGCGGAGAAATGCATCCACCTTTGGCCTATTGCGTGCCGTCTTTGGGAAAACACGCACGCAAAGGCAAATCGCGGAAGCCAAAAGGAAAGGCACATGCACGAGCGTGTGCGATTCCAGGCTCTGTTTTAAAACCCTGTACAAAAGGGCTATCACCTGCGCGAGCAGTGGTGCACACTGCAATGCTAGGGCGCGAGCCCAAAAAAGAGGCTTGGTGAAATGAACATTTGTCAAGAATAACACAGTTCAGACATGGCCATATGCAAATCAGTCTGACCCTGTGCCTCATGGGAACAGTCCAGCCTGAACTGCCAAGCCATGCCTAAGTTGGCAGGGTATGCTCAGACGTGAGTCCCTTGCTCACTTTGCCACTGGATTCAAGCAAGCCTGGCTGAAGATGGCTGAAATGCCAGAAACCGGCCCTAGGAAGCTTGTTTCCGGTCCAGGGAAGGCATGGCTTGGCAGTTTGGGCTGGACTGTTCCCATGAGGCACAGGGTCAGACTGATTTGCATATGGCCATGTCTGAACTGGGGTGGCAGAGTGGGCTAAAGAACGGTGATGGATCAAACCCAGATCTGTTGACTGGGTGTGAGTGTTTGATTGGTTCTGATGCTCCGTCCATCACCACCCCCTTTTGTACCGCTTTGTTCGCCATAAGTTGGCAGGGTATGCTCAGACATGAGTCCCTTGCTCACTTTGCCACTGGATTCAAGCAAGTCTGGCTGAAGACGGCTGAAATGCCAGAAACCGGTCCTAGGAAGCTTGTTTCCGGTCCAGGGAAGGCATGGCTTGGCAGTTCGGGCTGGACTGTTCCCATGAGGCACAGGGTCAGACTGATTTGCATATGGCCATGTCTGAACTGGGGTGGCAGAGTGGGCTAAAGAACGGTGATGGATCAAACCCAGATCTGTTGACTGGGTGTGAGTGTTTGATTGGTTCTGATGCTCCGTCCATCACCACCCCCTTTTGTACTGCTTTGTTCTGATGTAGGCCACACCTCATGTGCCTAGTTCTGATGTAAGCCACACCTCATGTGCCTAGATCTGATGTAGGCCACACCTCATGTGGCTAGTTCTGATGTAGGCCACACCTCATGTACCTAGTTCTGATGTAGGCCATGTCTCATATGCCTTGTTCTGATGTAGGCCACGCCTCATGTGCCCAGTTCTGATGAAGGCCACAACTCATGTGCCTTGTTCTGATGTAGGCCATGCCTCATGTGCCTAGTTCTGATGCAGGCCACGCCTCATGTGCCTAGTTCTGATGTAGGCCACGCCTCATGTGCATTACTGTGATGTAGGCCACGCTTCATGTGCATTGCTGTGATGTAGGCCACGCCTCATGTGCCTTGCTCTGTCACAGAGTAGGATTACCAGGTTTGTCTGAAAGTTGTACCCTGTGCCAGCTACCATTTTGCCAGTACATTGCAAGGGGTGGTGATAATAATAATAATCACTAGCCACGATGGTGTACTGGGTGGTAATGTACTGGGTCCGATATTAGTGGCTGGTAATATATTAGGTCGAAACTAGTGGCCTCAATAGTCTTATCCCTTTGTCTGACAGTGCCCATTATCTCTATTATTCAATTCATCATTGGAGGCAGATATGCTTATTTGGGGTGGCGAAGTGAGCTAAAGAACGATGATGGAGTCCACCCAGATCCGTGACTGGGGGTGTCTGAAAAGTTTCAGCGCTCCGTCCATCATCTCTTTGTGTTTGCTTAGTTGAAACTCGAGGCACATTGTTGATATCCTGGGGAGAGTTCATGATTTTTTGGGGGAAAGTTGATGTAAGGAATTAGGGAAATTTAAAAGTGTGAAAATGTAGAAATGTGGACTCTTTTCAGGGAAATTTGATGATTCGTTTGTGGCACTCAAGCGTTTTAGAGGCAATTGATAGTAATTTACATTTTTTTGCTGAGACTTGTGATGTTTCCATTGGCTGAAGGATCATTCTGGCGCATCTCTTCTGGTACAGGAAATTCTTTGTGGGAACTTTTGATGACATTTGAGGGATCATTCATGATTGTCTGGATTACTTTTGATGTTTATATCTAGTAAACTACACCAGGAGACAAGCTGTGCTGGCATGTTTTGCACCCAATGATCCACAGCTGAGCTGCTGTCTAGTAAAGTTCCTGAGGTCCTGTGAAAGGAAAATGCCAGCTCAATAGTCACTAACCATTTTAGTGCAAGGCTAGTAGGGAGGCTCGAAGAGGCTGCTCCCTTCTATTTACTCTATGCTTGGCACTAATGCACTTTATTTAGTCTAAAGCACTTCCTTGCACTTTGGTACTGAAGTCTGGCGTGAGTAGTGAAGGGAAGTACGGACTGGAACTAAGTACCTTTAACCTTTAAATAACATGTGAATATCACAAATAACTGGGGGGCATATCAACAAGGGCTTTATCTCTGCTTTTTTGGCTTTAAAAGCCAAAAAAGCAGAGATAAAACTAGCGCCCTATCAACAACAGGGTGCTAACATGCAAATTTGCATGTTAGCACCCTTTTACTCTACGCTTCCCCTTGCATCTCTAATGAGATGCAAAGGGGGCGTTCCAGAGTAAAATAATAGCAGAAATGTCGCTAAGTGACATTTCTCCTATTATCAAGAATGTCGCTAACCCTGTTAGAGACAAAAAAAGCAGCGCTAACCGCGGTTAACGCTGCTTTTTTACGTCTGCTAATTTTCAGACTTAGCCATGATATCCTATGGAAGGAGGATATCATGGCTAAATTTGTCTGTCCCTATCAACAAGCTAACGTGAGATTATCGCTGGAAACCCAGCGATAATCTCACGTTAGCCACTTAGCGTGAGGATTTTTATCGCTATTGAGATAAGCGTTGCTAATAGCACGCTATCTCAGCGATAAAAATTCACGCTAGCCGGCGATAATTATCCGAGCGCTAAGTGCGCTTAGAGATAATTATCGCCGCTTGTTGTTGATATGCCCCTTGGTTAGGAAAACTTGCTTTTCACCTGGTTGATTATAACACGAATTTAAAAAATATAAATATATGATATATGAATTATTACATTTTGTATGTTTGATTGGTTTTAGATTGAAGCTATTTTGTATTGCTACGGTTTTAATTAACTCTGCAAAAAAAATTAACAAAAAAAACCTAGTAGACTACATATTCTTTCTGCTCATAAAATTACCTTTTGTTAATAAATTGTTTAACATTTGTAAATTTTGTTTGAATTTTGATAATGAATTTTATCAACAGCTGATCTTCCTTGTGGGACATTTTGAGATAACCAAATATAAATATCCTTGGGTTTCTCCAAATGGTATGTTACATGCAAAGGTGAAATAACATGGAAAGCTGATGCTTGCTGAGTTAACACTTGCTGGGAATAATTTACGGCATTCTATACATTTTTTGGGGGGGCGGAGGGGGGGAGAGGAATTCACTCCTATCTAGCAGGTGGTAAAGATGAACTGGGAAAAATAAGAGAGAACTGGAAATACGAGAACATAACGGAGAGGACACAGATGGCACAATTACTTCTGAAAACGAGAGAAGCTGGTGCTGGTTTGCCAACAAAATGAAATCATAAATCAGACACATTTTGTTCTCACCAGGCCATCAGCTGCAGCGTCAGGAAGATAAAAAAGCACAAGTGGAAAAAAAACACAGAAGGTCAGAAGCAAAAGGAGAAGAATGCTTCATCTGTGGCTGGACAAGGACAGGAGGACAGGAGGCGCAGGCGGCCTGCAGGGAACACAGAGCACCTGGAATCAGCCAGTGCTTGTTGCAAGTCTGCCGGTCTGTAGGCAAAGGTCATCATCAGATGCTTGTTAGAAAAACATGCTATTCAGATGAACACAAGTCATATAAATATGCAAAATAGACTGCAGACGTCAGTGAAGAGGTTTAGGAAGCAAAGCAGGAAAACCACGCCTCTGATTTCTTCGGCCCTTCCCAGAAGGCATTCTGACCCTCTTTGCTTCCATGAAATGCTGTGGGCAGCAGTGTGTTGTCTATGTCTACTTTAAATGTGGTACTTAGAACTTCGTCTTCGTCATCAATGGATTGGTGTTGAGTGCTGCACTGGAAGAAGGCAGAGCTGACTGAGCAAGTCAAACGCTGTCAAAGCAAGCCGAGGATGGACACCCCCACAAGGACAGCGAAGCGACCAACATTCTGTCCGTGACCTTCCTGCGGCCATTGTACAACGCCGGGAGAAGGGACTGTGAGGCAGGAGGCTCAGGTGGAAATTGGCAGATCAGCTTGTGTATTGGAGGCTGAAGAATGGCTGCTTACAAGAGATAGTAGCAATCAATCAGCGTTCTTATAAAGCGCGACCACTCAGCCGTGAGGAGCTAAAGGCGCTGGGCGCAAGGCATTTTGCGTGGAGCCAAGGGAGTCTGGAGGGATAACACTGGTGCTTGGTGGGTTGAAGGGCCTCTACTGGGACCCATGTGAAGTACAGGTATGATCCCAAAGTGAGACTTTGTGTCAGGTGAGTCAGCAGCTCCCATATAGTCAATGATGTTTGCAGGAGTAGATAAGTGAGTGTGTGCACTCATTTTGCTAGGTTGCATTTGAGACGGTCTACCACAGATTTCTGATGACGGCTGTTCTGGGCCCGAGAACTTCCTTACTTGAGCGAAGAGTCCGGTTGGCGGTTTAAGGCACGGTAAGAGACAGAAACAAACACAACCACCAAGAACAGGTACAATCATAGAATGCCTTGTCGGGGGAATAACAGACACTTGAAGAATTTTCGGATCCATGAAAAAGGCCCTCGTTGTGAGTTTTCAATTGAATCCGATGCGGTTACCAGTCGCGTCAGAACTGTAATGTATGCGGCAACTCTGTATTAAACTCCAGGGACAAAAATAGAACTTTAAAGGGAAACTGACCTGCTATAAAGAATTCCATCAGAAATTACCAATTTTAAGGAGACCCTCAAGGTCCCACTTATAACCCCCGTAAATCCACCTACAACAGCTCCAGGTACACCTGGTATAAGTGAATTGCGGGAGGATGCTCAGAATTAGACCATGCAGGTGTCTGAGTTGCTGCTGTGGGAGGTAGTGACAGCCACTGTTGGTTGTGTTGTCTCATGCCGATATCTACTAAAAAGTGGCACATTCTACTGATAGAGGATAATGACGAGTTTGACTATGTAAACAGCCCTATCAAGTGTGAAAATGGACACTCAACCCCACCCCCAGTATGATCAATGGAATGATGAGGAAGATGACGAGTGAAGCATTCAGCTGGGATCGCATCACTAAAATCTGAACCTGATGAAGGATGGCGGATGTTGTAACCGGCTCACTAGCCGAAACAGAGGGTCTGTTAGGCCACTGGAAGTCAATGGAGGAATATAATATGGCCAGAGATGAGGGATGGTGCACTAACAGGTGTGAATCATGCTACATGGAGCTAGCAAGGTGGGAAGTAGGTAGCCCTAAAAGAGAATTACAGTATGACAGGCATGTCTAAATGGTGACATAGACTACCATCTTTCAGCAACTAGAAACATGCGGTCACAACTTTACAGATGTTTGCTGAAAAGAGAGCTTTTTTTGTCAAAGTGGCCCCAGATGGCACAGTGAGTCAGATGCCAGGGGGTGTGACAACCAAAAAGTGTTTGAGAAATACCATATGCTGCAGTAACAGATGGAGCTCAGATTTGTTTGTTATGATAATGGCAAGACGTAGCATTATACTTTCACATATATCTCACCATTGGACCAGTGGTGGAGGAGTGTTTATGTACTCTGAAACTCGGGGAAGATATAGAGCTTATGAACCAGACAGCTGGTTTATATTTAACTATATGCTGAGACCGCATTTATGGGCAAGAGGTTCCTTGTTTTTGCAACCGAAACAACCAGAGCTGGGACTGAAGGATTCGCTAAGTTTTTACAGCAATTAAGACCAAAGGAACAGGGAGACAAATGAAACACTGTAAAAAACACTACATCAAATCAGCACCAGACAAAAAGAGTGCCCCATATTAAAGACTCACTATGAGTTACCCTTGGAAAAGCACCAAAAAAGGAGCATAAATAGTGGCACAAAAGGCACTCGACACCAAACATATATAAAAGCAAAACACATCCAAAAGCAATGATACCAGGTGAGAAAAACCCACAGTTAAAAAACCAAGACACAAACACCCCAGCCAAAATTGAACCATGAAGCGAAAACCCCAAGAGACAAGAAGCACTATGATAAATAGCTTTCCACTGCAAAGAAGTACCACAAAAAACCCTCTACACAGCAAAGAACATACCTATTCCTATCCCATACCCATCTAACACGTATCAAAAATTAAAACAACCCAATGTGGTGAAGCAACAACAGGAATAGCACCCCACAACAAACCAGTAACAAGGAACAAACCAACCCATAGTAATGAAGTAATGAGAGCAAGTATTGACAAAGTCAATGTGTCTCACATTTATAAAGAGACCACCAGGCTATTAAAGTTTGTTTGAAAAGAAAAGTAAAAGAAAAAACATTTCAAAATACTGGAGGGATAGCAAAAACATATGTTGAAGTACCTCAAAACTATGAACTGAATTTCTTTATGAATGGCATGCATCACTTGAATGAATGAATGAAGGTAGACTTATACCGCGCAAACTTAGCCCAATGGGCGTCAAGGCACCTAACAAATAAAGCTGACTAGGACAAACAGGAGAGCTTACTGGTAGGCCTTTATAAAATACCAGGTTTTAAGAGCTTTCCTAAACAGGGACAGAGAGGGTAGTGACTTAATCTCCAAAGGGAGACCATTCCAGAGTAGAGGAGCGACAATGGAAAAGGCTCTGCTCCCCCATCTGGTTTTTTTAAAGCGAGGAACTACCAACTGGTTAGAATCTGAAGATCGCAAACACCTACTAGGAATGTATCGGGTAAGCAGTGACCCCAAAGCATTTGAGGGGCCAGCCTGCAAGGCTCTGTAGGTGAGGCAGAGAAGTTTAAAAGAGATTCTAAAATTGATGGGAAGCCAGTGCAGGTTCTTCCTGGCCAGCGTTGCTTAAGAACCTCTGAACAGAATTTCAAAAGAATAAGGAACTTTAAAGGAAAAGGATAGCCGAGGCCTAATTTGCTTTCCAAATGACTCAGAACTGAAGCAGGCTCTAGCCGTTTGGCCCTCTGCAGTAGCCCAGGGAGCTGTTTTTTATTGGCATCCAGGAGAAGCCGCATCACTTTATAAGTCATGCCAATTATACCTTCTACCTCAAATGCCAGCTGAGAGTGCAGTAGCAATCCCATCCCCATGCCATAAATTCCTTTGTGTGCCATGCCCAGAACTTTTGTACAAATGTGTAATGCAGATAAAGCAAAACAATCCTTAAAGTCTGCTCTTCAGACAGTCCTTGTTGCTGTGCTTTTACAGCCAGCTGGAAGGAGTGGAGAGCAGTAGAGGGAATTGGGGGTAGATATTTGAGAGGGAGAAACATCACAAGAGGTAGGGAGCAAGAAAACACATGCACTCTCATGGAGTGCTGAATGAACAAAAAACAAGTAGTTCCTAACTGTGAGCAGTAGGAGAATACAAGTCAGCCAATTAAATGGATCAAAGAAAGGCTATGGTTCAGAGCTGAGTGGTTGGAGCAAACTCAAGAAGAGGAAGACAAGCCATCGAATAAGAGGCAAGCAAATGAAAGTGACAATAACGGCACCCAATGGCAAGTAATGAGCAGGCTCTAGCAGGGCGGGACTTGTAACACAAAGAAGCCCTGGCAAATTCTGTCAGACCAGCCCCCGTACGGTGCATAACAAGTGCAGCGAGCGAACCTGACCACTACAAAGGGGGGCTTTGGAGGGTTCTCCACCCAAGAAAATTTAGGGGAAAAATGGTGCAATCTATAACACATTGGTCATTATATATGTTCAATTATATTTGCCTTTAAAGCACAGTAAAGGATGACCTTACTGTGCACCAGGATACGCCAACCTTTGATGGGGCTCTTCAATGATTCCCTCTATATCGCCCTCCAACAGTGCCTCATGTTACCTCATAGCGCCTCTCTCACATGTATTTCATCTGTTTTATAGCCCCTCTCATATCAGTGTAGAGTTTTGGAACACTTTACATCTCGCACACACATACAGAGACAATGAATCATACCTGTGTAAATCAGTATATAGAAAATGTTACATAAGTCAAGGGGGACGACAAGGTGTAGGATTCACATGTCATCCAAACAGGCAGGTATGTTTTAAGAGTGCTTGGTCCAGACCAAACTCAGGATTCAGAACATAACACAGTGGTTACGGTTGATTTTAATAATATGAATTTATGTCTACCCAAACAACATCACAACAATGAAAGACTTTGAAAAAAACACAACTTTCTAACCTGTACCATGCAGTTTTCATGCAGCTCTTTGATGGCAGTTCATAGCTCACTGTGCTGTATTAGGATTGTAATTTATGACGTGCACAGTAACAAAATAACCTCAGTGACGACAGCAGTAACCCACTGTTCTATGCACATAAAACATTTCAAGTCTCAGAGTGTACGAGGATTGATGAAGGATATAACTCAGACAAAACTTGATGAGGTAGAGAATACTATGGCCATCTCATAGACAGTTAACAGTGAACTCTCACATTGTGATAATCCTTCTCCAAATTCATCTGCAAATATTAATGGCCTGTTTGCAGCTGTGAGTCTCACAACAAGCTAGGAGCCAGACGGATTGCAATTAATTTGTAAAGAAAAAAGTGATTGTGTCACAAACAGGTAGGGGCAGATAGGAAGAGACACAAGCAACAAGCATTTGCAAAAGAGGGTCGAGGGTGAAATTGCCCACAAAGGTTGATTCAAAATGCTATTTGTTGGAGAGGAAGCTGTGTTCTTTTGCTGCATTAATAAACCAGAGACAACCGTACTAAACGGGAAAACATGCAGCGTAACAGCCAGAGCTGCCACCCTTGGAATTGGGGAACCAGGTTTGAGTCCCTGTGTTGGCTCAACATCCTGTGATCCTGGGCAAATCACGTAATCTCCCGTGCTTAAAAAAATGCCCTCCTGTAACTTAAATGGTGGTCGTGTTAAGGGTTCCAGTACCATCGGGTCCACTTCACGCTATATTAAACTTCAGCAATCAGCACTGAACGCAGATGTGGAGGAGCAGATGCAACAAGCATAGGCAAAAGGGAGGGAAAAATTGCCCACAATGGCAGTAGCGGCTCACCCAGGTAAGAGCGGTGGGTTGGGGTGGGGAGTGGTGGAAGTTGACAGACAACGGAATAAGTAATATTAATTAAATAAATAAATAAAACCACTTACTTTGCCCTCGGCGCATCGCCGTGCCGGCGATGCGGGGAGCGCAAAGTAAGTGGTTTTATTTATTTATTTAATATTACTTATCCCTTCATCTGTCGACTTCCATCACCCCCACCCGCCCCGCCACCGCCCTACCGCTCTTACCTGTGCGAGCCACCACTGCACATCCATTGAGTACAAGTGGACTTGAAAGAAAATAGCACCTGAATCACAGCCCGAGCAGGGAATGGACAGCAGAAGGACCCGATCAGACTAAATTAATCAGTAGTTGGCCCATGCTCACATTCGAAAGAGGAGGAAGTGGCATCACAAGCACTGGCCAATCAAGAATCCTCAAAGACGAGTGGCACTTAAGCCAATGAATGGCAAGCAATGGGCGGGTTCTAAGCCCCTTATACACCACAACACCTCTCTTAGGCGAGAGGGCGTGCGCTACGGCACGCACTCTCACAGGCGAGAGCTAAAAACGTGCTTTGCATCAAGGCTCTAGTGCGAGAGCATTTACTTCCTCCTGGCTGTGTAGCATCTGCGGTGATCAGTGATAGAATAATGCATTATTCCTGAATGGAAGTCAGTGGCACAGCGAAGAGTACACATGGTTGTGGCACATCCCCAAAGTAGGGGCTGATCTCCCTCATTCCTACTCCTTGAAATGGGATAAAGTAGCACTTGGCAGGGCCGTGGACCGACACCCATGACCTACAGAAGCCTTAAGTTATAGAAAACATCCCCAGCCGCCAGCAGAAACAAACATGTGCAGTTTTATTGGGGCTGTTCTTTATTTATTCTACCAATGGGTTTGTCATCGCGGTCAAAGGTTGAGGCGGGCACGCGCTGGGATGGGGGTTCAATGGCTCAGTTTACAGGAGAATGTATGAGGAGATGAAGCCACAAGGTGTTATGATGGGACTTTCCATAATTAAACCTTCTGCATCTGAAGCCATGATGGAGTCAGGAAGCACTCAAGCGGGTGCAAATGCATTTCAGTTTAATACATAATTTATCTGTTTTACAATAAACAATTAAACAAATTAGCAACAGTTTAAAAGAAGCATTAACAACAAATACACTTAAACATTATAAATTATTTTAAGCAGCACACGAGTAGCTAATCATCTGATTCATCAAATGATATCACTTTACAAACGATGCATATATTTCATAACAGGCTAAATGTGTCAGCTGGATATAACTCTAAAAGAGTGTTTCAGTATATATTGAGGTGTTTCACGCTGCAGGTGATAGAATGTGCCTGTACAGAGCTCTTGAGGGGTATGGGGGCAGTCTACAATGCCAGGGAAATGGAAGAGGTTCATCAGGAACGCCCTGTAAGGTTTTAAGAATCCTACACTCAGAGGCCATCATGAGTTATATCTGTGATCTCTGTGTCCTTAGATGTCCTTTTTGACATTCATCAATTATACTCTTTCATAAGATGCTAAACGTCATCTCAGTGAGAGACTGAGCCTAGGGGCATTCCTCGAAGAAATAAATAATGCCACCCAAACCTATCGCCACTCCAATTGTCAGAATTTTTGCAAAATCATCACCATCCAGGGATAGCCACAAATTCATCTTAGCTATTTTCAATTCATATAAGAGATGTGATTACAAGCACAAAATGCTATATGACCACCGTGTTGTTAGCACTCTTTAGTAACCGGAAGCAGGATTATGGTTGAGCCACCCAAAACATCACACCCAACCTTGCCCTCACTCTTTGACCACATATATGTAAAGTAAATTATGTGGATAAAAAGGAGGAAGGAAGAAGAATGCCGACGGCACCTGTTCTGGGAGGTTTAGCTTAAATCCTTCAGTGATAAGGTTATTTTCTTCTGGGGTGACTTTTTTTTATTTGTATTCTTTTTATTAAATTACATATAAGAAAACATTTTGACGGTTCAGTAAAATATCGACATAATGACACGCTTCCGTAAATATTGATACATTCTGACATAAATGTGACACCATTACATTTTTAGTGCAATAATTGGGCTAATACAGTTCTACACTCTTAATATTCAGCACGAGGTCACCGGTGACTCACTCGGGGGGGGGGGGCCGGGGGGGAGTTACAAATGTTTCCCCTGTAGGTGTTCCACTTGCCCCATATTCTTTCCCATTTTTTTTTGGGCATCCTCGGTGTATATATGCCGCCCTCTCAGCCACCATGACTCCATCCATGTCCCCATGCCATTCTTGACATGTTGGTGCGTTAGGATCTCCCCAATGTTTGGCAATGTTCAGTTTTGCTAACATCATGCCTAATGTTGCCCAATCTTGTCCCGCATGGTTGAGATCTGTTGGTTCCCATATGTTTAAAATACATCTCTTGGGCTCTGGGGCAATCGTTACTCCACTCATTCGCGTAAGTATGTTCATAATTGTCTCCCAGTACGTTTTTATTACTGGGCAGTCCCACATTGTGTGGTAGGTGGAGCCATCCCTCCCGCATTGTCTCAGGCAAAGTTGTCAATTTTCCCTATCTTATGAAGGGTTACTCTGGTATAATAAATACGATGATGTATGTTTAATTGAACTAATCTTAATTTGGAGGACATTGCCACTTCGCAGGGAGATGCTAGGGCTTCCTGACAATCAGTCTCATCTAATTCTCCCATCTCCCCTTGCCATTTTTCTCGGAGGCCCTTTTTGTGGTCTGGTTGGTTATTAATTAGTTTGCAGTAAGTGAGGGAGATGGCCTTTTTATCTATCCTCTCTGTTAGGAGCCTATCCTCAAGCGGGGAGGCTTCAGGGAGTATAGTTACTCTTGGTATGGCTTTCTGAAGTGCATGTTTAATTTGAGTGTAGCAAAACAATTCTGTTGATGCCATCTCATATCGCTCTTGGAGTTGTGGAAAAGTCACTATGTCCTCTTTCTGCCAAAGGTCCCCCACCATTGATATTCCAATTGAATCCCAATGTTTAAATCCCTTACTAGTAATAAGTCTGCCCAGTCGCTGAGTCTCCCAGAGCGGAGTCATTTGTGTTATCGGTTCATCCCACTCTAGCTGTTTGAGTGCCTTGTGCCAAATGTGCACTGTGTGCGCTGTGGGGCTCGGTAGTGATATTTTCCAATTTTTGTTGTATAAATGTTTCATGATTCCTCCCTCGCCTATGCTATTCCTGCCGGCGCAAAACGCTGGGTCAGTCCGTGAAGTGTGCAGCCACTGATTTACCACAATTAATTGTGAGGCCCAGTAATATATTTGTATGTTTGGGAGGGTGATTCCGCCATCATACCAACCCTGTATTAATTTTTTCATGGCGATTCGGGCCGGTTTGCCATCCCAAAGCAGGGTAGTCACTTCTGCTTCAATCGCCTTGAAATAAGACATAGGGACCAGGAATGGTGTGTTTTGGAAGGCCTATAAAAATCTGGGGTGTGCCATCATCTTGAAAAGTGCTGCCCTCCCGAGCAGTGTTAGTGACAGAGGACGCCAATGTTTTGTGTCTTGACGAAGTCTTTGTATGGGCGCCATAAGGTTTTTTGCCATAAATTCTTCTGGCCGTATGGTGATATATATTCCCAAATACTTGAAGGAGCCAGTGGTAATCTGTATAGTGCATCCCTTTGGTAGCTGTGGTGGAGGACCGTGTAAGATATAGAAGATTGATTTAGCCCAGTTAATAGAATACCCGGAAAATTTACCGTATGCAGCACATATATCTAAGAGCATGCTGATGGAGCATCTAGGGGAAGCTACATAAAGTAGTATGTCATCCGCGTACAGGGATATACAGTCTTTCCTTTCCACTGCCCACTCGAGGCCTCGAATGACAGTGTCTCATCTTATCCAGGCTGCTAGGGGCTCTAACACTAAAGCGAATAAAACTGGCGAGTGGGGGCAGCCCTGACGTGTGCCGCGTCCCAGGGGGAAGCTAGCTGAAATATGACTGTTCACTACCACATGGGCTAAGGGTTTCGTACAAAGCAGTTGAACCCATGCGCTAAATTTAGGGCCAAAACCCATATGTTTCAAGAAGGCAAAAAAGAAGGGCCACTCCACCATGTCAAAGGCTATGCATGCATCTAAGGAGAGGATTGCTGCTGCCGCCTGGATCGTGGAAGTGCGAGCGAGTACGTTATGTGGACGTCGTAGGTTAAGTGCTGTGTTTCTACCCGGCATAAAGCCGGATTGATCTGGATGTATCAATTTAGTGAGCTGGGGTGTAAGTCTGGCCGCTAGGGTTTTAGCTAGGATTTTGGCCTCTGCGTTTAGCAGCGATTTCGGCTGGTATGATGCACAGGCCATGGCGGGCTTCCCGCGTTTATGAATGGCTACTATCGTCAGCATACGCTGGTCTCTGGGGAGCTCTCCTATTTCTAGACTATCTACGTACATCCGTAGTAGATGTGGTGTGATTGTCGTAGCAGTCTTCTTGTACATTTCGATGGGTATACCATTAGGATCTAAGGCTTTCCCTGATTGCATGGATCCTATGGCCAACGCTAATTCATCTGTGGTGAAGTCTGTTTCAAGGTCCTGAGCTTCTTCTCGTGTAAGTGTGGGCATACTAATATCTCTGAGGAATGCCTGTGCCTCTTGGACTGTAGTGGTGGTTTCTGAGGTATGTACTGTCTCGTAGTGCACTGCTAACATGTTTACTATCTTTTGGGGGTCTGTTAAGGGATCCCCTTCTCCTACTTGTAGCTGCGCGACCCAGCGGCTAGCTCGCTCTTTTTTATCCAAGGAAGCCAACATTTTTATCCCCCACTTCATACACTTTATGTTGGGTGGCTAAAAGTTTACACTTGGTTTCTTCCCACAAATACTCTCTATACCCCTGCTTTTTTAAATGAAGGTCATAGGCAGTGTCTGTGGTGGGGTTTGTGGCATGTGCGTTCTCAGCTTGACTTAGCTTTTGGTCTAAGGTGTTGTTTTTTTTCCCTATAATGACCAGCGATTGCCGATATGGCCTGCCCGCGAAAAACTATCTTATATGCTTTCCACAGCACTGTTGGAGATGCGACCGAGTGTTCGTTCTCCTGAAAATATTGTTGCGTCGTTTTGGTCACAGTCCTACCGATTTTGGGATTCTTGAGAAATCCCGGATATATCGGGATAGGTTGACTTTGAGGCCCCTGCCGGTGAAGGGAAGAGCTAGTCAACAACGCTTCTCACGGGGTAGCTGCCAGTTGTTTCTTTCCACCTGCTTCTACTACGCATCCAAAGGGGTGGGCGTAGCTCTCGTAATTCCGTTCAGCGTAATCATGCGAAATTACCCCAAAATGCTGCAGAATTATGAGAGAAGAGTAATACTGCATTTAGTGCTATTTTCTCAGACATCATGTACTTTTTGATGCATTTTGAGCTTAGATATAGTGCTAAATGCTAGAGATCATAATAGCGAGTACGAGCAGTCGATCGTGCTTGGTAAATGTGCGCATGGAGTAGGATTTCCCCCCAAAGTACTCCCGGCATTTAGTGCTATTGTTGGTCAAGCAAGATGCACCCAAAATGGCCACAAGGATGAATTTTGCACTAAGAAATAGCATTAAATGCAACAGAGCATGAATAGCGGCAGACGCTCGCACTCATTAAATGTGCTTTAGGGAAGGATTTTTTCCTCCCAAATTATTCTTGGCTATGAAAGCAGACTCAATTGTGTTATTATCGGCAATTCTACACAAGAGTAATGGAAAATTACTGAAATTACTCAGATTACTCCTGGATAATTGAAATACCACCCAGGCCTAGTGTCCAGTAGATTGTCCATGTTTTTTAAGGCATGGGTTCCAAAACTGGGCTCGCCTGAGCCAAGGCTATCACTGTCAGTGGGCAAAGGTGAATGGCCTGCTGGAGGAAAACCTGAATGGCCAGCTTGAAATGACCTGTACGTGCCGGCAAGCAGCCACCGGACTTGATTTAAAAAAAACTACAACTCAGAAGCGTGATCAGCGTGTGGACACCCAGGGTTATGCTAGAGGCAGTGGGTTATTTTGGGACCTGGCGCTCTTTTTCTGCTCTTGCCATCGTTAAATCTTAGTGAATCAGGAGTAGCTCGTAGTACTTCAAGGCACATGTCTTCCTATCAAGGTCCCTCATATAACATTTAATGCACAACTCTCTCCAACTGTCTAAATATTCACTCTGTTTCCTATTGATTGTTCCAGACAAGAACATTTCAAGCTGGAATAATTTCCATAGCAACTAGCCGCTGATCCAGAGAACAGTAATGCAGTTGAGGGGTGATCATTAGAACCATGATTAGCAAACAGCAAGTGAAAACCAAGACATGTACAATCAAAGAAGTAAAAAGGACTGTTATAATTTCTATGGAAGATTGCTGAGAAATTAGATAGAACTTAGGCATCCCAAATGGTGGCAGATATAGAGTACATCTTCCTGCAAACTTGAGGACCTTTGTCGTCTGCAAAGGCGAGCAAAGTTTCCCAACTTCATCCGACCCCAAGTGAAGCTGTGAAGCTGTGGAGATTTACAACCACAAAGTGCCCGATTACAAGTCTGGCAGTCCGAGGACTGCCAGACTAAAGGGGGGTGCGGTGGTGGCAGTCCAGCCACCTCCACTCCGGTGGTCCGACAGTCCCATTACGAGTTGGGCGGTCAGACTGTGCTGGGACTGCTGCCAGGAAACGTCCGTTCTCTGGAGGTGGCATGGCATTCAGAGGCCGCAAGATGCTTGCAGTGACCGCAGCACTCCTGCCAAACATATTATGAGTTTACTCTCCGCTGGCAGTGTCATGGAGGTTTCTCCTCCATGTACACCATGGCGGAGAGGAAACGAAGGAGGCCTTATAGGGCCCACTGAGCCTCCACCGCATGTGGTTGTACACAGGGGTGCATAATATATTCCCCCTGTGTGCATGCACACCAGTACCTGCACGGCATGGACTTTCGAGTTCATGCCATGCAGGAACCTTGTTGTGCGGTCCCTTTGCCCCGCCACCTTTGAAACAAGCGCCGCCTTTGAAACAAGCGCTGCCTTTGAAAGAGGCTCCATCGTGAGACCGCCACGCTGTCCACCTGCCAGACCACTTTAAATGCATAATATGGCAGGCGGGCGCCGACTAGTCTCGGCAGTGCAGGGGCGCAGCGGTGGCATACTGCCCCCCTCGCTTGGCCAAAACTCGTAATCGGGCCCAGAGCATCTTGCCACAAAAGGAAAGACATTCTGTGGCAGAAAATTATTACTGGACTTCCTAGGCAGCGATAAATAGGCAAATTGTGCTGGGATGTGGCACTCTGACCAGGCTACAAGGGACAGCTGCTAGCCAGATCTGCCTGCCTCACTTGGTGGGAAATCAAGTGACAGTAACAGGGTAACAGGGTGGAGCAATCGTCAACGTCAATCGTCAACGTGGTACGGCAATCCGGTGGGAGATTGATCACCAGGTCAAGGCTATCTATCAATCAGTCAGTCAGATCAGTATTTGTTGTATTCACCCCTGAGGGTATCCAGGTGCTAGGGTCTTGCTGGTCTCAGTTGAACAGCCAGGTCTTGAGTCCACTTCTGAATCCTGCGAGAGAGGGCGATGTGCGCAGGTGGAGTGGTAGGTCGTTCCAGGACTTGGCGGCTAGGTAAGAGAAGGAACGTCCTCCACTGTAGCTTCGTCAATGGCACGGGACACGGAGCGTAGCTGTTTGGTCCATCGCAACGCCCATCAGAAATCCAGCTGTTCCCCAACTCTCAAATGAGTAGGGCAAGGGCCAGGTTTGGTGGGGGGCGATTTATAACACAGCTCGTGCTCCCCCAAACTTTAAACGAGGTCCCCAGGCTCACATTTGTAGTTTCTACAAAGGTTTGCTAACTGGTGGTAAATAATGCTTCCGCATCCTGTGGGTGTGTAATCACCTCGAATGTACCTTCAAATTGGGATTTACTAATGGAAACACTGTTCATGTGTTTCCTTACATATGTGTGCAGAGCTATGGTGGTAAATAACATGGTTTCCCCATGATGTAACGTGGCATTTCTGATACTTAAAGTTGGAATTGTGTTTAACCACTTACTGCATATTTAACCTGAATTTTCCCACTTTCCGACTCCAAACCTCTCTCTTGGGTGTTCCCAAAGCTTGGCATTTCCAGTTACCATGGAGACATACAAACATGATGGCAGACACTGCCCCAGCATGGAAACCCTCCTGGTACTTGGCTCCCTGGCGAGCCGCGTTAATTTTCGCATTTGAAGTATAAAACCGCAGCAGCTAAGCCTGGCTCCCCGCGCTAATTATAAGACAAGAAGGCCCCAGGACATGGGTTAATCTATCAAAGGCATCACAGCCCGAATATGAGCTGCTCTCACAAACACTGTCTTAGCCCAAAGTGGATCTCGTCGCATTTGAAGACTGTCTCCCAACTGCCGAAAAAATCCATCCGCCTCCTGAGAAAAAAAGACACCTTTTGCTTTGATCGGCTCCAGTTTTGCACCTCAGCTCAGGAGAAGGCGCGTGGGAAGTCTAGTGCTTTTTATTCCTCGTGACCTTTCTGTAATTCTTGCATATACCAGGATTACTACCCATAGTTCTCAGGAATTTCGCAACGTGCGTTTTCATGTTGAAATGTTGAATTACATATCCCTCTTAAATTGTTTTGAGGAAAAAATATCTCCAACATTTATCCGGTTTCAAAGTCGAAAGGAAAATTGCAAGAATGTGCTGCTCCTGTGCATTAGTAAGATTAATTCTGTTAAAACAAGTCACCATACAAATAATCACACATAATCCTTATTGTCACCCTGTAAATTAGGTAGAAATATTAAAATTATTCTAAATTTAGAGTGCCATATTTTATCAAAGCAGCTCCTGCCCCACCACTTAACCCTCTCCCTCCCCCGTCCTGCCGCCTACAGTTGACTTAGCAGAAGTATCCTTATGTTTCCGGATAGAGACCAGGGAGCCCCCTACCGCGTGTAACGGACCCGACAACTATGACAGGCGCAGATATTACAGTGGCGGCTCCTCCGGTAAGGCGGAGGAGTGTCGTCCCACTGCCATAAAGCAGCAAAAGAAAGGGAAAAATACAATGATAATAACGTAATGCTTTTGTCATTTTATTTTGCCCTCCTGCTGCGACAGCTTGCGTGAGGGGGAGGGGTGGGGTTGCAGAGAAGGGTAGGAGTGATAGAACAATGACTGTTTGGTAGGCCCTCTCGGGCCACCCAAAAGAGTCCTGCGCACTTTCCCTGTGCTGCATGCAGGCTGCATTACAACCTGCATGGAGAACATTCCACCCCTCCAGCCCCTGGATGAGTTATGTTATGTTTATGTTAAATTATTTATAAAGCACAGCGAATGCCTGAGTGTGTCTTGGCGCTGAAGTCTGAGCGCTGTGTCACGGCGCTCAGACCAATCACAACAGTGCATTGCAGCATTGTGATTGGCTGCAGGGAGCGTGGAAGCCCTGTTGCTTTCTTCTACCTGTTTCTCCCAGACAGCCGTCCGGGAGGTAAGTGTTTATAAAAAAAAATACATATGCAAAAATGTAGGCAATAGCCAGAATTCTGCTACGAAAGGTAGAATAGGTCCACTCTGTTAACCTTGCTATACCCAGGGGGGCTCCACCGCAATGGGGGAGGAGCATCGCCCCACTGGCTTAGAGCCAGCAGTAAAAAAATAAAATTATATTTCATTATTGTTTCGTTTTTAAGCTGCTGGCACAGCCAGCGTGTGCAGGGAGGGGCGGGGTCGAGGCATGGGAGGGAGCAGGAGGAGTACCACGTGCAATCTCCAAGTGCTCAAGTGTGTTTGGTCGGCCAGTTCAGGCTGATCAGAATACAGATGCACACTTGGGTTTCTCTAACCCAGCTCGATTGAACAGCCGGGTTAGAGAAACCCCACAGACTCCCTGACTTGGGTGGAGAGTCTTTCCAGCCCGCTCAGGCCAATCCATTGCTGCTGTGATTCGACAGGAAGTCTGTGACGTAGTCACAGTCTCTGCTGGGACAAGGAAGTCCTAGCACCGAGGCTCGACGCGGGATGTGGTCGGCAGCAATTACATTTTACTTTTTATTTTTTATTATTATTATAAACAGTCCCTCATCCTGCAAGTAAACACGGTGGGGCGGGGCATGGGCGGGGCAGGGTGGGAGCGGGGGGAAGTCGGGGATAAGTCGACTGCCGACGAAATACGTATAATTAAATAAATAAATAACACCTATTCCATCGGCTCCCCCTGCCCCGCCTCACCACTCTTACCTGTGCCAGCTGCCGCTGCTTCCATGGTTTAAAGGTCAAAAGAAAGGCAGCGGACTGGTCCATCACACGCCTCAAAGGACAATTTTCTTCACTCTGCGAAGTAATCACATCCAGGTACCCCCAAATTCCAGGACCATATGTTGCAAAAGATAAACGTCTAGCTATGCAAACAGTAAACACTTGTCCATGGTTTAAACCCAAATTTTGAAGTGAAAGAAAATGTCCTAAAGAATGCTTATTTTAATATGTTTCACCAATTCAAACTCCTCCTGGCCCACACCTAGCAAAACTTCTAGTACATTTGCAACAGTAAGTCAATCAAAGTGGACCCAACCTTATTTGTTCTAGTATCTCCCAGATATTGCGCCAGTTGACAACAACAATGGCGAACAAGAAGTCCATGAAGGCCAGATGTAATGAGTCTCTGCAGACTTTTTCATATGCGTCTACTGAAAGAATCAAGCACTGGTTTCGCCGATAGGATTAACATTAAGCTGTTTTTTGTTGTAATTTGTAGCTTGTTGAGTGGTTGTCAACATAAGTTAAAAAAAAGTCTGTTAAAGTCTTATGACTTCGTTTATGAACAAGAAAGCAATAGATTGTCCTGTTACTAGTGGTAATCTGCGGGTAAGTAATAGCAACATTTTTAAAAATGAAAGAGGGAGATAATAGAATGAATTGATGTTATAGCAATATTATGTGTTTAGAGGAGTAGTGGAAACTTTTGGGACAGGCGTCGATGCTATTCAAATCATGACCCTATTGCCTGTAAGGTAACTGCACTTGTGACTGCCTATTTAGCAGTAACATATTGCGATATTTGGTGTTTAGAGGGGTTCCTAGAGCTTTGGGCTCTGGTGTCACAGCACCTGCTGCACTTGTGGTCGCCTCTTTAGTACTTAAATATAGCCGTGAAAACATACATTTGAAAACTGGAGCCCTGGTACATAAGGGGAAGAGCATAGGATGCTTTGCAAATAAAATATAGGTGACAACGTTGTGCATGTATATTGTAAGCCTTTATTCCATGTAAATAAACCATATGGATGTGTAAAGACAATTTGCAATGTCCAACAGATAAATGGGAAGAATAGAGCAAGTGGGGTGGTGTATGTTTTTACTTTTGTTGTGTGTATGTTAGCATTTGCAATCGGGTGGCAGTTGTGGAAACGAAAATTGGCCAACCGTAAAAAGTAATTATTTCCCAGTGCTGAAGGTAATGGTTTCTTTTTTATTTGTTAGTGGTTTGTGTTCTTTTGGCCTTTTTTGGGCTAGTTTCCTTGTGCCTGCGACGGAAACCCTTGCGCCACCATGGATGCACCGTATTTACAATACGGCGCACCATGGTGCAAGGATTGACAGATGCAGAAATTCTGATGTATCGGTTGGCGCATTGCTGGATTTGGGTTATAAGCCTGGCGCAACTCCAGCAGTGCATGGGGGGCCTATTCTTATTGCACTGCATCACTCCTTACGCCGGCTCCAATCAGGCATAAGGTTTTGGCGCAGTGGCGTCCTAGAAGTGGTGCAGTGAAATCTTGTAGATTTCACTGCATCACTTCTATGAGGTTTTCTGTCGTGGGAACGCCCACCCTGCATACATTATACGTGACGCATGTATATTGTGGTGCAAGGGCTTACAAGGTGACACATCTGCCTAGAAGCGTCAATTTGTAAATAGGGTGCAACCTGGCGCATTGTTTACACCACTGCTACGTCAGAAAGTGACGCAACGGCAGCGCAAAAGTGTCACAAGGGGCTTGTAAATAAACCTTGTTGTATTTATTGTGATTTTGTTTTTACATATTTGTTTGGAAAGTGGTACAACTTTGTAAGTAAAGGAATATTTTGTAAGTTAATAAATGTTTGTAACACAATGTGATATTAATTACCTGGGGCCTGAATAGTACTTGGCACAAGCGTTTTATGCCTTCAGCATTTGTTGAGCTCAACAAAGTCATAACCAATCATTAAAGGCACAGGGTTAGAAGGTGGAAGGGGTTTCCATGAGAAGAGATCTCATCACATAGTTTAACAAAGGTTGAAGTCTAGACCATGATTTGTGGTTACACCGTGGCACGTGGCCTAAAGCAACATATGAGATGTTTAAAGCGTAATGTGAAAAGCGAAAGCCATGCCGGCTGCCACGAGAAAATGCGCAGCCAGAGAAAGTAATCAAAATGTGCGATGAATTAATAATAATGTAGTCGTGCCGGATACATCTTCAAAGCATGGTTTTAATGCGGGCAGCCGGGCAAAGTAAACTAAAAGAAGTTCCCTACATAAGCGGATGAACACAGTGCTTCGGTTCCAGGAACTTTGCCGAAGTACTCTTTTCACCCGCTTTTGAGATATATTAAATACAAGAGATTTCACAAGCACAGCACAAGCGATGTGCAGGCGAAACCTGCAAGGTTCTAGTTTTGCAGGGTGAGATTGCCGCCATATCGTTTAATAGGCCCGGCTTGACAGTGCATTGATCCGTGCTCCATATTGTTATCAATTCTTTAAAATATGAACAGAGTGGACCCTGGCTCTACAAAGAACAGTATTACTTTCAACCGCGGCTGTGTGATGTATCATTTCTTCTCCTATGGAGCGCTGCATTGTGGGTCTATTGTACATTTGAAAAATACACTCAAAGCTCAGACTGGCAATTTTGTTTTATCTCGTGCATGGATTGTGTACAGAAAACAATTCTTTTTTTCTTTTTTTCTTTACTGCAGTAGGCTTTTTTCCATATTTTATCAAGACTCAGTAATGAGTCAAGCTCATCACCGCAGCATTTGTTCTTGCCTGTATTTTCGTGCTTTATCACATGAAAAGTATACCTCTGGGCTTTGGCAATGCATGTATAAATTGCAAATGGAAAATAAATTCTCATATTTATTTGATTCACACTAAGCACACAGTAAAACGTAACTGCTTCTAGGCGCCCGTGAGAGTATGGGCCCTTTGGGCACTACGTCCATATTTGTAAGGGTGTGGTTTAGGGTCAGTTCGGAATGGATGATCATGCCAGTGACGGAGGACCATAAAAGGCGTGTTTGTTCTCATCTTTGGGCCGCATTCCATTTTCTAAAACCCTCTTTTTTTTATTCATAGGTATGATTAGGGTTGGAAGGTTTCAATACTGCTTCCCAGAGTCAAGTGAAGAAATGAAAAAGTGAAGGAAGCCACATATCCTTTTAAGGTGGCCACAGCATTTCAGCTCAGTCCCTTGTTATTCTTAAGGTAGGGATACTTCTGTCAACCAATCATCAATCTCTCATGATCTAATGAAGAAAAGATACTTAGTAGGAATGCACTCCTTCCCTTGTAGTGTTCTTTGTTGCCATTATTCCAACAATTCACATGTGTCAATGCCTGCAGACAAATCCTGTGAACCGCACACACTGGTGCACCCCTATGTCGCACTGCTATATGGGAAACTTCCCTCATATTAAACCCTCGTTATAAAGTTATCTATTTTCACCATTTTAGGACCATCTTAGACCTTGAAATTATACAATTCCTTATTCCATCACTCTTCAGAACTTCATAAATCACTGCAGAGACAGCGAAATTCCATCCTGTTTCTTTATTTCATTTTTTCATATGTCCACTGAGTGCTCATGAGGCATTTCACAGGAGCATGTTAAAATGAAGGCCAAGATAAAAACTTGCAGCACAGATGACTCATTACTTATGCCCGATGCATTTCCAGCCTAATCGGCTCCTCATCAGGGGTCTCTGTAAAATAAAAAGCACATCTCAGCTACCCATTCACTGCGGACATAAATAATGACATTACTTAATCTCCCAATTCAACTCGTGATACACCCTGGCCTAAATCTACTCCCTCATATCCCTTAATTATCAGACTCGTCGTAAATACGAAATGCGTAAAATGCGAAAAGCAGCGGACGCATTGGACTGTTGACTCAGGATTCATATTTCTTTCTTTTTTCGTTTGAAGTACTGTGGCTGTAAGAGCAAGTGATTTTCAGCACGCATTTTACCATTGATGTTACGTAATTTATTTTATTGTTTATTGTGAAATAATTTTGTTGCTTAGCAAGCGCTTAGGGTGAGTTTTTGTCTATTAAGGTTCGTTTTGGTTGAGCCACGTTGCTGGGGAGTGCATTATGGGATCTGTAGTTTACATTAGGTTTTTTGAATCATTAAGTACAGCTTTAGTGGTCATGGGTTATGAGGCTGGGTTTGAGAGGATTCACATTTGATTTCACCACTAGCGGCAAGCCTGATATCTTCTCTCTTATATATCTCCTTCTCTATTTTCTCTACATCTTCCCCTTTTTGTTTTCCTACAGGCAATTTCGTTCACAATCAGGCATGTACAAATCAAAGTCCTGATGATGATCCTGGTACTCTTCTAAAAAGGATCGAAACGTCGTCGACCCCTTTAAATAGCATGCACGTTATTCCCTTGTGTCAAAAAAGTGCACTAGCTGTTTGGAAAAAGCTTTTTACACTGGATAACCAAAAAAGCTCCAATTTCTGTCTTGCCTGAAATGCCTTGTTTGTTTTGTTAATGTCAATGTTCATTCTGGACACAGGACTGTGTCCCACATGTATTGTAATTTGTATATGCAACTTCAATTTGAATAATTAAATCGGTTGTCCGGCTGGACTTCCAGAATATAGTATCGATTCTGAACTATATTTATCTATACATTACTTTATCCATTTGAGGATCACTGTTGTTTGTATTGAACGATTACCCAAGGTCCTCAACTATCTTTTTGGGTTCCCTTGTTCCATAAAAATGTGTCAAGCTTTATTCAGGACCATCTGAGACTGATGAGTGCTGCAGTAATGAGATCAAAGCGTCTCACTCCAGAGATCAGTCGCGCTGCAGCATCGAGGCTTGCCTTCGATGGAGTTAGGGGTGTTTTAGGGATTCTTGTAAGTAGTGCAATACCATGTCAGAGTCCACATATGACTAAATATTCCACCATATTTATTAAATCTGATTGAGGAATGAACAGTTTGATATTTCTGGGAAGTCTGAATTGGTGTTGGAAGCTCTTTGTTGTGGCATTTATGTGCGCTTGAAGGCTCAGACCAGCGGCGGCTTCTTCATGAGGGAGGAGGAGCGTTGACCCCCCACGCCCGCTGCGAGCTGCACGTAGCAAATGTGAAAAACAAAATGGCAATAAAATGATTTCATTGCCATCTTATTTTTTGCCGATGCATGCCGCGGCCTGCCCCAAGCCGAGAGAAGTGCAGGGTGTGTCCATTGCTGCTGATTGGCTGTATGGAGGCCAGGAGGAGTGGCTGGCCACACTCTCCAAAGTGAAGTGCGCTTGTCAATTTGGCCGACTGTCTTACGACGGCCAGCCTAACATAGCACACTTTGAAGCTTTCTAAGCAGAGCTCTCTTAGAAAGCTGGGTATAGAGCAAGCACAGACCTCCAGGGCCTGAAGGAGCGTCCAGTCAACACACTTCTTCTAATCCTGCTGCTTCTCTCATGCTGGTTAATACCATGAGAGCAGTGTCTGGATTGGTTAGGAAAGCTCTTCGACTCGTGCCACAGACTGCAGAAGAACACCTAGGGGGGCACGCAGCACAGGGCCGGCTCTAGGGTGGTGCGACCGGTGCCACCGCACCGGGTGCTGACTCTTCCAGGGGGTGCCGCGTTTGGAAGTATTTTATGCCTTTAAAAGCACCTGCTGCTGCATTGCGGCCTGCGCAATGTTCATACAAAAATAAAAATGTCAAGATAACAGTGAATAATGTTCTTCCTGGAGGGAGAAGGAGTTTTTTCAAGTGGAAGTTTTAACTAATTTTATGGTAGCACAGAGAATGAATGTGCCTGCTGCAAAGAATGTGTGCCATGCAGATCACAAAGTGCATATAGTTTAAATAGGTCAGTGCTTTTGTCAGAGAGATCCTTTTCTTACTAGCAGTGCAGATGTTACAGTCCTAACATGGGACAGTGAACTGATAACTCAAAAAGCTGCATGCAAACTGTAAGGTATAGATTGGAGCATTCTGATGTTTTCCTCCGTCTTTCATTATTCTAATGTTTCAGAAAGGATTCATTTCAGGAAAAAAATCCTGGTGATTAAATGTAACCTCCAACCACGGGGTTATGTTTTAAATTCTGAGTCTGTGCTTCTCCAGACTAGGCTCTCTTAAACTATACTGTCTACCAGTATGGATGACATGTGACTCACCTCCTAGTCTTCTGGCTTATGTAACATTTGCTATACACTAATTTAAACACATATGATTGATTGTCTCTGTGTAATATGTGTGTGATGTAAAGTGCTTTGACACCCTATACTGGTATAGACGGCACTATATAACTAATTAAATACATGTGAGAGAGTGGTTATGGAGGCTTGAGGGGGCACTCTTAAAGGGTGGTAGTGAGGGAGTCTGTGGGGGCGCCAAGAAACATTGTCGCAGAGGGCGCCACCAGTGCTAAAGCCGGCCCTGATGCAGCACGTGGGTAAGTACCATTTGTTTTAATTTTATTTATTCCAAATGTTAGTGTAATGCATCTCAGTGTAGTGATTTAGTGTGTGTTTATGGTGCTTGCTGTTTTAGTTTGAGCTTTTGGAGGGAGGGGCTGTTTTACTTTGGGCTTTTAGGAGGGAGAAGGGTTATTATACTTGGGATTTTCAAAGGGTACCAGCCACCCCTGGTTCAGACTCTTGTCCCGGGTAAACCACTGAGGTTTAGTGCATTTAGTGCATTCAGTGAGTCCAGCCAGTCTTGGTCCAGGGATAAACTATGAGGAATTCTGTTCTCAGCAGGCGCCTGGTGTTGAACGACAGTCAAGGTCGCAGGTCCTGTAGAGTTTGGCTTAGAAAGAGTATGTCTTCTAGAGACAAACTTGTAGGTATTGCTGTGTCATCAGCATAACAATGGCGAGTTGTGGCTGTCCTGGGACTAAGGTTAAAGGTTCCATGTACAGATAAAAAGAGTTGGGTGCAGTATGGACCCCAGGGTACCCCTTAGGCGACAGGAGGCAGATCTGATGAGGTCCTGTTTAGTTTCGTTTGTTTGGACCGGTTGTTCAGATACAGGAAACCCCTCCAAGGACTGTGCCATTCAGCCCTGTCTCTCCATAGGAGTGCACAGCTGGATGCTGGGGCTGTCAGTCTCCAATAAGCCTTGGCTGATGAGCAGGGAAGAGACCCCTTTGGAAGGTGGTGACTCAGCCACAGCCTCTAGACCTCTTGCCGCTCCCACATTCCTGCCACTCGGTTTCTACCCTACACATTGTTTTCTTCCCTCCACAGCTGTGGTTTTAGATGTCTCCTGACAGGTTCCCATTCAACTGTTCTCACAGCTTGGAGTGCAGTGTGGCACCTAGGCTGGAGGGCAGGGGGCTCTCATTACTAGAAGTGTCTGCCGTCTCAGGGTGCACTGTGCAGACATTGTCAGAGCCACTGTGACATGTCACGCTACCCAGAACAATGCAAAGACTCACACCCGAGGCTGACTGGAGACAGAGGAGGTGCAGGTGACCTCTGACCTGAGTGAAGAGCCTGGGCGCTTCATGCGCCAGCACTGACTGCAGAGGCACCCAGCCTACAGGAGATCTGGGCTTTATCTGTTTATTGTTTAGTTTCATCTGGAATTGGCCTTCTCCAGGACCCGTACTTTAGTAGTGTAGAATTAGAATGTTATGATGTAAGACGATGCCTGGGTCATAGGAGTGAGAGCTGCTGAACTGTCTGGAAGCTCCGTGTGTGCTACTCTTTGCTGGGGATTACTTACTATAATAAATTACTTCTGAAACTTACGCCTGTGTGATGGTTTATACGACATTATCCAAAGGCTGGTGTCTATGCAAAGCCTGTAGGGTTGGAGCAGATCAGTGTTTCATTTGCAAAAAATAAAAAAATTGGCCCAAGATGTTTTATAGAAGTTCTCTGCTAAGTACCAAGACTGCCTAGTTGTGATTTCACATCATGTCTCTTTCTTCCACCACCCTACACGTCCTGCGGATGTTACCTAGAAAGGTATCTCACATAGGTGCATATTCTCAAGGATTTATCGGCACTTTAGCGCCACAAAAATGGCAATAGATTTATTATCGCCCCATTCTCAAGCTGGTGCAAACTGCCGATATCGCCAGTTTTCTCCAGCGCTAGCTGCTGCAAATAACATCGCCATGGATGAGAGCGACAACTAACGCTAATGATATACAGAGTTGGCGTTCCCGTGCCAAAACACACGAAAACACCACTTTGCAATATTCTCAACGACCAGCCTGATCTGCAATGCGATCCAAAAACTGTCGATAAGGTGCGTTAGCAGCAGGGATTTAACACCTGCCTTTTACTGGTGTCAAGCAGGACAACCTGCAGTATGAAAGGGAGCCCAGCCCAGAGCCACATCTGAAGACCAACACATGTCATGGAGCTACTGATCATACAGCTCGGAGACCCAAGAGGGTCACAACACCGACTGCCACCACTCCCAGGCCACCCCCCCTCCACCCCCCCGGACTACCACCGAGGCAGCGCAGAACAAGACAGCTGACGATCCGAAAATGGCAACGCCCCTCAGCCACACAATAGCAGAATGTGGGGAGAGGTGGGAAACAAGTATGTGTGAAGGAGGCAAGTCACCCATGAATAAGAATGTACACAATGCCAAGTGTTGCGGTGATGTGCTGGACAGACTTCAGTATGCAGTGCACAGACATGTCCATGTGTACATATACTGCTGGTGTTTGTAGTGTTGTGGACAGTGGACGCAACCATGTTATCTCAGGCAATGGGGAAGACCTCGGTCATGTAGCTTTGTTGTCCACCCCTGTAAGAGTGAGTGGAGTGGGCTGGTCCGGCATACGCCAGTCCAGCGTAGGAGTGTGAATAAATAGGCCGGGGCTCTGGGCGTGGTTCACTTCCGGGATGGCCAACGCGTCTGCCAAGGTGGCGCCCCTCACCCTGCCACGAGTCCACCGCCATGACCGCCAGCCTCCTCAGCAGATCGCTGGCTTCAGTGACACAGGTCCCCAGAGCACCCAGTGGCACAGCACCGTAGAGTTATGTGTGTGCTGACTACTGCCTTCGGCCTACACTGCGGTCAGCAGGTCCCCCAGTTCAAATCAAGTCTTGATTTATATATGGCAAAGTCCAGTAGGCAACAGACATTGCTTCCAGTGCGGGCCGCCCGGACGATGCATCACCGCAGGCTGCGCACCCGCTGAGTGCTTCAGGTGCCACTAACCCTGCGCAGCTCAAGTCAACGCCACGTGGCTGAGGGCCCTTGCGGACCGTTGCCTCCGGCCTACACTGCAGTCAGCAGGTCTCACACATATCAAATTCAATCATGACCTCCAAGGACACGCAATCATCGCTGGCTGCGCACACGCTGAGCTCATCAGGTGCCACTAACTCTGTGCAGCTCAAGTCAACGCCACGTGGCTGTAGGTCCTTGCTGACCGCTGCCACTGGCCTGCACTGCAGTCAGCAGGGCTCACACATATCAAATCAAAATCAAGACCTGCAAGGATACGCCATCATCGATGGCGGCGCACACACCACCACCGCCAGGACCACCTCCAACCAACAACTGCCAGAGTCAGAGGAGTCTTACAGCCAGCCTACCAAAGTTGCTCACACCTGTCTCTGATGCCATCATCAGCTTGATACCCTGCTCAGCTCTTCAGGTGCCACTAACTCAGTTCACCACAACTCATGGGCCCTTTATGATTGAGTTACGTGCTGTGGACTGCGGACTCAACAGTGTCACCTCAGGCAGTGGGGAAGACCTGGGACAATGATGATGAAGATGAGGCAGGTGTACCACACCCCACTGCAGCTGAGCAGGAATATCCCGAAGGGACACAATCATTGACAATTTCTTCACATGAGCACGCTCAGCTCTGGTGCCCATACCTCAGTGCAGCTCAAGTCATCGCCACGTGGCGGTAGGCCCGTGCCGGCTGCAGAGCATCCGGTGCCACTAACTTAGTGCACCACAAGTCATGGACCCTTTATGATTGAATCTTTTGTGTGTGATTCCAGATCTGGTGCCCCTACCTCAGTGCAGCTCAAGTCATCGCCACGTGGCGGTAGGCCCGTGCCGGCTGCAGAGCATCCGGTGCCACTAACTTAGTGCACCACAAGTCATGGACCCTTTATGATTGAATCTTTTGTGTGTGATTCCAGATCTGGTGCCCCTACCTCAGTGCAGCTCAAGTCATCGCCACGTGGCGGTAGGCCCGTGCCGGCTGCAGAGCATCCGGTGCCACTAACTTAGTGCACCACAAGTCATGGACCCTTTATGATTGAATCTTTTGTGTGTGATTCCAGATCGGGTGCCCCTACCTCAGTGCACTGCAAGTCATTTATTTTTATTTTATTTTTAGAGTTTTATATAGCGCGAACTAGACCCGAAGATATCAGGTATCAGAGCGCTTTACACGAGCACCAGTTTCGATTTATCTGCTACTATACTGACATAATCCTTCAGTAAACTATCAATTACTCTAACATTGCAGGCTACTTTCCAATATGATTTTGTAAATTTGATGAAATGCAATTTAATCCTACATCAACAGTAGAGGTGAGCAAGCCAACAACTTATCAGGGAAGGCCAAAGCAGAGCTGAGCCAAGGGTCTGGCTCTGTTCTAAAGGCTCGAGGACAAACCGAACCCTGAAAATGTTTGCTTTGCAAATCATACAGCAAGCATCAGGTAAAGTATGATAAATATCTTCAAAATTAAAAGCCTGTTTCTTTACCCATGGCAGCTTTGCCATTAATACATCACATTATAGCACTGCCCTAAGAAATACTTATTAAAAGTGATAGTTTTTAAACTCAAACCATTCGTAAACTAAGAGGAAAGGCAGTTGTAATGTAAATCCTCTACGTCGCCCAAATTTTTATAGCACATTACAGCCTATTAAAGAAAACATAATACGTTTTTGTGCTCCTGGTATTGTGAATTCACATAATTGAAAGTGCTTTCCTAAGGGATAATGAAGAAAAAGGAGTTTTGTGTACATAACATTTGTTTATGATCACACACTAAGCGGGGAATCTGCGATTTATCAAAGTTTTCTAATTGTAATAATAAGCCGCTAAACGGGTACCTATTGGTCTTTTTTTCATGTTACTGCTTTGTTTTCACAAAGCAGGAACTAGATTTGCAATTATTGGAGAAATTTATGTGAAAACAAGAATCATTACACAGGGTTACATTCATTTTTATAGGTATGTTGAGAGTAAGGGATTTGTCCAAAATCACAGGATCTTGAGTGACACCGAGACCTGCACCCGGTTTCCCAGTTCCAAAGTCTGCAGCTCTGGCTATAACGCCACATCCTGGGTGGCAGGCAGAAGCCACATGGACAGTCAGCTCGTAATAGGCTCAATGTTCCAAGCTCGAGCTGAGCCAAGCTCGAGTTGAGGCAGGGCCAGGCTCAAGCTTTGAGTGGCTCACTCACCTCTAATCAACAGACCACTCTGACTCGGGTCAACAATCCCAAAATATAAGGGCTATCCAATACTGAAAGGGCTACAGGGCCATGAGTATTGTAGAAATGCACTTCATAGACACATGCAACACAACATCTGCCTGCTTACAAACCATGTACCTTATAACATGCATCCCATATAGCTCATGTAACACCTTCCCTCACTTTCACTCATCTTACCGCCCCCATTTACGCTCAGAATACCTCAGGCAATCCTCTGGTCTTCACCCCAGCATCCTTTCAGTTTTAAGTCAAGCAGTCACTTTCTCTGGTTGTCCAACCAGTGGCACATGGCGGCAGTGTTGCTTTAACCTGGTAGGACCCTTCATGATTGAATCTGTGTGTGCGATCAGATGATCACTTTTCTAGTTGTTGCCAGCACCAACCACTCCCTGACAGCTGGCTTACAATCACCCCACACCCATCCAGCACAGTGGACATGGCTGCATTCGCCTGGACTCCGAATACATGAGCAGACAACAATGCGGGTTAACACACACCTGTGAAAGGTGAGGCACACCCCCGGAATGAACAGTGGCGCTTGGCAACGTTCCTCATTCAGACATAGTGCTGCATTGGTCTGCATGTTGTGGCACTTATCTTGCCCGTACTGACACGCATATGCTAATTAAGTCTACACACCTTCACTTGTATTCAACTGTGATGAATGTTGATTTGAATGACAATGTGTGTCTCACTGCCTAGCTGGGTCACGGACATACATGCGCATTGATAGTAATACCCAGGGAGTACCTTTTTGTGGAATCACTGTCCCTACATTCATATATACTTTCCTACTTGATTGATCATAGCCATGACACATCTGTGTGAATTAGAATGTTTTATTCACATTCAGTGGAGTGTTGGAGCTGGATCAGGACAGGGCCATGCAAACCCCACTTTACATTGTTGCCCCGTGGAGGGCCAGGTAGAGTGCTTTATTGATTGACAAGTTCATCGGAAGTGGAAGACTTCAGTCCGCAGTGTGAGTGCTGTGTCATTGGTAACCAAACAAAATATGGCAGTCCATGTCGAGGTCCAAGGTGAGTGTCGCTGAGTGTATTGGGGGACAGTGGAAGGTGTTATTTCAGGGCATGATGCAGAGGGCAGAACCAAGCTGAAACAGGCCATATGGCAGAGATGAATGCTGCCACTTCATTCTTTTTTTCTTTTTAAACTCTTTTTATTGAAAAAATAGGCATGTAAACAATTAACACACGCCGTTGTTCAGGTAGTCGGTGACACTCATCACAGTGAGACATATAAAGCCCATTGTCACAATACAATATGGATGTCATCGGGAGTGCCGTAATATCAAATCTTCAGCATCAGTATCGTCTTGGCTCCTCGGTGGTTCACATATAACCCCCCGGAATGTGTTCCATGCCCCCCATATGTGCGACCACTTCTTCGGACCTCCCCTGGAGACATAAATTGGTATCTCTGTCACCATACACCAGTCCATATCCTTGGCCCAATCAGCAATCCGAGGTGGGTTTGGAGCCCTCCACAGTTGTGCAATATTCCGCTTTGCCACCATGGAACCCAAAGTGACCCAAAATCTTTCCTTGGCATTAAGGTCAGCAGGGTCCCATATGTTCAACAGAATCAATTTGATGTTGCATTGTATCTGTTGTCCCAATACCTCCTCCATCATGAGTACCACCCCCGTCCAGTATTTCTGAATTGTCGCACATTCCCAGAGAGTATAGATAAAGGTGCCCTCTTGCCCACATTGTCGTGCACAGCCACTATCTTGGGCGTAGCCCATATGGACTAATGAGGGTCCGACAGATACGTCCTATGGAGGATGTTTAGTTGGACCAATCGGAGTCTAGAGGAAATGGCAACCTCACGGGGAGAAGCCACCGCAGCCCGCCACTCCTCATCCTCCAAACCAGCTACATCATACCATTTCATTCTTGCCACAAAGCCAGATTCATCATCATCTTCGTCCTCTGATGTGTCAGGTGCCTCACATGTGGGTGGTGGTGTTTGGTCTGCATCACTGTGTGGCAGTAACATTTCAGGGGCCGGAGGTGGAATGTCTGCCGCACTGTGTGGCACTGACACATCAGGGGGCGGAGATGTGGATGGAGTAGTAGCAGCAGCATTCATCCGCACCAGGCCTTGTGTCGGCAATGTCATGACGAGGATCTGCAGGGCATGGAAGATCACAGCTACATCTCGCTGGTGTGCAGCGGTGGCAAACATTCTTTCTGCCTGCATCCGCTCCAATCTCTCCATCATTCTCCTTATGTGTCCCAACTCCCGGCTGACATTGCTGGAGCCACTCTGACTAGACAGTTGTTCTTGGCTCAGTGTCATGACTCCAGCGATGTCAGCCATGGATTGTTGGAGAGCATGGAGCGGACAGTGGGTGTCCGTTAAGGACAGTAAGTCATCCCTGATTGGACTTAGACACCCACGTATGGCATCTAGTTTGGCTGCCATGAGGTCGAACCCTGCACGCAGCTGATCAGCCATCTTTTCCTGGCACCCTAACACACTGCGTTGGAATGCCATGTGTTGGTCGTGGGTGTTCTGGGAGACAGCCGTGGTGGTGGGTGCTTCCTGATGTGTGGTCTGTGCAGGGGGTGGGGTCTCCTCGATGCTGCTGGGCTGCCCTGCTCCTGGAGATGGGGTGCCGAAGCTGCCCATGGGCTGTTGGAGGGCATCGATGTCGATGATGGGGAGGTCCTCTTCATCATCAGTGCTGAGTTGTTGGGCCTGCTCTGCAGGAGGTATTGATTGTCCCTCTGCAATGTGAAGTGGAGATGCAGATTGACATTGTGTTCACATGTATGTTCACACATTGTTCAAGTTTACTAACAGACTGCATGACAATGTACATTGTGACTGTTTGTGAGGAGATGCCTATTTGATGCAGGACATTTATATACCATCAGGGATGTGTGGTTGTGCTTGTACATTTCATCTCACAGTTTTCTGCTGTGCCAAATTCGAATGGCCATTTTCTACACACAAGCGGCAGCAGTTGTGTCCTCTGTTCTGTTGTGAAAGTGTTGCAGTTTGTACCACATTGTTGTCAATGTTGACGTGCTCTGATTCTTATGTGTGTGTTCTGCATTGTGGGTGAGTTGCCTCTTAGGCTCAGATTTGGCTGGCCCTTATCCCTTTCAGGCGGTGTGCCTTTCACTTCTGTGCTTATACAGTGCTGAGATGTTGCAGACTTGCGTAAATTGGGCTCTTGGTCGGAGTTGTGACTCTTGGGCATGGCTTAACCACAGATGTGCTATACTAAATTGTGCATGTGTGCCATTGTGCCCATCTTCCCCCATCCCCCAGTCCCTGGTTGTAACTCACCCTGTTGTTGTTGGCTCAGGTCATGTTGTGCAGTGTCCGGTCCCCCAACTCCTGCCACCGTCTCCCCAATGATGACTCGGGACACCATTTCCTCCATCTCATCCAGCTCCTGGTGTGTCGCTGGACCCCCACCTCCAGTCTGCATTGCTGCTTTCAGGTTGGCTGCAAGTTTCAGCTCGGTTTTGCGCTTCACATCAGTCCAGCGCTTCTTGCAGTCATTCAGTTCCCTTCTCTTCACTCCGACTGCATTCACCTTGGCCAAGATGGACTGCCATATTGCATTTTTAGTTGCCAATGACACAGTGGACGTGATGAACAGTTCGTGGTGGTGTTCTATCACCTCCATAAGGAGGATCTGGTTTTGCTGCGGACTGAAACGCGGGTTCCTCTTCTTCTTCTCCTTGCTCTTCCCTGACCCCGAGGTCCCAGGCTGGTCCTCGGTGGTGCTTGTGGGGTTCTGGTTGTCCTCTGTACTTTCTCTGGCTACCTCCATGGTGCTTCACAGTTGTTTGTGTTTTGTTTGTTGCCGCTTTTATAGTGATTTTTCCAACCTGACTTGTGGGACTTGCAGCATGGCGCTGCTTATCGCTGAATTTTTTATCGCAGTTGGGCCCATCGCAACTTTTTTCACGTTTGGGTTTCGATTTTTATCACCATCCCGGTAATTTTATCGCGGACATTTGACGTGTTATCGGGATACTATTGCATGTTACCGCCGTGTTGAGAATACGACGTTAGCACGGAGTTATTTTCCCGCGATAGACGGCGATATGAAAAACGTTGTTAACCTATTTTGGCGATGATTATTGCACGTACTTGAGATTATCCCCCAAAATTATTTACTTGTAAATTGCTGAATGCCGCAGAATCTAAGGGGCATATGTATCAAACTCCCCTTTAGCGAATCTCAAATTGCGAGAATTTGCGATTCGCAAAATCAGATTCGCTAAACGGGATGTATAAAATAAATCGCTAATCATTTGCGATTCCTTAAAAATCGCAAATAATTCGCAGAATCCCGTATTGCGATTTCTTAATAGCGAAATTCGCTAAATAAGAAATCGCAAAAACGGGAATCTGCAAGCCTGGTGCAGGCTGATGACATCACAAACAGGAAACTGTAGTGATTGCCTGCACCTGCTCACCTGAGCCACACCCAGAGGCTGCTTGTGGAGTGTGAGGAGGCTTTCCTGGAGACAGCAACCAGCAATGGATCCCAAACAAAACCAGCAGGGCAAAGATGCAGAAAAAAGAAAGAGAAAACACAAGTTTTCAGAAAAGGAGCAGGAGGTCCTCATTGAGGAGATGGTCTGCAGCCATGAGCTCCTGTTTGGGAAGAAGGCACTCAAAGTCCCAGAGGCCAGGAAGAGGAAAATCTGGCTGGAAATACAGAGCAAGGTGAATGCTGTTGGAGTCACCACACGCACCATCGAGGAGCTGCGCAAGCGGTGGTATGATATGCGCCAGAGGTCCAAGGAGAGGGTGGCAGCCAGACTCAAGGATGCCAGTCAGACTGGAGGAGGACCATCCACTGCAGAGCAGCCAACCCCCCATGAGGAGCTTGTGGAGTCAACCCTCCTGCCTGAGAGCGTTGGTGGTGTGGCTGCAATCGACAGCTCCGACCCCTCATCCAGCAGACAAGGTAAGATGCATGCCAAATCACCCTGCACTCCTCCCCATCCCTTGCACACTCCCCCAAATGCGCATAGTTAACTCCCAACATGCCAATCCAGCCCAGGTCTTACAGCACACCCAGCAATGCATCATGGTACTCGTAGTACTGTGTCTGACTGTGTGTCCATGACACCATCACAAGTAAATGCAACATATGTGTTTTGGGGATCATTGAATAGAAATGTGTCAGAGATTAGCCGTCAAAGATTTGTAACTTTATTGAGTGCCACATGCAGACAGTAACACAAACTCATATAGTCCCCTTTACATCCACAGCACACGCCATGCCACAAGAAGACAGCGCTGAGGGAGAGGAGCCTGCAGACCCTGCGGACTCCAGCGATGAGACAGAGCAGCAGCCAATTCAGCGCAGGAAGCGCGCACATGTGCCCCCACTGCCTCCATTTGAGGATGAAGTCCCAGCAACAGGCGATGACACCGACAGGAGAGAGGGGAGTCAGGGTGTGACAGACATGCCCCGTCATGACGCACCAACACCAAGGCAAAGGGAACAGGCCATTTCCAGGTCAAGGCCCAGGAGCAGCACTGCAACAGAAGGAGAAGGCACCGTGTTCTCCGGCTTGGAACAGTGCATGTTGCAGGAACAGCGCCTGCAAAGCAAGGCAATGCGGTCAATGAGTCGCCAGCTAGGCCGCCTACATCAGGACAATCGCAGCATGGTAGCGGCAATACGAGAGCTCTGTGCCACTTTGAGGGACACCCAAGCTGCCAATGACAGGGCTGGACGACGTGCCAATGCACGGCTACACAATTACACCAAGGCAGTCAACCGCCTCTGCACCACCACCAGCGCACTCACACGCAGAAGCGTAACCATGCAGGTGGACATGGCACATTGCTGCCAGGACATAGCGCGAGGGCTTGCGCAGGTGACCACTGCTGTGGAACAGCTGCAGACAGCCAATGCAGGTGGCAGCGCACTAATGGCCTCTGCTGAGAGTGAGGACACATCGAGTCGCAGCAGCATCACTCCAACCTTGCCAGGTGAAAGACGCCGCAGTGGCAGACAGGTAGCAGGCCAAGGGCGCACCATGGGGGTCAACCACCCTGGACGGCACCGACGGAGGTGACCATCTGCGGGGACACTGACTGCAACACGGGTGCATTAACCCGCAAAAGGCTGTTTGCCCTATTTCATGTGCCTTCTCTGCACTGTGTGTACAACATGTGCTGGGGACAATTACAATTTCTTTCATGTTAAGTGTGATTAAACACTTGACACATCATCAGGCTTTGTAGTCTCATTTCCTCAACACTCACCTAAAAGTAGTTTTGTGTGATCTCAGTCCGTCTCTGGCGTCCAGCAGCTGCCCCAACTCCTGGTGCTGGTCTGGCAGGGGGAGCAGGGCGCTCGTCATCCGATGTGTCTGTATCGCTCACATCAATTGTGGTGCCTTTCCTCATTGCCATGTTGTGTAGCATTGCACAGCTTGCCACGATTTTACAGCAGGTCTCAGGGCTGTATTGCAGTGCGCCTCCACTCTTATGCAGGCACCGGAAGCGGCTCTTCAGGATTCCGAAGGTTCGCCAATGACACAGCGTGTAGATCTGTGTGCCCTGTTGTAGCTCCTCTCACTTGCATTTGCAGGATCCAGGTATGGGGTCAGGATGAAGTCGCGCACTGCATAGGCACTGTCACCTGCATGGAATAAAACACAATAGGTGAGTCAATGTCCCCCCCCTCAAGTGATGTAGTGGATGTATTGATGTGTGCAATGTATTTACCGAGCAGGTACCCCTCCCCAAACTCTCCAGCACTCAGACGTCTGTGTATTCCACTGTGTCGGAAGATGAAGGAGTCATGTGTACTGCCGGGGTATTTGGCTACGATGTCGGTGATGTGATACTTAGCGTTGCACACAATCTGTATGTTGAGGGAATGGTAGCATTTCCGATTCCTGTAGACATATTCAGTTTCTGCTGGGGGTGTGATGGCCACATGGGTCCCGTCAATGCAGCCGATGACGTGGGGGAAACGTGCAATCTGGTAGAAGTCCAGTATCGTTTGTTGTAATGCCTGTTGGGTGGTGGGGAAGTAAATGTGATGTGGGAGCCTCAGTAGCATTGCATCTAGGAAGGCATGGAAGAAGCGCGAAAGTGCACTCTGTGACACACCACCAACCTCCGCTATGACCCGTTGAAAACTCCCTGACGCGAGGAGGTGCAGGGAGCACAGGACCTGCACATGTGTGGGAATTGTTTGTGTCCTGCGAGTAGGGTGCTCCAAGTGGGGTTTCAGCTCCTCAATCAGGTCCATTATGGTCTGTGGGTGCAGTCTGTACTTGTCATAGATCTCCTCTTCAGTGTTCTGTAACAGGGTGATGCGCAGCCTGAAGATACGTTCCTGTCTCATTCTCCTGTGTGCAAGGGCCCGAATACGCAGCCTCCTGGCTATCACGTACATTGCAGCCATTGTGGGTGTGTTTGTTGCATTGTGGGCTGGTTTTTGTACCTTGCACCAGTTTACCACCTGCAAGCAATTGGTGTTAATAGCGATTTCTTAATTTGCGAATTTCGTAAAATCGCAATTTGCGATTTTTTCATACATGTGTTTGCGATTTCTTAGCTAGCGATTTCTTGTTAGCGATATTCGCAACGCTAAGGATTCGCAAAATAGGTATTCGCTAGGAAATTCGCAGTTTTCTTGTTTCGCAGCCTAAGAAATCGCTAATTTAGCGATTTCTTATTTTTCAGTTTGGAAATGTGTCATACATATGAAATAGCGAAAAATCAGTCGCAAACGCTGTTTTTTGCGATTCGCAGCGTTTGCGACTAATTTTTGCTTTCATACATATGCCCCTAAGACTAGATCCAAAACAAATGTTAAGTGAAAAGATGTGACACTTCAAAAAATTGAGAGTGTTATGTATTTTCTGTTTTATTTTATTTTTCTGCCCTCATATGTAATCCTTTACAGCTCTATTCCTATTATTCTGCCCTTCCTCTTTTCACCTTTTGTCCCTTGGCATTTAGTTTCTGATTATGATTTATTTTTCTTTACTTTTCTCTTCTCAACAGTTAAGTTTCTCTTGTCTGAATAGACATAGGCTGCACAAATAAGGACACTGGACAAAGTGAATCAGAACCGCATATCCCTTAGATCAATTTCCAGTTGTAACTAGTAAACATCTTAAGGTTGAATACTCCCCTAGATCAGGGTTCTCCAAAGTCAGTCCTGGAGGGCTGGATGCATGACAGATTTTTAAGATAACTACATTTATCTAAATGGAGATATGCTAAAAATATGGCATGGATCGGGCCTTCCAGGGCGGTCTTTGGAGAACCCTGCCTTAGATAATACACAACCAACTGAAATCAAATTTAAGACTAGATCAAAAGCTGACAAATGTTAAGTCAAAAGATGTTGGTGATCCAGGTAGGAGACTAAGATCAAGATCCAGGATGGAAAAAATCCTCTTTATCAGATTCTAATACGACCAAGAAGTATTCCCTATTTTACATGGCACTCAACGACCTCCCACCAAATTCTGAATAATCCTTTCAGCTCAGCCTTGTTCTTCATTGGCAATGTATTTTGAGGAGATAATCAGACCTATCATAAAGCCCATGGATCAGGTGACATTTCTACAAGTTTTGATGACTCCACCAAGTCCTCGTGTCCAGATTTCATTTATCAGTGGGGGATCTGCGCTAGGTACCGAGCCGGATCCATCAGCCAAACGTTTTTGACAAAAATTGGCTATTCCTCATCCTACACTTGTTTACTCCACTCACATGCACTGCGGGGGTCATCTCTAACACTTTTCTGGCTTGATTTGTGCTTAAATCTATTAGTAAAACATACAGAGTCTTACACTTCTTCACATATACTCACAACATAACATTTTGGTCCCGGCTGAATTCAATCCGTGAAAACAGATTTTGGATAAAACATTGCTTGTCAGCAATTGACTCCAGAAGGCAGTCCAATGACTGGAATCCAAATGGAGGTAAAAACAGTGTTCTGGTCGGCAAAGACGCCTTTTGTCATTTTATGTTTAACAACACTGACCTTTCACAAAGAATCTGGGTGTAATAATTGGCATAAAACCTACTTCTGGCCCCTAAATCAATGTAGCAGTCCAGTCTTGCTAGTTTCACCTTAAAATGTTATGAAGATTGCCATGGCTGACTTTAGAGCTGGTGGCCCCCAGTGCGGCAATTTATTTTGGCACCCCCCCATTAACTCCATCACCATGGATTCCCTCACTACGACACTCCACCGAGCCCATTCTCTCCCCATACGCACTTTCTCACATGCATTTCATTTGTTTCAAAGTGGTGGTTGGGGTTGGCCTTACTAATAAGAATTTATTTCGACCCAAACAAACCCTTTTCAATAACATTAGAAAAAGAGTGTGACAGACTGGGGGGAAAACATGACGTCCTGACCTATACAATGCAGTTTGCATGCAGCTCTGACAGACGACAGTCACTGTGATATCTCATGATTGTAACTTATGAACTGCAAGAAACAAAAGGATTTCTATGACAAAAGCAGTAACCCACTGAGCTATTCACAAAAAATACACTTCTGTGATCTACATGATACACCTTCTTTGCAGCAGGCATATTAACCCTCTGCGTTCTTTTAATGATGAGTGAGAACTGCCACTAGACAAAACTCTGACCTCTCTCTCTCTCCCTCTCTCTCTCTCTCTGTCTCTCTCTCTCTCTAGCAAGAACATTCATCACCAATGGTATCTTAACATTTTTATTGTTGCCTTAAATCTGCTGGGCACACAGGCATAAATGAAAAAGCATTTATATAGCGCGATAGCTACCCTAAGGTATCCCAGCGCTGAAACGCAACAACAGTTGCTTGTAAACCCATGGGGCCTTATGTATGAAGGCCTGCGTCACTATTGTGCCACCTGTGCGTCACTTTTAGTGACGCAGCGGTGGCATAAGTAATGCTCCATGTAGCGCTATATTTGCGAAGTGACGCATCTAGACAGATGCGTCACTTCGTTAACCCCTGAGCTACTTTATAACTGCATCAGGGATAATGTATGCAGGCTGGGTGTTCCCCTGCAAGAATGGGTCGTATGAGTGGTGCAGTGAAATTTATGGGATTTCGCTGAGCCACTTCTAGGATGCCAATGCGTCCAAACCTTACGCCTGGCACATGGCAGGCGTAAGAGTGGCACAGGGCCTCTCACATGGGGCTTGCCCTATGTGAAAGAAACATTGCTGGAGTTGCATCACGCTTCCAACACAACTCCAGCAAAGCGCCACTTTTGCGCCGACAGATATGTCAGTACTACTAACGATCTGTCATCTCCTTCAACATGATACTGTAAATATGATGCATCATTGGTGTCGCAAGGAGGGCACACTGAGAATTGTCGCATCGCTGCTTTCCCGCATCGATGCGGCACTTCTCATAAATGAGGCCAATAGTTATTTCTAAATGTAGCGCCCCGTAAGGCCTGCGCCTGGTACTGCCACAGCAGTCGCACCACCCTAAAGCCGTCCCTGAAATTGTTAACACGCTTACCTGTGTACCATAGAGGTCTTGTGACCTTAACTATTATATACACCCACCTCGACTATCCTGGACTCCTTAAATACCAACCAAGAACATTAACTTGGTGTGGCACCGCGGCCAGGGCGACTGCTTCTGGAATCTGGGGATCACGGTTCAATCCCCGGCGCTGGCGGCAGATTAGCCCAGCACCATGTGACTCTGGGCAATAGCTTGCTTAATCTTCCCGACGCCCCCCAGCGCCTAGAGACCCTTACGGGTGATTGCTTGCGCTTTACAAATGTGGATTATACAATGCTTATTACCAGGTTTATTTTATACCATTCTAAAAAAGAAAAAACAAATTTAGACCAAGCAATATTAGGATAGTAAGCACTGGGTGTTCGATATTGGGAAAGAGACTTGCTGGTTTGAAAACCTACTTTTTAACCCTTTCACTGCCGGCATGTTTTCACTCCTCTGTGCAAGAGCTTTATTTTTGTAAAAGAAAAAAGAAAAAAAAAAGCAGCATTAGGTTTAACTACATGCACCTATTTGGTCTCTTTGTGCATCCATACAATCTTTAGTTTTTTTCAGAACGTTTGGGAATATCATATGTATTGGTGAAAACAACTCATCAGTATCTCATTGCAGTTTAGAGATTTCAGGAAAAATATGGGGATATTTTCATTTCTTTAACTTGTTTGCTCAAAATTGTGTTCATTTCCCAAATGCATAAACATAATAAAGCCTGAATACCAAGGAAATGGCACCACCAATGTCTGGAGCCTGACAATGCCAACAGTCCAGGCCTCCTGGGTTGCTTCTTCTGTTGGTGGCGTGGGAGAGATGGTGGGAGAGGGTGTGGTTGGAGCTGGTCTGCTCCTCCAGCCCTCCCTCCCACCTCCAGAAAAAGAACAGCTTCCTTCCTGTTGCTTGTGACAACATTATCCAAGCAAGGCTTCTGCCGCAGCCTTTCAATCTAATATTTGAAGCTTTGTTGAAAATTGAATGAGCCTTTTGGACTGTTTTTACAGCATATAAACACCCTCAATCATATTTGCATAGAAAAGTGTAGGATTCATTTTAAACATGATCATGTTCACATCAGGCCCTAGGTGGCCCAACACTCAATAGAGTAGCTTGGATCCTTTGCATGGGGCCCTGGCAGCCCTGGTCATGGGCACGCAGCTGGTGGCTCCACCAGGAAAACTCCATCTTGTAAATTTACAGCTGATCTTGCCAAGTGCGATGAAGGAACAGCAGCCGTACCCCAAAGCCTCAGCGTCTAACCAGCTCCATAGATCCATTCGTATGTTCTCTTTGCTGATGAGCGGGCGCCGTCTGACATCCTCTCCAAGCTGCAGTGGCTTTGTATTGATTGTTCAATATCTTTCCTTCCCCAGGGCTTGTAAATGGAGTCACTTTGGTATACGCACTTATCCGCTGATTCTCTTCATCAGGTAAACAGACATTGTGTTTAATCAATATCCCATGTATTCATTTTCCCAGTGCTCATTCGCTTTGTCCCCTTACGCCTGTCGAGAGCAGCAGCCAGCGGCTCTCTTAACCTCTTTTCGGGGATGCTCGCCTCATTTATTTAATTTAAAAATAGAAGAGGGTGGTAGCTGTTGGTCTCCCTGACCGCGAAATGGTTTCTATGTTTTATCTCATTACCATAGAAAGGGAGCACATACTTGATGTCTAGAGGTGGGTGCACAAGATCATGACTCCTGTTTCAGCTCGGCTGCTTCCTTTGACAGGATCGCCCACAGCGGACACTAATGACCACCTCCAAACCTATCTGGACTCGTACCAATCCACTCCGGTCCACCTGACGCAGATGAACCAAGACAGCAGTCTCGCAGACACCTACGGTTAGCCAATGAGGTTTACCTCCCCATCCCCAACAAATACTACTACCCAGAGGATGACCAGGGACTTGGTATGCTCTCATGCCCAAAACTCACACACCCACCCACCCACCCTTAAGACATTACAGAGATCACAGATTTAGTCGTGAATTGAATTTCAGGGAGGCGTCCATGGATGGGGACCATGAAAAATGGACTCCCCAGTAAACCGCAAATCCCTGATTCACTCATCACTAGCATCTCATTTGGAAAACATTTTAGGAGAAAGAACTTCCAGATGTTAAGGCATTTAATTAACCCTGTCATGCCCGAATATAAGACTACATTGTGCGTCCGTGAATTCAATGACAGAAAGTGCATTAATGTATCTCTCTCTTTGTCTCTCTCCATCTCTCTCTCCCTATACACCCACTTCTTACCACTAGAAGTTGAACTACTAAGTATGGAGAATTGGTGAGAAGAGTATGGGAAGTGATCACTTCAAGGTAGGATGGCCTGATTAACTTCTTAAGTCTTTATGTACGGATAGTCTTCGAGCAGTAAAGATGAGAGCATTCTTGGATTGTCATAGTGGTCATCACGGTACAATGTGAAGTTATACACATGCACCTCTACCCTATGCTCAAGAATAACTAAAACATAATTTCTTTTGCCATGTTGGAAACGGCCACATAGGGTATCTTTTGTAATACTGAAGTTCCGGCAGTAGATAACGTCTGAGTTTAGACCCTCTGGTCTTAAGCTTTTAGCCTCTAAATCTAATCTTTTGATGATGAGCTAAAAACAACTGAACAGAGGCCATCCACCTCATTCTGCCACCTGGATTATTTGGCACTGTGTTGGGTGGTGCATCTCTCAGACCATCTGGTGCCTTACTGTTCAGACAGAGGGTTTTTAAGTCTGTTTGGTTAATCAACCCATTCCCATTGGCCGGTAGCACATGGTCCTTTCCTCCTAAGACACCAACTTCCAGAAGACTTTAACCGCTGCCAATTGAAATTTTGCTTTGGGTGAAGAGAAATACAAGTCATTATATTTGCATAGATGTGATGTGTGCCCGTTACTGCCACATTGCCCACTGGGATAAACTTAATACACTAGTGGGCAATAAAAGCAAACATATCTCTTTTCAATGTGTATGATAACTAGCCCATTTCCACCTTCAGCATCAGACACTTGGGCATGCACCATTACAATTCTTAAAATTCAGATAACAGAAACATAAGCTATGCCCTTAGATGGCAAGCTTTCATTATTTCTAAGCTTTCAACAAGGACCTTATAAATCTTAGTTCAGCCATCCTTTCTCAGGTTTGGAGAAACCATTACTGCTACCAGCTTTCTGCCTGATCTTAACACCTTAACTCTACCTGGTACATTTTATTCAGAGTTTTTTAAAGTCTTTAACTTATCTATCTGCAATTAAAAGTATGGCTAGTCCATTGGTAATTTAGGTAATTTGTGACTGATTTGACAGCTGACGCTTTCCCTTGGTCTGGCGATGGGATTCCCATTCAGCACCACAATTTTGGGGATGTCCAGTGGAATATATAGGATCACTGGAGGAAGAGTAAGACAGTCAGCCCGGGTGTGTTTCCGCAGCTAGACTATATGCTCGATTAGCACAATTGCTGAAGCGTGGACACACAGTAATACAAGCATTGGCAAAGCCAATAGGTCTCGGCAGTTTGAGAGCTGTAGGCGTTGTCAATGTGAATGTCTTTTAGTGAAGGGTTTTTCACTGGCTTCTGTTTTGATATTGTGTGCCACAAACATGGTATGAAAAAATAAAAATTACGGCATAAGTGCTGGTGTTGACAATTAAGTGCTGGTGCCGAGCACCGGAAAACACTGGCTCAAAATAAGTACTGTGTTCCAGACAACTCAACTACAATCATAGTACAAAAGGGAGTTACTGTAAGTCCTTTCTTTGCACAATTCCTCCATCATCACCGACCACTTCCATGGTGCTATAGACCTATGAGCATAGACATTCTACAAGGGGGAGACACAGATGAAAAATCAGCAAAGGTAAGGTAATGCTGACGTCATGAAGGTAAGTAAACCTTCCACACCTCACACACCATGCATGAGAGAGGTCCACTGAGAGGATGCGTGGAATGCACAATACTGTCCACCTGATCGACTCCTAGACACCTTGGAGTTTACCTGCAGATTCTTCCTAAAGAACACAGGGCTCTAGCGGGACTTCAGGGTTCAGCCAGATCTAAGACATTCTGGCAGTGATCCATGAGCCGCCAGAGTCCACCAGGAGTCTTAGGCCTCCTCCATGCAGAGACTGGGAGTCAGCGAAGTCCCCTGAGAGGTATGGAGTGTTCTGAATGTTGGTAGCTACTCTGGGGATAAAGACTATTATTGATGACAAAAGTATCAATGTCGATCTTTTTATCCTCATTTTTTTGCTTACGGTGTTCAGGGAGCCCCAATTTCCATATTCTATATGCTGGACACATACTAACATTTAGGGGTGTTTTTGAGGCAAGCCCATCCTGCAGGATATGCAGTAAACTATCGATTGGACAGTAATTTATATTTAACCACTCAAAGGCTCTGCCAAAATCGACCCTGTGTTTTTGATCCAACAAGGGGCTCATTCTACACTGCAGCCGGATACAGCAATAGGCTACGCAAAGCACCCCAACATTTTGGTTACCAATATTTATGGAGGACTACAAATGACTTTAATTTGTGGGGTGATGGTGAGATTTCCAACATTCACCTGTGGACAGTTGCAGCCGATTGGTCCAATCTGATGGGAGGGCTGCGTTTTAGAACCATTTCTAAACAATTACCCTGTATCCGCCTTTAAAGGATGACTAATGTGGACAGAGTGAATGTCAAGGTGTCTTCTGGGAATTGTGTCACCTTAAGTGTAGCCTGCATGTCATGAGCATGGTCATGACATGATGCACTAAGAATGGTGAACATAGACGTTGGCTAGAGTTGGGGATAGAAGTAAGCCCTGAGTGACGCCAGGTTACTTGGGTCTCTATTGACAAGGAGAGCCCAATAGGAACATGTATTGCTCAGAGAAAAGAGGAGAAATCCCTTGGAAGCCAAGAGTGACCCATGGTCCTGAATATCTCATATAGAAGATTGAATATCTATTGGAGGTGCCTCCGTAACTCCAGCAGGTCTAAAACCTGCCCGCCAGGCCGCGAGAACGGCTTGTAACTCTGTGGCATGGATGGCACGGATAAAGCACCTAGCGAGTCCCAGGAGGTACCTGGGGACCCCGTTCCTCCAAAGGAGATCTTCATGAGCGCTGATGATTTCAGTTCTGGTCAGCGGCACTAGAAGAAAGTGCCAAGGATAACATTTGTAAGGCAATGACACACCAGTTGGTGATAGCAACAAATATAAAGCTATAAAGAGTGAGAACAAGTCTTGGCTTTGCATCACACAACAGGGGTAAGGAGATGAGAGGCACGTATGCGACTCCATGTTGATGCATGGACAATGCAGTTATCAACAGATAAGTGATGCACAGAGAAATTCTGGCAGAACAACGCACCGTCCGCCATCTTGAAAACCTCCTGGACCTCCCACTGTGCCTGTCTCTCACCTTCAGATTTCCGGATACGTCAGAGAAGTTTGTGACGGTGCCAAGTCCGATTTGTTTCATCCTTCCATTGGCTGGATCCTCAAAAGGAGTTTTGATTTGTGTCCTCGTCACGAGGTCCATCCAGGTGAGGCGCACAGAATCTGATTTGTAGTCCACGCAGCGCAGATGTTCCCAGGTGAGGTGTCTCACGTGGGCCGCCTCGATGCTGGAGATGTGGCTTCTGTTTGATCCTTTGATGAATTTCCGTCATTAATTGGTAATAGGTGAGCGTGCGCTGGCACGTATGCACTTGGCAGCTCGCCACTTGGGACATGCCTGTCTAAGGCCCATCTGTGCTTGCTTCGTCACTGGACGTCTTCACGCAGGTTTCTTACGTGCCCTGACTGACAAAGACACCTTCTGTACAGGCACTATTCCCTCCATCTGGCGGGGTCAGCGAAACATTCGCAATTTTAACACTCAGCAACTTATTTTCGTTAAACCATAATAAGCTGTCAAGAAAAAAATATATGCCACTCATATTTTATTCATAAATCTGTATAATTCGCCATGTGAGGGGTATCTATTTTCAGATTTGTGTAATTCCCCAATGAATAGTTTCCATACAGCGTCATAAGAGGGTCAGAGGGCACAAAGGGATGCAGCCGAGTTAGGCGAGCCAATGAAAGTTTGAGCCAGACTGGAGATGGATGCCTGGCTTGGCTCAGCTCCAGGTCCTCTTGGAACATGAAGCCCAAAACGGTCCGAGCCGTCACAGGAGGCGATGTGGCCTCAGGAACACAGCGGCTATTGCCCTCGTAACCCATGGAACCAGGTAGGAATGGAGGCCTGAGCTCCACATCCCGAGGCACCCAGCAAATCTTTCAGGTCTATAAAAAAAAATTGTAACATAATTTGGTGTGTTGTGAAGTGAACTGCTTGTATGTCCTTGGACAAGGTTCGCCGTGTGTGACACTGCCACTAATACAATGTAGAACCTGCCTGTCACCCACGCTCTAATCTCATCCTTCAAGAACAAAGCATTACCTTTGATTTAAGATAAGACGATAAACACCAAGTGAGTGAACGGCACAGTGTGGAACTGGAAACATCTGGGATCAATCCTGGCTTCCCTGCTTGGCCAAACTGGGTGATCCTTGGCACTTTATTTCACTGAGCCTGCTTTTATCACATGAAAGCACCTTCCACTACTGAGTTAAGGGTGGGGGATGTACAAAAACCTCTTCTGTTTGATGTAATAAACTATAATGTTGCTCTGTGTATGACAAGAATCTACACCGCATGCAGAGCACACAACAACTGACCTTCTCAGTTCACTAATAGCATTGCCATCGAGGCACTGGCAGGAATGTTTCTCATTCTTGTTTAGACACTAGGGGGCTCATTTATGAGCCCCTGCGTCACTTTTGCGCCACCGGTGCGCCACTTTTTGTGACGCACCAGTGGCGTAAAACATGCGCCATGATGCGCCATATTTACAAAGTGACGCATCTACCTAGATGCGTTACTTTGTAAACCCCTGCGCTACATTATACCTGCGTCAGGTATAATGTATGCAGGGTGGGCGTTCCCACGTAAGTAAGCATCGTAGAAGTGACGCAGTGAAATCTACGAGATTTCACTGCGCCACTTCTAGGGTGCAAATGCGTCAATCTCTTGCGCCTGCCTCACAGCAGGCGTAAGACTGACGCAGGCCCTTTCACATGGGGCTTACCCCATGTGAAAGGATACATTGCTGGAGTTGCGTCACTTTTGTGACACACTCCAGCAATGCGTCACTTTTGCGCCTACAGATACGTCAGAAATACTGACGTATCTGTGACTCCTTGCGACATGATGCGTCATACTGTAAATATGACGCATCATTGGAGTCGCAGGGAGGGCGCAGTGAAAAGTGACGCATCACTGTTTTCACGCAGTGATGCGTCACTTTTCATAAATGCGGCCCTATGACTTTCAATAAATACTTCTCAATGCAGAGAAACGTTTCCATGTGTTAAAGAATTAGACTTTTTTGAATTCTGACTTTCCTAACGCAAGGCTTGACGCATGATTTACATGCGAAGTAATCTCGGGTTATTAGATCTAGAGCCAGCCCTTGGCCGGCTCTGGGTCAGCTCTCTCTGTTAATTTGTTGGCTCGCCCACCTCTAGGATGCAGGGGTGCACAATGGAGGGATAACCTTCAGAAACACCGAGGTTGCCCCACTGTTGAGTGCCCTGGTGGAAGATCTCTCCAGCACGCCTGAGTCCAGTTCTTGAAGCTACATCTCTGGATGGACGAGAAAGTGTTTGAGACAGTTCACAGGAGGAAGGAGCTTGTGTTATGACACAAGGTCTGCACCCGTCATAACATGAAGCATGATGAAAGAGGTTACAAGCAGCGCCGGACTGGCCATTTATTCATTCGGGCATTTCCCTGGTGGGCCGGATTATTTGGAAGAAGGCCGCAGGCGCTTCTGCTACTGTCTCCAGCTCCCAAGGTTAACTGCAGAGGGCACAGTGGGGGCTCTAGGAGAGACAGAGGAAAGAGAGATGGGATAAAGAAGGAGAGAGAGAGATGAGAGTGGAGGAAGGGAGCGGGCTAGAGTACATTTTTTTGCCAAGACTGCTTTTGCTTCACAGTCCAGCCCTCCATACGTCTGTATTATGTGATGTGATGTGATGTGAAAAGCATTTATAAAGCGCAGCGTACACTGTACAGTTTCTTGGCGCTGAGGTAAGCAACTGTCTGGGGGAGGAGGGAGGAAAGAGAAGGTGAGGAAAGGACCAGGGAGTAAAAGGGAGTTGAATTTAGTAGTACGCTGAGCGGAACAAATGGGTCTTGAGGAGGGATCTGAAGTGGCAGTAAGGTGAAGCCAATCTTATGTCCAGGGGGATGGAGTTCCAAAGAGATGGGGCTAAGAACGAGAATCTTAGACAGCCCCATTTCTTACGTTTAACTTTAGGGACTTTAAGAAGAGCCAAATGAGCCGAGCGCAGATTACGGGAGGGGACATACGGATGAATAAGAGAAGAATGTGATGGGGTGGTGGGGGTTAAACGGTGTGGGCTCGGGCTCTTCCTGGGGAAAATTCCTGCAAAACTATTTTTGGAAAGAAAATGTTACTACTAAAAGAAAGGGTTCGCTAGGGTTTTTTAATCATGGAAAAATCTGCTTTTAGAGTTTTTTCTCTCTCATTTTTTAAAACTTTGGCAAAAGTGGTGATTTTTAAAACACAACTTCCTGAACTGAGAGTAGGTAACAATTTGGCACCGTCCCCTATCCCTTTGGTGACATAAAGACAGATATAAAATAATATGGAAGTAACACCTGGGCATGTTGAACAAAGTACTACATTCCAAAGGTACCACACCGACTGTGTGCCAAAGAGTGCCCCAGCATGCATATTTTGTTCAACCTGGTACTCTCTCCATACGCTGGTCATTTGTCCCTCCCCAACACACACACACACACACCCACCCACCCACTCCCCCCTTCCACCTTGGCATTAAAGATAATCTTGTGACAATAGCCTAACCACTTATTCTCTAAATTGAGGGGTCACTGTTCCTGAAGGAGGGGGGCGATCTAGGATGTGGATTAGAGAGTCAGCGAGACTTCACACATCACAAGGGATGTCATGCTTCATCATAGGGTGGTTGCTACTCATCGGGCCAGAGCTGCAATGCCCTACGGGTCCCTCGAAGGGTCACTTTAGCGGAGAACTTTTAATATTCTTGATGCATGTGAGTGAGTGCTCATAGGGAAGTGAGTGAATGTAAAATTGAATAGAGGATATGATGCTATGCTAATTTAATAGGTGGATTCCTCTGTCAAAGTTCAAAAACCAGATGGTTGGTGCTACTAGTGAGTAATAATGACCCTTGGCAGTCAATTGTGGATATGGGTGAAAAACGTTTTGTAATTGTTGGGTCAAAATGTTTCACGCCCCTATTTGTCTCGGACAGAGATCCCTAGCGCTTCTTCAGGAGCAGAAAAAAGAGTTGTATGTGAGTAGAGGTGTATAGGGGTCTGGTGCCACCTATTGGATCCTATCTTGAGTAATCCAACCTACATCAACAAAAATGGAATGAAAAAAGAGGATTGGAAAAAAGACAGAAAGGCACATCAGTGTTATAATATTTCTGGCGTAGGAGCTCCTTGGCGACCATAAGGTCCCAAGGAGTGGATCACTGTGCGTGTCTGGGGCTGAACAGCCTCCAGCCATCGCAGGTTGGTATGGCAAGTAATGTATCATTTTCGCCCATCACTGAGAGGTAAAATACAAACATTCTTTATGAGGTTCAGCACTGGCGGTGTATGTAAGGAAGAGCCAAACCACATCAACATGAAGAATTTCAGGCAAAATAGTAAGATATCTTTGTGATCACCATGACAAGGTTACATCAATAGGGAGAAAAGATCAGCTTTATGCACTCAAACAACGTAAGGTATGATTTAGGCGATTGTATATTGCATAAAACAGAAAGAGGAAGAGGGGCACCGTCCCCGCATGCGCTGTAAAAGATAGCGGACCAGTGTGCTCATGATATGGCTATCAAGGTGACAATCGTGCGATGCGTCGATGCATCCTCTTACATCCTCTGTATAGGGAAAGTGCTCCCTGGATCATGGCGACTCTACCCTTGCATTTCTTGCCCTTCTGCATCTCAGGTTTACCTCTTCCGGGTCACTGCCACTACCACCCTCCAGGGCCCAGCTTGCCTTCTTTCTGACCTGCAGTGCTTTGAGTACAGTCACTTGGGAACTAGAGTCCTAGTTAAGTACTCCCTCCTTGGTGGATGTATGACGTTACAACGCATACTTTTACAACGCATGCACTTACAACGCAATTTTTACAACGCAACATCCACTACAACGCATTCCATTACATCGCATGACACTACAACGCATTTTTAAAAACTACCTTTGCAACGCATTCCATTACATCGCATACTACCTTTACAACGCATACCATTACAACGCATAATATTACATTGCATTTAAGGTAAGTATTGGATAGTATAGGGGTAAAAATTACTATTCTAACTCCAGGGGGTGCAACAGTAGGGTAAGTGTTGGATAGTATAGGGGTAAAAATTACTATTCTAACTCCAGGAGGTGCAACAGTAGGGTTAGTGTTGGATAGTATAGGGGTAAAAATTACTATTCTAACTCCGGGGGTGCAACAGTAGGGTAAGTGTTGGATAGTATAGGGGTAAAAATTACTATTCTAACTCCAGGGGGTGCAACAGTAGGGTAAGTGTTGGATAGTATAGTGGTAAAAATTACTATTCTAACTCCAGGGGGTGCAACAGTAGGGTAAGTGTTGGATAGTATAGGGGTAAAAATTACTATTCTTACTCCAGGGGGTGCAACAGTAGGGTAAGTGTTGGATAGTATAGGGGTAAAAATTACTATTCTAACTCCAGGGGGTGCAACAGTAGGGTAAGTGTTGGATAGTATAGGGGTAAAAATTACTATTCTAACTCCAGGGGGTGCAACAGTAGGGTAAGTGTTGGATAGTATAGGGGTAAAAATTACTATTCTAACTCCAGGGGGTGCAACAGTAGGGTAAGTGTTGGATAGTATAGGGGTAAAAATTACTATTCTAACTCCAGGGGGTGCAACAGTAGGGTAAGTGTTGGATAGTATAGGGGTAAAAATTACTATTCTAACTCCAGGGGGTGCAACAGTAGGGTAAGTGTTGGATAGTGTAGTGTAATATTATGCGTTGTAATGGTATGCGTTGTAAAGGTAGTATGCGATGTAATGGAATGCGTTGTAAAGGTAGTTTTTAAAAATGCGTTGTAGTGTCATGCGATGTAATGGAATGCGTTGTAGTGGATGTTGCGTTGTAAAAATTGCGTTGTAAGTGTAGTGCGTTGTAAAAGTTGCGTTGTAAAGGTTGTTCCCCCTCCTTGGTACTGCTCTATGGTGTACAGATGAGGAAGGCATGTGTGGTCAGGGGATGGGTACATGCAGAGCTCTAGATCACACAGGAGGCGGGGCACAGGATGCAGCCAGGTTATATCCAGGGGCGGCTTCTACGTTGGAGTGGAGCAGCGTAGCCGCACTTAAATGCTCCCCAAAGCCCCCACCCTGAGATGAAACATTAAATGGTAGTTCACTTCTGTTTTATTTTTCATGGTCCCATCTTGAACCAAGCATCGGGACAGGGCGGGGCCTGCTGAGTGGCAGCAGGGAGGAGTGGTGGGCAGAGGGCTGCCACTGCACTGTTTAAAGTGCGCATGTCTCTTTGGCCGGCTGTCTTGGGATGGCCAGCCAGATATGCGCAATTTAAACCTCTCAACTAGGTATCATAAAGCATCTGCGTTGAGAGTAAGTGCAGGCCTCCAGTGCGCTGTGCAGCGCTACGCGAGGCCACTGCCTCCAATCACAGTGCTGCTCACACGCTGCATGTGAGCAACGGCAGGATTGGGCAAGGGGGTTTGCTCGTGCCCACAGCCCCGTAGTCGTGAAAGAAAAGATCTGAAGAGCTGGATGTGTAGGATGTTTCTTTTTATAATTTATTTACCCATGCACTCACCCCTCTTCCCCGTAGATGCCAGCCGCCACTGAGTACATCATGCAATGTACTTCAGTTCAGGAAAAGGCTGGGTGATGAGCAGAGAGAAGAAGGCGCAGTTAATCTGACATTTTAGTTTCTCCCAAGACACCTTCCTGACATTCAGAGAGAATCATCTCTCTGACCCTGTGACCTCAGAGTTAGTTATCAGATAGTCAGGGTGCGATAAAAGGGTGATGGAAAAGTGCTTTCATATAAGGAACAGTATATTGTCTTGGCAGGCGAAAGATGCATGTTTCATAACAGTTTCACCCACGTGCTTTCACGCACCAGCCAATCACGAACAAGTAGTTGCAAGTAATCCTCGCGACGATCATGACGTGAACATGCTTTCCTATATCAGAACAGCCCTGACCTCTAGGTGGGTACATGCCAACAGCACATAACAGCAGAAGCCTGGCTCGGAATGGGACGGGGTATTGGCCCAGGCACCAAAATACAAGTGACCCCGATTAGTGAATTAGATAACGAAAAAAGTGGCCATGTTAGCAAATTGGAATGGTTTTAAACTTGTAAAAACACTCTGTACCAGTGGCAGCTCCTCCGCTGGGGCGGAGGTGCGTTGGCTCACTGCTTTTTAGCAGTGCAACAAAGGAAAGATAAAGGGCCATATGTATGAAACTTTGGTTTTGCGATTCTCAAATAGTGATTTTTAGAGAATTGCTATTTGAGAATCGCAAAATGCTATGTATGTAGGATTTGCAAATAATTTTGCGAATCCTACATATTCCTTAATTGCGAATTGCAAATTGCAATTAAGGAATACCTCCCCATTCAATTAGAGAATCGCAAATTGAGAATGCAATTTCAAGTGTGCCAGGGTGTCAAAAGGACACCCTGTTGCACCCCTGAAATGAGCATGGGTGCACATGTGGCGCACACACATGCCCTAAGGGCATGTGTGTGCGCCACATGCCACTTTGAAAAATGCAAAAATATGCATTTTTGAAAGAAATCGCAAATTACCACCAACCTGTAGTTGGTGGTAATTTGCGATTCCGTAAGGCCAAATTGCACATTTTTGGTGCTTCTTACATTGCATTTAAGGAATCGCAAAATTTGCGATTCCTTAAATGCAATTGCAAAATAAGGAATCGCAAATTTTGCGATTCCTTATTTTGCACGCAGATTTGCCTTCCTACATACCACTTAGCAAAAGTGCGATCGCAAACACCGAAATTCGGTGAATTTCGGCGTTTGCGATCGCAATTTTGCTTGATACATATGGCCCAAAATGATAATACCTTGCGTTATTATTATTTTATTTTATGCAGCATCTTTGCAGGCGGGGCTGCTCTCACAACAGAAGTTGGGGGAGTGGTTTGCCCACTCCAAGTGGGCATGACTGTTGGCCAGCCTTATGGGGCCAGCCAAACAGTCATGCGCGCTTTGAATGTTTTGCCAGCAGGCTGCATTACAGCCTGCGTGAAGAACATGCCCAGGCCCCCATTCCCTGGCTGAGCACCAAACCACGGCGCTCAGACCAATCACAATACTTGGAGAGGATGTGGTCCCTCGGCTAGACTGCCAACTTTGGTGCTGGAAACCAGGGTTCGAGCCTCAGGGTCGCGTCCACATCCTGTGATTCTGTGCAAATCACTTAATCACCCCGTGCCTGAATGTGTAAGTAACCGGTGCTCATTTTAAGCGCTCCAATACCTTCGGGTCGAGTTTGCGCTATATAAAAAAAGAAAAATGCTGCACTGCAGCATTGTGATTGGTCAGGGGAGCCTGGATGTGTTTCCTGTTGCAGCCGGAGCAGAGGGACAACGGGGGAGAGACGCGGCGGGGAAGCTTCTAGAAGGTAAGTCTTTACTTTTTTTTTTTAGCATCTGTGTCCCCCACCCCTGATCCGTGCCTGCCACCACTGATCCATACAAGCTCAGCACTTAATTTGAGCCCGTCTGGCCCAATAGCACTTATTTTTCTGCCTCAGACATTTACTGAGAGCGAGAGAAGGAAAAAAAAGAGAAAGACAGAAAGCTCGTCATAAAGCGAGAAATCAGGAGCCTGCAAGAGTGAGATAAAGGGCCAGGGAGTGACTGGTATTCAATTAAGGCCTGAGATGGATTTAAGACTACTGCTTGGTATTTGGGACGGGAACAGTTAAATGCACCGGCCGCAGGCTTCTGAGTCGGGCTTTGGGCATTAGCGCTCATTTATTTTTACAGCTTACTCACAGGGTGGCATGGATTTGCTGCAGGCAATATTTGTTTTATTAGCAAGAAAATCAAGCGTAAAAATCAAGCTAGCAGCCAAAATACGACCCACACACTGACCGGTCAGACCAGCCCATCGGGCACTGCCGGATTGCCCGTTGGTGGACTGACCCTGGCAGAAACGAGCGCCACCTGACTAAAGTATTCCCAATGTTACCACTGGGGGCAAAAATATCACAGCTCAAATATCACTCACCTTGGGCACCAGGGTTCTTTTTGCAATCGATTATGGAGAGTCCTGTGGGCAGCAAAGGCCCAGACTAGTCTTCCTATGGGATTCTTCGTGAGGCAGATGACACGGCAGGACAGGATAAGTGGGAAGTGGGTGGGGGTGGGGATTAGGGGGTCGTACTCTCTCTGGCTCACACCTCATGCTACCAGGGAAGAAAGATTTGGCCGCCCACTCACCCTGCAAGAGTTAAGGCCTGGGTCTGGCAGTAGAAAGTGTGTTCAGGTTGCCAGAGTAGGACAGGCTGCAAGGGCAGAGGCAGCAGTTGGGGGTTGGAGAATCAGATGCGGGCATACCCACCCCTGGGTGGGGAGGAAGAGAGCATCGGCAAAGGATGACTGTGTACGGGATGCCCGGGACAGGGCGTGGAGGCTTCATTGAAGGATGCTTGGGTAAAAGAAGTGAGAGTGAAACTGGTATGGAAGGAACTCATGGAGTATAAGGGGAAAGGAAGAGTGAAGCGAGATGGGCTGGGGTGAAAGCTTGGGGCTAAGAGTGAATGTGGGTGGGGATAGAAAGGGACTATGTTCAAGATGTTTCAAAGTTATTTAAATGTTGACATGTTAATTCAATTCATATGCTGTCCTATGGCCATTCACACTTTACTGGAGTGTTGTGTGTGATTACCTCACGATCAGTGTGGCATGATACAACAGGGAGTAATTGCCGCAAAAAGTCTTTTGACAATTTCTGCCCCGGACTTTAACACCAGACCAAGGGTTACCCCCATAGCTAGTTTGGCTCAGCAGCCCTCAGGGGGCAGCACCTTGAACATGTGTTGCACTAGTTTAAAGCCCCTGACACTTGTGCAGATGCGGTATGAGCAGCGCGACGAATTGGTGCCAGCACTGTATCTGTGTGTTTTTTATGTCTCTTCAGACAAGTTAAATGGCAGTGTTAGAGGTAATCACAGGAGTGTGGGTTAGTGGGTGGTGCTATTTGCAAGTCCCACACCCATAGAAGGCACACTCCCTTATTTTAGAGCAGCGTTAACATTCAGCCCATTAACAGTCACATCTGCACTACAAAGGTCACCTATGACCTTACTCTCAGGACTCAAACAAGCATTTGGTTTCCCATTCACGATAGTTTGAGCTATTGGCATTGTAAATGACAATACCTGTTATTTATGTTTTGGGTTTTAAAACATAAATAAAAGGCATTGTCATTTACAATACTAATAGCTTAAACAAATGCGAGACCTATTGCTTTGCAATAAAGGGCCTTCTCGAGCGCTTGTTAGATTGTAAATATTGGAGGAAGAGAACGGCCTGCGACGTCTTCAAAGTAGTGATACATAGTGCAGTGAAGAAGATGTGTAAGTGTTGTAAATTACAAAGACACAAAGTGTGAAGTGAGAGTTACATATGATCTGAGCTATAAACAATAACTAAGCGCTCCAACACCCTTTGCTCTGTGATTACACTGCATGGCTCAGGAGGAAGAGCGGGAGGGCTATTTCCTGCCCTCTCCGTGATTTGAGTGTGCAGCGTGGCATTGTGTAATGTCATTGCTATCTTTAGCCTAATACAAACATTCCAGCTGTAGTAGCACCCTGGCTGCACCCCCGGGTGCAGGGCAGGCTGTGCTTTATGGCAGGCATTGAGGGAGGGATGGTCTCAGCTTCAGCTACGGCCTTGTACAGTGCCCCTGCTATTACTAGTGAGCGAGAGGCGCTGAGGTGGTGGAATTGGTATTGATGGTATTGGTATTGGTGGCGGGGGTATTGGTATTGGTGGTATTGGTGGTATTGGTGGTGGTGGTATTGGTGGTGGTGGTATAGGTGGTGATATTGATATTAGTGATGGTGGTATTGGTGGGATAATTGTGGTGGTGGTGGTACTGGTATTGGTGGTGGTATTGGTGGTGGTGGTGGTGGTATTGGTGGTGGTGGTATTGTTGTTGGTGGTATTGGTATTGGTGGCATTGGTGGTGGTGGTATTGATGGTGGTATTAGTATTGGTGGTGGTGGAATTGGTGGTGGTATTAGTGGTGGTGGTAGTGGTGATGGTGGTATTGGTAGTATTGGTGGTGGTGGTACTGGTGGTGGTATTGGTGAGGGTATTGGTCATGGTGGTGTTGGTGGTGGTATTTATTGGTGGTGGTGGTATTGGTGGTGGTGGTATTGGTGGTGGTGGTATTGGTGGGGAAGGTGGTATTGGTGGTATTGGTCGTGGTATTGGCAGTGGTTGTGATATTGGTGGTGGTGGTATTGGTGGTTTTGGTATTGGTGGAAGTATTGGTATTGGTGCTGGTGGTATTGGTGGTGGTGGTGGTATTGGTGGTGGTGGTTGTATTGGTGGTGGTGGTATTGGTGCAGGTGGTATTGGTGGTGGAATTGGTGGTGGTGGTATTGGTGGTGGTGGTGATATTACTGGTGGTGGTATTGGTGGTGGTGGTGGTATTGGTGGTGGTGGTGGTATTGGCATTTGTGGTGGTGGTATTGGATTGGTGGTATTGGTGGTGGAGGTAATGGTAGTGGTGGTGGTATTGGTTGTGGTATTGGTGGTGGTATTAGTGGTGATGGTGGCGGTATTGGTGTTGGTGGTATTGGTGTTGGTGGAGGAGGTCATATTTGTGGTGGTGGTGGCATTGATGGTGGTGGTATTAGAGGTATTGGTGGTATTAGTTGAGGTGGTATTGGTGGTGGTGGTGGTATTGGTGTAGGTGGTGGTATTGATGGTGGTATTGGTGTTGTTATTGGTGGTATTGGTTGTGGTGGTGGCATTGGTGATGATATTGGTGTTATTAGGGGTATTATTGGTGGTGGTGGTGGTATTGGTGGTGATGGTGGTATTGGTGGTGGCATTGGTGGTGTTGGTATTGGTGGTGATCGTGGTATTGGTGGTGGTATTTGTGGTGGTGGTTTTAGTGGTGGTGGTATTGGTGGTGGTATTGGTGGTAGTGGTATTGATGGTGGTATTGGTGGAATTGGAAGTATTGGTGTTGGTGGTGGTATTTGTGGTGGTGGTGGTATTGATGGTGGTGGTGGTATTGGTGATAATGGAGGTATTGGTGGTGGTGGTATTGATGGTGGTGGTATTGGTGGTGGTGGAATTGGTGGTGGTGTTGTTAATAAAACAGGCTTTTGAAAACAACCTGTCAGGTGCCTTAGTGTAGATTACATGTAACACAGATGTGCTGTAGTCAGCTTCAGCTCATCAGCACACGATTATTTGCTACCTGGAATTCACATGACTTAATTCACTAATCATTTCTAAATCAATTTTACTTGGGGGAGGGGAGGTTTGAAACAGACATGAGATAATGCTGGGTTAAAGTGATTGAAAGCGTGCTGCTTGAAAAAAAACAAGCGGCTTCAACGGAAGCAGCGCATGTCCGGCCTGCAGTAAGAGAAACTCAATAAAGTAAATAGTGCTTACAGGCTAAATATCAGGTACCATGTAACAACCGAAGTAAAGGGGCAACTCACCGTGGGAGGGTACAAATGAAGACAAGGCCGTACTAAGAAGGGACTAACAAGCCTACTAATGAATCCGAAGGCAGCATTTACGAAAGACAATGACACAAGCCAATGAAAAATATGGTAGGAAAGTTGGCCCGGCTTCTCTCCCATACTCTACTACAGCAGTCTCACAGAGCAAGTAGCGCATGTGCGCTGCCTTTAGGCTCAACCTAAAAATGAACCAGGCGGGCAAGCGACTAAGTGACACGTGCAACCATCAGCCCAATCCTGGCATTTTAGTTCCTATCTTCGTGCATGCTGAGGCTTGTAGTTTTGTTTTTAAAGCTATCAACATGAACACTAAAACCACAACATGCAAAGCGATGGATAAAATGGCTGGACAGACTGAAAGTGTCCTACATACTACAGACCTACTTACCAGATCTGGTTTAACACATTAAGAAGAGGTCAGTTAAAAAAAAGTTTTGGAATAACATGCACAAAACCAAAAGTAACCACTTTTCACTTTTTCTCGAGGATTCCCTTTTTGATTTGCAGAATGCATTCAAATAAGCATTGGCAATGCCAAACGTTATGATTTTTTTTAATGTTAAAACGGTTTGCATGGTTTCCTAACACACAATATAAGTTTGGCATGGGCAGTAAAAGTACAACGAATCCCTACCAGAAAGAAGGGGTACAGGGCAGCACCTGGAGGGTGCATGGCTCTGTCATACACAGGAGAGTTGTAGCAGGTAGCAACAGTGCAACAATACCTACCTCACAGAATACCTTCAATTCAAGCATAAACAATGCAAGTTTCTCTCGCTCAGATAACAGGTACAGTGGGGTAACAGCAGTAGAAAAGAGGTGCAGGCACCAGAAGTGCAAGCTTCTCTCCCACAGATGACAGGTACAGAGGGGGTAACAGCAGTAGAACAGAGCCTTTTATAAAAGAGGTGCAGGCACCAAAAGTGCAAGCTTCTCTCCCTCAGATAACAGGTACAGAGGGGCAACAGCAGAAAAAAGAGCCTTTTTATAAAAGAGGTGCAGGCACCATTAGTGCAAGCTTCTCTCCCTCAGATAACAGGTACAGAGGGGGTAACAGCAGTACAAAAGAGCCTTTTTATAAAAGAGGTGCAGGCACCAGCAGTGCAAGCTTCTCGCCCCTAGATAACAGGTACAGAGGAGGTAACAGCAGTAGAAAAGAGCATTTTTATAAAAGAGGTGCTGGCGCCAGCAGTGCAAGCTTCTCGCCCTCAAATGACAGGTACGGAGGGGTAAGAGCAGTAGAAAAGAGCCTTTTTATAAAATAGGTGCAGGCACCAGCAGTGCAATCTTCTCTCCCTCAGATAACAGGTACAGAGGGGCAACAGCAGTAGAAAAGAGCATTTTTTATAAAAGAGGTGCAGGCACCAGCAGTGCAATCTTCTCTCCCTCAGATAACAGGTACAGTGGAGCAACAGCAGTTGAAAGGGGCCTTTTTATAAAAGAGGTGCAGGCACCAGCAGTGCAAGCTTCTCTCCCTCAGATAACAGGTACAGAGGGGCAACAGCAGTAGAAAAGAGCCTTTTTTATAAAAGAGGTGCAGGCACCAGCAGTGCAATCTTCTCTCCCTCAGATAACAGGTACAGTGGAGCAACAGCAGTTGAAAAGGGCCTTTTTATAAAAGAGGTGCAGGCACCAGCAGTGTAAGCTTCTCGCTCTTAGATAACAGGTACAGAAGGGGTAACAACAGTTGGAAAGAGCCTTTTTTATAAAAGAGGTGCAGGCATCAGCAGTGTAAGCTGCTTGCCCTCAGATAACAGGTACAGAGGGGGTAACAGCAGTACAAAAGAGCCTTTTTATAAAAGAGGTGCAGGCACCAGCAGTGCAAGCTTCTCGCCCCTAGATAACAGGTACAGAGGGGCAACAGCAGTAGAAAAGAGCCTTTTTTATAAAAGAGGTGCAGGCACCAGCAGTGCAGGCTTCTCTCCCTCAGATAACAGGTACAGAGGGAGTAACAGCAGTAGAAAATAGCCTTTTTATAAAAGAGGTGCAGGCACCAGCAGTGCAAGCTTCCCTGTCTCACAGACGTAGAACAGCTTGGGCAGTAGCAGTGCAAGCTTGTCTCCTTCACAGGAGAGATACAAATTGCCCAGCAGCAGTGCACGCCACACCTCCCCCTCACAGAACAGTTACAGCACAGGAGAAGCACAGTAAGGGTCCACCACTCACAGATGGCAGCTGCAGTGCAAGCATCAAATCTCTGCATGCCAGATTCAGCACAGCAGGGTAGTGCAAGCTTCCCTCACACAAATAACATTATAGGTAATGCATGAGTGACGTAATTTGCACACAGATCTCTGGCGCAGGTGCTTAGCCCGCTGAGAGTAGTGTGCAGGCCGATGAATGAGTAAATATTTAAGTTCTGTCAGCACACTTGTTGTCCCTCCCTCATGTCTGCTGCTTCCTCTCACGGTGCTCTCAATGATGCTTCTATCATATCCTGAAAGGTCTGTTATAAGGCCATGAGTCCTGTTATCATTGCTGTAACTCCCTGTTGTAATATTCTGCAATCAATTCTCTAGACACTATTGCGGGGTTGCCGTGCACTGACGTGTACTGGCATGCACTGGTGTGCGCATATCTCTAGGAACTTTAGATTTCACAATCGGAGGTTCCTGCTATTCCTATACATAGACCTACCCTGCTCGTGGCATGAAGGTGGAGGGATGGAAATGTTGGCGCCCAGTGGGGATATTTAAAGACAAAGTGGCAGATTTACAAGCCACTTGCATCACTTTTGCACCGTTGTTGCATCACTTTTGTGACGCAGCGGCAGCGTAAAGGTTGCGGCCCATTTACAACGTGACGCATCTAGGGAGATGCGTCACGTTGTGAAGCCCTGCGCCACATTAAACCTGCGTCAGGTTTAATGTATGCAGGGTGGGCGTTCCGTTGCAGGAAGCCCCGTAAAAGTGACACAGTGAAATCTACATGATTTCACTGAGTCACTTTTACGTCCATGCTGCGGCAAAACCCTGCGCCTGCTTGAAGCAGGCATAAGGAGTGACGCAGCATGTTAGGCATAGGGCGCCACTGAGCATTGCTGGAGTTGCGTCGTGCTTGCGACACGACTCCAACAATGCGTGACTTTTCCGTTAACAGATGCGTCAGAATTTCTGACGCATCTGTCAATCCTTGCACCATGGTGCGCCATATTGTAAATACGGCGCATCCAAGGTGACGCCAGGATTTGGCATGTTGGCGCAGGGAAAGTGACGCATCTCTACAGATGCGTCACTTTCTTGTAAATCTGCCCCAAAATGCTTTAGTAGGTATAGAAAAATATGCCTCTATGAAGCCTTGAAGTCTGCCCCTCCCCACCCCACTACTGCCCAGCTCGTCTCACTATTCTTTATCTCTTTACATATAGTCATTTCTCACTTACTCAGTTCTTTACACATACTCTCCTTCCTTCCCTTTTTCTCTCTGTCTCTCTTTTTTGTTCCTTCTCTTGACCTCATGTTCACTCCTTTGGTTTCAATTTCTCTCTCCTCTCAATCTTCTCTGATATTCCTCATGTTTACCTTCTATTCTCTATGAACTCTCTTCTCTTATTTTCGCCTCCCTCTCACTGTTCTGGCAACTTCTGTCGCGTTTTTCTCGCCCACCCAACTCTTCCACATAGTCTTTCACAATGTTGACATTTTCGTCCTCACTTGCCACTCTGTCTCTCTTATTTCCTCCCACCTACTATTCCTATCTCTCTCAATCCACCACCTATAGCGAGGATTTTTGCCACCCTACCGAAAGGCACATTTGTTTGGACCATCCTTTTAGTAACACTGACATGCCGATTGTTTTACTGGTGATATATGAAGATCACCTGTAGATGGAAGCTTAGGAATACACCTAGTTTTGAATTTGCCCCTGCCTTCTCTTCTGTCTCACAAGCTCTCATCTCTTTGTCACACCTCCTCCTGTGACCACCTTTACATCTTCGTTCCTCTTCTTAAATAAATACCCCTGACACCTTTCGCTTTCTTACCCCTGATCTGCTTTTCTCTATCTTCCATACCCTCCTCACTGCAGCCCATTGCACCCAAATTATGTCTCTTTTTACTCTTCAGCTATGGGAGAGAGGGGCATTTCCCATCCTAGCATTGGGGCCCAAAGCCCCTTCCTGTGCTCCTCCCCCAACCCCCATATCAAACTTTTTATTTGTGTGACCAGAGATCGATATGGGAGGGATTGGAGGAGCACGACGGGCCCATATTTTTTTGATTTATGAAAATCCAATACCACACCGTCACAGGACTGTTAATTCTGATAGTTTAAATGCCTCGGCTGAAGTGTCATTCAGGGAGTGTCCTGTGCTGTGAAACCGAAGTCGAGCAGACAGCTAAACAAGCCTTCCTGCCAGGGTGCCTGCTTGCCTGATGAATTGTAAATGTGCACAACGAGTTAATCTGCAAATGTAAAAGGTAATTTTCAAATGTAAAGGATGCTTGGGAGCCAGTCCTGGTTTTAATTGATCGAATCACTTGAAGCTTTGTGATGACAAAGATTTGTTATTTTTGAGTGTTAGTGCAAAGAGTTAACAACTTAACTGTGAAGTGTGTGCTTTTAATTGTAATTGTATTCCCTGACGAGGTGTTGAAGGGACAGTTATGTAAAAAAGAATACATTACGTACAGCCTGGGTATTACTAAAATCTGTATATTGGAAGTACTATTTTATCGTAAACCTTTTTGCACATTTTGTAGCAGTCTGTTTTATACCGTGTGTACTGCAAGTTCAACTTAAATACTTACATATTCACAGTGCTTTCTGTCACAAGCTGTGCCTTCGTTGCACAAAAAATACACAAGTCAATATTCTCCACTGCACCATCCAAGATTTAAATATGTGGCTCTCTGGTTACCCACAGTCCTCTGCATTGCACCAACTAATAGAGGTTTCATTATAGTGCATTTCACACTGAATAACGACTTTTTGATACATTTTTTATTTAAGCTGTGTGTTATTTTGTATGTTGTTACCTGACAGTGAAAGACTAAAAAAAAAGTACAGAATATTTTGTTCTTTAAGCCACACCTTTGACCCCACACCAGCGCTCATAGACCCCGCCCTCATTGCATGCAGCGTCACAGTTCCCAAACTGCTATTAATGCACTTCAACGGCTGTGTGTGACCCTCCCTTTCCATCCTCTGATACTCTGCTCTTCTCCCACCCTTCCACGTTCCTCTAGCTCACCCCAGGGTTCACGTGTCCCACTCTCTTCCTGGCCGTCATCTTACTAAACTATATCACGGCCAAATTTCACACATCTAGTTTCAGCTTCTTATTCACGCCCTTCTCTCTAGGATCCTCTTGCTTCACAATCAATCAGGTGTCTTGAAAAGCACAACTACTAAATCAATTAACCAATCAGGGCTTTAAAAAGCACACTACTCACCCGTGAGGGTCTCAAGGAGCTGGGGGCAAAGGGGGAGCAGCTCCGGATCAGTCGAAGAGCCAGGTCTTGAGGTCCTTCCTGAAAATGTGCAGGGTCGGGGAGCGTCTGATGTTCACGGGGAGCTTGTTCCAGGTCTTGGCTGCGATGTAGGAGAAGGCTCTCCCGCCTTATTTGTTTCTGTGGCTGCGTGGGACCCCAGCCAGGGTGAGGTCGGTGGAGCAGAGGTTCCTTTTGGGTGCGTGGAAGGATACTCTCTCGTTGAGGTATTTGGGTCCGATGTTGTTGAGGGATTTGTAGGCGTGGGTGAGGAGTTTGAAGGTGACCCTCTTCTCGACGGTGAGCCAGTGGAGGTCTCGTAGGTGTTGGGTTATGTGTTCGTGATGCGGTGTTCCGAGGATGAGTCTGGCTGCGGCGTTCTGGATGGTTTGGAGTTTGTGTAGAAGGGTTCCGTTGATTCCGGCATTTGGGCGTTTCCGTAGTCCAGTCTGCTGGTTATGAGCGCGTGTGTGATAGTCCTTCTGCAGTCGGTGGGATCCATTTGTAGGTCTTGCGGAGGATGCACAGGCGGTTGAAACTGGTGGAGGCGACGGTGTTGATCTGGCAGTTAATGGAGAGGGAGGAGTCAAGGATTATGCCGAGGTTTCGTGAGGAGCCGTAAGGGTCTCAAGGCGCTGGGACGGGGAGGGGACTGCTTAACCGTCGAAGGCACTGTGGTTCAACCAAAAAGCCAGGTCTTGAGGTCCTTCCTGAATTGAGGCAGTGACAGTGATTGCCTGATATGGAGAAGCAGGGGGTTCCAGGTATTTGCTGCGAGGTAGGAGAATGATCCTTCTCCAGCTGTGGTTTTGTGGGTACGTTGGACAGTGGCCAGGGCCAGTTAGGGGGAGTGGAAGTCTCTGGTGGGTGCGTGGAATGCGAAGCGGTGGTTCATATACGCAAGTCCCATGTCATGTAGGGCTTTGTAGGCGTGTGTGAGAAGCTTCAGTGTGATTCTTTTGTTGAATGTGAGCCAGTGGATGTCTCTCAGGTGGCCGGTGATGTGGCTGTGATGGGGGATGTTGAGGATGAGTCTAGAGGAGGCATTCTGAATGCTCAGCAGTTTCTTGAGGAGCTTCTGGCATGGAGTGCATTGCTGTAGGTATGTCTGCTGCTGATTAATGCATGTGATCATCTTTTTGGACTCAGTGGGGATCCAAGATGATGCAGAGGTTTCATGCGTATTCTGTGGGTGTGGGGTGAGGTTCCAAGTGCTGCATGCCACCAGGAGTTGCCCCAGGTGGAGGGGGCAGAGCCCAGAATGGGGACTTTAGTCTTCTCTGAGTTGAGCTTAAGGAAACTGTTCTTCAACCAGGTGGCGACAGCCTTCATCCAGTCATAGAAGTTGTTCTTGGCAACCGTGGTTATGTTGGTGAGGGAGAGAATCAGCTGGGTGTCGTAGGCGTAGGAAACGATGTGGAGTCTGTGGTTCCTGACAACGGCAGCAGCTGGGGCCATGTAGATGTTGAAGAGAGTGGGGCTCATGGAGGAGCACTGAGGCACTTCGCAGCTGATCTCTGTGGGTTCAGAGTGGAACAGAGGAAGTCTGACTCTCTGTGTTCAGCCAGTGAGGAAGGAGTGGATCCATTCCAGGGCTTTTTTGGTCGTGGATGCCGGTGTCTTAGAGTCTTGTGCATAGGGTGCAATGGGAAAGGGTATCAAAGTCGGCCAAGATGTGCAGGAAAATGAGGGCTGCAGTTTCGCCTTGGTCGAGGAGGGTGCACGTGTCGTCTGTGGTGGCGAAGAGGGCGGTCTTGGTGCTTTGGTTGCTTCAGAGACCTGGTAGAGGTCAAGGAGGTGGTTTGCTTTAATGAACTTGAAAAGTTGGGAGTTGATGGCCTTCTCGATGGCCTTGGCTGGGAAGGGGAGCAGAGAGATGGATCTGAAGTTTTTGAGGTCCTTCGGGTCAGCAGAGGGTTTCTTCAGCATGGGGTTGATCTCTTCGTGTTTCCAGTCTTACGGGAAGGTGGCATAGTTGATGGAGCAGTTGATGGTATGGCATTGGAGGTGCCGGCTCTGTTGAAGATGTGGTGCGGGCAGGGGTTGTGAGGGTGCTCAAGAGTGGATGCTCTGCATGATCTTGAGGGTGTTGTCAATGGCGAGGGGAGTCCAGCTGAGCAGGGTCTGCTGGGGTTCGGTGACGTTGGATACTGTGGGTGGGGTGAGAGGTTCTTGGGTATTGAGGCTGTCAAAGCTGCTGTATGTCTCCTTAATCTTGTGATGGAAGTAGATGCTGAAGTTGTTGCAGAGGTCTTGCGAGGGTGGGATATCTGCTGTCTTTGTGTTGAGTTTGGCAAATTCTTTGAACATGGAGAAAAGTTCTTTGCTATTGAGTGCGTTGACGATGATCCTTTCTTGCAGGGCCGCTTTCTTTGGTGTTCTTATGAGGTAGTGCTGTGTGGTGACAGCGGTTTCGAAGGCCGGGTGGTCTTTCAGGGTCTTGCTGCTCCTCCATCTCTTCTCCAGCCATCTATATGTGCAGCTGGACTCATGAAGGGCGGGAGAGAACCAGATGGCTTTCTTAGAGTGTTGCTTGCTGGGGCTTTCTATAGGGGACCCAGTGTGTCGGCGCAGTTGGAGATCCATCAGTGGAGGTTACGTGCTGAGGTATTAGCGTCCGTGGATGTCAGTTCTGGGGTTTTGCTGAGGGAGGTGGTGAGCTGTTCTTCGCTGACCTTGTTCCAACTTCTGCAAGGGTAGCGGTGGGCCTGGCGGTGTACAGTAAGTTAGGAGAAGTGGATGCAGCGGTGGTCAGTCCAAAGAAGCTCAGAGGTGTGGCTGAAGGTGATGCTATCGTTGGCGGAGAAGATGGAGTCGAGCGTGTGTCCTGCTGAATGGGTAGGGGAGGTGACCAGTTGTTTGAGTCCGACGGTGGCGACTTTCTCCGGCACGCTCTAGGTGTTCTTGTCGTTGGAGTTGTCCAGGTGAAAGTTGAGGTCACCGAGGAGGATGAAGTCTGTGGAGGAAAGAGCGTGGGGTGTGATGAAGTCGTTGAAGGGTGGACTGGGTCCGGGGGTTCTCTGTAGATCGGTGTAGAAACTCACAAACCCGTTTATTAATTTAATCTCTCACAGATGCATTCTTAAACCCTCTTCTCTTAAGGAAATGCTTCCACCACACGCACAAGCGTATCTTCTCTCATTGCTTTTTTACCTTGCAAACTCCTCTTACACTTTCTTACTTCCGCTTCCCTGGTTCAGTTTAACGCCTCTTACACTCTATGTTCTCCTTTTCATTCCGCCCTGTGTCTCACCTCCTCTTTCTCAAACATATTCAGGGCTATGAGTGGGCCGGGTCTCACCGGTGCTGAGCACCAGCAGTTTTTTAAGGAGGCCTCGGAAAGGCTCTCTATCGGGCTCTGTTTTATGCCCTCGCACAGGCAGGCCGTTTTTTCCCGGACTGCAATGACAGCAGGCACATCAATGTGCGCCTGCTCACACTCTTCACTTCTCACTTGGGGAGAAGTTACGACATGACGTCATGCCAGGTGAGCGTTGTAGCAGAAAGGTAATCCTTTAAAGAGAGTCATTTTCTCTCTGGATTTCCATTCTCTTTTTGAAACTCAGAAGCAGCAACATTGTCCTGGTGTCACCAGGGGTTTAAGTGGAAGCTTTTTCAATATTGTATACAAGCCACAGTTGCTGATAATGTATCTTCTGCAACTAACAATAATTGACAAAGCCAATAGTCCTGACTTGTTCTAGGTATGATGGTACTTGTTGTATCATATATCTGGATGCAATGTCAGAAACAGCAAAATACAAGTCGGGTGGCCCACTATGCTAAGCACAGATTTTTAGTTTACGCGTTTTAAGCCATGCTCTTAATTACACTTGCCATGCCCCTTTGAGAGACCCCTTCCCCCCCCCCCCCTAAGAGTTTTTATCCAACTTAAAGCACTGAGGCTTCTTCTTGCCACTTACTTTACTCAACCCTGCCACATAAATAATTTGTCCTTCTCCTGTCGCATAATTCCAGTGGCCCTGAGACCTCACATATTCCACTTTTTTTCAACTGACTGACTCAGAGAAACGCACACCAACGATGACTGTGTTTTTGTACTCCCTCTCACCAACACAAATGTCGACTCACCATTTGTAAAGCTATATTGTTTTAAAACAATACGGCAATATCAAATAAGTGGCAAAGCATGGTTTCCAAGGCCCTTAGTGTAAACGAGAACATCGGCCACCCTCACTGCTCTTATGGCACTAGAATTCAACATGTTCACGCGCATATGAGAAAAATAGTAAAACTTTGCACATTTGCGAAGTTGGAGAGCTTTCCAAAGAATGTTGCTAAGCGTGCGAAAAACGTCTCCCAAACACAATAAAATGTTGTTTTTGTTAAGCTCTTACAGCGCTACTGTCTTTCGTGGAATGACGCCACCGGTGAAGTGGCGGCCTTTGCTCCTGGGCGTCCATTCCACACCAGTGGGGATTTCGGAATGCAATGCTATTTTTAACCTCAATTAACATTTGCCTTCACGCGCGGGAGTTCTGCGCCTCTAATGCACAGGGTGACACGCCCTGCTGATAAACTCTGCTTTCCTCTGCAGACCGATTACGAGGAAAAGTAATTTGTCAGATTGGAAGACAGGGTAAGCATTAGTCAACGTGTTCGATAAAGCCAGGGCTGCGGGCCTTGAAATCACTGTCGAGGTGTGGCCCTCGGTGAAGAAATGTAGAAACGGGCGAGCATGATGTGGGCGTGGCAATCAGCAATTGTGAGCTTGAAAATCACCAGGGTGCTGAGGAACGGGGTGCAAGAGGCTGTATTGTCTTTGTTCTGTCCTTTATCGATATGTATCTACAAGTCCCGCCACCACACCCCTCGAGTTGTGTTTCCACTGGTACAAGCATTCTTCGGGTGTGTGTCTAGACGCCTGGATATTTTGGTTTCCAACCGTTGCTTAATGTCACCGCGTGTCACTAGGACGTTTCTGACGGTGCACATCCCGTGCTGAACATACTCGTGTTTCTCGTAGCACCCCTCGGCGCTCGGTATCCTCCCGCTGCGAGCTGCGGAAAGAGGTATGATATGAACCAGATTGTAACCAGGTATCTCGTGTTTCGCAGTCACATGTTCTCTCAGAATCTTTCCTGCACACACTTCCCAAATTGTCGGATAGAATCGTGGCGTGCGAGGACCTGCAGAGGGTGATGCACGAGACATGTCGGCAGTTACACCAGACAGGAGTAAGTACCACAGTGAACCCACCCACGGGCAGTGGTTTGCAGGGTACATTTCTGCAGTTGCTTTGTGCTTGGAGCAAATGAGAGGCCGACCAGTGCTTTATTTATAAAAAAAAACACATAAGTGCCAGGGCCCTCTTCAGAAGGCACATGCAGCTTGCACTGCCTGCCCATCGCCCCTGCCAACGACAGTACCAAAACTGCTAACAACCACCATCACAAGACATGTCTGACAATTCAGACTAGGCTCCCAAAGCTATAAGCAGGGCTTTAAGTGAGCCGGGTCTGTCCGGGTCTGAGCACCGGCAGTTTTTTTTTGGGGCCCTCGAAACGGGTCTCCATCGGGCTCTATTTTCGTGGCTACTAAAGGTAGTCCGTTCTTTATTTTTTTTTTTTTCGGACCCGTTTTGAGGGCCCAAAAAAAAACTGCCGGTGCTCAGACTCTGCCCACTGTTGCTGCACTGTTAGGCAGTGCTTTAAATGGAAAAAGAGAAGTGCCGGTACTCACCAAATTGATAGGGGTGAGCCTGGGAGGTGCGTGTCTGGGGGCGTGGCTTCAAGGCAGCCTTGTACACTATCAGCATTTTCTTCTTCACTGTTCAAAGTGCCTTTGGCCAAGTTCTGCCCATAGCTGCAGGGTGTAATTAGCGTTTGTTGTAACTATATATAGCGTGAACTTAGCCCGAGGGCATTAACATGAGAAGCAGAAGTTTTACGCGAAAGCAGACTTTTTTTTTTTTCAATGCACTCTGACAGACAACGGATCTGCAAACTTTCCCTATAACTCACAGCGCGACAGTTCCAATGTCGAGACCTCTAGCTTAGAAAAACACAGGTGTCTTCCTGTCCTGTTGCGCTGTCAGGGTGTGAGCAGGGCCGGCCTGTTTTAACACCTCATTGTCCCTTTCTTTGCGCTCCTTTCACCGTCTCACCCCTGCTGATACACACACCAACAGACCCATCACCGTGAGGCAGCTAAACTATCGGTGATTTAGGTGAGCTGGGGAGGTCCCGAGGCGTTTGGGTTCAGGGGGCAGTCACTGCTTAGCTCAACTCAAAAAGGACCCCCTGCTGCCGCATTTCAGTCTCTATTAGCAAGGGCGCCAAATTTCTCTCCGCCTAAGACGCTATCTTATCAAATGCCGGCTCGGAGTGTAGGGCTGCAGCCGCAACCTAGCGCCGGAATCCACTCATCTCGACATTAACTGTCAAGCACCCATAACCTAGAGACTGACCACAGCATGCCACTAGGAGTACCGGTACTCTTAACGCAAGGAGAAGTCCCGGTACTCAATGGGAGAACACGGAGAAGTGCCGGTACTCATGATTTTCTTAAGCACACAGTGCTAGTTATTTTGATTTAGACCACGCCCCTACTCGGATAGGCCAGGCCCCTTCAAGACATTAACCACGCCCCTTTTAGAGCACCCCCAGGTTGTTTTTCCCACTTAAAGCACTGGCTATAAGCATGGCTTGGGCGGCAGACATTAGTTGTTTTTAACCCCTTCCATGCTCATGACGAGCCCAGCTCGCCATGAGTCACAGTGGAGCTGTGCTCATGACGAGCTGGGCTCGTCATAACGGCCGCAGCCCGCCCACGCGCAATTGATTCCCCACCTGTGCGGGAGAATTAATTAGTGGGCGAGGTCGTGACGGTTCGTCATGAGCATAGCTCGAATTTAACTCATGACGAGTTGGGCTCATCACGAGCACTGCGGCGCCGCGTCCTCCCCCACCCCCCAGCGCCATGGGGGAATTACCCCCGCGGCAAAGGGGTTAATGTATAATAAATTAAAAAATAACTGCTGTTCAGCTCATCTCTAAATTATACAAACAGCACCACCATGTGGCAGCTTTCTTAATTGCCAGTGTCGACTATTAGGTACCAGTGCCGAGCACTGGAAACTACCAGCTAAAATTAAGCACTGTAGCCCAACTAAGGAAGGCTGCCTAGGAACATGTCTGCAGCTGTCTGCCTGTTTGCTGAAGTCACTAACAAGGCGAGGCATAACTCCCTCACCCTAAATGGTGGCAAAACCAAAGCAGTCGTCTTTAAAAAACTGTCCCCTCCATGTTATGTTATGTTATGTCCATTTAATAAAGCGCAATGAATCACACCTGAAGGTGCATCTCGGCACTCGACCTTCACATAAGTCGAGTCTAACCATTAAAATATCCAGGTTTTTAACAATGTTTTAAATTGAGCAAAGTCCACTCAGCAGTGAAGATAGCCTGGAAGCTGATTCCATGTCCTCGGGGGTGTAAGAAGATGCTCTGCCCCCGTATCTTCAGGCACGAATGCGAGGGGTGGACAAACGCACCTTAGCGCTGGATCTCAGTGCGCGAGAGGGTCAATAATAACATAATTTGTCTTTAAGATACAGAGGGGACCTGCTCCATAAAGTTCTGTGAGCAGAACAACATATCCCTTATGGTGCTTGTCAAACTGGGTCCACCACCAATTCCAGTACCACAGGCCAGAAATGCAGGAATTCTATTCGATTCTGACTCTTCAACCACATACATGCCCGCTCACCTCCACCTGTACGCGTTTCTGAGTATCTATCATATAAAACATTTTCCCCCTCATCCCTCCGTTTTCGAGAGTTACAGTGGTTGGAGCTTTGATACTTTCCCAGCTGAACTCCTGTAACTCTTTATTGGGTGGTCTTCCAAAATACCCAACTCAAAGTCCAAGGCCAGAATGTGGCAGCAAGGGTGGTCCTGGGACTGGACCGTGAATCACCAATTTGGGGTCATCTTCGCCAGCTTCACTCGCTGCCAGTCACAAAGGGAAACCTTTATAAAGCGCTTTATTTATGTCACAACGCGCTCTATGAAACAAGGAAAGGCAACTACATGTCCTCCTTTTTGTCCACCATTTGTCATCATGGATTTTGAGAGCACCATCCCAACATCGACTGTCCCTTCGAAAATTAAAAAGATTAAGTACAGGAGAAAGATCTCTCTCAGTAACTCCCTCTGAGGCCTGGGAAGCCTCGACTATCTCACTGAGGTCACATCACAATTGTCTGAGACTTTGCAAACATCTGAAGACTCACTAATTCGACTCTCTTCTGTATTGAGATGCCAGTGTTTCCTCTCTGTCTCTGTATTTATCCAAGAATAAGGTATACAAAGCGCCCGGGTACCTTTTGTTGAGTAAATTGTGCGCTGTATAAATGGCATATTCGTTGACTCATGTATCCCATCTATGTCAGTTTCATGACTTCCAAATTTCTTCAAAACAGGTGCAGTAGTTTCAGTGCTAAAGTGTTCTTAGATGTGAATGTGGTAATACATTCTAAGGAGAACATTATGAAATATTACAACAGTACAACACAATTTTCATCCCACATTAGCACAAACAACATATGCGCTTAGCTTGGCAAACATTGCATTTGTGCACTAATAGATCGGTGCAAAGGTTTGTCAGATATACTCTTGTGCGAAGCGAGTGCAAATTTGCATTCTGAGACTGCGCAGATAAGCAGCTCGTGCGGCCAATCCTGGAACAGTATATCTGTCCAATGCCAATCTCCTGGACCGACTGCCAATGCCTTAATCCACCAAAGCTATCAACCAGAAAAGGCGCAGCCCCACAGGCGAACACTCGCTGCATTTAAGAAGAATTGGCCAAGCCGTTTCCATTTCGAATACTGACAAAAATATATCTAAAACCCTGCTGCAGTAAAAACAAAAACAAAATGAAAAATATGCTTTCTGTCTTTCTTTCTTTCTTTCTTTCTTTCTTTCTTTCTTTCTTTCTTTCTTTCTTTCTTTCATTCTTTCATTCTCTCATTCTTTCTTTCTTTCTTTCTTTCTTTCTTTCTTTCTTTCTTTCTTTCTTTCTTTTTTCTTTCTTTCTTTCTTTCTTTTTTCTTTCTTTCCTTCTTTCTTTCCTTCTTTCTCTGTCTCTTTGTTTCTTTCTTTCTTTGTTTCTTTCTTCCTTTGTTTCTTTGTTTCTTTGTTTCTTTCTTTCTTTGTTTCTTTCTTTCTTTCACTGTGCTTCAATGGGATAAAGTTTGTAAAGTGTGAAGATTCTGGGTACCTTTGAGATTCGAAATAGCACCTCATGCATTGTGATGCAAGCACTCCTCAAATAGTCCTTTGGAATGATGCACCAGAGTCAAAGAGCACCCTTCTGTATATTGAATCATTGGTAACAATGTGTCCTGCAGTCAGCTGTGCTGTCTAAAGAGCAGAGTCAGCTGTTAAAAATGAACAGCATCTTTTAGCAATTGGCTGCGAGGTCATTAGACCTCCACCGTGTGATGGAGCAAATCGCTTCTCTAGGTTAGTGGAGAAGGGTTAACCATTGCTATGTTTTACTTACCAGACAGCACAAGCTGCCACGGTGCGAAAGACCTGTTGGGGGCTTACCAAGAACTTACAGGGCTTACAGCCCACTCGTTACTTACCATTGCTTGGCTTTAATGTCACTCTCGTTTACCTGCTTTCCAGAGCATACCCTTTTTTTATCATGCCTTGTAGTGGTCAAATTGTATACCTTCTTTACCCACTCTTAGGGAACTTTTAATGGAAGTGCATGTGTTTTCCAGCTTCTGTATATATATCTGTGGTATTTCTATAGTGCACACAAGTCAAAAGGAACTCGTGACAGGGTCAAGGACCAGCATAAAGTCAGCCAGTAATGGTCGGTTTGTGAGCTTTTATGCATTGTAATGTAATAATCCTGGGGAGGGGTGGGAGGGGGTTGCTGGCGGGAACACCACTGTTGTGTGCGCTTTTGTTACAAGGGGCCAATTGTGCAGCACTGCTGCAAAACCACCCCCGCTAACAAAAACAGCACCCACTAGTCCCCACCTTTCCAGCCCACCTGAGAAATGCCCGGTGCACGCTACGGCCAATCCGGCCCTGGTGCAAGGATCTTTTTCCAGATCCTGGCTGCAGACATATCTGCGAGATAAGCGGAGGTGATGCTTATAAATGATGCCGCTGATTTTGAAGTTGGTGAAGGACGGATTTGTATTTTACAGTAGTACACAACATTTTCATGGAATTTCAAGTAATTGCACACATTTTACACACTCCTATCTGACACAAACATTGCCTGCAGCACGCACAAATGCATGCCTTCTGCCATACATTACAACACAACTGGACGATTTGCAATTGTGGACCTATTTTTGAGCTATCTGATTCGCTAATGAGGGGGCACTTTTATGTTGGTGCCCTGGCCTGTTTTCTGTCCCAGCTCACACATGGGCCTGCGTTACATTCCGAAGATGGCTAGCCGGGGCATCTCAGGAAGGGATAAAGTGCAGGTCATCTCAAGAATACACATAAGGGTAGAATGCGAGAAAGGATGAGAGAACAACAGAGTTGACCCTTTGTAGTAGATAACAAATATGGTGTGAGATTTTTATGTCTGTGATGCTGCAATTATATGGGACCAAACAGTTTATTTAGGTTTCACACTGAATCCTAGTAGATATGTCTTTGGAAGGGTCCCCTGTATCTAAATGCTAGGATAGCACACCTACATCATGTTGAGAAGATCAAGGAGGGGTCAAGGGTTGTGACAGGTTAAAGGTCACCCACCCACAACTGGTATAGATATATCTATATATAAAGGACAGACTGCTGGCATCTGGGGGTCGTAATACAAAACACTCAAATTTGGAAGAGAGCGGCAGGAGAGAGGACTGGGTGGGCGACTGTTATGGGAGAGGGTAGCCGGCTATCTAGGAGAATCATGGACTGAACATGATTCTCCAAAGGTCAGAGATGCTGGCACCAGAGGGACGCAAGCGCAGAGAGAGAACTAGTTGAAAGTGAGTGGCTCGAACCCCTGTCACTTTTACCTCACACGTGCATGCTAGGCACGGGCGCTTTTAATTCTGAGGGCTCTAGGCGTCACAAGGGGCAAAAACAATTCCTTGGTGGGATGACCAGTTGACCAGATGGGACTGGTCTGAGCTGTGAAGAGCACTATTGGAAGTGAGTGGTTCAAACTTTACTCCTAATCCCTGTGCACTTGGACTCTAGGCTTCACCACTAAAAGAACCTATCCGAGGCTTGGAAAAGTGGAGACGAGTCTTCTGGCAGTCCGCAGAGGGACTGAAGATTCTGACCTGTGTGGAAATACGAACCTCGGCAGTAGTGGCTGCTCTCACGGCAGAGTAGCGGGGCGGGGGAGGGGTGTGATGTGGGGGGGACCGATCGCTGCTCTTCTCCTTTCTGCTGATGCTCCCAGACTCCCCTGCGGCCAATCCCAGTGCTTCTCTCATGCTGGTACCAGCATGAGAGAAACACTGGGATTGGCCTGAGGGGACTTGTTTTCCGCTCCAAAGGGGGCTGGGAGTCTACGCCTGCTATTCTTTCCATCCGGCAATGCAGCTCGGGGTGGTAAGATGTCAGTGAACATGATGGTTTGGTGCGTCCCGAGACAGCTGGCCAAACCATCATGCGCACTGAGTGCAGTGCCCACACTCCTCCTGTGACTGACCCCCGTGATGGGCCTCCCACAAAACGCTGCAGCATCCAAAAACAAAATAATATTAAACACGTGTTATTATCATTTTGTTTTTTTAATTTTATGGCCGCTGACAAGGGGGGGTTTCAGGGGGAAGGGGCGACACCACTAAACCTCAGTACTCCCCCCAAAAATTATGTAAAGATCCGAAGCCGTAGAGCGAGCCAGGTTACTTGAAGGTACTTACAAGGACCCGCTTGGCCAGTCTAGGTGAAGGCGCCAGTTGCAGGGGTAGCTGGGAATTGTGCTTAGTCTTTTTAAGGAAAAGTGGCTTCCAGGGATGCTCCAGTCTCACCATTGCAAGGGGAACTGGAAATTGTGTTTTGCTCCTTGAAGGAAAGGTGTTCTCCAGGATTACAATGACCTAAACTGAACTCATGCGCATTTTGAGAACATCGATAACTTTGAGCTATCCAGTTTTTTGTCATTTTGTTCTTATTTTAATCATTAAATTATGGTTCATTTTTCTCATTAGATAAGGGGATTTTCCTTAGTTTTTTTTACGCGAGAGATGTTTTAGTACTGCCGGAATCTATTCTCTGGTAAACATTTAGCTATTTCATTCTTCCACCATGGCTAAACCTTTTCTTTTATCAAACAAACAATATTTACCTGAGTATGTGCTAGATTTTTAGGTTGAGCATTCGAGACCTCTTGTATATACTTTAGTATATACTTATATGTGTATATACTTTGTGGACTCTGGAGATCAGCCCTAGGACTTGTCTGCTTCCACGTAGGGACTTTTTTTCTGTTCAACTGCCTCTATTTTACTGTCTTGATAGAAAACGACCAGTAGAGGTCAGTAAAATACCAGAATTGCTTTCTGCTAGTTCAACTGCCTCTATTTAACTGTCTTGATGAAAATGACCAATAGAGGTCAGTAAAATACCAGAATTGCTTTCTGCTAGTTCAACTGCCTCTATTTAACCTTCTTGATAGAAAACGACCCAGAATCACTTTAGCATTCTCTAGATTCCAGTCCACAGAAATTGTCTTCCACGAGCACCCGTAGACAATAAGATATTTTTTTCAAATCTTGTATTTTTAGTAATATGACCACGAAGGCCTGATTTTATTTTAAAAACAGAGCTTTGGACTATACCATTTACCGCTGAAAGGCAATATTCCTCGCCATGTGTTCCTATACCCGATGTGTCAAGCAGTTTGGTGCTTACTTTACCTCCATGTTAAAGAACAGTGGATGTTTCAGCACCCAGGCTCATGTGCTGCATAGCTAATACATATAAACTCCCAAAGGCGAGACCAATTGCATTGCAAATTCTTGTTATAGTAAAGAGTGACGCTGCCTCCAGAGTATTAATCTGGTTCTTGACATTGGCCAATATTCTTTGACTCCCCAAGCAGGCTGATCTTTTTCTAAACCTCCCTTTCTCCTGATTCGCCTCATCTGATCACACTACTCTATACTCTCCACAGTGGCTGTTCCAATCCCTTCCTGCACCATGCGGCTGCCATGTCGTGCAGCATTCATGGGTTATTTTTTATTTAGACAGTAGTCACTCCAACTAGATACCAAGGCACAGTGAATGTGACTGCACTGCCAGGAATAAAACTCCCCTCCAGTGAGAGAGACTGTGCTCCAGTGATGAAACTCACACCCAGTCAGATAGATTGTGTCGTTAGACGTAAATCTTGTGCTAAATGACTGAGGCTGTAGTCAAGAAGGGAACTCATGCACATGTGAGACGATTTCAAAATGCGAGGCTCACACATTGAGTGACACAGCTTCCTACCTCGCTTGTAGGTCAAAAACGGCCTCCCCTTTCATCTCCAGACCTCATCTTCTCTGCTGAAATTCAGGAACGAACTCAAGACCTTGGCGTTCAACTGATCCCTCCCAAGCAGCAGGGTTCTCAGCACCTGGATACCCTCACGGGTGATTAGCCGCACTTTACAAGTCCTGTGTGATTTGATTAGATGGTGTAAGACTCTCCTTTGGTGAGGTAATTCTTGCTCTGCTTTACTGTCCATCTGTCCAGCATGTCTCCTCTTCTGTGTGTGTGCTGTTTTGCTCTGTGTGGAGGTGTCACCTGCTTCACTTTCTCAGCTCCCTTTATATCAGACATCTCCTGCCTCTGGCACACTTCTGCTTCCAGGAACAGCAACATAAGAAGCTTTAATGTAATATCTGTCAAGATACTAACACAAACGCTCTGCCACTTAAATTGTTTTTTACCAGTTACTGAGAGATTATTTTGTACTTCACTGTAAATGTCAGACTATCTGCCCTGCGGATGTATACAAAGAATGTACCGTGAATGTATACAAAGAATGCATCTCAAACGCACACAAAGAATATACCACAAATGTATACAAAGAATGCACCTAAAACGCCTACAAAGAATATACCGCAAATGTATACAAAGAATGCACCTCAAACGCACACAAAGAATATACCGCAAATGTATACAAAGAATGCACCTCAAACGCACACAAAGAATATACCGCAAATGTATACAAAGAATGCACCTCAAACGTATACAAAGAATTTACTGCCAATGTATACAAAGAATGCACCTCAAACGCAAACAAAGAATATACTGTGAATGTATACAAAGAATGCACCTCAAACGTATACAAAGAATTTACTGCAAATGTATACAAAGAATGCATCTCAAACGCACAAAAAGAATATACCGTAAATGTATACAAAGAATGCGTCTCAAACACAAACAAAGAATATACTGCAAATGTATACAAAGAATGCACCTCAAACGTATACAAAGAATTTACTGCAAATGTATACAAAGAATGCACATCAAACACACACAAAGAATATACCGTGAATGTATACAAAGAATGCACCTCAAACGTATACAAAGAATTTACTGCAAATGTATACAAAGAATGCATCTCAAACGCACAAAAAGAATATACCGCAAATGTATACAAAGAATGCACCTCAAACACACACAAAGAATATACCGCAAATGTATACAAAAATGCACCTCAAACGCACACAAAGAATATACCGTGAATGTATACAAAGACACCTCAAACGTATACAAAGAATTTACTGCAAATGTATATAAACAATGCACCTCAAACGTATACAAAGAATATACCGCGAATGTATACAAATAATGCACCTCAAACGCACACAAAGAATATACCGCAAATGTATACAAAGAATGCACCTCAAACGCACACAAAGAATATACCGCGAATGTATACAAAGAATGCATCTCAAACGCGCATAAAGAATATACTGCGAATGTATACAAAGAATGCACCTCAAATGCACACAAAGAACATACCGCGAATGTATACAAAGAATGCACCTCAAACACACACAAAGAACATACTGCAAATGTATACAAAGAATGCACCTCAAACGCACACAAAGAATATACCGCAAATGTATACAAAGAATGCATCTCAAACGCACATAAAGAATGTACCGCAAATGTATACAAAGAATAAAAGTTCAATATGTGCTTGATGGTACTTATGTACAAAAATATTTCTAGTATTCTGAACAGCAATAGAAAATATTGATGGCACCCAGGTTGCCAGAAGGAGCCGAGTGGGGAGAAGTAGGGGGAACAGGAGTAGCAGCTGCCCCTATTTAATGTCCATTATGCCTGCTCCAATTTCACCATATCTCTGCTCAGTAATGTAGTAAATTCCGGAATCCAAAGTAGGCTAAATAAAGATGTATTGCAGCAGCGTCCATCAACCGGTGAGATCCCCAGCGGATCACAAGAGGCGCTGTCACTACATTCCACAACAATTAAATCATTCCACTTCTACTATTCTTAACTATGGGTTCCCTAACAGGACAAACTAGGTACGCATTCTGATAAGAATTCACAATTCACAATACAACAACTAAGTTCTAGTCCGACCCCTCCAGTTACCTATTACCTTCTCAATAGGAGGCCTGGGTGAAATTTAAATTATAGCGACGGAATTGCGCCTTACCCTTGTTATGTGAATTCCCTGAAATTATGCGTTTATGGCATCTTGCATAATAACAAGCCAATTGCAGGAAATATTTACTGTGAAAGTGCCAGTGGCTGTAAAAATGTACCAGGAATGTACAGGGCCAATAGAACAGGAGCAGCTGTTGTTCGTAGTGATTTTTTTTTTTCTGCATATTTCTTTGCGTGTCATTTTTCCTCATGTCAAAACAGATACGAGGGCACATTTTGCACTAAATATAGCGCTAAATGACAGATTTGCATTTTGTATAACTATGGGAAATTTCGCCTAATTTTCCTGTAATTTTCTGTAATTATGTGAGAGCAAATTATGCGAATTTTGCACACCCTTATGCAATAGGCATCAACATATGTACTAATATTCCTGCCTACCTGCCCAAAGGAAATACTCAACTGTAGTGAAAAAATCCAGACGTACTGCTAGGAATTTACAATCCATATTCATTGCTAAATTAATGCCAGTTCCTAGAAAGATACCCTCACCTACCTTTGTAAGGATCTTGACTTCTTCTTGCTTCTTGCTTCTTGCTTACAGCACGTCATCAACTTGGGGGCATATTATCAAGCACGGCGTTAAAATCTTCGCCGCTTTAGCGGCAGAAAACTGCAGCTAAAGCGGTGATAATGGGCTTGATAATATGCCACAGAGAATTCCAATAGAAGGCCATGTTGACACCAGACCATGGGCTTCTATGGGAATTCTCAAGGGCATATTATCAAGCCCATTATCGCCGCTTTAGCGGTCGTTTTCTGCCGGTAAAGCAGCAATAATTTTAACGCCGTTTCTTGATAATATGCCCCATAATTTCTCAACTTAATTATAGTAAATATAGCACCTTTTTGATCCTACTCTTCCGTGTAACTGGAAAGGTTTTAGCTGCCCAATCAACCATGGTGCCAATTAGGGCTTTTAGATGCTGCCCCTGACTTGCTCTTTGCTGCCCTCGGCATTGCCTTTGCTACGCCTGGCTTCAGAGGCTATGAAGGAACCGGGAACAGAAAATAAACAGGACTCTATTACTCCTTTCTTTTGCTTCCATTGCTTGGCCTTCTCCAGACCCTCAGCAGTAAACAAGAAGATATTGAGGGGCTGAGGTGTGGAACAAGACATCACTGGCCTGGGGTCATCACTGGTAAATCAGTTTCTTTATGTTACTTCTACTACACGTAGCTTTCAGGTGAAATGACGCCCCTGTGACTAATCCAGAAAGTCTACCAGCCGAACCTAAGCCCCCCCCTAGGGAATTTGGAGGCTTTCATAGTTCAGCAAGCACCCGAAAAGCCGTCCCTATTTTTAGGTCTCGCCTGAGCCAGCGCTTTAGCGCTGCTCTGGCGAGAGCTTTAGTAAACGGGGGATTTGGAAGTGCAAAGTAGTGCTTTTCAGGCCTCCAAATACAGAGCATGTGCGCCGGGCGTGCGCACCATTTGGCAGCCTGCCTGGTCACTTTCGCGGCCGCTTTGATGTTCTCAGTGAGCCACGCAGCCACTGAGAACATCAAAGCGGCCGCGAAAGTGCTCACCATTTGCCACCCCCTCCCTTATCCCACTTCCTGCTTGTTATTTTATACTTGTTTTTTACAGTTACGGGGTGTGTGTGTTTACAGGGATGGCTTCTGTTCGTGCATCTGATGTGCTTGTTACAATGCTCGTTGTGACCACCATGTAACACTAACACTTCTGGTGAAGCTTGTCTTCCTGCTGCCTGTATTTCACTACACCTCCTAGGAGGCTGCGAGGGAGAAATGCCGTGTACCATGCCGGCCGCTTGAGCAGGCTTGTGCCGTATTTTTGTTCATCAATACGGCGCCCAATTATCTGCTGGGCGCTACCATGGAGCCTGCCGTGCCCATCACTAACCTCTAACTAACACTTCAGTGGCATGCTTTATGCTCTGTTCGTGTTTTTATTTTTTAGCTTGGCGCCCGTCTCTGTCATTACTCCTCCCCCCACCAACCCGCGGTTGCTGCGCTTCCTCTACTTTTCTCCCCTTCTCAGCAGAGTGTCTGCAAGCCTTCTTTTAAAAAGCATTTTTTTTTTACAGTTACGGAGTGTGTGTGTGTTTACAGGGCAGTGCAGGAGCCCATGCCGCTGAAAGGGCAGAGTGGGCGGCCCCCGACACTGTCCATGCTGAGGGTCCCATTTCTCCGGTGGTAGGACAGCATTGGTGCATAGAAGTCTCACCCTGGCAGGCTCCATAAGTGCTGCAGCGGCTGCGCAGACACAGCCTCCTTCCTGGCTACCTGCTGGGTTGGGGCTTTGCTCTCTCCCGCTCTAACTACCATGGAGCCTGCCGCGCCCATTACTCAGCTCCAAGTAACACTTCAGCTCGGTGCCAATTGTTTGTCGCTATTGCCTCCCCTCGCGTTGTCCATGTTCCTTTTACTTTCTGCTGGCCCTCTCCATGTCACTTTAATATTAATCCCCCACCCAATCCCTTATTGTTATGAAGCACCTCACTTGGCACTGTTTTCAGGAAAGTGCAAATCAATTCTATTAAACAATATTTAGCTATAGTTGTTCCGTTACACAAGGACACATTCATTTTTGTAGCCACATGAGATAAAGTGATTTGCCCAGAATCGCAGGGGGTTGAGACAACGCCAAGACCCGAGCATGGTTCCCGAATTACAATTTCGGCAGAGTGGGCAGCTCTGGGGTTATGCCACACCCTGTCCCCCAATGGATAATGCCTTCCTCGGCTGCCACATGTGAAGTGTGGGATTTCAAGTGCGAGATGGAGGGCTTGGTAGCGAGGTGTTGAATTTGCCCTTCTCCCTCAGCCTAATCCTGTCCAGCCTCCTTTCCTTGTGTCCAGCAGCTGCTTGGTTATTCATTTCACACGTCTATTGTCCCCTCCAGCTCCTCCAGGCAGCGAAGGCCTCTTCCTTAAAGGCCTCAGTGAATGGTGTAAACCGGGCATGTGGGTATTTAGGTGACTTGATTAATCAGTGATGGACTTTGATGCCGCACGTGAAGTTGGAGTCCTGATGGGCTTTGTTAATAGTGCACATCTGTCACTTGTAGTTGTTTGTGGGTTTATGTGTATTTATTGTTCTAAGGAGTGCGTATTTCTTAATTACTGTGTTTTTTTAATTTGCGCACTGAACAATTAGTTTCACCTGGAAGACTTCCTCTCCCCCGTCAGCTGGACCAGTCTAGCCCCAATACATAACCCTGGTGCACTTTGTGGGTGAGGGCGGGGTGTAAGAGTAGGCAGACAAGACATGCCACACGATTAGAGCTGATGGCGGAAGGAAGGGGCAGCAGGAGGCTGCGCCGCTCCATCTGCCGATCAGGTTCCTATGCAGCCATGGCAGTGGCAATCGGAGCTCTAGGACGGGCTAAGTGGCCTTGCAGGCCTACCAGCCCCCCACACCTCCTGCACATATACCTCTGTGCACCTCATCCTCCTTTGAAGTATCACTCTACATTTTTAAGATTTCCATTTATGTTTTTGTCTGCATGCACCTTTTATAAATATATTTGTGTCGAATGCATCTTGAAAGGGCGTTTGGACGTACTTTCCTGTATTTATATTTAGTGGAGGTGGGTGAACAACATGAATTTAGAATATCCACAAGCTGAAAAACTAAAGTTACATATAACAAAATATGGTTCTCGGGCTGAGAGGAGAGATGCTGAACTAAAGTGTACTGATGACTTTTTCAGTTTTATTTAGTGCAAACTTGATCCAGAGGTATCTACATAAGCACCGGTCACATTACACAAATATACATTTTTTTTTGGAGCTAATTTTTTTCAAAGGCCGGGAGATTAAGTAATTTACCTGCAGCTGCTTCTTTGGTCCTGTCAGTAACTCCCCCATTTTAAGTCCTCTAAGCAGTGCTGCAACTGTCCCTGTCCCAATGGTGTTTCCTCATTCTAAGTCCTCTAAGCAGTCCTGCTAGCTGCTTCTCTGGTCCCGTCTATAATTCCTCAATCTAAATCCTCTAACCAGTGCTGCTAGCTGCTTCTCTGGTCCCGTCTATAATTCCTCAATCTAAATCCTCTAGACAGTGCTGCAGCTGCTTCCCTGGTCCCAGTGGTAATTCCTCATTCTAAGTCCTCCTCATAGTGCTGTAGCTGTGTCTCCGTTCATGCATCCACTACACTCCAAACCAAAATACATAGGTAAAAGACATTGTCATTTACAGCACCAACAGCACTAACTCTCACAAATGCGAGACCTATTGCATTGCAAACTCTCTCCTGTGCACCCCACTCCTGTACTAAGGTTACGAGTGACTTAGCACCCGCTTTTCAGAGGTTCTTGCATCCACCCAAGTCTGGCCTGGCACTGGTGCGTCCCAGCCTGGCACACACCGGGTGATGATCTCGGCACCTCCTTCTAGACCCCAGCTCACTACTGTTTGCAGTCTGTCACTCACCCCTCACCTCCCTGGCACTCACCCTTCACCCCTCAGGCCTGGCAGTCACTTCTCGCACCTGGCACTCAACCTTCTCCCAATCTGGCACTCAGCATTGACTCTCCATGACACTCAACTGTCACCTCCTTGACACTCACCCTTGACCCTCCTGGTACTCATACTTCCCCTCCCTGGCGCACATCCTTCACCTCCCTGACACTCATCCTTCACCTCCCTGACGCTCACCCATGTCCCTCCTGGCATTCACTACTCGCCCCCTTGGCACTCACCCTTCACCTCCATGGCACTACCCCTTCATCCCCTTGGCCTGGCAGCTACCCTTTACCCCTTGCACTCACCCTTCCCCTCCCTGGCACTCACCTTTGACCCTCCTGACTCTTACATGTTACCCCCATGGCACTCAACCTTCATCTCCCTGGCACTCACCCTTCATCCCCCTGACATGGCACTCAACCTTCACACCCCCTGGCCTGGCAGCTACCCCTCACCCCGGGAACTCATACTTCCCCTTCTCGGCACTCACCCTTCCTCTCCCTGGCACTCATCCTTGACCCTCCTGACTCTTAAGTCTCATTTCCCTGGCACTCACTCCTCACCACTCTGGCACTCACCCATCACCCCCATGGCCTGACAGTCACCCATGTCCCTCCTGGCATTCACTCCTCACCTCCCTGCCACTCACCCTTGACCCTCCTGGCACTAGCCCGGTTTCCCCCAAGAACAAAAAATAACAAGCATTGGCATAGCCAATAGGTCTCGCATTTGGGACCTTCTAAGTGTTTAGCCACACAACAGTTGATGTTGTTGCACCAAGGATATTGTGTTGCATAACTAAATACTTAGAAGGTCCCAAAAGCGAGACCTATTGGCTATGCCAATGCTTGTTTAAACTAAGGATTGTGCGAACACTGCACTAGAGCAAATAGCAGTGTTGATGAACTTTACTATTATAAACGTTTTTAGCACCAATACTTAGACCTCAGCAGTGGCGGCTTGCTGAGGTAACGCTGTGGGGTGGTGAGGCGTGGAGGGGCTGGGTGAGGGGGGGTAGTAGAGTCCGACATACGACAGCAGATATTTATTTATTTACGTTCAACTTTGCCATCGTATGTCAGACTCCACTACCACCCCACCCAGCCCCACCCCGCCCCATCTCACCACCCCACAGCGTTACCTGTGCGAGCCGCCACTGGACCTCATGCAGAGCAAAAGTGCTTTGCACCACAAAAGTCAAATCCCCACTCATTTATGCAGAAGGTGTGTGTCTGGGGCAGACTAGTGCAAACATTCCTTAGTTGTGATGCACAGCCAAAAAGCTAGAATAGACTGACCTGGCTTTTTGTCAAATCTTTATACCAAGAGTAGCCGGACGCAAAGTGCGGGCAAAATGTATATCACGTGACATACTTAACCAAAACGTGTGATTTACCCCAAATCGCACAGCTTACACTTCAGGGGTGCCCTCACATCTCAATGTGAAATGGAATGTGTACCTTGAGTACAAACCCATTGCTAGACATCGTTGGCTTCCATTTGCACCAAAGTGCAAGGTTAAGGGTTGTGGAAAACAGGTTGTTTGGAGTGCCATTGACGCACAATTCTTTGTAAAGCTTGTGCCCCACACTTGTGGGGCAGCGTTTTTTCAAACAGCAGTCTGTTGCATGATGGATAGTAAATCTAGGCCTTAGTCCCGACTCAAGGGTTGTATAACACAACCACGCTTTCCTTTCCCACACGTTCCTTCACAACGCAGGCAGAACAACGAATGCTTCTGAACCACGCATACCATGTACAAAGTGAGTCGTTACAGCGACTTGCCTTAGGGGGTGCTGGACTTTGGAAGAGTATAATTTACTATTTCAGTCTCCCCAGCAGTAGGGAAAGCATTGGACTTAAAAGCCCAACGCTGTTGGACATAATGCATGTTATAACAACTTGCGTTGTAAAAGGAATGCATGATTCAGACGCATTTGTTGTTCCGCCCGCGTTGCAAAGGCAACGCATTGTTCAGGGGTCATGGTAGTTGCTGTTTCCCCTACGAAGTACCCCAGGCAAGAAATCAGGAGGTAACCAGGGTACTCAGGAGTGTACATCTCTCTACACAAGGCCTCTTTCCAGCAAACACCGACACAAGCTTCTGTCCATACACTGCCCTTTTCCTAACAATACATGAGTGCAATTTTCACTGTAAGTGGAAAAAGTGGAAGTTTGATGATACTACATTGTGTGGTACTTTTCCCACTTTACATGAAATGGAAGCTAAAAATAGGTTTTTAACACATTTGTGGTATTTACCTTTGGGAGAACCCACAGATTAATGAGTTTTCAACTTTTGTTATTTCCACCCTTATATGAGTATACAATCGCGTCTTATACAGTAGAAAGGACTGTGGGAATAGCAAGAAAAGCCGCCGCCACGCAGGCAAATCAATGATGGCAGCGCTATTTATTAATGAAAAGAGCCTAAAATGCTAACAGTGATTGATCAATGCGTCTAGATGTTCTCTCTAAGGCGCTTGATGCATCAGTTCTTATCATACAGCGGTGCCCGTGAGACTGTGGAGAGGAGCGGAGCTCTAATGAAAGCTGGGAGCTGATGCCCACATACAGCAGAAGACAGATATAAATAGAAGTCCTTAGTGCCCAGCGGACGATTTATCTGTGGGGGGCATTGACACTGTCACTGAACATTTATAGGACTCTATGAATAGTCTCCACTGATAGCCAGCACTGCCCCAACTCATTAACCTTGAAGACGTGTTTCTAAGGTGTGAAGTCCTAATGCAGGCACCAGTGAGCTGTGCAGGATCACACGTGTTAGTGAGTGACCTAGACAGGGTCCTATTGAGATGCAAAATGACCTCCTCCTAGAGCCCCGCAAGCCCCGGAAAACCCCAGGTAATGTGTCCAAATTCTGCGTTTTGAGTTGCGCAGCAAGGACGCCCTCTATGCTCCCCACCAAAAATACTCTGGGTCCTGTGGGGAGTGAGATACGTTCTATTGGTGTAATTAAATTGAATGTATTTAAGACGTGTGTTGTGAGTGGATACGCAAGTATCCTTACCAATTCAGTATTTCTCATGTTCCTTTCCAAATTAGCAGACTAACGAGCCCAGAGAGCGCCTTAAGATTTCATTACCCACCTTTTTAGGACCTTATAGAACCATGAGACCAAGTGAGATCCCAATCCCAGAGTCAGAAGTTACTGAAGGACAGCATGTGTTAGAGGTTCTACTCTCGTATTTCCCCACACATCCCATATGGCATGAGCAAGTGTTTCATAAGTTATGAATTGCCCCCCTGGCAGGCCTGACTTTTCCACCAGTTTTTCAAAGGGAGTTACAACATTAGTTGAAAACAGTCTCCAAGGGTCAACAATCCTACTTCCATCAAGGGGTCCATCTGCCTTGAACTAAAGAAAGTCAATGGATTACCATGAGGGAGGTCCACCAATGGGAGTTCAGGGGTGTAAGGGGACCAGTACGTTACAGCCCACATCGCCTGCAATTCAGGGCAGTAGACAAAAGGATACTCAGACGGAGAATCTGGAGTCCTGGACGTAACCGTTTTGACAGCAGGAGTCCCTGGTTGGATTCATTGCCCAACAGACCATGTCCCACTTAGCTGACACCAACAGGACATCTTGTGATCCAGTGAAGCTGAGCTGCAAGAAAGTACAACTCAAAGTCTGGTACTCCCAGGCCACCCTCAAGTGGGTGGCGATGGAGGGTAGCTCCCTCCATCTTCTGCCATCGCAAATCAGTTCATGAAGCAGCGCGTTGAGTCTCTGGAACCAGAAAAACTGGGATTTTCACCAGGAGATTTACAAAAAAGTAGAGAAGTCTTGGGAGCATAATCATTTTGGAAAGTGCAACATGCACCGTGGTTGGTAACTTGAGCATACGCCAAAAAGACATACAGGACTACAGTGATCAAATCCCCCCCCCATACTCACCTCACACAGGTCATCCAGGTCATGGAAGACCTGGATACCCAAAAATGTAAAGGCTTGTGTTCCTGCTGCTGGATGAGGGCCAGCCGCTTAGCAACAGGTGTCATAATCAGATCACCAACATGTGATAGACAGACGTGTGTCAATGCTTCTAGCCTCTGGGAATTCTTCTGGGTAGTATTCCATTCCATTGTTTTTTTAAGGTAACTGTGCCGTTACAGAACTGGACCATTAATATGCAAATCACAACATTCACAAGCAAAGCTCACATAAGGCAGTGAGTGTTAAGAAGATAGTGCCGTTATTACGCAGTTAGCCAGCGAGTCAATGGACTTCGCGTTTCATGGGCAGCCTCGCGGCCTACTCCAGGCTGGCATTTTAGTGGTCACATTCACCCAGCCAGGTGCCCCATGACTTGTGTGGTTGGACCGCGGAGTCCAGCATATAGAAAACTATACCATACTTGGGTTTCTTCCTCAGGTGCCCTCCTGACGCCAAGTGTTGGATGAAAGTGGCGTGGCCAAGGCATATGAAGTGCCCTTTCCAGGATGGTGGTCTGTCCTGATATTTTTGCCTGGGGTTCCCTTCTCAAGATGAGTTGAGTTATTTCTTGTGATGTCAGTTTCTATTTTAATCATGTGAAAAGGCCACTTAAACTAGTAATAGATACATTGCAACACGCTCACTCTCCTATTTTTGTTGCATTTATCATTCATTTGCTGTTATTTTTGTGCCTCATGTTTGCTCCTTGCCGTCATAATTCGATTTGGATGTTTTTCGCCTAAAACACTGCTTCGCTTTTTGTCCTTACCTGGTGTCTGGGGGAATCTGATGCCTTCGAATCTCTTCTGCTTAAATCTTCACCTTCAATCAAGAGAAACAAGTTCACCAAGGAGGCCTTTAGCTCTTTGTGATTCATCCCTCCTGTCTGGGAGACACTTGACACCTTTCATGTGCCACCTTGGCTGCTGTGAGGAGTCGCACTTTTTTGCAGGCAATCAAGAAGGGAACTTGACAACCTTTTGAAGTGTCCACTCCTTGGCAATGGGAGGCAATGAGAGTGGATCATCAAATTCCCATCTGTGCGTGAACAGGAGTCTACGCAGGGACCGAATTCACCTCTTAACAAATGTTGGAAGATGATACAGACTTATTTCCCATGGGTGAAAGATGCAAGAAAACTCTGATACATGTGAATTTGAAGCAAAATACACAGATTCTGCATGCACTTCCCTATGTTTCAAGAGGGAACTCGGGACATGGAGGGAACTCGCTGTACTAAATAAATACCGCACAAAAGAGCATCAGTGTTTACTGAATGCAGTAAGTACCTTTCCCAAGAGTGACGTTTACAATAGGCCTTGGCGGTAAATTCTGTTCCGCGAGCGGAATTTGAGTAATTTCGTGTCCCGCAGAGAACGCGGAATTGCCAAAAATTGTGCGATCCGCAGCTTCATGGAATGTTTTGCTTGTTTGCGCTTTCAAAATGCGTGTTTGCAAGATATTTCTCCCCGAGCAGGCAAACAGCGTTTGCGAACAAGAAAAAAGCATCGCAAACGGGCAGAACAAGCAATTCCTCATGTTCGTGGAACTTTTGCGTGCTCGTGGAGATTTTTTACCGTTTGCTGAGCTTTGCGTAGCATGACTACGCAAATTCCGCCCACCCCTAGTTGACAATATTCCATCCCTGGCACTTCCAACATTTTCCTTAATGGAACCTCGATCCAACATAGTACCTGTCTGCCTGTATTTTCCCTCTCTCTTGCACTTTCCTGGTCCTGCGTGCTCTCACCTCTCTATAATCTTTGCACCAGGAAGTGTGCAACTTTCTCTTGCTGATCCTGCAGTGAGGGACATTTCTACCCTCTCTGCACCATGCAGAGTCTACCTTGCATCACGCCCAGGGTGTGGCAGCCTCTTACAGACATTGCGCTGGAGTGCGCATCTCCAGTCTCCATGCACCAGGTAGTGGCCACCCTTCCTTATGCCCCTCTTAGCTGCTCCCGCACTGGACTGCAGCTCTTCAGTCTCCCTCCATGACGCAGCCTCTACCTTGGTTTATTACCCTCATGCCCTGTCTTGCTTCTGTACTGTGGTGACAATCTCCAGCCTCTCAGACCACACAGTGTCTTTAATTCGTGGGTTCTCTCAATGGGAAGGGCATGAAACAATTCATTTCTCATAAATAAAAACTATTGATAGAGTGTACACCACCGGCTATTTTACTCTCGCAGCTCAAACAATATGTGCACTTATTGCCACTCCACATTACTTTGGTGGCATGCAGACATGAACCGCCATAGACTCAGCTCACTGACTTTCAGGGCTAAGAGTGGCCGCTCGGACATCTAAACACGGACTTGAAATCTCAGAGCTGGGGCCTTGTTTAAAGTTTGGTGGACATCCAGTTTGCCCTATTAAAAATGTCACAAACTATAATGCACTTGTATTATGGCGAACATGGCATCTGCCACATTTGTAATGGGCTATCCTGTCCACCGAACTCTAAATAAGGCACTTGATTATTAATGACAACCGAGACATACTATTCTCAACAGAACCCTCCCTGGCGGAGGCCTCCCAATCAGTTCTGGACCTCCTTTTTTGCCCATTACACTTTTTCAGTGAGGAAAACCGGGAGGTGATATTGCCTTAACGCATAGGTCTTCCATTCAATGTAAAAGGCTGACCGGCTCCAAGAACCAATTGTCAGCTTTTCAATGTCTATCAAGCTAATATCCCCAGCATTAGATAACATAAACCATGCCACCCTGCTGAGAATCTTAGAAGAAAAGATGGGTCTCATTTCTGAATTTGTCCAAGTCCTTTTTCTCCAACCACACTCAGTTGGACAAACTTTCAGACTTCCGCTCAAGCCCTCAAGGAGTTCCTCAAGGCTGCATCCTGGCCAATTTTCATTCTCTATCTGGAACCTCCAGGATGCCTCCTAACACAACCCAACATGTTATTTCATCTGGACACAGGTGACACCCGGATATAAGTGAAAGCCTCTTATTCGGAGGACGCTGCACTCCTTGCTCAGAAACTAAAAGATCTCCGAAAATGGATGACAAGGCACCATCTCAAGCTGAACCCAAAAAACTATGGGCCATATCAACAAGGGCTGCCGATATAATTAGCTGGAGCGAAAAGCGGCGATAATTATATCGCATTATTTACAAGGACACGCTGGCGCGTGTTTCCTTGATTCAGCTCCCGTTTTGTTCACGCCTCGCTTTGCATCTCTAATGAGATGCAAAGTAGGCGTTCCCTGCAAAAACGAATGGGAAATGGTCGCTAACTGTCCTTCTCCATATTTACAATACGGCCCAGGACACCCATAGCGATATTAAAAACAGCGCTAACCGTTGTTATCGCCGGTTTTGTACATCTGCTTTTTTTTTACGACTACCCTATCTATGACATGGGAGGTGGATTCAGTAGCTGAATCCACATCTCCCTATCATTAAGAATCTTCCTAATGCCGCGGGAATATCACTTGATTTCCAGCGATATTCCCGCATAACTCCGCTTTTGATGGATTATTTATCGCGCTGAAGAAACGTTGTTGATAACGCATTATCCAGGCGATAAATTCCAGCGATAGGCGGTGATAAATATTAAAGCGCTAAACACGCTTTGCGATATTTATCGCCGTCTGTTGCTGATATGCCCCTAAATCCTTACTGATCTCCCCTCCACAATCCACCACACCAGTGCAATCATGGCTGAATGAGATGAAAAGTGCTTTACTGCCCGGGTGGATTTGGTTTCCGCTATATAAAACTACAAATGAATAAATAAACAAGCGATGCTAGAGGCGACGAGGCTGATTATGCTCTTGACGTGAGTGTTAAAGCCAGTGTACATACTACTGTCGATGGGTCCAGGAGGTGCAGCGTCAATTTCAGCCGTTGTCCACACTGACCATCCCATGATGCAGGAATACTTGTTACGGCTCCATTTGTGAGTCAAACCCTAAATGAATGGCAGCAAGATGGCAGTGGGAGTCAAAACAGGGTCACAACTGATGGGCTGAAGTTTTCCGACTGCCCTTATCCACCAGAAGAAGCTGATCACAGGGCACAAGTAGAATGTATGTTCCGGCCGCGTCAGATGAGAGGTTAGACGAACTGTTTTTGACCAAACTGTGTCAAAGCTTTTCTGAAATTACTGGTATACCAGTATTTTCATGTCTGTGGTGAAGGCAGAAGAAGAATCAGGACCCATTCTGGGTCTTCAGTACTCTGACCCTGGAGCTCACAGACCCCCTTGCGGGCTGTTGCGTAGGCAGAAGAGTTGGGGCCCATCCTTGGTGTTCCTCACCTTCCTGTGAACTGGCCAGATGCGCCCAGACCTTCTTGTTGTCTGTGGAGGAAGCAGCTGGAGAGTTAGCCCCATCCTTGGTCTTGCTGGTCTCATTGCACTCTGACCCCAGTGCTCACAGAGCTCCTAGTCTGTGGCGAGGCAGCAGAATAGTACCAGCAGCATTCATTACCCAGAGCCAGGACAGAGCCAGGGCCACGCTTGGTCCTCCTGCACTCTGTCTCTTGAGCTCACCGACCTCTTTGTCATCAATAGTGGAGGCGGCAGAAGAGTCAGGGTCCATCCTTTGTCGTTCTGCTGTCAGACCCCAATGGTGCTCACAGACCGCCTTGTTGTCTGGTGTTCCTGGTCTTCCGTGGCCTGTATCTGGGGCTCCCAGACCTCCTTGTTGGTTGTGGTGAAGGCAGCAAAATAGGTGCCTGTGGAAAATCATGAACCTGAGCCAGGCCCTTCCTTGGTGTTCCTGTGCTCTGACCCCTGGGCCAAGAGACCTCCTTGTTGAACAGCTTGGTCTCAGTTTCCTATTCCCTATCCCTATTCCTAGAATTCTTATTATGTGCCAAGTACAAAAAAATACAGTACAGACCTCAACATCAATGCCATGAACCCACACGGTCTCGAACTCCAACTCTCACAGAATTCCAAATCCCCCTGGACACCAGCCCTCAATTTGAGCTAGTGATTGCTGGTGGGGCCCACTGGTACTCATTTTTTGGGACCGGCACTTCTTGTTCCTCATCAGACATTTATGGAGAGCAAGAGAGGGAAAAACACAGAAAGCGGAAAGAGAAATACTGAAAAACTGTCAGAAAGGGAGAACGCAGGAACCTGCAAGAGGAAGATAAAGGGGCAGGGAGTGTGTAGCATTAGATTTAAGATGCATAAGGTGAATTCAAGACTATGAAGATGTTGTATTTTGGACAAGGACATTTAATAGCAATGACGAAATGCTTCTGAACAGAGCTTTGGGCACTGGCACGAATTGTTTTAAAAATTAAGCACTGCTGGACACCAATGTCTCCCTCATAGAACACATTGCCACAAAAAGAAACACCGCATGGTACTAGCTCTCCCTTCTAAAGAAAGTGAAACTGTTTCTTCCAGAAAGCGACTTTAGAACTGCTCTTCAAGCCCTTGAACTCTGGCATCTGCATGGTGGTAATGCCCTAATCCAGGGCCTCCCAGACTCCATCCACACTGGCACACACTAGAGGCATCCTACACACCGCAGCATGTCTCATCCAGCGCCTGATGAAGATGATCACATCAACCCCATCCTGATGGAACTCTATTGGCTCCTCGTGCCGGCCTGTAAATTCTTCAAAACCAACTGCTTCATTTGCAAAGCCACCACAATCAGCACCTGCACTTACCTTGCAGACAAACCCATGATTTCTTGTGGTTCTCGGCACACCTGCAGTGAGGACACCATCAGACTAAGAAGTGTAAAAAAGAAGAACAAGGCAGCAATGCAATAAAGCATCTATGCTGCCAGGATCTGGAACAACATCCCCTGCATTCATGAGGATCACCCGATGCTGCCACAATTTAGGAAAGAGCTGAAATCTCACCTCTTTAAAGAGCGGTATTTCACAATGCATTAACAGTCCTCAAACCAGCCGCCTCTCCTATGACTTAAGCTTGCCTTTGACTATGTACAGCACTCTGGTGCCTTTTGACTAGGTTCTCGCAATAGAAGTACCACATACATACATACACACATACATACATGTGGACTATATTTGGAATAGCAGGTTGTCCTGGCCTCCTCAGAGAGAGGGGCCAACACAGAGGACTATGCCGGATGGGAGTTCACCTCCCTAGCTTTCACAATCAATCAATCAGGCATTTGTTCAGCGCAACTACTCACCCGTAAGGTTCTCAAGGCGCTGGGGGTGGGATGAAATTCAGTACTCGCTCAGCAGTACAAACTGTGTATGCTTTACAGGCAGTGCTTAGTTTGGAACTGTGGTTTCCGGTCCTCAGCACCGGCACTTAATTGCCATCATAACACTTATGACAGTCGGCCACATGACGGCACTGCTGGTCTTATTTAGAGATAAGCACAGCAACAGTTGTTTCTTAATTCAATATACATTAAAAATGACTAATACATGCTGCCCAAGCTATTCTTGTAGCTTTAGGGGCATGGGATAGTTTGAACTGTCACACTTGTAGGAGTGTGATGGTTAGTAGATGTGTTGCCAGTACTGGCTGAGGCAAGTGGCAGAAGCGGCAGTGGACTCCTCCTGACAAGGGCCCTGGCACTTGTTTTTTTCACAAATAAAGCACTGTTTGCAGGTAATTAGAAACACTGCTGGGCAGCTGGTGGGACAACCCTACAAAAGGCTTTCCCATATGGAACCTTGCTTGGGCATGAACCTTCCTTTAAGTCGTCTGCAGGTGGAGAAGCCTTTTGCAAATATGGTTGCATACTGATACCCAGGGGCATAGTGCAAGGGGATGGCGCTACCGGAACGAGACTTTTTTTTAACGTTCCGGTGGTGCAATGCCCTGCACCACATTCACAAAGCAGCGTTAAGCCGCTTAGCATGGCTGAACGCCGCTTTGTAAATATGGTGCCCTTTCACGCGGGTATCTGCACGAAAGGTGAGTGCCATGGGTGTTGCTGTGGGCGTTCGAACTCCCATTGCTTTTTGACGCTGCTCCAAATGTACAAGCATGTGTAACTCTGCTTTTGCACGCCATTCGTTTTTGGCGCAGCCTCAGATTTAGATTGGCGCAATGAGGAGAAGTCCTTTCATTTATTCTCGTTTTGTGCTGCATCTTGCAGCACACATAGAAGTAGCAAATCGCATTACTAATTGTTTATGTGCAGGAAGGTGTCCCTTCCTGCACATACACAATCATCCCTGCAAAGCAGGCACCCTTGCAATATGGCGCAAGGGTGTCTGTGTTGGCTTTAAGTAGCTATTTTTAGCGCCTGCGCTATGGAAAACACTGGGGAGCGCCACTTTCTTTCAATACAGCGCATTCCTGCGTTTTGGAAATGGCGCAGCGCAGCACAGCGAAATTAGCCACAGGGCCACGCTGCGTCATTTCCTTGAACATATGTCGCCAGATCCGGTAATGTTCTACAAACTATTTTGCCGATATGTGCCTATCTCATTAAGGTACACTCACACCGTGGCCTCCACGGGTGGGGAGAGGGCTGCCTTTAGGCACCATGCACCTGTTGCGCAGCGGTACCGATGTCACTCACACAAGCTGACGTGTGAAATGGGCAAATCTCCAGACATTCTGGCGCTGTTCTCGTCGTCGCTACAAGTCCTCGATGGCTGCGGAGCACACAATGTGAGGGGTGGGGGGAAAATAAATCTGCTATTTCCTGCAGAATGAACCTCGACATTGCTGTGGGCGTGGCAGGGGGCCTGTACTCGATACGTAAATTAAAAAACACAAGCATAAGAGAGCAAAGCGAGCGCTTCCAGACAAAAACAGAACCCACAAAGAAATGCAAACGGGAAGCACTTTTGCTAAACAGCTATAAAGCAGCCAAAACAAGGGCCTCTGTACAAACGAATAACATGCAACTGACTGGTAGTGTAGAGAAACGTAAACATCACCGACCCTCTCCCTCCCCTCCCCCCCCCTTACAGGAATGCAGCCTGCGGTCGACTCAGGACTGTGCTTCTTAATTTCTGCACCCCGGGCAGCGCGAGCTGCTTAACAGTAACGAGGTATCCCCCTCCTCCCCCCTGCGCCCCCAGCTCCTCCACGCTGGATCCCAGTCAAACAATCGTAATTGGCGAAATCTGCGGCTGGCAGGAAGAAGAGAAAACACATGCATCTGGCGAGCGGGTCTAATTCAATCAGGGAACGTCTTGTGTGGAGGACGGGCTGTGCTGGTCGCGTCCTGCTCGCTTCCCACCGGGGGCCTACTCGAGGCGCGCGCCCTGAGAGGGCATCTCCGCACATCAGTCACTCTACCCCGGGTTTGGAGCCCGGTGCTTTGGGTTTGCTCCCTTGAAACCAGCTTCCTATCAGCCCCACACCTTAGGTCATCATTTCACTCTTGCTGAGCTTGTTTTCACTTCCGCTTAGCACTTATTTAATCGTTTCATCCACGCTTAGCACTTATCAGACCAGTTCACGTCTGCTTAGCCGTTATTTCATCATTTCCATGCCGCCGAGCAACGATCTCATCCCTGCATAGTACCCATTTCATCATTTTACTCCTGTTCTACTGTTATTTCATCGTTTTACCCTGCTTGGAATTTAGTTAATCAATTTTAACTCCTGTATTGTCGCAACTTCATTTCCCTCCTGCTTAGTACCCATTTCAGCATTTCACTCCTGCTAATGCGTTATTTCAGCATTTTACTCCAGCTTAGCACGTATTTCATCGTTTCGCTCATGATTAGCACTTATTTCATCAGCTAATTCCTGCTTTCATTATTTCTCTCCTGTTCAATAGCTATTCTATCATTTCAGGTCTGCTGAGCAGCTATTCCATCATCTCACTCCTGCTAAGGAGCTATTCCATCATCTCACTCCTGCTAAGGAGCTATTTCATCATTTCACTCCTACTTAGCAGTTCCGTCTCGTTTTCCCCTCTGCTTAGCACTTATTTCATAATTTCACTCCTGCTTGACTGTTATTTCATTGTTTCGCCCAGCTTCGCACTTCATTTTTCAATTCACTCCTGCCTAAGTGTTTCTTCTTCATTTGTATCCACCTTTACTACACATTTCACCATTTCGTTCCTACTTAGAAGCTATTTCACTCCTGGTTAGCACTTTTTTCATGATTTGCTTCTTCTTGGTACTTGTGTCATGTATTTATGAGCGTGAAATGTATACAGAGCAAGCCCAGCTGCAGGACAAAGAAACAGCCAATGAGTGACTGGAGACGCAGATGATTTCTGAGAGGGGAAATTGACTTTGACTGAGTTCTGCTGTACTGTACTTTGAAGAGTTGTGTCTTTTACCGCTTTCCTAAATCAGAGCAGGGTTAGAGCTGTCCTGATGGATACGGGGATGTTGTTCCAGGGTGACATTGTTCTGCATTCTGTCCATCAACTGTTCTGTTTGCATGTTCCAGATCCTGGTTGCATTGATGGGAAAGACATGTTGTCTTCTCCTTTTTTTTGCACTTCTTTGTCTGCAATCTGCTGGTGCCCAGGCTGCGGTCCGCTAAGAGCCCCCGAGATGGTGAGCTTGTCAGCCAGTCAGCTGGGGTACCAGTCGTGATGGCTGTAATTTCTTGGTGTCACTACTGCCCAGCAGTTATTTCATGCTTCACCCTACCTGGAATCAGGTAAACTCCCTTCTGCCTCTTACACCGCCGGCTTTCCAGAAATTGTCCACTGTGAAATGCCCAATGAGGGACACACAAGAGTTGTGCTTGAAGGTTCACCAAGCTGATAGGCGGCGCTCTTCGTGAGACATTTCCCATGTGAGCCACCGTTCGAACAGAAGGGCCAGCTCTCAATTCTCATCACAAACACAATTTGCACTTTGTTAAAACCAAATCTAATCATGCTGTCTCTTGTACAAATGAATTTCCAAAAAATCCCTCAAATGAATCCACACACTGTGCATTCCTCTCCTCTGAGAAGGCCCATTGCATGCCCTTTCCAAATAGCCACAGGGAGTGGTCAAATGTTTGCAGAGTTTTTGAATCTTGCATGTGTTTGCAAAATAATTACATACAAGCAAAATCTATTGGCTTTGCCAATGCATGTTTATCTAGCGTAATACTTTCCTAACCAGAAAAAGTTCACACCTTTGAATTAAGGAGCTATCAGATTGTTTAGTTTTTATTCTATTTGTAAGACTTTTGCACATGGGCAATTGAAATAAAAAGACACAGGGGCCTGGCAGCCGCCTCAAGGAAAACCCTGCATGAACTATTACTTAGAATAATGCCCCCTTGTAAAGTAGCATTCACTTATGGTACAGACTCCTTACATCTCATGCAAAAATTACATGGAAACCACTGCCACCCTTTCAAATGTAATGCAATATAATGGTGGACTTGTGGAGTGCTGCTTGTGACTCGCGAGGCTATCCAGGCACTGACTTTAACAACAAGCATTTGCAATGCAATAGGTCTCGCATTTGGGAGAGTTTAAGCTATTCGCACTGTAAATGACAATACCTTTTATTTATGTGTTTAAGTCCGTATCTACGCACTGCTTGCAGGTTTTCAAATCACATAAATAAAAGGCATTGTCATTTACAATGCCAATAGCTCAAACGCTTGTAAATGCGAGACCTATTGCGTTGCAATGTTTGGTGCTCTCCTGGCAGCACGATCTTCAAAGAGCCACAGCTGCCTGTGCTCTTTCTGCAACATGGGTTTTAAGAGGCTGCGTGGTTTGCGCTCTCTAGGAAGCAAGAGCTTCGAGGAGCTTCAGCGGTTTGTACTCCCTGGTTGACACAAGGAGTAAGGGGCCTGTGCTCTCTAGCCCACAAGAACTTCAAGGAACTTCAGCGGTGTATGTTTTATGGGCAGCAAGGACTTCAATGAGCTGTCCAAGGCTTGTGCTCCTTGATTAAAGCAGTTTCAAGGAACTGCAGAGGCCTGTGCTCGCTGCTTAGCGCAAGCATCAAAGTGATAAAAAGGCCTGTGTTCACCAGACATTAAAGGTTTACCGGTCCCCTCCAGCCATCATGGGCTCTAGAGAACTAGCTACTGTGTTATGTGTGCTTCCGACCTCAGAGCCTCAGGAAGCTGCAGTGGCCAGTGCTTCCCGATCTTCTGTTAGCACTCTCACAGTCCTCAAGGTGCTGCACGGTCTCACTACTTGGAGAAACGGGGAGCAGAGCGGCCAGGGAAGAAACAGAGAGGCCAACACCAAGATAAAGAGGGAGAAACGAGGGGAGAACAAGACCTCGAGGAACACTCTCAGTACTAAGAGACAGAGTGAGGTAGACAGTGAGAGACAGGTGGAAACACTCTCCCTCTCTGTACCAAGAGACAGAGCGAGAGTAGACATAGGAGAGAGAGACCTGGGTAAACATTTTCCAGCTCAGTACCAAGAGACAGTGTGAGAGTAGCGGGAGAGAGAGAGAGACCTCGGGAAACACTCTCCAGCTTGATACAAAGAGACATTGTGGGAGTAGACAGGGAAGAGACCCGGAAAAACACTCTTCTGCCCGGCACCCTGAGACTAAGAAAGAAGTGGCCAAGTGAGAGACCCGGAGAAAACACTCTCGATAATACAAATAAATAAATAGAAGAAATAGTCACTTATCTCAAGGGCAGCGTCCCGTGGATGGTGTGGTGGTGGCAGCCGCCATTGTTAAACAAAAAGGAAAGTAAAAGCATGCACGGCGCGCAGATAATAAAATGAGATTAAGTAGCATAAAAGACTCTGTGACGGGGAGGAGATCACGGGGGAGAGTGAGGGAAAGTGAAAGCGCGCCATGTGCGCGTTGTCCTGAAAATGCCGCGAGCTGTGGGACAGGAAATGAGCATGCGTACGCAGTGCACATCTCCTGTCCGTACGTGTGCACATCTCCTGTCCCCCTTCTGACAAAAAACTGACGACAATAGATCTCGCCAAGGCGAGCAGCGCATGCGCTATATTGCTAGGCGACACCTAAAAATGGTACCCACTGCACAAAAGGATGATGGTGTACCCAGCCAGCTAGTAAATGAACTTCCACCCATACCATCATGGCAACTAAATTCATCCTCCCTAGAAAACGTCACTAGGGACTCTTTTGCAACCAGGATTACTGAATTCTTTGCTTCCAATTCGGGCACAGCATAGAGCCGAGGGGTTCAATGGGAGTCTTTTAAGGTAGTGATGAGGGATCATTGCCTGTGGCAAACAGTGGGTATCTGTCATGAGTTGGAGCGAGACCTCCAGAAGTTGGAGGAAGATCTCCACGAGCGAGATAACAAACTGGGTAGTAGCCCAGGAGCCCTTTCGCGATTGCTGGAAATACACGAACGGTACGAGTGGCTGCAAAGTCATGATTACAAAACCGGGTGCATGAGGAGGAGGGACGATCAGGCCGGCTCCTTGTCTGGTTGGATAGGTATTAGGGGTGCTCCTATTACCCGCCTGGTGTCGTTGGGGGAAACAATTGTTTCCCCGCCAAAATGTATACAAGAGGCATTCAGGTCTTATTATGTCCCTCTATCATTTATCGGAACTAGCGCTTCAGACAGCATTGGAATTCTTTCATGGAGGGACTTCCGCTGCAGACTCTGTCGAGGGTGGAGCAAGAACGATTAGGTGGTCCACTATCAGACTTGAAGGTGAGGAAAGTATCAAATACACGGCAATAGGCAAAATGCCTGGTGCAGGCGAGTTCCCCATGGAGTTTTATAAGGCGTATGCATGCTATCTGGTGCCTACATTGGCGGAAATGTACGCAGATGCCTATGGAAAGGGATTCCTCCCTGTAACAATAAGAGACGTGCCATTAGTGCCCCTGCCTAAGTCCACATCGAGGGATGTGGCTCCCCCGGAGTTCCATGGTGAACTCTGACAATAAGATTCTCAGTAAGTAATGAGCATCCAGGCTACTACACCATATGCAAGCCCTGATTAATGGGGCTCAAAATGGATCTATACCGATCCGTAACACCTCTAACAACCTGCAAAGTCTTTATTCAATTCTGTACGCCCATGATCTACCATCTGACTCTGCTGCAGTAACTGTGTCAGTGGATCTTGAGAAGGCCTTTGAAACAGTGTGTTGGGACAACCTGGAATCCACTATGTATCGTATGGGCCTAATTGGGTGACATGGGTCAGACTGCTCTACACTCACCCAATGGCTAGGGTTAAAACAGGGTGCACAAACTCAGAGGCCTATGAAGTGTTCTGGGGAACTAGGCAGGGTTGCCCCCTATCGCCCCTCTTTTTTGCTCTGGCAGTAGATCCATTGGAAGGAAGGTTCCATACGGAGGGAATGGATTGAGGGATTAGACAGGATGTCTCTGTTCATGTTATTTATTTATTCATGGATGATCGGCTTATCTACCTTTGGGATGGCGTGACAGATATTCCTCAGGCTCTGTGACTCCTGGAGAAGTTTGGAGGGTGTCAGGTCTCCAAGTAAATAGGAGTAAGACATATGTGTTTCCCGTGGTCGCAGATTTGGGTCACCCTGTTTCTTGACCATCTGATAAACTCTGGGCTCCGTGAGTCTTTACATTTTTGGCTATTCAGGTCTTCTATGACCTGGATGACCTGTGTGAGGTGAGTATGGGGGGGGGGGGATTCGATCACTGTAGTCCTGTATGTCTTTTTGGCGTATGCTCAAGTTACCAACCATGGTGCATGTTGCACTTTCCAAAATGATTATGCTCCCAAGACTACTCTACTTTTTTGTAAATCTCCTTGTGAAAATCCAAGTTTTTCTGGTTCCAGAGACTTGACGTGCTGCTTCATGATCTGATTTGCGATGGCAGAAGATGTACCACTTGAGGGTGGCCTGGGAGTACCAGATTTTAAGTTGTACTTTCTTGTAGCTCAGCTTCAGTGGATCACAAGATGTCCTGTTGGTGTCAGCTAAGTGGGACATGGTCTGTTGGGCAATGAATCCAACCAGGGACTCCTGCTGTCAGGACTCCAGATTCTCCGTCTGAGTATCCTTTTGTCTACTGCCCTGAATTGCAGGCGATATGGGCTGTAACGTACTGGTCCCCTTACGCCCATGGTGGACCTCCCTCATGGTAATCCATTTACTTTCTTAAGTTCAAGGCAGATGGACCCCTTGATGGAAGTAGGATTGTTGACCCTTGGAGACTGTTTTCAACTAATGTTGTAACTCCGTTTGAAAAACTGGTGGAAAAGTCAGGCCTGCCAGTGGGGCAATTCATTACTTATGAAACACTTGCTCATGCCATATGGGATTTGTGGGGAAATACGAGAGTAGAACCTCTAACACATGCTGTCCTTCAGTAACTTCTGACTCTGGGATTGGGATCTCACTTGGTCTCATGGTTCTATAAGGTCCTAAAAAGGTGGGTAATGAAATCTTAAGGTGCTCTCTGGGCTCGTTAGTCTGCTGATTTGGAAAGGAACATGAGAAATACTGAATTGGTAAGGATACTTGCGTATCCACTCACAACACACGTCTTAAATACATTCAATTAAATTACACCAATAGAACGTATCTCACTCCCCACAGGACCCAGAGTATTTTTGGTGGGGAGCATAGAGGGTGTCCTTGCTGCGCAACTCAAAACGCAGAATTTGGACACATTATCTGGGGTTTTCTGGGGCTTGCAGGGCTCTAGGAGGAGGTCATTTTGCATCTCAATATGACCCTGTCTAGGTCACTCACTAATACACCTGCCATTTGTTTACTTGGTCTCGTGGCCGTGACTGTGGCCAAGGGATGTGTGGCTATGGCCTGGAAATCGCCCAGGGGACCTAGTGTGGAAACATGGGTGTTTGATGTTACTCGCTGGGCATGGGCTGAGGAAAGAGCACTGCAGAGGGAGGAAGCTAGGGGCGTTCATCGCAGACCAATTTCACTTCTCGGGAGGGAATTGGTTGATGAATGGGAGTCCCCTGGAGATAGGGATGCAGTTGACAATGAGGAGGGGTAGACCGTGGGGTTGAGTCCTGGTAAGTGGTGCGCTTATCCCGGTGCTGCTGTAGTCACTAGTCTCACTCTGGACCAAGATTATTAATGCCTCCCTTCTTCAAGGTGAGATCCCTGACTGCTTGGAGTCCGGCCTGGTTCTGCCTATTCTCAAAATAATTACGGCTGACCCAGAAGATTTGAATAATTTCTGACCAATCACAAACATCCCTACTTTGGCAAAATTCCTTGAGAAATGAGTTTATGAACACTATGTAACCCCATTGAGGAATTCCAACTTCTTGATAAATTCCAATTGCACTTCCAACACGACCCTAGCACTGAAACAGCCATCACCCATATAGTCAACGACGCTCTTACAATGCTTGACCACAATGAATCCTGACTATTAATCCTACTCGACCTCTCATCATCTGTTGACACTGTCAAACATGACAATCTCCTGTGCCTTCTGGAAAGTAGGATAGGGCTCTCAGGCTCAGTACTAAAATGGTTTGCCTCTTTTCTCAATAATAGAACTCATAGAGACAAAACCAATCAAACCCTGTCCAATTCCATCCCTGCTCTTTGGGGGTTCCCCAGTGGTCCTCTCTCTCTCCCACGCTCTTCAACCTATTCATTGAACCTCTTACTGAAATCCTTAAAGCATCTAATATCCAATATCACATGTATGCGGATCACAACAAATTGTACAAGACACTTAAAGGAACCCTGCACAAAACCCAAAACTGGTTAACCTTGAACCATCTCAAATTGAACACTCTCAAAACGGAATTCCCCCTTATCTCCTTATCTCACCACCCAAACAAAACCCCATTGTGTGGAAATATCGGAAAAATCTCTCCACTCTCAACTGCACACCACACATCATAGTAAAAGCAATGCCGGCTCCCGAAGGACGTGGAGAGTCGGCGGGACCGTGGGGGAATTGGGACCCCCCCACGGTCCCCAACGGAGAGGACCAGCCTCAGGGGATGGGGTCCCCGGGGCTACAAGTGGCCCGGGAGGGGGGCCGCACGGCCCCCCACCCCAAAATGAAAAACAAATAAAAAAAGAACAAAGGCCGGCCCCTGGGGAACGGGTCCCCGGGGCCATAAATGACCTAAGGAGGGGGCAAGGCATCCCTCCTCCAAAAAAAAATTATAAACATTATGGCCATGCCCTGGGGGATGGTGTCCCCGGGGCAGATTTTGGCCTCAGGAGGGGGGCCACGCAGCCCCCTTCACAAAATGTAAAAAAAAAAAATCGGGGGCAGGCCCTGGGGGATGGGGTCCCCAGGGCCAAGCCCCCCTTCTTAAAAAAAAAAAAAGACCGGCATCGCACCGGAGGCCACGCCCCCTCCTTTGAGCACTCTGCAAACGCGTTTGCAGATGGGGAACAAATTCCCCTTGAATACTGGGCCTCCAGTATGTGCCAGGGGGCTGCGTTGCAGAGAGGTGTTCTGAGGCCACGCCCCTTTTTACATCTCTCTGCAACGCAGCTCTGTTGCGCTTAATGGAAGTAGCTTGTGGGCTAGTTGCACCCCAGGGACCCTCAGTATTCAAGGAGAGTTAATTCCCCAACTTAAAACGCGCCACGGGGCGCGTTTGCACAGTCGTGAAGGGAGGGGGCGGGGCCTGAGTTGACATGTGTGCAAACACACCCTGTGGTGTGGTTTAAGTTGGGAAATTAATTCCTCTTCAATCTTGAGGGTCCCTGGGGGACAACTAGCCCACAAGGTACCTCCAGTAAGCGCCACGGAGCTGTGTTGCAGAGTGTTGTAAAAAGGGCCGTGGCCTCTGAACACCTCTCTGCAATGCAGCTTTCTGGCGCATACTGGAGGTACCTGGTGGGCTAGTTGGCCCCCAGGGACCCTCAGGATTGAGGAGGAATTAATTCCCCAACTAAAACCATGCCACAGGTTGTGTTTGCAGACATGTCACTTCAGACCACGCCCCCTTCCTTCACCTCTGTGCAAACGCGTCCGTGGCTCGTTTTAAGTTGGGGGATTAACTCTCTTTTAATATTGAGGGTCCCTGAGTGCGAACTAGCCCAACAGGTATCTCCAGTATGCGCCCGGAAGCTGCTTTGCAGACAGGTGTTCAGAGGCCACGCCCCTTTTTACACCTCTCTGGAACGCAGCTCTGTGGCGCTTACTGAAGGTACCTAGTGAGCTAGTTTGACCCTAGGGACCCTTAGGATTCAAGGGGACTTAATCTCTCAACTTAGAACGGCCACAGGGCACGTTTACACAGTGGTGAAGGGAGGGGACGGGGTCTGAGGTGACGTGTCCAAACACGCCCTGTGGCACTTTTTAAGTTGGGGAAATAATTCCCCTTTAATCCTAAGGGACCCTGGGGGCCAACTAGCCCACCAGGTGCTTTCAGTAAGCACCACTGCGCTGCATTGCAAAGAGGTGGTGCAGACTGTGCCCCTTTTTAAACCTCTGTGCAATGGTGCTTACTGGACGTACCTAGTGGGCTAATTTGCCCCTTGGGACCCTCAGGATTCAAGGGGAGTTAATCTCCCAACTTAAAATGGCCACAGGACGTGTTTACACAGTTGGGAAGGAAGGGGACGGGGCCTGAGGTGACGTGTGCAAACACGCCCTATGGCGCGTTTTAAGTTGGGGAAATAATTCCCCTTCAATCCTGGGGGCCCATGGGGGCCAACTAGTCCACCAGATGCTTCCAGTAAGCGCCACTGTGCTGCGTTGCAGAGAGGTGGTCCAGGCCATGCCCATTTTCTCTGCAACGCAGCTCTGTGGTGCTAACTAGAGATACCTGATGGGCTTGTTGTACCCAAGGGACACTCAGGATTCAAGGGGACTTTATCCCCCAAATTAAAACGGCCACAGGGGGTGTTTGCACACGTCAGCTCAGCCCCCCCCCCTCCCTTCACCAGTGTGCAAACATGCCCTGTGGCGCATTTTAAGAGGTAGTTTTAATCCCCCTGCCCTATAATATACTAGGGGCTTACAAAGGAGGTCATGCTAATAACAGGGGTGCACCAACGCATAGTGTTCCCTAGTGTATGTAGGTGTTTTAACTGTATTCTAAGTGTCTTTTAGCATAGCACTGGCTCTAGGACTGGTTAGTCAGAGTCAGGTACCACCAGTACCCATATGAAAAAGTTGAGGGTACAGGATGATTTTGCAACAAAGACTCTTTCTGCTCCTCTGTTTGTTCTTTCTGCATGTCTTCCTTCTTCCTGCACTTTTCTTCATCTTTGAGGACTTCTGTTGCTTCTTTCTGCATTTCTTTTTCTTCTTTCTGTGTTTTTTCTTCTTTCTTCACATGTCCTACCTCTGTAAGTATAGTTAGACACTAGCATTTAAAAAAGCTTTGAAATTCATTAAAAAAACCATAGTTTTCAGTTATGTTAAAGTTAGAAATGAGCATTTAAAAAACCTTTGAAATTCACTTAAAAAGCCATAGGTATCAGGCACGTTATAGTTAGGAATTAGCATTTAAAAAACCTTAGAAATTCACAGAAAAAAACATAGGTTTCAGGGGTGTTACAGTTAGCTGGACATTTCACTGGCACAAAACCATTGAAATTCCACCGTTATAGTTAGTTCAACTAACTATAACTCGCGTGCCCGCTATGCACTGCTGATGACTTCACATATTACATCACTCATGACATGGTCAGTGACATCACTCATGACATCACTGATGACATCTCAAATGACATCACTGATGACATCATCCAGTGAATGTGTGTCTTTCTGGAAATTAAAGAAGAGTCTCTATTGAAATTGGGATTGGCGCAACTAGACCTCCAGGGAGACCTATTTTTTCTTTAAACGGTGGCCTGTTGGAAAATACCTCAATCTATTTGGATCATTTCCTGGCCCCTTTTGTGAAAGATCTGAGATCTTATTGCAGAGACTGTACGGATTTCCTCAAAAGGATACATGATGTGAAATGGGACAAAGGTTTTCTATTGATCTCCTTAGATGTATGCTCGTTGTATACTTGCATTGATCAGGATAAAGGAGTAGAAGCGTGCTTATACTTTTTGCAACGGAGATCGATTGAATTGTATGAACATACGGTAATGCTTAAACTGATGATGTTGTACTGTCTCAATGAGAACATCTTTCTTTTTGATAAAAGATTGTATCGCCAGAAAACGGCCACAGTTATGGGAACCTGCTTCGCCCCCAGCCTGGCTCATCGGTTCCTGGGCTGGTGGGAGGAGCAGGTGGTATGGACCGATGAAAAGGAATTGTTCACGAGTCATGCGCCACTATGGCTGCGTTATATTGACGATCTATTTATTATCTGGGACGGGAGTAAGGAGGAGGCCATAGGATTTATACAGAGTCTATCCAATAATGATTTAAATCTGACATTCACACACACCATCAGTGAATTAGAATGTGACTTTCTTGATATACATGTAACAGTGCAGGATGACAAATTGGTAACCAATCTTTTCAGAAAAGAAACAGCTGGCAATAGCACAGTTCTTGCACGGAGTCATCATCCAAAATCATTGCTTAATAGCATACCATATGGCGAATTATTGCGAGCCCGTAGAAATTGTAGTACCAATCTCGGTTTCAGTATGGAACAAGATCTTATGCTAGATAGATTCAAAGTCAGAGGGTATCCTAAGAAGGTGTTGAGGGAAGCAGCACTTAAATTAAAGGATACTGAACAAAAAGATGTCCTATTTAAATCTAAGGAGATTACTAATAGTGCCAGAGCAAATAAAATGAGATACATATTGAGAAAACATTGGGGCCTTATTCAATCAGATCCTGTAATTGGCCGAACAATTGGTAACTCTTCCACAGAAACATATAGGAGAGCACCTTCTCTTAGGGACAAATTAGTCAACAGCTATTATCAAACTGAAGTCCCCACTACCTGGCTGAATAATAGTAGAGGGTTTTTCAAATGTAATGCCTGCAAGGCGTGTTCTAATAGCCAGAGTTGCAAAACCTGTGTTACATCTAATGGCAAAGAAAGATTGATATCCAAATTCATTACTTGTACTACTGATTATGTCATCTATTGTCTACAATGTCCTTGTGGCTCTCGTTATATAGGTAGCATGAAACTGCCAGTAAAAAAACGTATTTTGGAGCACTTAAGAGCGATAAAAAATCACGATTTTATCTATCCTGTTGCGAGACATTTTTATAATGTCCACAATAGCAACAATGAGCTCCTAAGCTACATGGGACTTGACCGTATCATGAAAAATATCAGAGGTGGTGACCGTGAAAAACAATTACGAATTCTTGAGTCACGATACATCATTGACCTTAATACAAGGTCCCCCTTTGGTATGAATATGGAGGATTAACTAGCAACACATATAGGGGTGCAGTAGGCTTACTCGCCCCTTTTGGTTTCCTCATACATACCCTCAGCGCTCTGTCTTTATTCCCAGCTGTATTCTGTATATACATTAGTTAGTATTATTACATTTTCTTTTGGGATTTTTAGGTTACGCAGGTGTCTCAAAGATAACAAGGCTGCCATACCGCTCTGTTTAAAATGCTTTAAGAATGCGTAAAAATGTTAAAAAACGAGAAAAGTGGCAAAAATGTGGTCCTCCTATAAAGAAATGACGAACTGTCCATTAATTTAGTATGATTACAGATATATGTTGCACATTACAAAATGTCTGCCATGTTACCCAAAGTATAGCCCTTTGTTGATCATCATGAATTGGGGGGTTGATTTGAATTAACTTTAATAAACTCACGTGAATTGTTGTATGTTCATGTGATCAAGTCTACGGACGAAACGCGTAATGAGCAATAAACAGCTACTTTGCATACCTGAGACTCCGAGTGTGCATTTACTGGAGGAAATTGGATTAATGAAAATTGCCGGTTTTCGGGCATAACCGGCGTTATGCACCACCTGACGAGGGGCTCGGTCTCTAAATGACCCGACTTTGAGGAATTAATATATATATATATATATATATATATGTTCACTGAAAAAACCATAGGTTTCAGGGACGTTATAGTTAGTTGGACATTTCACTCGTACAAAACCATAGAAATTGCCCCGTTATAGTTAGTTCAGCTAACTATAACTTGCGCCCATGTAATGCCCTGCTGATGACGTCACATATTACATCATTCATGACATGGTGGTCAGTGACATCACTGATGACATCGCTGATGACATCTCGGGCACCCTGGGACACTGCAGGGAGACCTTCATTGCCCTGGGGTGTGGCGGTCCCCAGGGCAATGAAGGTCTCCAGGAGGGGGGCCTCGCGGCCCCCGCTCCCACCTAGTACACAGCTCCGGAGAGGTGGTGGTCCCCAGGGCTTGGGGGTCCGTAACGGACCCCCACATTTGCATGTTAGTGACCGGGGGAGGTGGCGGTCCCCGGGGCGTGTTGGGGGGCTCGAGCCCCCCTGCACAGATTAATCCATTTATTTCAAAAGCCCCGGGAGTGGCAGTCCCCAGGGCAGCGGGGGGGCCATGGGCCCCCCGCAAATAATTAATAAAAGCCCCGGGGAGTGGCAGTCCCCAGGGCTTGGGCGGCCTTAGAGGCCCCCACACATTTAAAAATTAGCCCTAGGGGTGGCAGTTGCAGGGGCTATGGGGGGGCTGCGTGCCACCCCGCAACTCATAAATCAAGCCTCGGGGAGGTGGCAGTCCCCGGGGCAGTGTGGGGGGAATTGGGGCCCCCCACACATTTTTTTCAGTGCCCCTGGGACCTGGCCCACGCGGGGGCTTCAATATTCAATGTTTTTTTTTTATTCTCGTCCAGATTCGCGCACCCAGCGCGAATTCGACGATTTTTAAAAAAAGAATGCCTTTTTGGGCCCAGGGGGTCCTTGTGGGACCCCCTGAGCAGGGCTAGGGGGTCAGGGTGTTTCTTTTCTACCCTGCCCCCTTTTCTTGTTTTTTGCATTTGTTTCACTGTTTTCTTGCTGGTTTGTAGTGTTGACAGCCAATTAGAATAAAGCTCGTGGTCGGGAGGGTGCATGGATCCACCACACCTCTAGATATCGATATTTTTATTTTTTGAATTTCTCAGCAACTACTGAACGGATTTACACCATTTTTTAAAAGGTCGCTTTCTGAAGCAAGCGCTACCTTTTTGGTGTAATTTCGTTCAGCAGTTCGGGCTGTAGCCCTGGCTAAAGTTTCCTATGGAAATTATCATGGAGAAAACACTTTTTGGGACCCCCCTTTTTTCTCAGCCCACACTTGACGAATCACCCTCAAACTTTCAGGATAGGAGCTGACCTGGATAGACTTTTTTTGGGAGAATTTCGCAAAGATTCGTCAAACTAGGTTCTAACTATAAATACCTACTGGCGTAAAAGTGATGTTTTAGTTTTGAAATAAGACATGAGCTAATGTTTAAGAAACACTTAAGGTTATAACCATCGGTTTTTGTTCAGTGAAATTTACACATGGTTTCCATAGGCAAAACATGTTTAGTTTTGCTTTGTCACCGTTTGGCAAATCTTCATGAAATGCTCAATACTAGTTTGCCAATCACTTCAGCCGCACTCTGGAAAGTTTTGACATGATCTGACAAGTGGGGGCTGAGAAAAAGGGGGGGGCAAAACGTGTTATCCCCATGCTATTTCTCATGGGGAGTTTAGTCACGACCACAGCCCAAACCACTGAACGGAATTACACCAAATATGTCAGAAAGCTAGATCTCGGTCCACAAAGAGTGCTCTTTTGTAATTTTGTGTAAATCTATTCAGTAGTTTTGGAGTTATTGAAGTAAAAAGATTTATGTAAATTGAGGGTCACGGATCCAGCTGGATTTGCAGATCCATGCACCAACAGCAATGCAGTGATTGGCTGGAACTGCAACCTGAGACGGAAGTTGTGGCTGCCATTTTGTACTTCCGAACACAGTTCTCAGGGGAAAATATATGTAAAAGTGATAGAAGGGGTCAGGGTAAAGGTACCCTGACCCCCATGGGACTAATCGAAGGCTCTGAGAGGGACTCTTCATAGGTAAGAAATTGTAAAAAAACATTTGTTGTTTTTAGAATGTCAGGATCTGCGAATCCACCCAGATCCTCATGGATTCGGGTGGATCTGCAGATCTTGACCCCTGTTAAAAAAACAGGCACACCCACTCAGACCTACACACCTACTCACACACTCACTCACACACTCACATACCCACTTGCACACTCACATACCCACACAACCACATGCATATAGCAACACACACACTCACACACCCACTCACACATGCAAAAACCCACTTACACATCCACACAACCACCTGTACACCCACTCACACTTCCATGCAGCCACTCACAGACCCACAGTCACTCATATACCCACTGACACACACACCCACACAACCACTCACACACCTTCTCACATACTCAGAAAGCGACTCATACACCCACTCATAGACCCACAAAACCGATTACACACCCACACAACCCCTAATACACCCACCTCCACACCTTCATAGCCTCTGACATAGTCACTCACACACCCAAACACAGGCACCAATACACCTATAGAAATTGCAATAGCATATGTTTGTATTAAATGTGTTGTTCCTTTTGTATTGAATGTGTGCAATATAACAGGCATAACCCTTGTTTGTCTGAGGATTTATGACAGCTCTGCAGAGACACAAAATTAATTTAAAAAGAGAAAGACTAGGTGCACTGCATTTATAGAAAGACTAAATAAGTTACCTAACCTTAATTTAAAAAAATGTAGTTTTAAAATAAATAATAGGAATGAATGTGTGAATAAAACTTGTGAAAATATATACTAATAAATGGAACTTATGGGTCGAATCATAGTACAATTTATACTTAATTTTAGTTTGAAATTCACTAAAATACCAAAGGACGTTATAGTTAGGAAATAGCATTAAAAACATAGAAATTAACTGAAAAAAACAAAGGTTACATGGACATTATAGTTATGAAAAAGAATCTAAAAAAAGTTTGAAATTCACTGAAAAAAATAAGATTACAGGGATGTTTTAGTTAGGAAATGGATTTTAAAATCCTTCGAAATTCTGTGAAAAAAATTAAAGGTTACAGGGACGTTATAGTTAGGTTCAGATTTTACACACACAAAACCATAAAAATTCTGCAGTTATAGTTATATCAAGAAACTATAACTCATGCCCTTAGGTAACTATAACGAGTGACCTCGCCATGCACTGATAATTACCCCACATATCACATCACTCATGACATCGTCTATGACATCATTGATAATGTCACTGCAACACTTGCAGTGAAATTATTGATGAGAAAACTGTGCATGGCCGGTACACGAGTTGTAGTTTCCTTATGGCACAAGATATAGTTAATTGCGACAACTAGGAGTATAATTGCTGAATTTCTGTGGTTTTGTGTGTGTAATATCTGAACCTAACTATAACGTCCTTGTAACCTTTGTTTTTTTCAGTAAATATATATGTGTAGATATATATATATATATATATATATATATATATATATATATATATATTACCTACTGGCCAGTGGGTGGTTATAGTTAGGGAATGCGGCCGCAATCTCTTGGGCTAAGAAAGTGTCTTCCTCTTGCACTCGGAAATTAAAGATCAATAGTTCATCATTTCACAAATGATTGTTCAAATCTTGTATAATTAGGTTGTCCTTTTATTTTCATCTTGGGGTTAGTCAATAACCAATGTTTTCATTTTGACACATTTATAAGTACTTTGAATTGAAATTCATTCAAAAGTGTCCAATGCCCAATGCATTTCGGGCATTAAAGCCCTTCATCAGAGGCCAATGTGCTGTAAATGCAAGGAGAACAGGGTATCAGCGTGTATTGCACAACGTGAGTTCCATGTGAAAAATGTTGTGTGATTTGACCTAGTGCTAGACCGGTTAGTGTACATAGATTGTAAATGTTAGATATACTGAGGCATGAAGCGGTGAGATGGACTATGAATAAAAAGATTGTAGGTAAAGAAACATGTGTGAGTTGTGAGATGTGATAACCACGTAATATTAATTAGGGGTGACGGGAGGAACTAATGGTGCGCCCCGTGATGTACGGTGACGTGCTTTTTAAGCGTGATAGAACCAAATCACGATCCAAGTTAATGTAGGAAGGTGGCATGAAAGAGCTTAAAAATATAAGTGAAAAGCATATGAATTAAGGAGCTCGCGTATAACTTATTACGGGTTGAAAAAGTTATTGGTGCATATAGGAGGATCTATGGTGACAACATGACCAGTCACTGTGCGGTTAGTTCTGTGTTAAAAAACAAGTGGGGAGTGCATGGTACTAACTGAATTAACGTGGGTGAAAATACACGCACGTATAGATCATCTAAAGTTTTACTGGTATCTTGAAAGGAACGGAAAGTAACACTGTAACATGCCGCTCGATAATTGGTAGTAATTCAAAAAATCGTCTCTAGGTGAAAGTTACTTACTTAAAAGCGTTCTGTGTGTCGGGCGTCTTCATGCAAATTCGCTATCGAGTTGTAGTGATTGGATGACGTTGACGGAACAGGAATATCAATACCCGTGTGACCTGGAATTGACATTGGTGTTGTGGGCGGGATTACGATGTGTCTCTCTAGATTGGACTACGAAAAGAAAAGACTGGTAGTTCAGCTTCACAAGTGTAATATGCAAAGGAAAAAGAATGTAAAAATGAAAAGGAGTGTGTGTGAAAAAAAATTGAAAATAGAGCTGAAGTACAAATTGGAGCAGAAGAATGAAATTAAGAAATACAATTTGTAAAAAAACAAGTGTGTTAAGACAGCAATTGTTTGTCAATGGTCGGTGTGTATGATCTGACAATATGTGCGATGAAAAGAAAGGGTGGAGTGGGTACTATAATTGAAATCGGCGAGGGTGCAGTATGTCAGACGGTGTTTGTGGGTGTATTAGGATGGGAGTGTGTGGATCATGGAGTGTAAAGGGGTGAAAAGAGTAAAACGTGTGTGATCAAGATAAGTTTACAGGGGATACGCTTATTCAAGAGATAGTGAAAGGTAAAAGATGTAAGGGTATATGACCGAGCAGAGGGTATATTGATGGATTACTGCGTGTGTGGTGAATAACCTGTAAGATAAAAAGGGATATTAGGGAGTTAGTCAATGAGTTGATTAATACATAAGTGTTCAACATGGGGTGCCGAGGGCGTACTTCAATGCAATTACAGAAATAAACTAAGGTCACAACGTTCAGTGAGTCCTTTCGGACTGATGGAGTCCATTTTGTCAATCCAGTACACTTTTCTTTGAAGCATGAGTTGTGTGTTGTTTCGACCCTTCAAGATTGGTACTTGTTCTAAGATCAAAAAACGCAGTTTGCTGATATTGTGATTCAGGAGATGAAAATGGTTGGTGATGGGAGATTTGGCGTTGTGTCGGATGTTGCTTTTATATTCGTTCAATCTAATGCGTATTGTGCATTCTGTTTTGCCGATGTAAACAAGCCCACATGGGCATTTCAACAGGTAGATAACGTTCTGGCTATTACAGGTGGCCGTTACTTTTAACTTGATATTGGTTCCTTTACTGGGATGTTGAATGGTAATTCCCTTTATGATTGAATTGTAGTTACCACAGTTGAAACACGGTGTAGTTCCTTTGAAGTGTGGTTCATTGGAGCTCTTCGTGGTAGTGAGGATCTGTTTGAGATTTCTTGACCGTTGATATATGCAAATATAGGGGGTGCATCGAAGATGTGTTAAAAATCCGTTTCGGTTCCCAACATGGGCCAATATTTTAGGATAGTTTTCTTAATGCAGTAGCTTTGGGAAGAATATTTGGATATAAACACACTTCTACTGTCTGTGTTCTTTTTGGGTTTCTTACTCAACAAAGTAGATCGTGAGATTTTATCCGCTTTTTTGCATGCGTTGTCCAAGATTTGTTCTGGGTATTCATGTCTTCTGAATTTTTCAATGCATGCGTCTCTGCTCTCTTTGTATAGTTGTTCAGTGCTGGATATTCTTTTCAATCTCAATAGCTGACAATACGGTAAGTGTTCTTTGAGAGAGGGCTGATGAAAACTGTGAAAATGAAGGAGATTGTTACGATCTGTTGGTTTTGTGTGTACTTGAGTAATGAGAGTTCCATTGGTGTTGGTTATTCTGGTGTCAAGAAAGGAAATCTGTCTTTTACTGATAGTTGATGTGAATTCGATGTGTTCGTCAACCTTGTTTAGGTCATCGATGAGGTTTTGAAGTTCTAACATGGATCCTTGCCATAGTATAAATATATCATCGATATATCTTCTGTATAGGAGCAGGTGTTGTTTCCACTTGTCTTTGTTCAGAATGTGTTCCAGTTTAAATCTGTACATGTACAGATTGGCGTATGTGGGTGCGGCACAATTGCCCATAGATGTTCCAGAGCATTGTAAATAGTCGTTTTCTGACCATTTAAAGTAGCTGTGGTACAGTGTGAAGTGGATCAATTCCATTAAAAAAAGTTTGAGATCATGGGGTTTATTGCTGGTCAACAGGAAGGATTCGACTGCCTCCATGCCTTTATTGTGTGGTATTGATGTATATAGAGCTTTCCTATCTACTGTGCACAATATAGTATCGGAATTTGTTTTGCCTCAGGTAGTTTCCAGTATGTTGAGAAAAAATCTGTACGTGCGTGTATTTTCACCCACGTTAATTCAGTAAGTACCATGCACTCCCCACTGTTTTTTTTTAACACAGAACAAACTGCACAGTGACTGGTCATGTTGTCACCATAGATCCCCCTATAGGCACCAATAACTTTTTCAGCCCGTAATAAGTTATACGCGAGCTCTTAACTTCATATGCTTTTCACTTATATTTCTATGCTCTTTCATGCCACCTTCCTACATTAACTTGGATCGTGATTCAGTTCTATCACGCTTAAAAAGCACTTCATCGTACATCATGGGTCGCACCATTAATTCCTCCTGTCACCCCCAATCGATATTACGTGGTTATCACATCTCACAACTCACACACGTTTCCGTACCTACAATCTTTTTATTCATAGTCCATCTCACCGCTTCATGCCTCAGTATAGCTAACATTTACATCTATGTACACTAACGGGTCTAGCACTAGGTCAAATCACACAACATTTTTCACATGGAACTCACGTTGTGCGATACCCTGTTCTCCTTGCACTTACAGCACATTGGCCCCTGATGAAGGGCTCTCATGCCCGAAATGCATTGGGCATTGGACACTTTTGAATGAATTTCAATTCAAAGTACTTATAAATGTGTCAAAATGAAAACATTGGTTATTGACTAACCCCAAGATGAAAATAAAAGGACAACCTAATTAAACAGGATTTGAACAATCATTTGTGAAATGATGAACTATTGAACTTTAATTTCAGAGTGCAAGAGGGAGACACTTTCTTAGCCCAAGAGAGTGCGGCCGCATTTTATGATTATCCTCATACTCAGGAGGACTTACCCAATTGCACCACTGACCTGAATACAATATCCATCACCACATCTCAACCAAGAATTGCGCCACCCTTCCTATTTTACTGGTTATAGTTAGGGCCCAGTTTCCATAAGAAAAACATTTTTTGTTTTGCCATTCACTCTGGTGCAATTTCACAAACTTTCACAAACTTTCACAACATTTTCACAACTATTCCACACTTGACTTCAGTTGCTGTCTTCAAAGTCTTGGGATTATTTGTGAAGTGGGGGCCGAGAAAAAGGGAGGGTCACAAAATGCATTTTCCCATGTTAATTCCCATAGAGATTTTAGACATGACTACAGCCTGAACATCTGAACCGAATCACACTAAATTTGGTAGAAAGCTAGATTTTGCTCCAGAATGCAGCATTTGTGTGATTTAGTGTAAATCTATTCAGTCATTTTAGAGATATTAAAGGAAAAATAAATTTGTATATCTAGAAGTGCAAATCCATTGTGGAGCTTCAGGAATCCACGCACCAACAGCAATCCTGTGATTGGCTGGCTGAAACCTGAGTAAAAAATTGTGGCCACCATTTTACATATTGGAGAACAGTCCCTGGTAGTGAAAATTCTAATATAGTTGAAGAGGGCAGAGTAGAGGTACCCTCACCCCCAGATGTAATATAGGGGTCTGTGAGGGACCACTGATGGGCAAGTAAATGCACAGAAACTGATTTTATTTCACTGTGCGAGAATTTGTGAATCCATCGTGATGCTCTGCGCGGCTCCCTTGTAACTTTGCAGCAGATTCGCAAATTCTGCTGAATTTGTTTTAATAAACACTCACCCGCTCACTCAGACACTTATGCACCCAATCAGAAACCCAGTTACACACTCTCACACCCACTGACAGACCTAATCAGACACTCTTGCACCTACTAACAGAACCTCTCAGAGACTTACGCATCCACTCACAGAGTCATTCAGAAACCTACTAACGGATCCACTCAGAGACTCAAGCACACACTCACAGACCCTCTCAGAGACTCACAAACCCATTCACAGACTCACTCAGACACTCACATACCCACTCACAGACCCCTTCAGACAGTCACACACCCATCCACACACTCACTCAGACACTCACACTCTCACTCAATCATGTAGCCACTCACACACCCTCTCAGACACTTACACACCCCTCACAGATACACTCAGAGTCAAGTACCCAATAACATACCCACTCAGACATTTACTCACCCACTTCTATATTCACTCATTCACCCACTAAAAGACCATCTCAGGCACTGACACACCCACTCACTTACCCACTTAGGCAATCCCGCACCCACTCACAGAGCCAGACACTCATGCATCTATTCACAGACTGACTCAGGTTCCCACTTACATACCCACTCAGAGGCTCATACACCCACTCACATACTCATACTCATAGACCCTCACAGAAACTCACACACCCATTCACAGACTCACTCAGACAATCATGCACCCACTCACACACCCTCTCAGACACTTACACACTCACTCACAGACTCACTCAGAGACTCAAGTACCCAATCGCTTGCCCACTCAAACACTCACTCACTCACTCACCCACTCTCAGACTCACTCATACTCCCACTCAGGGACCCTCTCAGGCACTGCCACACACCCTCACAGGCCCAATGAGTCACTATTGCTCCTACTCACAGAGCCAGACACTCACACACCTATGCACAGACTGACTCAGAGACTCACCCACCCACTCCCAGACCCTCACAGAAACTCATACACCCACTCACAGACTCACACAGGAAGCCACATACCCACTCACAGACCCCCATTGGTACTCACAGACCCACCCAGACACTCACAAACCCACTCACAGACCCACAAAGGCACTCACACATCCACCCACTCAAAGACCCATACAGATACTCAAGCACTCACTCAGCAATCCACTAGGATACTCAAACACCCACTCACAGACCCACAAAGACAATTACACACTCACTCAGAGACCCACGCAGTTATTCACACACCCACTCCCAGACCCACAAAGGCACTCACAAACCCACTCACACACCCACACAGGCACCCACAAAACCACTCACACACCCACATAGCTGCTCACACACCTACTCAAAGACAGATACAGCCACTGATGAGCCCACAAAACCACTCACACAGCCACTCACAGACCCATACAGCCACTCAGACACCCATTCACCAACCCATACAGCCACTCACACACTAACTTACAGACCCATACAGCCACTCACACACCCACTCTCAAAGGTTACAGGTTACAGTTTGGAAATAAAATCAAAAAGACCTTTGAAATACACTAAAAAGCCAAAGGATTCAGGGATGTTATAGTTAGGAAATAACATTTTTTGAAACATAGGAATTCACTGAAAAAAACAACGGTCTCAGGGATGTTATAGTTAGGCTCTGATTTCACTTGCACAAGACAGAAATTCAACAATTGCAGTTACCTGAGCTAACTATAACTTATGCCCTCACAATGCACTGCTTATGACCCCACATATTACATAACTCATGACATGGTCAGTGACATCACTAATGAGATCTCAAATGACATCACTAATGCCAGCATCCAGTGAGTGTGTTTTGCGAAAGTTCTGAGACTTAGAGATATATACTAAGCTTGTGCATAAGTTAAATTACTATTCTCTCTGTACTACTAATGAGAAAAATTATTTCTAACATATGTCACCTGAGTGACTGTGTGGCTGTCTGAATCTGTGTGTGAGTGGCTGTATGGGTGTGTGAGTGGCTGTGTGAGTGGCTGTATGGGTGAATATATTGGTATTTGAGTAGCTGTATGGGTGGATGAGTGACTGTGATTGGCTGTACTGGTGAGTGAGTGGGTATGTGAGTGGGTGTATGGGTGAGTGAGTGACTGTATGGATGTCTGAGTGGATGTATGAGAGGATGTATGGGTTTGTGAGTGGCTGTATGGCTGAGTGAGTGCATCTGTGAGACGCTGCATGGGTGGGCTAGTGAGTGTGTGAGTGGCTGTATGAGCGGGTAAGTGGATGTATGCATGGCTGTGTGAGTGGCTGTATAGGTGTGGAGTGGGTATGTGAGTGTTTACATGTGTACATGAGTGGCTGTGTGAGCAGCTATATTGGTGAGCGAGTATGTGCTTGACTGGCTATATGGATGTGTGAGTGTGGGAGTAGTTGTGTGGGTATGTGAGTTGTTGTATGGGTATGTAAGTGGGTGAGTGGTTGTGTGGGTGTGTCAGTAATTGTATGGGTGTGTGAGTGGATTTATGGATCAGTGGGTGGGTGTGTGAGCAGTTGTATGGGTGTGTGAGTGGGTGTATACATGGTTGTGTATGAATGGATTTTTGAGGGGGTTCTGTGGATGATGTCATCAGTGATGTCATTTGAGATGTCAATGATGTCATGAGTGATGTTACTGACCATGTCATGAGTGATTTAATATGTGAGGTCATAAGCAGTGCACAGCGGTGGCGTGAGTTATAGTTTGCTCTGGTAACTATAACTACTGAATTTCTAAGGTTTTGTGCGTGTGAAATCTGAGCCTAACTAGAACCTCCCTGTAACCTTTGGTTTTTTCAGTGAATTTCTAAGGTTTTGAAAATTCTATTTCAGAACTATATTACCCCTGTAACCTTTGTTTTTTCAGTGAATATCAAAGTTTTTTTAAATGTTATTTTCTAACTATAGAGTCCATGTAACCTTTGATTTCTTAAGTGAAATACATATATATATATATTTTTTTTTTTGCAGTATTATATAGCACAAACTCAACCCTAAGGTATCAGAGCGCTTTACATGACCACCAGTTGCATTACAGATGGACACATTCAATTTTAGGCACGGGGAGATTAAGTGATTTGCCCAGAATGACTGGATGTTTAAGCCTCCTGCCAGACTCAAAACTGGTTCCCCAACACTCCCTCCCCCATGTTTTGCTCCAATAGCAGGCTTGTGATGCAGTCCTTGGGTGATTGGCTCTGCAGATTCTGATTCATCCCTCATTAATTCCTACTGTGCTGCATGAATGAGGCCAGGCAGCACAGTCGGAGACTGTTTGATCAAGTAAACTCTGTCTCTGCTGTGATGAGAGGGTCAGCCTGCACAGCAGTGTGATAAATGTGCCTTTTTACTCAACCTTCTATCGAACATTATGCATTTATTCTAGCAAAACATGTCTGAGCTCCGAGACAGTCTTTGAAAAACTGGGACTGACAGGGCTAATGTGGGACATCCGGCCGCCCTGTCCTACAAGAGATGCACAAAGATGGACCGGCCCAGCCTTCGGCATCTACTCACGAATTACTGTTTTTGTACAAAATCTGGGGTGTTTGAAGATGTTTTTAAGTATTTTATACTGGCTATCCTTGTCTTCTTCCTGCGCTGGTCACAGTGCCATTTCCAGCCCTCTTTATGCCAGACTATACTGTCTCTCCTCATTCTGTGTTTGATGTTACTGATTCTAAGGAGAGCTAAGACACCTTAATCACCTTCCTTATTTGTACTTCAGGTCTCCCATTACCTCATTCAGGGCCATATGTAGGTAAAGTACATTTACCGATTCTTAAATACCGAATTTTACCGATTCGGTATTTATGAATCGGTAAATGTAATGTAGGTAAATTATTACCGATTCGGTAAATATCGGTATTTAAGAATCGGTATTTACCGAATCGGTAATGGCAACTGGCTTCCCATTCATTCCTATGGGCCTGGAGGCCCATAGGAATGAATGGGAAGCCAGTTGCCATTACCGATTCGGTAAATACCGAATCGGTAATAGGGGAGGCATTATCATGGGTGGCAGGGTGTCACATTGACACCCTGTTGCACCCCTGATTCGTGCATGTGTGCACATGTGGCGCACATACTGCCACATTGCACATTTCAAATAGCACAATAATGCTTTTTTACAGGTATTCGTCATTTACCATCAACTTTTAGTTGGTGGTAAATAACGAATCCACACACCGACGAGACACTCCCCCTACATATCATTTCAGGATTCGGTATTTACCGAATCGGTAATTTTACCGATTCGGTAAATTACCGAATCCTGAAATCTGCCCCCTACAGAGCAAAAGCCTAAATACCGGTCGGTAACAGGATATTTACCGAAAATCGTCCGTTACTGACCGGTATTTGGCTTCCTACATATGGCCCTAAGTGTTTTGATGATTGATATTCATCACCGTAAAGAAACTGTTTAATAGGATCATGTGACAGAGTAGAGAAGCTTGTTTTGTTCATCAACCATTTATATGTAGCCAGGGGTCACAAATACGACCCCCATCTTGCTCTTTGACAAGTGTGAGGTGATGGAGGCCAGTGGGAGCGAGGTGACAAAGAAACAGGTTGGTGAAAGACAGCAAAGAGTGAGCGGGGGAGACCGACGACAGGACGAGACCAATGAAAAAGAGACAACCGTGAAAGAGACAATTGAGCGAGTTGGGATGGAGAGCCTGGTGGGGAAAAGAGAGAGATGGAGACAGTTGAGAGAGTGGCAATAAGGGCACAGACAGGTAAGAGCCAGCTCAAAGATATACAGAGGAGGGTAGACAGATGGAAGACAGAGAGCATAAACAGAAGCAGATGAATTATAGAGACATAGCTGAGAAAGTGAATTGGGAAGGAAGGACAGGTGAGAGAAGAAGAGGAGATACATAGAGAGTTGAGACAGCAACAGGTGAGACTGAGAGGTGGGCAACGCGCAAGTGTAAGAAAAAAGAGATCGGTGAGAAATGTAGTTAAGAGAACAGTGGAAACGTCAGAGTTGATAAGGAGACAGACAAGGAAGAAAGATATGGCTAGAGGGGGGGGGGAGACAGGTGTTAAAGGGATACTTAAATGGAAAATAATCAGCAGCTGATGGGAATGAGCTGAGAAATCGAGGGGGAGACACGTGAAACGGAGGCAAATGATAAAGACTAGGGAGAGTAGAAAGATGACATGGACAAACACGAGAAGAGAGAAAAGGTCCGTAAAGAGGAAGAGAGGGCTACTGATAGGTGATCTGAGAAATGAAGGAAGGGAGAGGACGGTGACAGAACAGGTCAAGAGATATGCTAAAGCAGAGGAGTGCAACAGGGAAATTTGACAAGGGTGAGAGAGATTTAAAATTAGATAAGGGGAGAGAAAAGAGGGAGACTAGGGCAAGGAAAGCAGTCACCTTCTCCAGCAAATAAATATTCAGAATATGGGACAGTATGCCACTTGTATGCCATTCTAGCATGAGGATGGACAGGAGAACAGTGATGATGAATGCCCGGGCAGTCAATGGTTGTACCTGGACATTTGAGGCTCTACTTGTATCCGACCTCCTTTGGCATCTGATGGTTGTAACAGGGCAGGGGTTATCCATGTGTCTGTCATATCTTAACCCCACCCTACTTAACCCCTTCAGTGCCACGCCCTTTCCCCGCCCTGTGCCGGCCGTTACATTAGCGGGCGGGGTTTATGACGAGCTGGACTCGTCATGGGTACAGCGCAACCGCGGCCTATGACGAGTCCAGCTCGTCATGGGCACTGAAGAGGTTAAAATATTCGTGCCATCTGAAATAAGCACTGCACTAGTTTCATGGTTATTAAGTCGAGTGACATCACTTCCTAGGTTGGCATCAGGTCAAAGGTCAAATGTTGACCCTTCCCGTGATGTCAATAGAGTTGAAGATTATGTGATGTCACTTCCTTTGTCACTGGTATTTTGGTGAATTGGTGGCCACTGTCTTGTTATTTTAAGTTTAGATTTCTGACAGGAAGGGTTTTTGACAGTAAACTGTTTGATAGTATAAGCTTTCTGACAGCTTAGAGTTTCTGGCAGCATTTGCTGTTTGACAAAGAAGCTTTTTGATAGCTTTGCGTTTCTGGCAGCGGGTGCTGTTTGACAGTTTGAGCTTTCTGACAGCTTAGTTTTTCTGACAACATGTTCTGTTGACTGTATGGGCTTTCTGACAGCTTAGAGTTTCTGGCAGCATATGCTGTTTGACAAAGAAGCTTTTTGATAGCTTAGCGTTTCTGGCAGCGGGTGCTGTTTGACAGTATGAGCTGTCTGACAGCTTAGTTTTTCTGACAACATGTTCTGTTGACTGTATGGGCTTTCTTGCAGCTTAGAGTTTCTGGCAGCATGTGCTGATGAAATAGTATGAGCTTTCTTGCCACTTAGATTTTCTGTCAGCATGTGCTGTTTGACAGTATGAACTTTCTGACAGCTTAAAGAGTTTCTGACAGCATGTGCTGTTTGACAGTATGGGCTTTCTGGCAGCTTGGAGTTTCTGGCAGCAGGTGCTGTTTGACAGTATGAGCTTTCTTGTCACTTAGTTTCTGGCAGCAGGTGCTGTTTGACAGTATGATCTTTCTTGCCGCTTAGTTTCTGGCAGCAGGTGCTGTTTGACAGTATGAGCTATCTGGCAGCTTAGAGTTTCTGGCAGCATGTGACGATTGACAGTATGGGCTTTCTTGCAGCTTAGTTTGACATTTCTGACAGCTTAGAGTTTCTGACAGCATGTGCTGTTTGACAATATGGGCTTTCTGGCAGCTTGGAGTTTCTGGCAGCAGGTGCTGTTTGACAGCATGAGCTTTCTTGCTGCTTAGTTTCTGGCATCAGGTGCTGTTTGACAGTATGAGCTATCTGGCAGCTTAGAGGTTCTGGCAGCATGTGATGATTGACAGTATGGGCTTTCTTGCAGCTTAGAGCTTCTGGCAGCAGGTGCTGTTTGACAGTATGAGCATTCTTGCAGCTAAGAGTTTCTAGCAGCATGTGCTGATTGACAGTATGAACTTTCTGACAACTTAGAGTTTCTCACAGCATGTGCTGATTGACAGTATGAGTTTTCTTGCTGCTTAGTTTCTGCCAGCAGGTGCTGTTTGACAGTATGGGCTTTCTGGCAGCTTGGAGTTTCTGGCAGCCGGTGCTGTTTGACAGTATGGGCTTTCTAGCAGCTTAGAGTTTCTAGCAGCATGTGCTGATTGACAGTATGAACTTTCTGATAGTTTAGAGTTTCTGACAACGTGCAGTTTGACAGCATGGGCTTTCTGGCAGCTTGGAGTTTCTGGCAGCAGATGCTGTTTGACAGTATGAGCTTACCTGACGCTTACTTTCTGGCACAATGTGCTGTTTGACAGAATGAGTTTACGTGCCGCTTAGTTTCTGGCAGCAGGTGCTGTTTGACAGTATGAGCTTTCTTGCCGCTTAGTCTCTGGCAGCAGGTGCTGTTTGACAGTATGAACTTTCTGACAGCTTAGAGTTTCTGACAGCATGTGCTGTTTGACAGTATGGGCTTTCTGGCAGCTTGGAGTATCTGGCAACAGGTGCTGTTTGACAGTATGAGCTATCTGGCAGCTTAGAGTTTCTGGCAGCAGGTGCTGTTTGACAGTATGAGCTTTCTTGCCGCTTAATTTCTAGCGACACTGGTCCCTGAAAACGAGAAATATTCGCAAAAAACAATGAATATAGCCAAAATTGGTGCTATATTATAGCCTATGTCCAGCCGGACAAGGCGACTTTAATAAGAAACAATAGTTTAGCAGTGATCAAAGGGATGTAAGCAAAATGTTGGTGGGACACAAGCCTGTATCCTGTGGCTTACATATCAAGAGGACATAATATTTCGGAAAAACATACAGGCAATTGCAGTGATGTTTCTATGTCAGAAAATACTAGGTAGTGAAACATCTTAGTATACAGCTTGTCACCTTCACCACATTTTATACACATAGATTGTTTAAGTGTAAGGTGAACCACATAGTCGACGACGTTTCGATCCTTAACGGGGGGATTTTAGGATCATCATCAGGACTAATTAGTATGAATTGCCAATTTAAGAAATGCCTCGGGTGGAGACGAGTTACAAAAGTGTGGTGATCCGTCTGGGTCCAATGACAAGAACGAGTCCCGGACAGCCTATCCGGGATTGTCCGACCGCGCTGTCCTGCAGACCCCCACGGAACGCATCTCCTTCATTGTAACGAGATACCGCATCACCGTGTTGACCTGATTGTACCTTCATTGCCCAAGGCTCACTTCTTGGATTCCCTAAATTCGCTCAGGTCATCGAACCAAGACGAATTTCCATTTTGCCTCAAAAACCCTGAAACTCGAGGCCGTTCCTTCGGAACCGTGACTCGTTCTTGTCATTGGACCCAGACGGATCACCACACTTTTGTAACTCGTCTCCACCCGAGGCATTTCTTAAATTGGCAATTCATACTAATTAGTCCTGATGATAATCCTAAAATCCCCCCGTTAAGGATTGAAACGTCGTCGACTATGTGGTTCACCTTACACTTAAACAATCTATGTGTATAAAATGTGGTGAAGGTGACAAGCTGTATACTAAGATGTTTCACTACCTAGTATTTTCTGACATAGAAACATCACTGCAATTGCCTGTATGTTTTTCCGAAATATTATGTCCTCTTGATATGTAAGCCACAGGATACAGGCTTGTGTCCCACCAACATTTTGCTTACATCCCTTTGATCACTGCTAAACTATTGTTTCTTATTAAAGTCGCCTTGTCCGGCTGGACATAGGCTATAATATAGCACCAATTTTGGCTATATTCATTGTTTTTTGCGAATATTTCTCGTTTTCAGGGACCAGTGTCTCTTATAATACGTTACTTCCCAAGGTCCCTGACTTATTGCTTTGGGTGCCCTTGTGTTTCTTTTACCGCTTAATTTCTAGCAGCATGTGCTGTTTGACAGTATGAGTTTTCTGACAGCTTAGAGTTTCTCGCAGCAGGTGCTGTTTGACAGTATGAGCATTCTGACAGCTTAGAGTTTCTAGCAGCAAGTGCTATTTGACAGTATGAGCTTTCTTGTCGCTTAGTTTCTGGAACAATGTGCTGTTTGACAGTATGAACTTTCTGACAGCTTAGAGGTTCTGGCAGCAAGTGCTGTTTGACAGTATGTACTTTCCGTCTCTACTGAATGAATTGCTGTTTTGGTTCCTTACACTATGACATAAGTGACAGGACGAGGCTTTGACACTTAATACGCTGCCATCAAGGGCGTCCACAGAGTAGTTTTTAGGTCTTGCCTGGCGAAAGTAGCGCATGCGTTGCTTTTGCTATTGCAAATACCTTTTGGAATCGATTCTGCCGAGGGGTTTCCTGCACGTGTCTGCATGGACAAACATGGCTGCTCTTGCTATTTGTCCATAGCAACCAGCACGCGCATGTCCGTACGGACTGTGGACAGTCCGACGCCATCTTCGCGTATGCAGCTTGCCACGTATGGGTGTACAAAATGTGCACGCACGTACATGGCGGCGTGCTTTTGATTGCAGCTTACCGTGTATAGGTGCAAAAAATGTGCACGCGCGCGCATCGTGGCGTGCTTTCGATTTTCCTCCCTCCCCCCTTCTTCCATTGTGTGCGTATTAGCCATATCTGTTAAAACCTTTTTGCCCGCCATGTGTGGACCAGAGAAGAGGCCTGTAGGCCATCGAGGAGGCTGATAGCCCACCTCTATGAAACAAGAAGTACGTGTTTCAGGTTTGCCATTGTTTTATTTGTTAAGGCGCCACACATATTTAAATTGTGTTTTTTTGTAGGCACGGGGAGAACCGATGCCGAGATTTGAACCCATTTCCCACCGTAGCTGCTCACATTCAATAATCAACTGATGTCGTTATGTGGGTTGGAACACGTTTCGAGCGCATTGCTCCCTTAGTTTAATTTACAAAGCCCGCGCCTCATGATAAGCTGGAAGAGCCAGGGACAAAGACCGGTGTCTCTGCCTTGCCCGCTGCTTGGATTAGCGTTAATCTATTCTGTGATCATCATGCATGCTGCTGAAGCCTGTCATGAGCAAATACCTTCTTTGTTTACTCTGGAATGCTTATTTGCTGACTTTGCCTATTCTCTCGAAACATCCCAAACTACAAAGTAATCTAATTAGCAAATAACATTCAGCTCGCATGTTTAAAGTGTTTGCATGGATCATCTTACGCGTTCTCCGCATGCTTATGGGCATACCATCACCAAGTTGTTCCCTGCATTTTGCTGTGTCTCTGCTCACTACCCCTTCATAATACTATTGCTGTCTACCACTGTGCCTTCCCGTTGCACCTTGCTCTTGGTTTCATCTATGCCTGCCCCTCTTCTCTACTTGTCAACCTTCTTGTCTTTGCGCCCTTTCCCCAGGCCTGTCGCCTACTAGTTCTCCGTTTCCTGTTCTTGGATTGCCTGCTCTTCCTTCCTGTCACTCGGGAACACTTACTGCCTCCTTCACTGCTTGCCTTTGGTTGGACATGTTTTCCTGTCTCTCCTCCCACCTACTCTTCCTGTGTCTGCATCCCCCCTCGGTATCTGCCCCTTTTTTAATGTCAGCCACGTTCCTTGTGTGAACATGTTTTTTTGTTTTCCAGTCTCCATTCCTATCTGTCTACTTCTGTTACAATATCCTCTGATCCTTCTTTCTGTCTGCATCACTAAAATGCATGTCCTTACCTGGTACACGTCTGTGCTGCTGGCTTTCGTCAATTGTGCTTCTTGTCCCACGGTCTACTGTTCTTCCAATTCATCTGCCCCTCTCCTTGTGTCTCAATCACCACCCGAGTCGGTCTTCTCATCTACCTTTTCACCTGCCTGCCTGCAGCATTCCATGCTTTTCTTCTATTCCTTTTCTTTTCTGTCCCTCGTTGTGGCATTCTCTATCCCCCAATCCATCTCTGGCAAGTAGAGCAACAAGGAGAAGGGTAAGCAATCTCCATGTGTCCGTGAAGTCCCCTCGTAATGTATATCTTCGGTCTTCTACTCTGTATCTTTGCATAACTCGTATTGACTTCTTGTTTTCCTGTCTCATTGCCATCTCCCTACCTGGTCTCTTTGCTCTTCCTGTCCCCTGTCTGCCTGGCACTATCCATCTCTCTCTTCATCTCCCCTTTCATGTGTCTGCCTCTTTCCTTGCGATCTTCGGCTCTTCCTATCATCTCCCATTAATTTCCATTTGTCTCCCTTCTTGTCTCTGTCACTCTCTCATTGTCCCTTCTCATGACTGTCGGTTGCCTGGCGTGGATTTCTCCTTAACTTGCTCTATTCACAATGCTTGTGTTTTTTCTGTAAATAAGAGTGATTGCCTGGTCGCTGGCCGCTGCTGCTGCTCCCCCACTGCCCACCCAAACAGGCTGCACCTGCCCTGCTCGGAGGCTGGCACAGACTAGTGAATGGGGCATTCCTTTGGTGATTCATAATGTAATGCACCTTCCTACACCTGGCGAGCACCAGAAACCACACATGTACTCTGTGGGTGGACATGCAGAGATTGTGAATATGCACCTTTGCCGAATGAGTTTCTTGCATTGCAATAGTTTCACCACATAGGCAGTTTAACCCTATGACTGTGTGTTTGTGTACATATTTGTATGCTGGTGCATCTGTGTATATGTTTGTGTGTTCATGTTTGTGTGTGCGTGTTTGTGCACGCACTTGCATCTGTGTGTTTTTGTGTACGTGTGTCTGTGTATATGTTTGTGTGCATGTTTGTCTGTGTGTGTGTATATTTCTGTGTGTGTTTGTGCACTCGTCTGTGTGTATTTGTGTGCAAATGTCTGTTTTTATGTAGGTGTGTGTGTTTGTCTGTATATGTTTGTGTTTCTGGTGTGTGTTTGTTTCTGCATGTGTGAATGTTTTGTGTGTTTGTGCACACCCCTGTGTCTTTGTGTGTATGTGTTTGTGTGCCTATATGTGACTCAGAATCTACAGATCATCTGCACCCAGCGTGACGTCATCCTTTAGCATGTGAGCTTAGGCAGCAGATGGGGGCTTTTGCCCCCCTCTGCCTGTCTCCAGCTGTATGCCAAAGCACAAGGTCACCAGCTTCACCCCTGCTACCCTTGTGATCTTGTGTAAACTCATTTACATGGCATGCCTCCACCATGTCTGCTGGGAGAGTGACCCACGCACTCATTCTCTTTTCGGTAAATACTTATATATTTCCCATCACCCCACACTGCCCCTCCAGTCCCTGACTACTTTTGATAGGCAGGTCACTTTCACTAAAGGATGCAGCTTCGTGCACTCTCTTCTGTTCTGTTCAAGATGTTGAATGTCTGTCAAACATTGCTCCACGCGGAGACGCACCTTGAAGCCTGCTGCGCAGGCGCTCCGTTTCTCTAATGAGCTGGACTTTGAGGCCTTACGTGTTCACATATGTGGAGGGATGCCGGCCTAGTCTGTCTGCCCCTATGTCTGCCTGATGCAACAACACTGCTCACGTGAGCACCAGCACCGTCTTTGATGTTGTGCTAGAAATTGTAACACTGCACTTAAGGCACTTCTCTGACAAGGAGAACGTTAAACACACACACTCTTCCTGTGTGACTTGCTTGTGCCAACTGCGTCCCATCAGGGTGCCCTCTCCTCTTCACAATTTAACACCCAAATTCAGCAATAAGCAACTTAAAGGTGGCCAGCCAACCTTCGTGAACAGTGCTCCGGTGCGCAGGAACCAGAGTAGCCATATTTGTTTTTTAAAATTTTGATCCGTTTGAGCTAGGAATGCAATACGTTGATAAAGTTAAAGCCATTTGTTTTGCTATGCAATACCATTAGCAAAGCAAATGGCTTTAACTTAATGAAAGGCGAGACCTATTGCATTTTCAATGCTTGTTTAAGGTGTGAGCTTTTGGACAGTAGGCCCCTTCTGTGAGAACAGCCTGCGGGCACCAAGGGACGACAGTGTAGGATTTCTCTTATGGGCGCAGAGCAAACACTTTGTGAAACCCTGCGCTTTCTGAAAGGAATGATTTTTGACGCTATGCCCTACCTGTCAGGATAACCTTTCGGTGACGCCCTTCCTGGCTCCAGGGCACCGCGGCATTATTTAAACATTATGTGGCTATGAGGTTCAGACACCACGGACGTCCTGACGCTCAGGGCTCTCCTTACAACACCAAGGTTTTGTTTTGTTTGTCTGTTATTTTACAGTATGAACATTCTGACAATAGTCACGTTAGGTCTGCTTGGGAGTATGGGATAAAGAAAGGTGTGTGTTGTCTGGCAGTGTGGGGCTAAAAGGCTTGCTGGCAGCAAGGGCTTTCTGAGAAAAAGGATGTTTTGACAGTATGCGCTTTCTGTGACTGAGGGACATACCTCCTTAGAGTATGGCTTCCTGGCACTATGGACTTTCCAAAGGTAGAGGTTTTCTGGGAGTAAAGGAGTTTACCAGTAACAGGGCCGGCTTTAGCACTGGTGGCGCCCTGTGCGACAATGTCTGTTGGCGCCCCCCCAATGACCACGTCTGCCACGGATTCCCTCACCACCCTTTAACAGTGCCCCTCAAGTCTCCAGGAGTAACATGTCATCGATACTGGTAGGCAAAATAGTTTGAGTCCTTATTCTGGAAAAGTACAAATTCAGAATTTAAAATGTAACATCATTGTTAAGGGTTCTCTTTAATTAAAATAATTGTTTTCCACCCAAATGAACCCTTTTGGCAAAATTAGGATAATGAAAGACTGGGCAAAAAAACATATAGCTCTAACATATACCTTGCAGTTTACACACAGCTCTTTGATGACAGTTAATAGCTCAATGTTCTACATTGAGATTTTAGCTTACAAATGACAAGTAACAAAAGTAGCTCTCTTACAGAAGCAGTAACCCACTGACCTATTTACATTATATGTACTTCCTTATCTGCATGGTACACGTTCTTAGCAGCAGGCATTTTAACCCCCTGCGCTACCTCTGGATGAGTCAAAACTTCCTCTAGACAAACCTCCGGTCTCTTTCCAGGAACACGATAAAACACAGGAGTTATCTTGACGTTTTTATTGATGTCTACAAAAATTGCTGGAGGCCAGGAACGCGCCAGCAGGTTGGTGCTTTTAAAATAATAATATTACTTGCAAAAATGGCGCCCCCAGCCCAAGTCAGCGCTCGGTGCCGTGGCACCGATCGCACCGCCCTAGAGCCGGCCTTGACCAGTAAGGACTTTACGGGCTGTCTAGAAATACAGGCGTCCTCTCCTTATGGGACTTCCGGCAGTCAGTTTTTTTTTTAACAACAGAGCTTTCCTTCTTTGCCCGTGTTCTCTGCGAACTTGAGTTGCCCTTGAGTCGCCGCGTCTAATTGTTTGGAGAAATGGATTACACACACCTGTGACTTTCCTAATTTGCCTGAGCTCAAGGAGGGCCTGCGACGTCAGCGAGACACTGAGAGGTGAGGACTTGGAGGTCAGAGGCGAGGCAGGCGGCCTACATTCCCTCTTTCCAATGTGCCTTTCATCACCGGGGGCCGCGCTCATCCCAGGCCTTCCTGGAGAGCGCTGGAGGGAGCCTAAAAATAACCAGCCCGGGAAATGCAAAGTCTGGCGTCTCGCTCGGCTCACCACAGCGGTATTTATGACCCGGCTCGTCCCATATCATAACACAGCAGGCTGCACACGGACCGGGCTGGGACCTCGCTTCCGACTTCACTGCCCTCCGTCGGCTGCTCGGATAACCGGAGGGGCGCCGCGAAACCAGACACTTCTGCAAGCGGCTTTCATATACAGAAGAGTGCCCAGGTACACACTCTGCAACAGAAGAGTGCACAGCTACACACTCTGCAACAGAAGAGTGCACAGCTACGCACTCTGCAACAGAAGAGTGCACAGCTAAACACTCTGCAACTGAAGAGTGCACAGCTACACAAAGAGTGCACAGCTACACACTCTGCAACTGAAGAGTGCACTGTTACACACTCTGCAACAGAAGAGTGCACTGCTACACACTCTGCAACTGAAGAGTGCACAGCTACACACTCTGCAACTGAAGACTGCACTGCTACACACTCTGCAGCAGAAGAGTGCACAGCTACACACTCTGCAACAGAAGAGTGCACAGCTACACACTCTGCAACAGAAGAGTGCACAGCTACACACTCTGCAACAGAAGAGTGCACTGCTACACACTCTGCAACAGAAGAGTGCACAGCTACACACACTGCAACAGAAGAGTGCGCTGCTACACACTCTGCAACTGAAGAGTGCACAGCTTCACACTCTGCAACTGAAGAGTGCGCTGCTACACACTCTGCAACTGAAGACTGCACTGCTACACACTCTGCAACAGAAGAGTGCACTGCTACACACTCTGCAACAGAAGAGTGCACAGCTACACACTCTGCAACTGAAGAGTGCACAGCTACACACTCTGCAACTGAAGAGTGCACTGCTACACACACTGCAACTGAAGAGTGCACAGCTACACAAAGAGTGCACAGCTACAACACTGCAACTGAAGAGTGCACAGCTACACACTCTGCAACTGAAGAGTGCACAGCTACACACTCTGCAACTGAAGAGTGCACAGCTACACACTCTGCAACTGAAGAGTGCACTGCTACACACACTGCAACTGAAGAGTGCACAGCTACACACTCTGCAACTGAAGAGTGCACAGCTACACACTCTGCAACTGAAGAGTGCACTGCTACACACTCTGCAACAGAAGAGTGCACAGCTACACACACTGCAACAGAAGAGTGCACTGCTACACACTCTGCAACAGAAGAGTGCACAGCTACACACACTGCAACAGAAGAGTGCACTGCTACACACTCTGCAACAGAAGAGTGCACAGCTACACACTCTGCAACTGAAGAGTGCACAGCTACACACTCTGCAACTGAAGAGTGCACTGCTACACACACTGCAACTGAAGAGTGCACAGCTACACAAAGAGTGCACAGCTACAACACTGCAACTGAAGAGTGCACTGTTACACACTCTGCAACAGAAGAGTGCACAGCTACACACTCTGCAACTGAAGAGTGCACAGCTACACACTCTGCAACTGAAGAGTGCACAGCTACACACTCTGCAACTGAAGAGTGCACTGCTACACACTCTGCAACAGAAGAGTGCACTGCAACACACTCTGCAACAGAAGAGTGCACAGCTACACACTCTGCAACTGAAGAGTGCACAGCTACACACTCTGCAACTGAAGAGTGCACTGCTACACACACTGCAACTGAAGAGTGCACAGCTACACAAAGAGTGCACAGCTACAACACTGCAACTGAAGAGTGCACTGTTACACACTCTGCAACAGAAGAGTGCACAGCTACACACTCTGCAACTGAAGAGTGCACAGCTACACACTCTGCAACTGAAGAGTGCACAGCTACACACTCTGCAACTGAAGAGTGCACTGCTACACACACTGCAACTGAAGAGTGCACAGCTACACACACTGCAACAGAAGAGTGCACTGCTACACACTCTGCAACAGAAGAGTGCACAGCTACACACTCTGCAACAGAAGAGTGCACAGATACACACTCTGCAACTGAAGAGTGCACAGCTACGCACTCCGCAGCAGAAGAGTGCACAGATACACACTCTGCAACTGAAGAGTGCACAGCTACACACTCTGCAACTGAAGAGTGCACAGCTACACACTCTGCAACTGAACAGTGCACAGCTACACACTCTGCAACAGAAGAGTGCACAGCTACGCACTCCGCAGCAGAAGAGTGCACAGATACACACTCTGCAACTGAAGAGTGCACAGCTACACACTCTGCAACTGAAGAGTGCACAGCTACACACTCTGCAACTGAAGAGTGCACTGCTACACACACTGCAACTGAAGAGTGCACAGCTACACAAAGAGTGCACAGCTACAACACTGCAACAGAAGAGTGCACAGATACACACTCTGCAACTGAAGAGTGCACAGCTACACACTCTGCAACAGAAGAGTGCACAGCTACGCACTCCGCATCAGAAGAGTGCACAGATACACACTCTGCAACTGAAGAGTGCACAGCTACACACTCTGCAACTGAAGAGTGCACAGCTACACACTCTGCAACTGAAGAGTGCACTGCTACACACACTGCAACTGAAGAGTGCACAGCTACACAAAGAGTGCACAGCTACAACACTGCAACTGAAGAGTGCACTGTTACACACTCTGCAACAGAAGAGTGCACAGCTACACACTCTGCAACTGAAGAGTGCACTGCTACACACTCTGCAACTGAAGAGTGCACAGCTACACACTCTGCAACTGAAGAGTGCACTGCTACACACACTGCAACTGAAGAGTGCACAGCTACACAAAGAGTGCACAGCTACAACACTGCAACTGAAGAGTGCACTGTTACACACTCTGCAACAGAAGAGTGCACAGCTACACACTCTGCAACTGAAGAGTGCACAGCTACACACTCTGCAACTGAAGAGTGCACAGCTACACACTCTGCAACTGAAGAGTGCACTGCTACACACACTGCAACTGAAGAGTGCACAGCTACACACACTGCAACAGAAGAGTGCACTGCTACACACTCCGCAACAGAAGAGTGCACAGCTACACACACTGCAACAGAAGAGTGCACTGCTACACACTCTGCAACAGAAGAGTGCACAGCTACACACTCTGCAACAGAAGAGTGCACAGATACAAACTCTGCAACTGAAGAGTGCACAGCTACACACTCTGCAACAGAAGAGTGCACAGCTACGCACTCCGCAGCAGAAGAGTGCACAGATACACACTCTGCAACTGAAGAGTGCACAGCTACACACTCTGCAACTGAAGAGTGCACAGCTACACTCTCTGCAACTGAAGAGTGCACAGCTACACACTCTGCAACAGAAGAGTGCACAGCTACGCACTCCGCAGCAGAAGAGTGCACAGATACACACTCTGCAACTGAAGAGTGCACAGCTACACACTCTGCAACTGAAGAGTGCACAGCTACACACTCTGCAACTGAAGAGTGCACTGCTACACACACTGCAACTGAAGAGTGCACAACTACACAAAGAGTGCACAGCTACAACACTGCAACTGAAGAGTGCACTGTTACACACTCTGCAACAGAAGAGTGCACAGCTACACACTCTGCAACTGAAGAGTGCACAGCTACACACTCTGCAACTGAAGAGTGCACAACTACACACTCTGCAACTGAAGAGTGCACTGCTACACACACTGCAACTGAAGAGTGCACAGCTACACACACTGCAACAGAAGAGTGCACTGCTACACACTCTGCAACAGAAGAGTGCACAGCTACACACACTGCAACAGAAGAGTGCACTGCTACACACTCTGCAACAGAAGAGTGCACAGCTACACACTCTGCAACAGAAGAGTGCACAGCTACACACTCTGCAACTGAAGAGTGCACAGCTACACAAAGAGTGCACAGCTACAACACTGCAACTGAAGAGTGCACTGTTACACACTCTGCAACAGAAGAGTGCACAGCTACACACTCTGCAACTGAAGAGTGCACAGCTACACACTCTGCAACTGAAGAGTGCACAGCTACACACTCTGCAACAGAAGAGTGCACAGATACACACTCTGCAACTGAAGAGTGCACAGCTACGCACTCCGCAGCAGAAGAGTGCACAGATACACACTCTGCAACTGAAGAGTGCACAGCTACACACTCTGCAACTGAAGAGTGCACAGCTACACACTCTGCAACTGAACAGTGCACAGCTACACACTCTGTGTTAGAAATGGGATTTCTGGTTGGCTGAGGCTTGCGCCAAAGCCAGGCAGAAACCACCACTCTAGTCAGGGCTGGGGAGTTACACGCCAAAGATAACCCCTGCTCACCCCCTTGGTAGCTTGGCACGAGCAGTCAGGCTTATCTCTGAGGCGATGTGTAAAGCGTTTGCGCGCGCACCCAGCAACAACACCCAAGGCCCACCACAAAGGAAACTCCACACAAGGTATTCTATAAAAATAGCCTTTGTATTATACACAACACATTAGATAAAAACACACACTCTACAATGTGCCAACAGGCACGGGCAGAATTTACAAGGGATTATATATACAGGGGACAGGGCCACATGGACCACTGTCCGGAATTAGCACTTTTTAGAACATAGGAATAATACTGTAGTACAAAATAGCAAAGGTAGCACACCACCAGTAACTACTGGTCACCAGAAAGTACCACCTACGCAACCCTAACCACCTTAGGACAATATTGCGCAGGGAATCAGGACCTCACTAGCACCACCTGTACTAGGGAGAAAACAACCACCTAAGTATCACAATACCTGTAGGGGTCTAAGCACATAAACACATGATGCATAACATTCAGAGGTGTAAAGCAAAGCACATGACGCATAACCACATTCAGAGGTGCAGGAAAGGTACAATGGCGCAAAAACTCACATTAGCCACTATCTGTGGCAGTCCCTGGGCCAACTGGCCGTGAAGGGGCAAGGACGCCCTGCGTCCAGAAAAGTCAGGGGCAAGGCTGCGCAGGAGGCGCAGTCCAAAGCTCCGAGGGCCCCAACCTAAACGATGCAGCTGCCCACTAAGTGCTGGGCAGCTGGAGAAAGCAAACGTGGGCACCACTGTGCCTGGGAAACAACTCTTGTCGCTCCCGTGGAGCCTCGGGGCTCAAAACAACAACAAAAGCCCCCTAGAGCCTCTGTGGCTCTGTAAACTAATGTGGGGCAAGGTGGGAGTGGCCCGCTGCCATCTGGGGCCACTCAAACGCTGAAGAAATGCCCCGGTAACGTTGGAGCGCTCTGGGCGCTCTGAGCAATCACTGCTTCGTTGGAGCCTCGTGGGCTCGAGTACACGTTGGGGCGGCCCGCTGCCTTCCGGGGCCGCCCGACACCTGCACTGCCCCGGTACCTGCCGGTGGAGCCCTCTCGGGGCTCAAGAAACTACTGAACTGCCCCCTACAGCATTGGAGCCTCGCAGGCTCTCGCTCACACAGGCCCCCCCCTCAGCCCCACGGGGACTCTTACATCCACGGACGCCTCACCTGGCTTCCAGGATGCTCCCGCGGCCGCTTCTGGGCAGCGGCCGGCACGGGACGGACACGGAGCCTGCACGGCTCCGTCGGCTCAGCTCTCGCGGTCTCCTCTCGCTCGCCGGAGCACGGGGTGGGCTCCCGTAGACTTCCGGCCTCCGGCCGAGGCCCCGCCCACGTCACCACGAACTCTGCCTGACTTCCTGTCGTCCGGAGCCGGGCTGCAGCGGTGACTTTTGGATCGCGGTAATGTGGGGTGGGCACCCGCTAGGGGGGCGAGAATCCAAACGCGGCAAAGTCCCTGGCGGGGTGGGCACCCGCTAGGGATATTAATTTTCAATAAAGCGGGGTGGGCACCCGCTAACACGCTCGGCAATGTCCCTGGCAGGGTGGGCACCTGCCAGTGGACGTCGGAATCGGCAAAGCCAGGGCAAACGCCGGGTGGGCACCGGCTTCCAAAAATAAAGCGCTCCTAGCGCTATGAAGCCAATGAAAGCGTTCCCAGCGCTACCAGTCGAATAAAAGCGCTCCCAGGCGCTTAGGGCTGCAAAAAGCGCTCCCAGCGCTTTAAGAATGATAATAAAGTCCAGCAACAAATGGTCCTTCAAGAGCAGGGGGGCAAGGCTGGACCCAGAGCCAGCTCACTGGGCCTCCAGGCAGGGAGGTAGTCCAAGTGGCGGTCCTCTGGTCCAGCAGCAGCAGCAGCCCCCCTCAGGTAAGATCCTGGCAGAGAACAGTTTCTGTGGGGACACAGCCCCATTTTTATACAGGCAAACCCTTTGTTCTGGGTTCAGGGTGAGGGGGAAAACCAGTCGCAGCTGGTTGGGGAGCACCCTTGATGTGCTCAGCCCCTCACTCTATTGACTGGCAGGGCTAGGGTCGTCAGTCGCACCACAGGGGGCGGGGCCAGCATTGTGTTTGGAAAACCCTGTCCTATTCAGGACCCAGGTGGACTCCTCCCACCCATCTAGCTGCTGATCTCCCCATTCACCACTGGGTGACTCATCCTGACACTGGGGAATCCCTAGCCCGTCACATGACACGACCAGCCAATCACGCGACAGACACACTGCACACAGAAGTGCCCACTTCTAGAAGTGGCACTTCCACACTAGGTACATGCACGCCGCACACATCATCGCGCAGCATTCACTCCCACGAGTCCGCACATACCAAACTCGGGCCTGCACACCCCACGCATCAGGAACTACTAGGGACACATACATTCCCCATGCATTCCTATGGGAGGGCAGGCCTATCTCACCACATGCACTCAGCGCACGCACGCACTTTACCCTGGGACACAGGGAAAGTGCGCAGAAACCAAAAAAATTACCACACCAAGTCACCAATAAAAAGCCAAAAAGTCCAGGGGTGAACCTGCCAGAAGGGCCAAGTCCAACACAACCCCCTTCCAGCCAAAACGCAGGGCAGACCAATCACCACCGTGATGGACTTCCCTGCTTGGGGCGATAGAACACGGACGCGGGCCCGCAACTGCATGGACACCCTCCGGTTCTACGCCACGGTGAACCCATGGAATTCTTTTTAACACCACTGTCTGGACCAACTGGGCTACCCCACTGGTACTCCCAAGCTGTCCGCGGCCAAGACCAGGCCCTAGGCCACCCAGGTGCCACTGGTCTTTGCCTAACCACAGAGTGGGGGGTAGTAACCCCTGGCACATAGCGGCCATTCTCCACTCTTCCTCTCTGAAAGACAGGACTAGACTGCCACTGGTTCTCCAGCCTAGGGTCTACACCCTCAGGCGGACCAGGAGTCTCAGGGAAGGCTCTCCTCCCCCTACCTCTTCTCCTAGGGTTCCTCCTCCTCTGGCGAGGGGTACACCTAGAACGCCATTCCAACCCAGGGTTTAACCCCTCAGGTTGTACCGGGGGCAGAGGTGGGCTCTCCCACCCTCTGCACCCCCTTCCAGAACCCTGCTCCCTACCAACTGGGGCGGTACCTCTGGAAGAAGAACTGGTCGGGACGCTGGTTACAGACGTCCCACCCCTCAGGTCAGGCTGATCCCGAACCTGGCCTTCCAACCTCCGGCCTAGAACCTTTGGTGGAATAATTGCCTGGCACTCCAGGACTTCTGGGGATTTCCACTCCATCCCCCTGAGGCTATCAAAGGACACATACGTCAAGCGACTGTCTGTCTGGCGCTGATCTCCCGTCCCCTGTCCACCTGACAGTGCGCGGAGATCCCCCAGAACAGAAGTGGTGCCACCCTGGTCACTACACGGGATCCTAGCCCAACTGGGTAGTCCCTGACCCACAGGCTCTTCCACTGGGAAACTCATCCCCCAATCACTCCTCACACTGGACTCCTGTACCCTCCCTACCGGAGCGGTACTGCCAGACTCTAGAACCACAGGAGCCCTGGTTACAGGTGCTCCAGGTCCTCTACTCACCAGGAGATCTCCCTCAAATGGGCTAACAGGACAGCCTAGGTCCCCGACTTGGTGTTCCCTCATGGAACCATCCAAGTCCTGAGGCAGGGTTTCGTACGTCAGGGGACCCTCGGTCACCCTCTCACTCCTGCTCCACTGAGCCAGGCGGTGAGCCCCTACACCCTCCTCGCTATCCTGGGACCTAGCTGGGCTACACTGAGCCTCTTCCACCACGCTGGGCTGGAAGATACCTGACCCACTACTTTTGGAGTCACTCCCTAATGACTCTAGAGAACCTCTAGCCCTTTCCCAGCGCTCTGCCTCATCCGCAAGGTCAAATGGCTCAGCCAATCCACACCCCAACAGGTGTTGGCGCAACCCTGGCACACAACAACTGAGCAGGTGTTCTTTGAGAACCAGATTACACAGTATATCAAAATCACTTGCTGTGGAAATCCAATCAAACATTGCCTCCTCACATCCATCCACAAACTCCTCCCAAGTCTGGTGAGACAGTTTCCTACTGCCCCTGAATTTCAACCTTAACTCCTCCTCCTGGGGAACAGGTACCAGACTGGGGGAACTGGGACTGGGATTTCCTACACTGGAATCTACATCGCTACTACCACTGGACTCAACCCTCCCTGGGGAGCCCAGAAAATTAAAACTGCGCGCAGGGGATAGTCTACCCTCCAGAGCTACTTTGCCTCTGGTGGAGGCCCTCTCAGCCTCCTCTACCCTCTCCCGCGCCAAGACCCACTCAGTCTCTCGCTGTTGCTTCCTGGCCTCCAGCTGCGCCATAGCCTGAGCATGCTCTAACCTGAGCTTCTCTAACGCCAGCTGGTGCTCCCTTTCTTTCCTCCTATCTTCCCACTCCTCTGGGGACAGGGAAAGGGATGAGGCGCTGCCTTCTACGCTGGACCCAGCACGGGACGCCCTACCTATGGGGTCCTCACTCTCTACTGGCGTCCAGGTATTGTCATCCTCTACCTCCTCTTCTGACTCTTCCTCTGTACAGTACCTTTCTAACTCCTGCCTCTGGCGCCAAGCTAGCTCATAGGGATCACAAGCAGGCTCCATTCTGGCGGACGTTATGGTAACAATTATACAGGGAACCTAGGGGTCTGAGTTTCACACAGGAGCACACAATTCACAAAAAGATTCAGCAAGCTCTCTAACCCAGAGAACTCACACTCACTTGCCTAGTGCCACACACCATTCATCCACACACACAACCCTCCCCTCGGACTGGTAAGGCAGTTTCTACCACCCCTGATTCCTCAACCTGACCACCACGTGACACAGGTACCAACACTGGGCGCAGGGCGGGGGACAAATGTACAGGACACTATTACGCTGCCACCACTGGATCCCACCCTCTGGTGAATCCAGAATCACAATATGCACTAAGGGGGATGATCTACCCTCCCGAGCTAGGGACACCTAACTCACAGTGCACAAAAACACATTTCCAAAGAAATGACAATTAAAAACAATTTTAAAACAATAATCCCTATACCATGTGATTTATCTAAATGCAGAGTTTTGTAGTGCGGCCAGTTGCCGCTGCGGTACAGCGCAAACGCAAGTCCAAATCCCACCGCTGATCACCAATGTTAGAAATGGGATTTCTGGTTGGCTGAGGCTTGCGCCAAAGCCAGGCAGAAACCACCACTCTAGTCAGGGCTGGGGAGTTACACGCCAAAGATAACCCCTGCTCACCCCCTTGGTAGCTTGGCACGAGCAGTCAGGCTTATCTCTGAGGCGATGTGTAAAGCGTTTGCGCGCGCACCCAGCAACAACACCCAAGGCCCACCACAAAGGAAACTCCACACAAGGTATTCTATAAAAATAGCCTTTGTATTATACACAACACATTAGATAAAAACACACACTCTACAATGTGCCAACAGGCACGGGCAGAATTTACAAGGGATTATATATACAGGGGACAGGGCCACATGGACCACTGTCCGGAATTAGCACTTTTTAGAACATAGGAATAATACTGTAGTACAAAATAGCAAAGGTAGCACACCACCAGTAACTACTGGTCACCAGAAAGTACCACCTACGCAACCCTAACCACCTTAGGACAATATTGCGCAGGGAATCAGGACCTCACTAGCACCACCTGTACTAGGGAGAAAACAACCACCTAAGTATCACAATACCTGTAGGGGTCTAAGCACATAAACACATGATGCATAACATTCAGAGGTGTAAAGCAAAGCACATGACGCATAACCACATTCAGAGGTGCAGGAAAGGTACAATGGCGCAAAAACTCACATTAGCCACTATCTGTGGCAGTCCCTGGGCCAACTGGCCGTGAAGGGGCAAGGACGCCCTGCGTCCAGAAAAGTCAGGGGCAAGGCTGCGCAGGAGGCGCAGTCCAAAGCTCCGAGGGCCCCAACCTAAACGATGCAGCTGCCCACTAAGTGCTGGGCAGCTGGAGAAAGCAAACGTGGGCACCACTGTGCCTGGGAAACAACTCTTGTCGCTCCCGTGGAGCCTCGGGGCTCAAAACAACAACAAAAGCCCCCTAGAGCCTCTGTGGCTCTGTAAACTAATGTGGGGCAAGGTGGGAGTGGCCCGCTGCCATCTGGGGCCACTCAAACGCTGAAGAAATGCCCCGGTAACGTTGGAGCGCTCTGGGCGCTCTGAGCAATCACTGCTTCGTTGGAGCCTCGTGGGCTCGAGTACACGTTGGGGCGGCCCGCTGCCTTCCGGGGCCGCCCGACACCTGCACTGCCCCGGTACCTGCCGGTGGAGCCCTCTCGGGGCTCAAGAAACTACTGAACTGCCCCCTACAGCATTGGAGCCTCGCAGGCTCTCGCTCACACAGGCCCCCCCCTCAGCCCCACGGGGACTCTTACATCCACGGACGCCTCACCTGGCTTCCAGGATGCTCCCGCGGCCGCTTCTGGGCAGCGGCCGGCACGGGACGGACACGGAGCCTGCACGGCTCCGTCGGCTCAGCTCTCGCGGTCTCCTCTCGCTCGCCGGAGCACGGGGTGGGCTCCCGTAGACTTCCGGCCTCCGGCCGAGGCCCCGCCCACGTCACCACGAACTCTGCCTGACTTCCTGTCGTCCGGAGCCGGGCTGCAGCGGTGACTTTTGGATCGCGGTAATGTGGGGTGGGCACCCGCTAGGGGGGCGAGAATCCAAACGCGGCAAAGTCCCTGGCGGGGTGGGCACCCGCTAGGGATATTAATTTTCAATAAAGCGGGGTGGGCACCCGCTAACACGCTCGGCAATGTCCCTGGCAGGGTGGGCACCTGCCAGTGGACGTCGGAATCGGCAAAGCCAGGGCAAACGCCGGGTGGGCACCGGCTTCCAAAAATAAAGCGCTCCTAGCGCTATGAAGCCAATGAAAGCGCTCCCAGCGCTACCAGTCGAATAAAAGCGCTCCCAGGCGCTTAGGGCTGCAAAAAGCGCTCCCAGCGCTTTAAGAATGATAATAAAGTCCAGCAACAAATGGTCCTTCAAGAGCAGGGGGGCAAGGCTGGACCCAGAGCCAGCTCACTGGGCCTCCAGGCAGGGAGGTAGTCCAAGTGGCGGTCCTCTGGTCCAGCAGCAGCAGCAGCCCCCCTCAGGTAAGATCCTGGCAGAGAACAGTTTCTGTGGGGACACAGCCCCATTTTTATACAGGCAAACCCTTTGTTCTGGGTTCAGGGTGAGGGGGAAAACCAGTCGCAGCTGGTTGGGGAGCACCCTTGATGTGCTCAGCCCCTCACTCTATTGACTGGCAGGGCTAGGGTCGTCAGTCGCACCACAGGGGGCGGGGCCAGCATTGTGTTTGGAAAACCCTGTCCTATTCAGGACCCAGGTGGACTCCTCCCACCCATCTAGCTGCTGATCTCCCCATTCACCACTGGGTGACTCATCCTGACACTGGGGAATCCCTAGCCCGTCACATGACACGACCAGCCAATCACGCGACAGACACACTGCACACAGAAGTGCCCACTTCTAGAAGTGGCACTTCCACACTAGGTACATGCACGCCGCACACATCATCGCGCAGCATTCACTCCCACGAGTCCGCACATACCAAACTCGGGCCTGCACACCCCACGCATCAGGAACTACTAGGGACACATACATTCCCCATGCATTCCTATGGGAGGGCAGGCCTATCTCACCACATGCACTCAGCGCACGCACGCACTTTACCCTGGGACACAGGGAAAGTGCGCAGAAACCAAAAAAATTACCACACCAAGTCACCAATAAAAAGCCAAAAAGTCCAGGGGTGAACCTGCCAGAAGGGCCAAGTCCAACACTCTGCAACAGAAGAGTGCACAGCTACGCACTCCGCAGCAGAAGAGTGCACAGATACACACTCTGCAACTGAAGAGTGCACAGCTACACACTCTGCAACTGAAGAGTGCACAGCTACACACTCTGCAACTGAAGAGTGCACTGCTACACACACTGCAACTGAAGAGTGCACAGCTACACAAAGAGTGCACAGCTACAACACTGCAACAGAAGAGTGCACAGATACACACTCTGCAACTGAAGAGTGCACAGCTACACACTCTGCAACAGAAGAGTGCACAGCTACGCACTCTGCAGCAGAAGAGTGCACAGATACACACTCTGCAACTGAAGAGTGCACAGCTACACACTCTGCAACTGAAGAGTGCACAGCTACACACTCTGCAACTGAAGAGTGCACTGCTACACACACTGCAACTGAAGAGTGCACAGCTACACAAAGAGTGCACAGCTACAACACTGCAACTGAAGAGTGCACTGTTACACACTCTGCAACAGAAGAGTGCACAGCTACACACTCTGCAACTGAAGAGTGCACTGCTACACACTCTGCAACTGAAGAGTGCACAGCTACACACTCTGCAACTGAAGAGTGCACTGCTACACACACTGCAACTGAAGAGTGCACAGCTACACAAAGAGTGCACAGCTACAACACTGCAACTGAAGAGTGCACTGTTACACACTCTGCAACAGAAGAGTGCACAGCTACACACTCTGCAACTGAAGAGTGCACAGCTACACACTCTGCAACTGAAGAGTGCACAGCTACACACTCTGCAACTGAAGAGTGCACTGCTACACACACTGCAACTGAAGAGTGCACAGCTACACACACTGCAACAGAAGAGTGCACTGCTACACACTCCGCAACAGAAGAGTGCACAGCTACACACACTGCAACAGAAGAGTGCACTGCTACACACTCTGCAACAGAAGAGTGCACAGCTACACACTCTGCAACAGAAGAGTGCACAGATACACACTCTGCAACTGAAGAGTGCACAGCTACACACTCTGCAACAGAAGAGTGCACAGCTACGCACTCCGCAGCAGAAGAGTGCACAGATACACACTCTGCAACTGAAGAGTGCACAGCTACACACTCTGCAACTGAAGAGTGCACAGCTACACACTCTGCAACTGAAGAGTGCACAGCTACACACTCTGCAACAGAAGAGTGCACAGCTACGCACTCCGCAGCAGAAGAGTGCACAGATACACACTCTGCAACTGAAGAGTGCACAGCTACACACTCTGCAACTGAAGAGTGCACAGCTACACACTCTGCAACTGAAGAGTGCACTGCTACACACACTGCAACTGAAGAGTGCACAGCTACACAAAGAGTGCACAGCTACAACACTGCAACAGAAGAGTGCACAGATACACACTCTGCAACTGAAGAGTGCACAGCTACACACTCTGCAACAGAAGAGTGCACAGCTACGCACTCCGCAGCAGAAGAGTGCACAGATACACACTCTGCAACTGAAGAGTGCACAGCTACACACTCTGCAACTGAAGAGTGCACAGCTACACACTCTGCAACTGAAGAGTGCACTGCTACACACACTGCAACTGAAGAGTGCACAACTACACAAAGAGTGCACAGCTACAACACTGCAACTGAAGAGTGCACTGTTACACACTCTGCAACAGAAGAGTGCACAGCTACACACTCTGCAACTGAAGAGTGCACAGCTACACACTCTGCAACTGAAGAGTGCACAGCTACACACTCTGCAACTGAAGAGTGCACTGCTACACACACTGCAACTGAAGAGTGCACAGCTACACACACTGCAACAGAAGAGTGCACTGCTACACACTCTGCAACAGAAGAGTGCACAGCTACACACACTGCAACAGAAGAGTGCACTGCTACACACTCTGCAACAGAAGAGTGCACAGCTACACACTCTGCAACAGAAGAGTGCACAGCTACACACTCTGCAACTGAAGAGTGCACAGCTACACAAAGAGTGCACAGCTACAACACTGCAACTGAAGAGTGCACTGTTACACACTCTGCAACAGAAGAGTGCACAGCTACACACTCTGCAACTGAAGAGTGCACAGCTACACACTCTGCAACTGAAGAGTGCACAGCTACACACTCTGCAACAGAAGAGTGCACAGCTACACAACGAGTGCACAGCTACAACACTGCAACTGAAGAGTGCACTGCTGCACTCTGCAACTGAAGAGTGCACAGCTACACACACTGCAACAGAAGAGTGCACAGCTACACACACTGCAACAGAAGAGTGCACAGCTACACACTCTGCAACAGAAGAGTGCACTGCTACACACTCTGCAACAGAAGAGTGCACAGCTACACACACTGCAACAGAAGAGTGCACTGCTACACACTCTGCAACAGAAGAGTGCACAACTACACACTCTGCAACTGAAGAGTGCGCTGCTACACACTCTGCAACTGAAGACTGCACTGCTACACACTCTGCAACAGAAGAGTGCACTGCTACACACTCTGCAACAGAAGAGTGCACAGCTACACACTCTGCAACTGAAGAGTGCACAGCTACACACTCTGCAACTGAAGAGTGCACTGCTACACACACTGCAACTGAAGAGTGCACAGCTACACAAAGAGTGCACAGCTACAACACTGCAACTGAAGAGTGCACTGTTACACACTCTGCAACAGAAGAGTGCACAGCTACACACTCTGCAACTGAAGAGTGCACAGCTACACACTCTGCAACTGAAGAGTGCACAGCTACACACTCTGCAACTGAAGAGTGCACTGCTACACACACTGCAACTGAAGAGTGCACAGCTACACACAGTGCAACAGAAGAGTGCACTGCTACACACTCTGCAACAGAAGAGTGCACAGCTACACACACTGCAACAGAAGAGTGCACTGCTACACACTCTGCAACAGAAGAGTGCACAGCTACACACTCTGTGTTAGAAATGGGATTTCTGGTTGGCTAAGGCTTGCGCCAAAGTCAGGCAGAAACCACCACTCTAGTCAGGGCAAGGAAGTTACACGCCAAAGATAACCCCTGCTCACCCCCTTGGTAGCTTGGCACGAGCAGTCAGGCTTATCTCTGAGGCGATGTGTAAAGCGTTTGCGCGCGCACCCAGCAACAACACCCAAGGCCCACCACAAAGGAAACTCCACACAAGGTATTCTATAAAAATAGCCTTGTATTATACACAACACATTAGATAAAAACACACACTCTACAATGTGCCACCAGGCACGGGCAGAATTTACAAGGGATTATATGTACAGGGGACAGGGCCACATGGACCGCTGTCCGGAATTAGCACTCTTAGAACATAGCACTTGGAACATAGGAAATAAAATTACTGTTGCACAAAATTACACCTAGCACACAACCAGTCACTACTGGTATCAGGTAAGTACCACCTACGCAACCCTAACCACCTTAGGACAGTATTGCGCAGGGAATCAGGACCTCACTAGCACCACCTGTACTAGGGAGAAAACAACCACCTAAGTATCACAATACCTGTAGGGGTCTAAGCACATAAACACATGATGCATAACATTCAGAGGTGTAAAGCAGAGCACATGACGCATAAACACATTCAGAGGTGCAGGTAGGAACACATTTGCGCAAAACTCCTATGCCACCACCTGTGGCAGTCCCTGGGCCAACTGGCCTGGAAGGGGCTAGGACGCCCTGCGTTCAACAAGTCAGGGGCAAGGCTGCGCAGGAGGCGCAGTCCAAAGCTCCGAGGGCCCCAACCTAAACGATGCAGCTGCCCACTAAGTGCTGGGCAGCTGGAGAAAGCAAACGTGGGCACCACTGTGCCTGGGAAACAACTCTTGTCGCTCCCGTGGAGCCTCCCTGGGCTCTAAAACAACGAACTGCCCTCTAGAGCCTCAACCGGCTCTGCACTGATACTGTACTGCAACGTCGGAGCCTCGCTGGGCTCGGAAACACTGCCCCCGTGTTCGGAGTCACTCTGGACTCTGGGGAAATATAATGCCCCTCGTTGGAGCCTCACTCGGGCTCTAGAACTAGTGGATGTCCCCTCACACGCTGTCGCTGCCCACTGTCAGGTGGGGCAGCAGGAAGGAGGGCCGAGCACGGCGCCCGCAGTGCCCGGACGCTGCAAAGGGGGGGCGGCACCGAGAAACGTGCCCCGTCACACCCCCAGCCACCCAACAGCTGAGCCCAACTCACCGGGGTGAAGGCTCCGGTCCCGGTATGGTGGAGTCCCGCTCTGGGACTCAGGAATCCTCCCAGCGCCAGCACCACTCCCGGAATCACGCTGGCTTCCTCTGGGCGACGCGGGGTTCTCCTCTCCTCATACGAGGGCACCGGCGCGCAGGGTCGGCTCCTGCCTGCTCCGGGGCCCAAATGCAGCCACGAGTCTCGGGAAGGAGGCGGGGTAGGCTCCCGCCCTCCAACTTCCTGTCCTGGTTGTCCCGGCGGCCCGCCCCCGGCCCGCCTGACTTCCGGGATGTCCCGGCCCGGGTTGCAGCGGTGATTTACGTGATTAGAGGGGTGGGCTCCCTCCGTGAATGCGATCTTCGGCGGGGTCGGCCCCCGCCGCTACACTAAGCAAATAAGCGGGGTGGGCACCCGCAAGCTGAATCACAGCGCACACAGCGCTCTACAGGGAGCCAGCGCTCCCAGCGCTACAAAGGTAGCTAAGTTCAGGAAGACAGCGCGCCCGGCGCTATAAACAAAGGAAAGTTCAGCAATAAAGTCTTGCAAGGGCAGGGGGCAAGGACTGGGCCCAGGGGCCAGCTCACAGGGCCCTCCAACAGGGAGGCAGTCCCCAGTGGCGGTCTCTCCTGGCGCCCAGCAGCAGCAGGCCCCCTTCAAGTGGATCCTGGAAGAGAACAGTTTCTGTGGGGGCACAGCCCCATTTTTATACAGCAAACCCCTTTGTTCTGGGTTCAGGGTGAGGGGGAAAACCAGTCGCAGCTGGTTGGGGAGCACCCTTGATGTGCTCAGCCCCTCACTCTATTCACTGGAAGGGCTAGGGTCGTCAGTCGCACCACAGGGGGCGGGGCCAGCATTGTGTGTGGAAAACCCTGTCCTATTCAGGACCCAGGTGGACTCCTCCCACCCATCTTAGCTGCTGATCTCCCCATTCACCACTGGGTGACTCATCCTGACACTGGGGAATCCCTAGCCCGTCACATGACATGACCAGCCAATCACGCGACAGACACACTGCACACAGAAGTGCCCACTTCTAGAAGTGGCACTTCCACACTAGGTACATACACGCCGCACACATCATCGCGCAGCATTCACTCCCACGAGTCCGCACATACCAAACTCGGGCCTGCACACCCCACGCATCAGGAACTACCTGGACCCATACATTCCCCCATGCATTCCTATGGGAGGGCAGGCCACCCTCACAACACGCACGCACTTTACCCTGGGACACAGCGGTAAAGTGCGCCGAAGTCAATAAAATCACTAAACCAAGTCACCATTTTAAGCAAAAAGTTTCGGGGTGAACCGGCCAGAAGGGCCAAGTCCAACACAACCCCCTTCCAGCCAAAACGCAGGGTAGACCAATCACCACCGTGATGGACTTCCCTGCTTGGGGCGATAGAACACGGACGCGGGCCCGCCACTGCCGGGACACCCTCCTGTTCTACGCCACGGTGAACCCATGGAGTTTCTTCTCAAACCACTGTCTGGACCAACTGGGCTACCCCACTGGTACTCCCAAGCTGTCCGCGGCCAAGACCAGGCCCTAGGCCACCCAGGTGCCACTGGTCTTTGCCTAACCACAGAGTGGGGGGTAGTAACCCCTGGCACATAGCGGCCATTCTCCACTCTTCCTCTCTGAAAGACAGGACTAGACTGCCACTGGTTCTCCAGCCTAGGGTCTACACCCTCAGGCGGACCAGGAGTCTCAGGGAAGGCTCTCCTCCCCCTACCTCTTCTCCTAGGGTTCCTCCTCCTCTGGCGAGGGGTACACCTAGAACGCCCTTCCAACCCAGGGTTTAACCCCTCAAGTTGTACCGGGGGCAGAGGTGGGCTCTCCCACCCACTGCACCCCCTTCCAGAACCCTGCTCCCTACCAACTGGGGCGGTACCTCTGGAAGAAGAACTGGTCGGGACGCTGGTTACAGACGTCCCACCCTTCAGGTCAGGCTGATCCTGAACCTGGCCTCCCAACCTCCGGCCTAGAACCTTTGGTGGAATAATTGCCTGGCACTCCAGGACTTCTGGGGATTTCCACTCCATCCCCCTGAGGCTATCAAAGGACACATACGTCAAGCGACTGTCTGTCTGGCGCTGATCTCCCGTCCCCTGTCCACCTGACAGTGCGCGGAGATCCCCCAGAACAGAAGTGGTGCCACCCTGGTCACTACACGGGATCCTAGCCCAACTGGGTAGTCCCTGACCCACAGGCTCTTCCACTGGGAAACTCATCCCCCAATCACTCCTCACACTGGACTCCTGTACCCTCCCTACCGGAGCGGTACTGCCAGACTCTAGAACCACAGGAGCCCTGGTTACAGGTGCTCCAGGTCCTCTACTCACCAGGAGATCTCCCTCAAATGGGCTAACAGGACAGCCTAGGTCCCCAACTTGGTGTTCCCTCATGGAACCATCCAAGTCCTGAGGCAGGGTTTCGTACGTCCGGGGACCCTCGGTCACCCTCTCACTCCTGCTCCACTGAGCCAGGCAGTGAGCCCCTACACCCTCCTCGCTATCCTGGGACCTAGCTGGGCTACACTGAGCCTCTTCCACCACGCTGGGCTGGAAGATACCTGACCCACTACTTTTGGAGTCACTCCCTAATGACTCTAGAGAACCTCTAGCCCTTTCCCAGCGCTCTGCTTCATCTCCAAGCTCAAATGGGGCAGACACCCCACACCCCAACAGGTGTTGGCGCAACCCCGGTGCACAACAATTGAGCAGGTGTTCTCTGAGAATCAGATCACACAGTTTATCATAATCAGATTCTGCGGGAACTCTTATCCAATCAAACAGTGCATCCTCACATTCATCCACAAACTCCTCCCAAGACTGGTGAGACAGTTTCCTACTGCCCCTGAATTTCAACCTTAACTCCTCCTCCTGGGGAACAGGTACCAGACTGGGGGAACTGGGACTGGGATTTCCTACACTGGAATCTACATCGCTACTACCACTGGACTCAACCCTCCCTGGGGAGCCCAGAAAGGTAAAACTGCGCGCAGGGGATGGTCTACCCTCCAGAGCTACTTTGCCTCTGGTGGAGGCCCTCTCAGCCTCCTCTACCCTCTCCCGCGCCAAGACCCACTCAGTCTCTCGCTGCTGCTTCCTGGCCTCCAGCTGCGCCATAGCCTGAGCATGCTCTAACCTGAGCTTCTCTAACGCCAGCTGGTGCTCCCTTTCTTTCCTCCTATCTTCCCACTCCTCTGGGGACAGGGAAAGGGATGAGGCGCTGCCTCCTACGCTGGACCCAGCACGGGACGCCCTACCTATGGGGTCCTCACTCTCTACTGGCGTCCCGGTATTGTCATCCTCTACCTCCTCTTCTGACTCTTCCTCTGTACAGTACCTTTCTAACTCCTGCCTCTGGCGCCAAGCTAGCTCATAGGGATCACAAGCAGGCTCCATTCTGGCGGACGTTATGGTAACAATTATACAGGGAACCTAGGGGTCTGAGTTTCACACAGGAGCACACAATTCCCAAAAAGATTCAGCAAGCTTTCTAACCCAGAGAACTCACACTCACTTGCCTAGTGCCCCCCACCATTCATCCACACACACAACCCTCCCCTCGGACTGGTAAGGCAGTTTCTACCACCCCTGATTCCTCAACCTGACCACCACGTGACACAGGTACCAACTCTGGGCGCAGGGCGGGGGACAAATGTACAGGACACTATTACGCTGCCACCACTGGATCCCACCCTCTGGTGAATCCAGAAACACAATGCACTAAGGGGGATGATCTACCCTCCCGAGCTAGGGACACCTAACTCACAGTGCACAAAACCACATTTCCAAAGAAATGACAATTGTTGGACCCGGCCTCGTGGCGTGGTCCTTAAACCCCTGGATTGTGCCCGTTCCCCGCCCCGGCCGTCACGGGCCACCCGTCTGAACTGCACCAAGGCCCTTCACCCGGAGCTGCACGTGGTCGCATGCTCCTCATGGCTCCGCCATCTTGTTGGCATCTACGTCACCCCGTACACCAGCCGGCGGGAACCCCGCTCAACCCGGCCTCGACCCCAGCGAAGCCCCGACATCGAGGCACCACGAACTGGCCAGGGGGTGCCGCAGGAACCATTCATCGCCCCCGGCGGAGGACAGTATCGATGGGACCCCCAACTGTCCTCCCCTCTCGAGGTGTGATCGCCCTGCAACTCCCTTGGGCCTGGCGCCTCTCCTGCTGGGCGTCTGGCCACCTCCACCCGGCCACTCCGCCCCCTCGGGCGCAAGGGTCCGGACATCAAAGGGCTCCAGACCTATATCTGGGGCGACCCCACCACAGCTCGGCAGTTGTATCCCGGAGTCCAGAGCCCTGCTGATCGAATCGCGGCTGACCCTACGGAGAAGAACTCTTGTCGGAGCCATCACGAGCCCTGCTGACTGCGTCGCGGCTCCCTCTTGTGAACCTTTCCTGAACCACCTGGAACATCGGAGCCCTGCTGACGCCGTCGCGGCCCAACCTCGCTGAAACCTCCCTCGGAGCCCTGCTGACGACGTCGCGGCTCGAGCTGAGCAGAAACCATCTTGAGAGCCCTGCTGATTGAATCGCGGCTCTCCACGAACTGTACGCCGGAGCCCTGCTGACGCCGTCGCGGCTCGACCCCTCCGAGATCGGAGGTCCTCCAGCTTGAGGATAAGAACTGGGCCCCAGGTACCCTCGTACCACATTCCTACCAAAGACTGTCCCGCTACCCCTACCCTTCCAAAGAGACATTGAGACTTTTGGTGGATCCCTCGATCCCTTCGTGTAAATATTGAACTCGTAACCTTTTATTGATGATAAAGAATTGCTTGTCTTGAGACAACCTCCTTGAGTCCGGTGTGGTGGTGTTACTGTGCTAGTACGTGATAGGAGAAGGATCTCTCAGGAGACTTCTCGGCAGCGCTCGGCTACTTCGTGCAGTGCGAGGGCCCCCCTTGGTGGTCTCACCGACTCCTCGGGGTTCGCCTTCCAACATTTTGGTGGCCAGCGACGGGATCCGAGCCGAACGCAGTACGTACCAGCCAGTACCCACTAGCTACCCATCCAAACGAATAGCATCATGAGCAGCCAGGAAAACAACGCGACAATGGAGTTCCAGCCCGAACGGCTGGAAGAATATACGCACAAGGAATTAAAACAGTTCTGCAGAGACAAAGGCATTGCAACCACCAGCCTCGGTACCAAGGAAGAGATGCAGAAAGCTCTGAGGACATGGCTGGAGGCCAGGGCAGGCCCCTCCCAGGAAGAAGGGCCCTTGCCCCTGACGGAGACCACAGCAACCGCACTGACCCCGGCAACCGAAGGACGAAAGAGCCTAGAAACCGGCCTCTCCGAAGAAGAAATACGAGAGCGGGAAAAGGTCCGGAGCCACGAGCTAGAGCTCGCCCGACTGCGACTGGACGGCGAACTCCAGCTGGCAGAAAAGAAACTGGCCCTCGAGCAGCTACGCCTTCAAGAAGAGATAGAAGAGAAGAGACGACACCGGGAGTTGGAGGAAAAGAAGCTCACCCTGGAGCACGAGCGCAGCCTCAAGGAGCTCGAGATCAAGGCCAAGAACGGAGGGACCAACACCCCCAGTACGAGAGACACTCTACCGCCTGCAGAGGCCAAAGTACATATCCCGAAGGAGGTCGTCAAGGAGTATTACAAAAATGACGATATCCAACAATGGTTCAAGGCCTATGAGGTGGCCATGACCTCCCATCGAGTGCCCCGAAAAGACTGGGGCGCAGGCCTGTGGGGGCGATTCCTGAGTGAAGGGCGGGACACGCTGCTCCAGCTACCGGAGGAGGTGATGACCTCCTACGATCACATGAAGGAGGCCCTGCTCACCCGCTACGGGCTAACAGCGGAGATGTACCGCCAGCGGTTCCGAGACTGCAAGAAAATCCCGGGTACCACATGGGTGGAATATGTGGACTTTTTTAGTCGGGCCCTAGAAGGGTGGATCAAAGGCAGCAAAGTAACCACCTACGGGCAGCTGGTCGACCTCATCGTGTGGGAACATCTTTCCAACAATTGCTTCGTGGAGCTGAGACAGCACCTCCTCGACAGCAAAATGACCGACCCGCGGAAACTGGCCGTCGAGGCCGATCGATGGGTCAACTCCCGGGTCCCCCGGAGCTCAATGGGGGAGTACCAGAGGAACCCCAGCGGACCCCCACGCCAGCGCGGTGGGGGGGGAGGGCCGAACAGGAACCGAGACCCTCCCGCTGGGGCCCCCAGGAGCCCCCCTCGAGGGCCACCGCAGCCACATCTCTCCCCGAGCCTAGCACGAAGGGTGGGCCCGGCCCGACCCGGACCACGGCCACCAGTGACCTGCTATGGCTGCCAACAAACCGGACACTTTGCCAGCGACCCGGCCTGCCCTCTGAACCGAAGAAACGGGGCCGGCGGGCCCCCGCCCCGGCAGCTGACAGCCGCCGCCTTGGGGGGAGGAGAAGAGGAAGAAGAGGCCCTCGACCGAGAAAACACTGAGTGGGAGCCGGCAGCCATGTCCCTGGTCTGCCTGGGTAGCCGGGAGATGGTACCCTGCACCCCCATCCCAACCAACACCCAGAAGTACCGGCAGCAGGTCACGGTCAACGGACAACGGGCCGAAGCCCTTCGCGACACCGGCGCCAGTATCACCGCTGTCCGCTGCCACCTGGTGACCCCTGAACAGATTCTCCCGAATGTGCTGTGCCCTGTCCGGACGGCCGACAACAGTGAAAGCCTATGCCAGATGGCCCTGGTCCCCTTCGAGTGGGGAGGGGTGACGGGCCTGCTGAAGGTGACAGTGCGCGACGACGCCCCGGTCGACTGCCTCCTGGGGAACGACTTGGAGAGTTCCCCCTGGGCTCAAGTAGAACGACGAGAGCACCTCCGAATGTTGGGACTGGCTGATTGGGCCTGCGCCATCACCCGGTCCATGACCGCCCAGGCCCCCCGCTCATCCTCGACCTCCGGGACCGGCCGACCCGAGGGGCTCACACCCCCTCCCGCCAGCAGCGAGGAGGAAGCGGACACCGACCCTGGGTCCAGCGAATCCTCCCCCGAAGAGATGACTTCTCCGAGCGCCCTACCAGAGCTGACGCAATGGCAACACGAAGGGGGCCCCACCCGAGAGCAGTTCCAGCAAGAGCAACAGTCCTGTCCCTCTCTCGAAGGGGTCCGGCAGCAGGCGACCGCGCAAGCCAACGGTGACCAGACCGGCACCCACTGGATCTACTGGGCCGAGGGCCTGTTGTACAGTGAACAGAAAGTAGCAGAACTCGGGGCCAGCCGCGTGTTGGTGGTCCCCCTCCGCTTCCGGGAGTTTCTTCTCAACCTGGCCCATGATGTGCCCCTCGCCGGACACTTGGGGCAAGACAAAACGTACAGTCGTCTGGTGACCCACTTCTACTGGCCCCGGATGCGGAGAGATGTGGACAACCACTGCCGGTCCTGCCAGACCTGCCAAGCCAGCGGAAAGACGGGGGGTCGGGTCAAGGCCCCCCTCCAGCCCTTTCCCGCCGTCAGCACCCCGTTTGAACGGGTCGGAATCGACATTGTGGGACCCCTGGACCCTCAAACCGCCCTGGGCCACCGCTTCATCCTGGTCCTCGTGGACCACGCCACCAGGTACCCGGAGGCGGTCCCGCTCAGAACCATAACGGCCCCTGTGGTAGGCCGGGCCTTGATGGGGATCTTCTCCCGAGTGGGATTCCCCAGCGAAGTGGTGAGCGACCGCGGTACGAACTTTATCTCCAGGTACATGCGGTCCCTGTGGCAACAGTGCGGGGTCACATACAAGTTCACGACCCCATATCACCCTCAGGGGAACGGACTGGTTGAGCGATTCAACCGAACATTGAAAGGGATGATCCAGGGCCTAGGAGAACCACTCCGGCGGAAATGGGATGTCCTGCTGCCCTGCCTCCTGTTCGCCTATCGGGAGGTCCCGCAGAAATCCCTGGGGTTCAGCCCGTTTGAACTATTGTATGGACACCCGGTCCGCGGACCGCTCAGTCTGGTCAAGGAGGGCTGGGAGATGAAGCCCCGAGGCGGCCCTCCTGACGTCTACCGATACCTCCTGACCCTCCGAAACCAGACCCGCAAGTTCCGAGCCCTTGCCGAAGCCAACCTCGAGGCCAGCCAGGAGGACATGAAGCGGTGGTACGATCGCAACACTTCTACCGTAGAATTCGAGCCAGGTCAGAAAGTATGGGTCATGGCCCCGGTCAAACCCGGCGCCCTCCAGGACAAGTGGACCGGGCCCTTCAAGGTGGTGGAGAAGAAAAGTCCCGTCACCTACTTGGTCGATCTGGAGTCCCCCCGGAACCCCCTCCGGGTCCTACATGCTAACAGGCTAAAACCCCACTTCGCCCGGACCGAACTGAGCCTGCTGCTGGCGACCGACGAGGGGGGCGAGGACGACTCCGAGCCCCTGCCCGACCTCTTGCAAGCCAACATTCACGATGGATCGATCGAAGGGGTCCAACTCGCCTCGTCCCTGACCCCGGAACAGCGCAACGACTGCCAGCGATTACTGCGGGACTACGCAGCCCTCTTCTCTCTCACCCCGGGGGTGACCCACTGGTGCGTCCACGACGTCGACACCGGGGAGAACCCCCCCATACGACACAGAGCCTACCGGGTGCCTGACCGAGTGCGGGCCTGCATCCAGGCCGAAGTAGCGAAGATGCTGGCCCTGGGGGTCATCGAGCCTTCCGACAGCCCGTGGGCCAGCCCTGTCGTCCTGGTGCCCAAGGCCGCAGCTCCCGGCCACCCCCCGGAGTTGCGATTCTGCGTGGACTACCGAGCCCTGAATGTAGTAACCAAGACGGACGCACACCCGATACCCCGGGCCGACGAACTCATCGACCGCCTAGGGGCCGCTCGCTACCTGAGCACGCTGGACCTCACCGCCGGGTACTGGCAAATCCAGCTCACCCCCGGCGCCCAAGAAAGATCCGCCTTTTCGACTCCGGATGGGCATTACCACTTTCGGGTGATGCCCTTCGGAATGAAGAACGCCCCGGCCACCTTCCAGCGACTGGTGAACAAAGTTTTGGCCGGGCTTGAGGCCTTCAGCGCGGCCTACTTAGATGACATTGCCGTGTACAGCAACCACTGGGCCGAGCACCTCCTCCACCTAAAGGCCGTCCTGGCCGCCCTCCAGCGGGCCGGGCTCACAATCAAGGCCAGCAAATGCCAAATCGGCCACGGATCCGTGACCTACCTGGGCCATCAAGTGGGGAGCGGGCAGGTGGCCCCCCTCCAAGCAAAGATAGAGGCCATCCAGACCTGGGAACCCCCCACTACCCAGACCGCTGTCCGGGCCTTCCTGGGCCTCACCGGATACTACCGACGGTTTATCCGGGACTATGGGAGCATTGTCGGCCCCCTCACAGAGTTAACGTCCAAAAAGCAGCCCAAGAAGGTACACTGGACACCCCGCTGCCAAACAGCCTTCGACACCCTCAAAACGGCCATGTGTACTGCTCCGGTGCTGCAGGCCCCGGACTACCAGAAGGAGTTCGTGGTACAGACGGACGCCTCCGAGTATGGGATCGGGGCCGTTCTCTCCCAAACTGACGAAAAGGGGCTCGACCGACCAGTGGCCTTCATCAGCCGGCGACTACTGCCCCGGGAGCAACGCTGGAGCACTATTGAGCGCGAGGCCTTCGCTGTGGTGTGGGCCCTCAAGAAGCTCCGGCCCTACCTCTTTGGCGCCCACTTCCGGGTCCAGACCGACCACCGGCCCTTGCAATGGTTAATGCGAATGCGGGGCGAGAACCCCAAACTGCTGCGATGGTCCATCTCGCTACAAGGGATGGACTTTGACGTCGAACACCGGCCCGGCAATGACCACGCCAACGCCGACGGCCTGTCCCGCTTCTTCCGCCTTGACGAGGAGAATCCCCAAGGAGATGGGTGACTCTCCATGCCTTCGGCTGGGGGGGACGCCTGTTGGACCCGGCCTCGTGGCGTGGTCCTTAAACCCCTGGATTGTGCCCGTTCCCCGCCCCGGCCGTCACGGGCCACCCGTCTGAACTGCACCAAGGCCCTTCACCCGGAGCTGCACGTGGTCGCATGCTCCTCATGGCTCCGCCATCTTGTTGGCATCTACGTCACCCCGTACACCAGCCGGCGGGAACCCCGCTCAACCCGGCCTCGACCCCAGCGAAGCCCCGACATCGAGGCACCACGAACTGGCCAGGGGGTGCCGCAGGAACCATTCATCGCCCCCGGCGGAGGACAGTATCGATGGGACCCCCAACTGTCCTCCCCTCTCGAGGTGTGATCGCCCTGCAACTCCCTTGGGCCTGGCGCCTCTCCTGCTGGGCGTCTGGCCACCTCCACCCGGCCACTCCGCCCCCTCGGGCGCAAGGGTCCGGACATCAAAGGGCTCCAGACCTATATCTGGGGCGACCCCACCACAGCTCGGCAGTTGTATCCCGGAGTCCAGAGCCCTGCTGATCGAATCGCGGCTGACCCTACGGAGAAGAACTCTTGTCGGAGCCATCATGAGCCCTGCTGACTGCGTCGCGGCTCCCTCTTGTGAACCTTTCCTGAACCACCTGGAACATCGGAGCCCTGCTGACGCCGTCGCGGCCCAACCTCGCTGAAACCTCCCTCGGAGCCCTGCTGACGACGTCGCGGCTCGAGCTGAGCAGAAACCATCTTGAGAGCCCTGCTGATTGAATCGCGGCTCTCCACGAACTGTACGCCGGAGCCCTGCTGACGCCGTCGCGGCTCGACCCCTCCGAGATCGGAGGTCCTCCAGCTTGAGGATAAGAACTGGGCCCCAGGTACCCTCGTACCACATTCCTACCAAAGACTGTCCCGCTACCCCTACCCTTCCAAAGAGACATTGAGACTTTTGGTGGATCCCTCGATCCCTTCGTGTAAATATTGAACTCGTAACCTTTTATTGATGATAAAGAATTGCTTGTCTTGAGACAACCTCCTTGAGTCCGGTGTGGTGGTGTTACTGTGCTAGTACGTGATAGGAGAAGGATCTCTCAGGAGACTTCTCGGCAGCGCTCGGCTACTTCGTGCAGTGCGAGGGCCCCCCTTGGTGGTCTCACCGACTCCTCGGGGTTCGCCTTCCAACAACAATTAAAAACAATTTTAAAACAATAATCCCTATACCATGTGATTTATCTAAATGCAGAGTTTTGTAGTGCGGCCAGTTGCTGCTGCGGTACAGCGCAAACGCAAGTCCAAATCCCACCGCTGATCACCAATGTTAGAAATGGGATTTCTGGTTGGCTAAGGCTTGCGCCAAAGTCAGGCAGAAACCACCACTCTAGTCAGGGCAAGGAAGTTACACGCCAAAGATAACCCCTGCTCACCCCCTTGGTAGCTTGGCACGAGCAGTCAGGCTTATCTCTGAGGCGATGTGTAAAGCGTTTGCGCGCGCACCCAGCAACAACACCCAAGGCCCACCACAAAGGAAACTCCACACAAGGTATTCTATAAAAATAGCCTTTGTATTATACACAACACATTAGATAAAAACACACACTCTACAATGTGCCACCAGGCACGGGCAGAATTTACAAGGGATTATATGTACAGGGGACAGGGCCACATGGACCGCTGTCCGGAATTAGCACTCTTAGAACATAGCACTTGGAACATAGGAAATAAAATTACTGTTGCACAAAATTACACCTAGCACACAACCAGTCACTACTGGTATCAGGTAAGTAACACCTACGCAACCTTAACCACCTTAGGACAGTATTGCGCAGGGAATCAGGACCTCACTAGCACCACCTGTACTAGGGAGAAAACAACCACCTAAGTATCACAATACCTGTAGGGGTCTAAGCACATAAACACATGATGCATAACATTCAGAGGTGTAAAGCAGAGCACATGACGCATAAACACATTCAGAGGTGCAGGTAGGAACACATTTGCGCAAAACTCCTATGCCACCACCTGTGGCAGTCCCTGGGCCAACTGGCCTGGAAGGGGCTAGGACGCCCTGCGTTCAACAAGTCAGGGGCAAGGCTGCGCAGGAGGCGCAGTCCAAAGCTCCGAGGGCCCCAACCTAAACAATGCAGCTGCCCACTAAGTGCTGGGCAGCTGGAGAAAGCAAACGTGGGCACCACTGTGCCTGGGAAACAACTCTTGTCGCTCCCGTGGAGCCTCCCTGGGCTCTAAAACAACGAACTGCCCTCTAGAGCCTCAACCGGCTCTGCACTGATACTGTACTGCAACGTCGGAGCCTCGCTGGGCTCGGAAACACTGCCCCCGTGTTCGGAGTCACTCTGGACTCTGGGGAAATATAATGCCCCTCGTTGGAGCCTCACTCGGGCTCTAGAACTAGTGGCTGTCCCCTCACACGCTGTCGCTGCCCACTGTCAGGTGGGGCAGCAGGAAGGAGGGCCGAGCACGGCGCCCGCAGTGCCCGGACGCTGCAAAGGGGGGGCGGCACCGAGAAACGTGCCCCGTCACACCCCCAGCCACCCAACAGCTGAGCCCAACTCACCGGGGTGAAGGCTCCGGTCCCGGTATGGTGGAGTCCCGCTCTGGGACTCAGGAATCCTCCCAGCGCCAGCACCACTCCCGGAATCACGCTGGCTTCCTCTGGGCGACGCGGGGTTCTCCTCTCCTCATACGAGGGCACCTGCGCGCAGGGTCGGCTCCTGCCTGCTCCGGGGCCCAAATGCAGCCACGAGTCTCGGGAAGGAGGCGGGGTAGGCTCCCGCCCTCCAACTTCCTGTCCTGGTTGTCCCGGCGGCCCGCCCCCGGCCCGCCTGACTTCCGGGATGTCCCGGCCCGGGTTGCAGCGGTGATTTACGTGATTAGAGGGGTGGGCTCCCTCCGTGAATGCAATCTTCGGCGGGGTCGGCCCCCGCCGCTACACTAAGCAAATAAGCGGGGTGGGCATCCGCAAGCTGAATCACAGCGCACACAGCGCTCTACAGGGAGCCAGCGCTCCCAGCGCTACAAAGGTAGCTAAGTTCAGGAAGACAGCGCGCCCGGCGCTATAAACAAAGGAAAGTTCAGCAATAAAGTCTTGCAAGGGCAGGGGGCAAGGACTGGGCCCAGGGGCCAGCTCACAGGGCCCTCCAACAGGGAGGCAGTCCCCAGTGGCGGTCTCTCCTGGCGCCCAGCAGCAGCAGGCCCCCTTCAAGTGGATCCTGGAAGAGAACAGTTTCTGTGGGGACACAGCCCCATTTTTATACAGCAAACCCCTTTGTTCTGGGTTCAGGGTGAGGGGGAAAACCAGTCGCAGCTGGTTGGGGAGCACCCTTGATGTGCTCAGCCCCTCACTCTATTCACTGGAAGGGCTAGGGTCGTCAGTCGCACCACAGGGGGCGGGGCCAGCATTGTGTGTGGAAAACCCTGTCCTATTCAGGACCCAGGTGGACTCCTCCCACCCATCTTAGCTGCTGAGCTCCCCATTCACCACTGGGTGACTCATCCTGACACTGGGGAATCCCTAGCCCGTCACATGACATGACCAGCCAATCACGCGACAGACACACTGCACACAGAAGTGCCCACTTCTAGAAGTGGCACTTCCACACTAGGTACATACACGCCGCACACATCATCGCGCAGCATTCACTCCCACGAGTCCGCACATACCAAACTCGGGCCTGCACACCCCACGCATCAGGAACTACCGGGACCCATACATTCCCCCATGCATTCCTATGGGAGGGCAGGCCACCCTCACAACACGCACGCACTTTACCCTGGGACACAGCGGTAAAGTGCGCCGAAGTCAATAAAATCACTAAACCAAGTCACCATTTTAAGCAAAAAGTTTCGGGGTGAACCGGCCAGAAGGGCCAAGTCCAACACTCTGCAACAGAAGAGTGCACAGATACACACTCTGCAACTGAAGAGTGCACAGCTACACACTCTGCAACAGAAGAGTGCACAGCTACGCACTCCGCAGCAGAAGAGTGCACAGATACACACTCTGCAACTGAAGAGTGCACAGCTACACACTCTGCAACTGAAGAGTGCACAGCTACACACTCTGCAACTGAAGAGTGCACAGCTACACACTCTGCAACAGAAGAGTGCACAGCTACGCACTCCGCAGCAGAAGAGTGCACAGATACACACTCTGCAACTGAAGAGTGCACAGCTACACACTCTGCAACTGAAGAGTGCACAGCTACACACTCTGCAACTGAAGAGTGCACTGCTACACACACTGCAACTAAAGAGTGCACAGCTACACAAAGAGTGCACAGCTACAACACTGCAACAGAAGAGTGCACAGATACACACTCTGCAACTGAAGAGTGCACAGCTACACACTCTGCAACAGAAGAGTGCACAGCTACGCACTCCGCAGCAGAAGAGTGCACAGATACACACTCTGCAACTGAAGAGTGCACAGCTACACACTCTGCAACTGAAGAGTGCACAGCTACACACTCTGCAACTGAAGAGTGCACTGCTACTGTTGGACCCGGCCTCGTGGCGTGGTCCTTAAACCCCTGGATTGTGCCCGTTCCCCGCCCCGGCCGTCACGGGCCACCCGTCTGAACTGCACCAAGGCCCTTCACCCGGAGCTGCACGTGGTCGCATGCTCCTCATGGCTCCGCCATCTTGTTGGCATCTACGTCACCCCGTACACCAGCCGGCGTGAACCCCGCTCAACCCGGCCTCGACCCCAGCGAAGCCCCGACATCGAGGCACCACGAACTGGCCAGGGGGTGCCGCAGGAACCATTCATCGCCCCCGGCGGAGGACAGTATCGATGGGACCCCCAACTGTCCTCCCCTCTCGAGGTGTGATCGCCCTGCAACTCCCTTGGGCCTGGCGCCTCTCCTGCTGGGCGTCTGGCCACCTCCACCCGGCCACTCCGCCCCCTCGGGCGCAAGGGTCCGGACATCAAAGGGCTCCAGACCTATATCTGGGGCGACCCCACCACAGCTCGGCAGTTGTATCCCGGAGTCCAGAGCCCTGCTGATCGAATCGCGGCTGACCCTACGGAGAAGAACTCTTGTCGGAACCATCACGAGCCCTGCTGACTGCGTCGCGGCTCCCTCTTGTGAACCTTTCCTGAACCACCTGGAACATCGGAGCCCTGCTGACGCCGTCGCGGCCCAACCTCGCTGAAACCTCCCTCGGAGCCCTGCTGACGACGTCGCGGCTCGAGCTGAGCAGAAACCATCTTGAGAGCCCTGCTGATTGAATCGCGGCTCTCCACGAACTGTACGCCGGAGCCCTGCTGACGCCGTCGCGGCTCGACCCCTCCGAGATCGGAGGTCCTCCAGCTTGAGGATAAGAACTGGGCCCCAGGTACCCTCGTACCACATTCCTACCAAAGACTGTCCCGCTACCCCTATCCTTCCAAAGAGACATTGAGACTTTTGGTGGATCCCTCGATCCCTTCGTGTAAATATTGAACTCGTAACCTTTTATTGATGATAAAGAATTGCTTGTCTTGAGACAACCTCCTTGAGTCCGGTGTGGTGGTGTTACTGTGCTAGTACGTGATAGGAGAAGGATCTCTCAGGAGACTTCTCGGCAGCGCTCGGCTACTTCGTGCAGTGCGAGGGCCCCCCCCTTGGTGGTCTCACCGACTCCTCGGGGTTCGCCTTCCAACATTTTGGTGGCCAGCGACGGGATCCGAGCCGAACGCAGTACGTACCAGCCAGTACCCACTAGCTACCCATCCAAACGAATAGCATCATGAGCAGCCAGGAAAACAACGCGACAATGGAGTTCCAGCCCGAACGGCTGGAAGAATATACGCACAAGGAATTAAAACAGTTCTGCAGAGACAAAGGCATTGCAACCACCAGCCTCGGTACCAAGGAAGAGATGCAGAAAGCTCTGAGGACATGGCTGGAGGCCAGGGCAGGCCCCTCCCAGGAAGAAGGGCCCTTGCCCCTGACGGAGACCACAGCAACCGCACTGACCCCGGCAACCGAAGGACGAAAGAGCCTAGAAACCGGCCTCTCCGAAGAAGAAATACGAGAGCGGGAAAAGGTCCGGAGCCACGAGCTAGAGCTCGCCCGACTGCGACTGGACGGCGAACTCCAGCTGGCAGAAAAGAAACTGGCCCTCGAGCAGCTACGCCTTCAAGAAGAGATAGAAGAGAAGAGACGACACCGGGAGTTGGAGGAAAAGAAGCTCACCCTGGAGCACGAGCGCAGCCTCAAGGAGCTCGAGATCAAGGCCAAGAACGGAGGGACCAACACCCCCAGTACGAGAGACACTCTACCGCCTGCAGAGGCCAAAGTACATATCCCGAAGGAGGTCGTCAGGGAGTATTACAAAAATGACGATATCCAACAATGGTTCAAGGCCTATGAGGTGGCCATGACCTCCCATCGAGTGCCCCGAAAAGACTGGGGCGCAGGCCTGTGGGGGCGATTCCTGAGTGAAGGGCGGGACACGCTGCTCCAGCTACCGGAGGAGGTGATGACCTCCTACGATCACATGAAGGAGGCCCTGCTCACCCGCTACGGGCTAACAGCGGAGATGTACCGCCAGCGGTTCCGAGACTGCAAGAAAATCCCGGGTACCACATGGGTGGAATATGTGGACTTTTTTAGTCGGGCCCTAGAAGGGTGGATCAAAGGCAGCAAAGTAACCACCTACGGGCAGCTGGTCGACCTCATCGTGTGGGAACATCTTTCCAACAATTGCTTCGTGGAGCTGAGACAGCACCTCCTCGACAGCAAAATGACCGACCCGCGGAAACTGGCCGTCGAGGCCGATCGATGGGTCAACTCCCGGGTCCCCCGGAGCTCAATGGGGGAGTACCAGAGGAACCCCAGCGGACCCCCACGCCAGCGCGGTGGGGGGGGAGGGCCGAACAGGAACCGAGACCCTCCCGCTGGGGCCCCCAGGAGCCCCCCTCGAGGGCCACCGCAGCCACATCTCTCCCCGAGCCTAGCACGAAGGGTGGGCCCGGCCCGACCCGGACCACGGCCACCAGTGACCTGCTATGGCTGCCAACAAACCGGACACTTTGCCAGCGACCCGGCCTGCCCTCTGAACCGAAGAAACGGGGCCGGCGGGCCCCCGCCCCGGCAGCTGACAGCCGCCGCCTTGGGGGGAGGAGAAGAGGAAGAAGAGGCCCTCGACCGAGAAAACACTGAGTGGGAGCCGGCAGCCATGTCCCTGGTCTGCCTGGGTAGCCGGGAGATGGTACCCTGCACCCCCATCCCAACCAACACCCAGAAGTACCGGCAGCAGGTCACGGTCAACGGACAACGGGCCGAAGCCCTTCGCGACACCGGCGCCAGTATCACCGCTGTCCGCTGCCACCTGGTGACCCCTGAACAGATTCTCCCGAATGTGCTGTGCCCTGTCCGGACGGCCGACAACAGTGAAAGCCTATGCCAGATGGCCCTGGTCCCCTTCGAGTGGGGAGGGGTGACGGGCCTGCTGAAGGTGACAGTGCGCGACGACGCCCCGGTCGACTGCCTCCTGGGGAACGACTTGGAGAGTTCCCCCTGGGCTCAAGTAGAACGACGAGAGCACCTCCGAATGTTGGGACTGGCTGATTGGGCCTGCGCCATCACCCGGTCCATGACCGCCCAGGCCCCCCGCTCATCCTCGACCCCCGGGACCGGCCTACCCGAGGGGCTCACACCCCCTCCCGCCAGCACCGAGGAGGAGGCGGACACCGACCCTGGGTCCAGCGAATCCTCCCCCGAAGAGATGACTTCTCCGAGCGCCCTACCAGAGCTGACGCAATGGCAACACGAAGGGGGCCCCACCCGAGAGCAGTTCCAGCAAGAGCAACAGTCCTGTCCCTCTCTCGAAGGGGTCCGGCAGCAGGCGACCGCGCAAGCCAACGGTGACCAGACCGGCACCCACTGGATCTACTGGGCCGAGGGCCTGTTGTACAGTGAACAGAAAGTAGCAGAACTCGGGGCCAGCCGCGTGTTGGTGGTCCCCCTCCGCTTCCGGGAGTTTCTTCTCAACCTGGCCCATGATGTGCCCCTCGCCGGACACTTGGGGCAAGACAAAACGTACAGTCGTCTGGTGACCCACTTCTACTGGCCCCGGATGCGGAGAGATGTGGACAACCACTGCCGGTCCTGCCAGACCTGCCAAGCCAGCGGAAAGACGGGGGGTCGGGTCAAGGCCCCCCTCCAGCCCTTTCCCGCCGTCAGCACCCCGTTTGAACGGGTCGGAATCGACATTGTGGGACCCCTGGACCCTCAAACCGCCCTGGGCCACCGCTTCATCCTGGTCCTCGTGGACCACGCCACCAGGTACCCGGAGGCGGTCCCGCTCAGAACCATAACGGCCCCTGTGGTAGGCCGGGCCTTGATGGGGATCTTCTCCCGAGTGGGATTCCCCAGCGAAGTGGTGAGCGACCGCGGTACGAACTTTATCTCCAGGTACATGCGGTCCCTGTGGCAACAGTGCGGGGTCACATACAAGTTCACGACCCCATATCACCCTCAGGGGAACGGACTGGTTGAGCGATTCAACCGAACATTGAAAGGGATGATCCAGGGCCTAGAAGAACCACTCCGGCGGAAATGGGATGTCCTGCTGCCCTGCCTCCTGTTCGCCTATCGGGAGGTCCCGCAGAAATCCCTGGGGTTCAGCCCGTTTGAACTATTGTATGGACACCCGGTCCGCGGACCGCTCAGTCTGGTCAAGGAGGGCTGGGAGATGAAGCCCCGAGGCGGCCCTCCTGACGTCTACCGATACCTCCTGACCCTCCGAAACCAGACCCGCAAGTTCCGAGCCCTTGCCGAAGCCAACCTCGAGGCCAGCCAGGAGGACATGAAGCGGTGGTACGATCGCAACACTTCTACCGTAGAATTCGAGCCAGGTCAGAAAGTATGGGTCATGGCCCCGGTCAAACCCGGCGCCCTCCAGGACAAGTGGACCGGGCCCTTCAAGGTGGTGGAGAAGAAAAGTCCCGTCACCTACTTGGTCGATCTGGAGTCCCCCCGGAACCCCCTCCGGGTCCTACATGCTAACAGGCTAAAACCCCACTTCGCCCGGACCGAACTGAGCCTGCTGCTGGCGACCGACGAGGGGGGCGAGGACGACTCCGAGCCCCTGCCCGACCTCTTGCAAGCCAACATTCACGATGGATCGATCGAAGGGGTCCAACTCGCCTCGTCCCTGACCCCGGAACAGCGCAACGACTGCCAGCGATTACTGCGGGACTACGCAGCCCTCTTCTCTCTCACCCCGGGGGTGACCCACTGGTGCGTCCACGACGTCGACACCGGGGAGAACCCCCCCATACGACACAGAGCCTACCGGGTGCCTGACCGAGTGCGGGCCTGCATCCAGGCCGAAGTAGCGAAGATGCTGGCCCTGGGGGTCATCGAGCCTTCCGACAGCCCGTGGGCCAGCCCTGTCGTCCTGGTGCCCAAGGCCGCAGCTCCCGGCCACCCCCCGGAGTTGCGATTCTGCGTGGACTACCGAGCCCTGAATGTAGTAACCAAGACGGACGCACACCCGATACCCCGGGCCGACGAACTCATCGACCGCCTAGGGGCCGCTCGCTACCTGAGCACGCTGGACCTCACCGCCGGATACTGGCAAATCCAGCTCACCCCCGGCGCCCAAGAAAGATCCGCCTTTTCGACTCCGGATGGGCATTACCACTTTCGGGTGATGCCCTTCGGAATGAAGAACGCCCCGGCCACCTTCCAGCGACTGGTGAACAAAGTTTTGGCCGGGCTTGAGGCCTTCAGCGCGGCCTACTTAGATGACATTGCCGTGTACAGCAACCACTGGGCCGAGCACCTCCTCCACCTAAAGGCCGTCCTGGCCGCCCTCCAGCGGGCCGGGCTCACAATCAAGGCCAGCAAATGCCAAATCGGCCACGGATCCGTGACCTACCTGGGCCATCAAGTGGGGAGCGGGCAGGTGGCCCCCCTCCAAGCAAAGATAGAGGCCATCCAGACCTGGGAACCCCCCACTACCCAGACCGCTGTCCGGGCCTTCCTGGGCCTCACCGGATACTACCGACGGTTTATCCGGGACTATGGGAGCATTGTCGGCCCCCTCACAGAGTTAACGTCCAAAAAGCAGCCCAAGAAGGTACACTGGACACCCCGCTGCCAAACAGCCTTCGACACCCTCAAAACGGCCATGTGTACTGCTCCGGTGCTGCAGGCCCCGGACTACCAGAAGGAGTTCGTGGTGCAGACGGACGCCTCCGAGTATGGGATCGGGGCCGTTCTCTCCCAAACTGACGAAAAGGGGCTCGACCGACCAGTGGCCTTCATCAGCCGGCGACTACTGCCCCGGGAGCAACGCTGGAGCACTATTGAGCGCGAGGCCTTCGCTGTGGTGTGGGCCCTCAAGAAGCTCCGGCCCTACCTCTTTGGCGCCCACTTCCGGGTCCAGACCGACCACCGGCCCTTGCAATGGTTAATGCGAATGCGGGGCGAGAACCCCAAACTGCTGCGATGGTCCATCTCGCTACAAGGGATGGACTTTGACGTCGAACACCGGCCCGGCAATGACCACGCCAACGCCGACGGCCTGTCCCGCTTCTTCCGCCTTGACGAGGAGAATCCCCAAGGAGATGGGTGACTCTCCATGCCTTCGGCTGGGGGGGACGCCTGTTGGACCCGGCCTCGTGGCGTGGTCCTTAAACCCCTGGATTGTGCCCGTTCCCCGCCCCGGCCGTCACGGGCCACCCGTCTGAACTGCACCAAGGCCCTTCACCCGGAGCTGCACGTGGTCGCATGCTCCTCATGGCTCCGCCATCTTGTTGGCATCTACGTCACCCCGTACACCAGCCGGCGTGAACCCCGCTCAACCCGGCCTCGACCCCAGCGAAGCCCCGACATCGAGGCACCACGAACTGGCCAGGGGGTGCCGCAGGAACCATTCATCGCCCCCGGCGGAGGACAGTATCGATGGGACCCCCAACTGTCCTCCCCTCTCGAGGTGTGATCGCCCTGCAACTCCCTTGGGCCTGGCGCCTCTCCTGCTGGGCGTCTGGCCACCTCCACCCGGCCACTCCGCCCCCTCGGGCGCAAGGGTCCGGACATCAAAGGGCTCCAGACCTATATCTGGGGCGACCCCACCACAGCTCGGCAGTTGTATCCCGGAGTCCAGAGCCCTGCTGATCGAATCGCGGCTGACCCTACGGAGAAGAACTCTTGTCGGAACCATCACGAGCCCTGCTGACTGCGTCGCGGCTCCCTCTTGTGAACCTTTCCTGAACCACCTGGAACATCGGAGCCCTGCTGACGCCGTCGCGGCCCAACCTCGCTGAAACCTCCCTCGGAGCCCTGCTGACGACGTCGCGGCTCGAGCTGAGCAGAAACCATCTTGAGAGCCCTGCTGATTGAATCGCGGCTCTCCACGAACTGTACGCCGGAGCCCTGCTGACGCCGTCGCGGCTCGACCCCTCCGAGATCGGAGGTCCTCCAGCTTGAGGATAAGAACTGGGCCCCAGGTACCCTCGTACCACATTCCTACCAAAGACTGTCCCGCTACCCCTATCCTTCCAAAGAGACATTGAGACTTTTGGTGGATCCCTCGATCCCTTCGTGTAAATATTGAACTCGTAACCTTTTATTGATGATAAAGAATTGCTTGTCTTGAGACAACCTCCTTGAGTCCGGTGTGGTGGTGTTACTGTGCTAGTACGTGATAGGAGAAGGATCTCTCAGGAGACTTCTCGGCAGCGCTCGGCTACTTCGTGCAGTGCGAGGGCCCCCCCCTTGGTGGTCTCACCGACTCCTCGGGGTTCGCCTTCCAACAGCTACACACACTGCAACTGAAGAGTGCACAGCTACACAAAGAGTGCACAGCTACAACACTGCAACTGAAGAGTGCACTGTTACACACTCTGCAACAGAAGAGTGCACAGCTACACACTCTGCAACTGAAGAGTGCACAGCTACACACTCTGCAACTGAAGAGTGCACTGCTACACACACTGCAACTGAAGAGTGCACAGCTACACACACTGCAACAGAAGAGTGCACTGCTACACACTCTGCAACAGAAGAGTGCACAGCTACACACACTGCAACAGAAGAGTGCACTGCTACACACTCTGCAACAGAAGAGTGCACAGCTACACACTCTGCAACAGAAGAGTGCACAGCTACACACTCTGCAACTGAAGAGTGCACAGCTACACAAAGAGTGCACAGCTACAACACTGCAACTGAAGAGTGCACTGTTACACACTCTGCAACAGAAGAGTGCACAGCTACACACTCTGCAACTGAAGAGTGCACAGCTACACACTCTGCAACTGAAGAGTGCACAGCTACACACTCTGCAACAGAAGAGTGCACAGCTACACAAAGAGTGCACAGCTACAACACTGCAACTGAAGAGTGCACTGTTACACACTCTGCAACAGAAGAGTGCACAGCTACACACTCTGCAACTGAAGAGTGCACAGCTACACACTCTGCAACTGAAGAGTGCACAGCTACACACTCTGCAACTGAAGAGTGCACTGCTACACACACTGCAACTGAAGAGTGCACTGCTACACACTCTGCAACAGAAGAGTGCACAGCTACACACACTGCAACAGAAGAGTGCACTGCTACACACTCTGCAACAGAAGAGAGCACAGCTACACACTCTACAACAGAAGAGTGCACAGCTACACACTCTGCAACTGAAGAGTGCACAGCTACACACTCTGCAACAGAAGAGTGCACAGCTACACACTCTGCAGCAGAAGAGTGCACAGCTACACCCTCTGCAACAGAAGAGTGCACTGCTACACAGAGAGTGCACAGCTACACACTCTGCAACTGAAGAGTGCACTGCTACACACTCTGCAGCAGAAGAGTGCACAGCTACACACTCTGCAACAGAAGAGTGCACAGCTACACAAAGAGTGCACAGCTACACACTCTGCAACTGAAGAGTGCGCTGCTACACACTCTGCAGCAGAAGAGTGCACTGCTACACACTCTGCAACTGAAGAGTGCACAGCTACACACTCTGCAACAGAAGATTGCACTGCTACACACTCTGCAACTGAAGAGTGCACAGCTACGCACTCTGCAACTGAAGAGTGCACTGCTACACACTCTGCAACTGAAGAGTGCACATCTACACACTCTGCAACAGAAGAGTGCACAGCTACACAAAGAGTGCACAGCTACACACTCTGCAACTGAAGAGTGCGCTGCTACACACTCTGCAACAGAAGAGTGCACAGCTACACACTCTGCAACTGAAGAGTGCACAGCTACGCACTCTGCAACTGAAGAGTGCACTGCTACACACTCTGCAACTGAAGAGTGCACATCTACACACTCTGCAACAGAAGAGTGCACAGCTACACAAAGAGTGCACAGCTACACACTCTGCAACTGAAGAGTGCGCTGCTACACACTCTGCAACAGAAGAGTGCACAGCTACACACTCTGCAACTGAAGAGTGCACTGCTACACACTCTGCAACAGAAGAGTGCACAGCAACACACTCTGCAACAGGAGAGTGCACAGCTACACACTCTCCAACTGAAGAGTGCACTGCTACACACTCTGCAACAGAAGAGTGCACTGCTACACACTCTGCAACTGAAGAGTGCACAGCTACACACTCTGCAACAGAAGATTGCACTGCTACACACTCTGCAACTGAAGAGTGCACAGCTACGCACTCTGCAACTGAAGAGTGCACTGCTACACACTCTGCAACTGAAGAGTGCACATCTACACACTCTGCAACAGAAGAGTGCACTGCTACACACTCTGCAACTGAAGAGTGCACATCTACACACTCTGCAAGTGAAGAGTGCACTGCTACACACTCTGCAACAGAAGAGTGCACATCTACACACTCTGCAACAGAAGAGTGCACTGCTACACACTCTGCAACTGAAGAGTGCACATCTACACACTCTGCAACAGATGAGTACACAGCTACACACTGTGCAACAGAAGAGTGCACAGCAACACACTCTGCAACAGGAGAGTGCACAGCTACACACTCTCCAACTGAAGAGTGCACAGCTACACAACAACAACAGAAGAGTGCACAGCTACACACTCTGCAACTGAAGAGTGCACAGCTACACACTCTGCAACTGAAGAGTGCGCTGCTACACACTCTGCAACAGAAGAGTGCACAGCTACACACTCTGCAACTGAAGAGTGCACTGCTACACACTCTGCAACAGAAGAGTGCACTGATACACACTCTGCAACTGAAGAGTGCACAGATACACACTCTGCAACAGAAGAGTGCACTGCTACACACTCTGCAACTGAAGAGTGCACATCTACACACTGCAACAGAAGAGTTGTTAGAATCCGGGGTCTCTGGTTGGCGCAGGTATGCACTTGCGACAAGCAGGGACCCTTTCCTCTAAGTCAGGGCAAAGGATCACCTCTTTAAAAATAACCCCTGCTCACCCTCTAGGTAACGTGGCGCGAGCAGTCAGGCTAGATTTCCAGAGGGCATATGGTTAAGCGTTCAAGTTGTCCCACACAATAATCACCACCCCACCACACAAAAGACACAAGGCTGTATTTATCAAAAGTAGAAGTCTTTATATAAAAGGGTTTTCTTTCAGGCAGGTTGAATAAATACAGTTCTCTTAGCGAATCTCAATCCAGTTACTTTAAAATACTTAAGGGCAGTCCACAGGTTTTAAAATGGCACAGTTCTCTTTAAAATAAGTTCTTTAGGTCTTCGGGGGCCTTCGTAGCGCCTTTGGGGTACTCTGGGCAAGGTTTTAACAGGACCTTGCCGTTTCTCACGCTTCTCGCGTGAGCCCGAGTACGCTTGCCGAGTCTCACGCTTCCCGCGTGAGCACCGGCAATAGATTTCAATGATGTTCGGTTCAAACGTAGGTACGGTTCGAACTCTGCTGGTTCCAAGGCCCGTACGGTTCGAACCAAGGCAAAAGGACGTACGCTTCAAAGCCCACTGATGTCAGCTGGCAGTACGGTTCAACCCAGGATGTTGCAGCAGCAGGTACGGCTCAAACCACGATGCCAGGCAGTACACTTCACCCCAGGATTCTACTTTTGTAAGTACGGTGCGAACTACGCTGCAAGGCAGTACGGGTCAAAACACTTCACAAGTACGGTCCGTCCACAGCAAGTACGGGCCGTACTCGCGCACCAGGCTGGTTGGGTACGGCTCCAAACAACGAACCAGGCTTCAAGGCTGCAGAGGTAGGTACGGTTCGTACCTAGGCAAGTACGGGCCGTACGTTGATCGCGCCTGGCACAATACTGTCTAGGATTCACGGGGCAAAGCGGTTACGGTCCGTACGAAGGTTAGTACGGGCCGTAGAGGCACAAAATACCTTTCTCTTTGGGGGCAAATGTTCGCGGCAGTCTGCAGAGTTGGGCACGAGTGTCACACGTCGCGTCTGGGTCCCGGCTCCTCCGTGGACCGGGATGCTTTGTGGGGGCACTCTTCCGCGGCAACACACATCCACCAACGAGGTCAGGAGTCGAGGGGCAGCCTGGGGGCAAGAACACAGCGCAGCGCGCTGTCGGCTTCGTCCGGTTGGGGCGAGCAGGGCCCCACGTCTTCACTGTGATTTCTGCGGCCCAGGGGGGATGCAGAGCTCGATGCTCGGACAGGGGATCTCCTCCTCACTTTGCGAGCGACGGCTCACTGGGGTAGTTGCTCACGTTGTTTAGGCTGGGGGGCCCTCACGGTGTTTACAGGCACTCCGGTGGCAGATGATCACGTTGTTTGGGGGAGACCAGGGCACAAGGTCTCTCCAGAGTCAGCGGTGTAGGTTTACCAACGGCAGTCTCTTCTCCTGAAAGGGGGGGGTAGCGCCCACTGTTCCTGGGGCGCAGGTCAGGGGGCAAGTTCACACGCAAGCCCTTGGAGATTGTTTGTAAAAGCACAAGTTGAATTAAAGTCTTTTTCTTCAGGCTTTCCTTCTCCTTCCAGCAGACAGGCACCCACTGCAGGCCAGTCTCTCAGGCAGAGAGACAGTATTCCTCCTTCAGCTTCTCCAGGTCCTTCTCCTTCAGGCAGAGTTTCTTCTTGGCGCAAACAGGATCTGATTTCTTAGGAGCCAGGCTCCTACTTTTATACACCAATTCTTTTGTTCTTTAGCGCCAGGGGGCCTGGGCCTGGCTCAGTCCAGTTTTTGGAGCACTTTGTTGTGGTGACTCTGCGCTTTCCTTTCAGCAGCAGGGCAGAGACATCAGCCGCTCCACAGGGGGCGGCGCCGGCTTTGTGCTGGCAGAGCACAGGTCTATTCAAGAGTCAGGGTGTACTCCTCCCACCCATCCTGGTGTAATCTCTCTACCCACCACCTGGCAGCCAACCTGTCTCTGGGGTTTCCCCAACCCTGCTCCTTACTGTTGCTAGGCAGAACACACACACAGCGCAGAGGCGGACTGAATGGCCAGATCAGTAAATACTAACTTTCTAAAAGTAGTATTTACAAACACAGGATATTAAAATAAACTTTACTAAAAGAAGTATTTTATTATTCTGAGTCCAGGCATACTAAACATGACTTTCTACCATGCTCTATGAGTCCACTGGGGTCACAGCGTGTAGTGACTCCAGCAGCCCATTCTGGCCTATGGAGAGCAGGTAGCCTTCAATAGTGAAAAACGAAAATGGCTGTAATTCACTATTAAGACATGCCACACACATCAGGGCATGTCCTACCTTATGCCTACAATGCACCCTGCCCTTGGGCCTACCAGAGGGGTGACTAATATGTAGTTAAGGGAAGGTTTAGGGACTGGCAAGTGGGTGCACTTGCGCAGTCAGCGCGACGGTACCAGACCGCACGCAGGTTCTGCAGTGGCAGATCCTAGACACATTTTACTAGGCCGCTTCTGTGGGTGGCACAACCAGTGCTGCAAGCCCACTAGCGGCATTTGTATTTACAAGCCCTGGCACTCCTGGTGCACTCTACTAGGGGCTGACAGTAAACCAAATGAACCAATCATGGACACCAATCAATGTATACATTTTACCATAGGGAGAGCATATGCACCTTAGCACTGGTCAGCAGTGGTAAGGTGCCCAGAGTCATAAATCAGCCAACACCAGGTCAGAAAAAATACAGGAGGAAGGCAAAAAGTTTAGGGATGACCCTTCAAAAAGGGCCAGGTCCAACAAGAGTGCACAGCTACACACTGTGCAACAGAAGAGTGCACTGCTATACACTCTGCAACTGAAGAGTGCACAGCTACACACTCTGCAACAGAAGAGTGCACAGCTACACCCTCTGCAACAGAAGAGTGCACAGCTACACCCTCTGCAACTGAAGAGTGCACTGCTACACACTCTGCAACAGAAGAGTGCACAGCAACACACTCTGCAACAGAAGAGTGCACTGCTACACACTCTGCAACAGAAGAGTGCACTGCTACACACTCTGCAACTGAAGAGTGCACAGCTACACACTCTGCAACAGAAGAGTGCACTGCTACACACTCTGCAACTGAAGAGTGCACAGCTACACACTCTGCAAGTGAAGAGTGCACTGCTACACACTCTGCAACAGAAGAGTGCACATCTACACACTCTGCAACAGAAGAGTGCACAGCTACACACTCTGCAACAGAAGAGTGCACTGCTACACACTCTGCAACAGAAGAGTGCACAGCTACACACTCTGCAACAGAAGAGTGCACTGCTACACATTCTGCAACAGAAGAGTGCACAGCTACACACACTGCAACAGAAGAGTGCACTGCTACACACTCTGCAACAGAAGAGTGCACAGCTACACACTCTGCAACAGAAGAGTGCACAGATACACACTCTGCAACTGAAGAGTGCAAAGCTACACACTCTGCAACAGAAGAGTGCACAGCTACGCACTCCGCAGCAGAAGAGTGCACAGATACACACTCTGCAACTGAAGAGTGCACAGCTACACACTCTGCAACTGAAGAGTGCACAGCTACACACTCTGCAACTGAAGAGTGCACAGCTACACACTCTGCAACAGAAGAGTGCACAGCTACGCACTCCGCAGCAGAAGAGTGCACAGATACACACTCTGCAACTGAAGAGTGCACAGCTACACACTCTGCAACTGAAGAGTGCACAGCTACACACTCTGCAACTGAAGAGTGCACTGCTACACACACTGCAACTGAAGAGTGCACAGCTACACAAAGAGTGCACAGCTACAACACTGCAACAGAAGAGTGCACAGATACACACTCTGCAACTGAAGAGTGCACAGCTACACACTCTGCAACAGAAGAGTGCACAGCTACGCACTCCGCAGCAGAAGAGTGCACAGATACACACTCTGCAACTGAAGAGTGCACAGCTACACACTCTGCAACTGAAGAGTGCACAGCTACACACTCTGCAACTGAAGAGTGCACTGCTACACACACTGCAACTGAAGAGTGCACAGCTACACAAAGAGTGCACAGCTACAACACTGCAACTGAAGAGTGCACTGTTACACACTCTGCAACAGAAGAGTGCACAGCTACACACTCTGCAACTGAAGAGTGCACAGCTACACACTCTGCAACTGAAGAGTGCACAGCTACACACTCTGCAACTGAAGAGTGCACTGCTACACACACTGCAACTGAAGAGTGCACAGCTACACACACTGCAACAGAAGAGTGCACTGCTACACACTCTGCAACAGAAGAGTGCACAGCTACACACACTGCAACAGAAGAGTGCACTGCTACACACTCTGCAACAGAAGAGTGCACAGCTACACACTCTGCAACTGAAGAGTGCACAGCTACACAAAGAGTGCACAGCTACAACACTGCAACTGAAGAGTGCACTGTTACACACTCTGCAACAGAAGAGTGCACAGCTACACACTCTGCAACTGAAGAGTGCACAGCTACACACTCTGCAACAGAAGAGTGCACAGCTACACAAAGAGTGCACAGCTACAACACTGCAACTGAAGAGTGCACTGCTGCACTCTGCAACTGAAGAGTGCACAGCTACACACACTGCAACAGAAGAGTGCACAGCTACACACACTGCAACAGAAGAGTGCACAGCTACACACTCTGCAACAGAAGAGTGCACTGCTACACACTCTGCAACAGAAGAGTGCACAGCTACACACACTGCAACAGAAGAGTGCACTGCTACACACTCTGCAACAGAAGAGTGCACAGCTACACACTCTGCAACTGAAGAGTGCGCTTCTACACACTCTGCAACTGAAGACTGCACTGCTACACACTCTGCAACAGAAGAGTGCACTGCTACACACTCTGCAACAGAAGAGTGCACAGCTACACACTCTGCAACTGAAGAGTGCACAGCTACACACTCTGCAACTGAAGAGTGCACTGCTACACACACTGCAACTGAAGAGTGCACAGCTACACAAAGAGTGCACAGCTACAACACTGCAACTGAAGAGTGCACAGCTACACACTCTGCAACTGAAGAGTGCACTGCTACACACACTGCAACTGAAGAGTGCACAGCTACACACACTGCAACAGAAGAGTGCACTGCTACACACTCTGCAACAGAAGAGTGCACAGCTACACACACTGCAACAGAAGAGTGCACTGCTACACACTCTGCAACAGAAGAGTGCACAGCTACACACTCTGCAACAGAAGAGTGCACAGCTACACACTCTGCAACTGAAGAGTGCACAGCTACACAAAGAGTGCACAGCTACAACACTGCAACTGAAGAGTGCACTGTTACACACTCTGCAACAGAAGAGTGCACAGCTACACACTCTGCAACTGAAGAGTGCACAGCTACACACTCTGCAACAGAAGAGTGCACAGCTACACAAAGAGTGCACAGCTACAACACTGCAACTGAAGAGTGCACTGCTGCACTCTGCAACTGAAGAGTGCACAGCTACACACACTGCAACAGAAGAGTGCACAGCTACACACACTGCAACAGAAGAGTGCACAGCTACACACTCTGCAACAGAAGACTGCACTGCTACACACTCTGCAACAGAAGAGTGCACAGCTACACACACTGCAACAGAAGAGTGCACTGCTACACACTCTGCAACAGAAGAGTGCACAGCTACACACTCTGCAACTGAAGAGTGCGCTGCTACACACTCTGCAACTGAAGACTGCACTGCTACACACTCTGCAACAGAAGAGTGCACTGCTACACACTCTGCAACAGAAGAGTGCACTGCTACACACTCTGCAACTGAAGAGTGCACAGCTACACACTCTGCAACTGAAGAGTGCACTGCTACACACACTGCAACTGAAGAGTGCACAGCTACACAAAGAGTGCACAGCTACAACACTGCAACTTAAGAGTGCACTGTTACACACTCTGCAACAGAAGAGTGCACAGCTACACACTCTGCAACTGAAGAGTGCACAGCTACACACTCTGCAACTGAAGAGTGCACAGCTACACACTCTGCAACTGAAGAGTGCACTGCTACACACACTGCAACTGAAGAGTGCACAGCTACACACACTGCAACAGAAGAGTGCACTGCTACACACTCTGCAACAGAAGAGTGCACAGCTACACACACTGCAACAGAAGAGTGCACTGCTACACACTCTGCAACAGAAGAGTGCACAGCTACACACTCTGCAACAGAAGAGTGCACAGATACACACTCTGCAAATGAAGAGTGCACAGCTACACACTCTGCAACAGAAGAGTGCACAGCTACGCACTCCGCAGCAGAAGACTGCACAGATACACACTCTGCAACTGAAGAGTGCACAGCTACACACTCTGCAACTGAAGAGTGCACAGCTACACACTCTGCAACTGAAGAGTGCACAGCTACACACTCTGCAACAGAAGAGTGCACAGCTACGCACTCCGCAGCAGAAGAGTGCACAGATACACACTCTGCAACTGAAGAGTGCACAGCTACACACTCTGCAACTGAAGAGTGCACAGCTACACACTCTGCAACTGAAGAGTGCACTGCTACACACACTGCAACTAAAGAGTGCACAGCTACACAAAGAGTGCACAGCTACAACACTGCAACAGAAGAGTGCACAGATACACACTCTGCAACTGAAGAGTGCACAGCTACACCCTCTGCAACAATAGAGTGCACAGCTACGCACTCCGCAGCAGAAGAGTGCACAGATACACACTCTGCAACTGAAGAGTGCACAGCTACACACTCTGCAACTGAAGAGTGCACAGCTACACACTCTGCAACTGAAGAGTGCACTGCTACACACACTGCAACTGAAGAGTGCACAGCTACACAAAGAGTGCACAGCTACAACACTGCAACTGAAGAGTGCACTGTTACACACTCTGCAACAGAAGAGTGCACAGCTACACACTCTGCAACTGAAGAGTGCACAGCTACACACTCTGCAACTGAAGAGTGCACAGCTACACACTCTGCAACTGAAGAGTGCACTGCTACACACACTGCAACTGAAGAGTGCACAGCTACACACACTGCAACAGAAGAGTGCACTGCTACACACTCTGCAACAGAAGAGTGCACAGCTACACACACTGCAACAGAAGAGTGCACTGCTACACACTCTGCAACAGAAGAGTGCACAGCTACACACTCTGCAACAGAAGAGTGCACAGCTACACACTCTGCAACTGAAGAGTGCACAGCTACACAAAGAGTGCACAGCTACATCACTGCAACTGAAGAGTGCACTGTTACACACTCTGCAACAGAAGAGTGCACAGCTACACACTCTGCAACTGAAGAGTGCACAGCTACACACTCTGCAACTGAAGAGTGCACAGCTACACACTCTGCAACAGAAGAGTGCACAGCTACACAAAGAGTGCACAGCTACAACACTGCAACTGAAGAGTGCACTGTTACACACTCTGCAACAGAAGAGTGCACAGCTACACACTCTGCAACTGAAGAGTGCACAGCTACACACTCTGCAACTGAAGAGTGCACAGCTACACACTCTGCAACTGAAGAGTGCACTGCTACACACACTGCAACTGAAGAGTGCACTGCTACACACTCTGCAACAGAAGAGTGCACAGCTACACACACTGCAACAGAAGAGTGCACTGCTACACACTCTGCAACAGAAGAGTGCGCAGCTACACACTCTACAACAGAAGAGTGCACAGCTACACACTCTGCAACTGAAGAGTGCACAGCTACACACTCTGCAACAGAAGAGTGCACAGCTACACACTCTGCAGCAGAAGAGTGCACAGCTACACACTCTGTAACAGAAGAGTGCACTGCTACACAGAGAGTGCACAGCTACACACTCTGCAACAGATGAGTACACAGCTACACACTGTGCAACAGAAGAGGTCACAGCAACACACTCTGCAACAGGAGAGTGCACAGCTACACACTCTCCAACTGAAGGGTGCACAGCTACACAACAACAACAGAAGAGTGCACAGCTACACACTCTGCAACTGAAGAGTGCACAGCTACACACTCTGCAACTGAAGAGTGCGCTGCTACACACTCTGCAACAGAAGAGTGCACAGCTACACACTCTGCAACTGAAGAGTGCACTGCTACACACTCTGCAACAGAAGAGTGCACTGATACACACTCTGCAACTGAAGAGTGCACAGATACACACTCTGCAACAGAAGAGTGCACTGCTACACACTCTGCAACTGAAGAGTGCACATCTACACACTGCAACAGAAGAGTGCACAGCTACACACTGTGCAACAGAAGAGTGCACTGCTATACACTCTGCAACTGAAGAGTGCACAGCTACACACTCTGCAACAGAAGAGTGCACAGCTACACCCTCTGCAACAGAAGAGTGCACAGCTACACCCTCTGCAACTGAAGAGTGCACTGCTACACACTCTGCAACAGAAGAGTGCACAGCAACACACTCTGCAACAGAAGAGTGCACTGCTACACACTCTGCAACAGAAGAGTGCACTGCTACACACTCTGCAACTGAAGAGTGCACAGCTACACACTCTGCAACAGAAGAGTGCACTGCTACACACTCTGCAACTGAAGAGTGCACAGCTACACACTCTGCAAGTGAAGAGTGCACTGCTACACACTCTGCAACAGAAGAGTGCACATCTACACACTCTGCAACAGAAGAGTGCACAGCTACACACTCTGCAACAGAAGAGTGCACTGCTACACACTCTGCAACAGAAGAGTGCACAGCTACACACTCTGCAACAGAAGAGTGCACTGCTACACATTCTGCAACAGAAGAGTGCACAGCTACACACACTGCAACAGAAGAGTGCACTGCTACACACTCTGCAACAGAAGAGTGCACAGCTACACACTCTGCAACAGAAGAGTGCACAGATACACACTCTGCAACTGAAGAGTGCAAAGCTACACACTCTGCAACAGAAGAGTGCACAGCTACGCACTCCGCAGCAGAAGAGTGCACAGATACACACTCTGCAACTGAAGAGTGCACAGCTACACACTCTGCAACTGAAGAGTGCACAGCTACACACTCTGCAACTGAAGAGTGCACAGCTACACACTCTGCAACAGAAGAGTGCACAGCTACGCACTCCGCGGCAGAAGAGTGCACAGATACACACTCTGCAACTGAAGAGTGCACAGCTACACACTCTGCAACTGAAGAGTGCACAGCTACACACTCTGCAACTGAAGAGTGCACTGCTACACACACTGCAACTGAAGAGTGCACAGCTACACAAAGAGTGCACAGCTACAACACTGCAACAGAAGAGTGCACAGATACACACTCTGCAACTGAAGAGTGCACAGCTACACACTCTGCAACAGAAGAGTGCACAGCTACGCACTCCGCAGCAGAAGAGTGCACAGATACACACTCTGCAACTGAAGAGTGCACAGCTACACACTCTGCAACTGAAGAGTGCACAGCTACACACTCTGCAACTGAAGAGTGCACTGCTACACACACTGCAACTGAAGAGTGCACAGCTACACAAAGAGTGCACAGCTACAACACTGCAACTGAAGAGTGCACTGTTACACACTCTGCAACAGAAGAGTGCACAGCTACACACTCTGCAACTGAAGAGTGCACAGCTACACACTCTGCAACTGAAGAGTGCACAGCTACACACTCTGCAACTGAAGAGTGCACTGCTACACACACTGCAACTGAAGAGTGCACAGCTACACACACTGCAACAGAAGAGTGCACTGCTACACACTCTGCAACAGAAGAGTGCACAGCTACACACACTGCAACAGAAGAGTGCACTGCTACACACTCTGCAACAGAAGAGTGCACAGCTACACACTCTGCAACAGAAGAGTGCACAGCTACACACTCTGCAACTGAAGAGTGCACAGCTACACAAAGAGTGCACAGCTACAACACTGCAACTGAAGAGTGCACTGTTACACACTCTGCAACAGAAGAGTGCACAGCTACACACTCTGCAACTGAAGAGTGCACAGCTACACACTCTGCAACAGAAGAGTGCACAGCTACACAAAGAGTGCACAGCTACAACACTGCAACTGAAGAGTGCACTGCTGCACTCTGCAACTGAAGAGTGCACAGCTACACACACTGCAACAGAAGAGTGCACAGCTACACACACTGCAACAGAAGAGTTGTTAGAAATGGGATTTCTGGTTGGCTGAGGCTTGCGCCAAAGCCAGGCAGAAACCACCACTCTAGTCAGGGCTGGGGAGTTACACGCCAAAGATAACCCCTGCTCACCCCCTTGGTAGCTTGGCACGAGCAGTCAGGCTTATCTCTGAGGCGATGTGTAAAGCGTTTGCGCGCGCACCCAGCAACAACACCCAAGGCCCACCACAAAGGAAACTCCACACAAGGTATTCTATAAAAATAGCCTTTGTATTATACACAACACATTAGATAAAAACACACACTCTACAATGTGCCAACAGGCACGGGCAGAATTTACAAGGGATTATATATACAGGGGACAGGGCCACTTGGACCACTGTCAGGAAGTTGCACTTTTTAGAAATAGGAATAATACTGTAGTACAAAATAACATATGTAGCACACAACCAGTAACTACTGGTAACCAGAAAGTACCACCTACGCAACCCTAACCACCTTAGGACAGTATTGCGCAGGGAATCAGGACCTCACTAGCACCACCTGTACTAGGGAGAAAACAACCACCTAAGTATCACTATACCTGTAGGGGTCTAAGCACATAAACACATGATGCATAACATTCAGAGGTGTAAAGCAAAGCACATGACGCAAAAACACATTCAGAGGTGCAGAACAGGTACAATGGCGCCAAAACTCACATCAGCCACCACTGTGGCAGTCCCTAGGCCAACTGGCCGTGGAGGGGTAAGGACGCCCTGTGTCCAGCAAGTCAGGGCGCGCCGGCGCAGGCTGCGCAACCCAGCGCGCACAAAGCACCACCTAAACGTGGCAGTTGCCCACTAAGTGCTGGGCAACTGGAGAAATGCTGGGGCACCACTGTGCCTTCCTAAACAAATATGTAGTACTCACGTGGAGCCTCTCCTGGGCTCTAGCTGTACAAAATGCCCCCTAGAGCCTTCGTGGCTCTGAACGTCACTGTGGGGCAAGGTGGGAGTGGCCCGCTGCCATCTGGGGCCACTCAGTCACAAAAGAAATGCCCCCAGAGCCTCGCAGGCTCTACAAGCAATGTGCTCCTTCGTTGGAGCGGCCCACTGCCTTCCGGGGCCGCTCGTAACTGAGAAGGAATGCCTCCGTAAGGTGGAGCCTCGATGGGCTCAAAGAGAAATGCCCCCGTTCGTTGGAGCGCTCTGGGCGCTCTGAGCACAAGAGTGCCCCCAACGTTGGAGTCCCGATCGGGGGACTCGAAAGAAGCAAGGTGACACTGTTGGAGCCTCACGGGGCTCGTGAGCACGGCTGCCTGCACCCCCTGCACATGCGCGGAGTCCCCCCAGCCCTCTAGACACTCACCGGCTGCTTGGGGGACTCCCGCGTCGTCTCCGTTCGGCTCTTTCTGGTGCCGGCGGACTCTGGGGCTGCTTCTCGACACGGAGGGGGCAGGCACCGACAATGTGCCTCGCGCCCCCCTCCGCTCCCGCTCCGGCCGTCCTCGTGACTCTCCCCAGTACCCCGGGGCGCAGGGTAGGCTCCTGCCGGCTCCGGGGCTTGCAACCACAACGCGAGTCCTCGGTGGGAGGCGGGGTAGGCTCCCGCCCTCCTACTTCCGGTCCTGGGTGTCCCGGAGGCCCGCCCTCGGCCGCCTGACTTCCTGGGCTTCCCCCGGGGCCGCGGCGGTGATTCTCTCTACGGCGGAAATGAGGGGTGGGCTCCCTCAAGTAAAACGTGATATACGGCGGGGTGAGCACCCGCCGTAAGATAAACAATCTGTATGGCGGCAATAACGCGGGGTAGGCTCCCGCAAATATTACGTTATAAGCGGGGTGGGCACCCGCCAACGAACACGGCAAGGTCCCTGGCAGGGTGGGCACCTGCCATGGGATTTCAGGATTGGCGCCGCACGGGGGAAATGCCGGGTGGGCACCGGCTTGCAGGATCCCAGCGCTCACAGCGCTAGATAGCAGAACAGCGCTCCCAGCGCTACCAGAAGCCCAGAAAGCGCTCCCAGGCGCTATAAGCAAAGGAAAGTTCAGCAATAAAGTCTTGCAAGGGCAGGGGCAAGGACTGGGCCCAGGGGCCAGCTCACAGGGCCCTCCAACAGGGAGGCAGTCCCCAGTGGCGGTCTCTCCTGGCGCCCAGCAGCAGCAGGCCCCCTTCAAGTGGATCCTGGAAGAGAACAGTTTCTGTGGGGACACAGCCCCATTTTTATACAGGCAAACCCTTTGTTCTGGGTTCAGGGTGAGGGGGAAAACCAGTCGCAGCTGGTTGGGGAGCACCCTTGATGTGCTCAGCCCCTCACTCTATTCACTGGCAGGGCTAGGGTCGTCAGTCGCACCACAGGGGGCGGGGCCAGCATTGTGTTTGGAAAACCCTGTCCTATTCAGGACCCAGGTGGACTCCTCCCACCCATCTAGCTGCTGATCTCCCCATTCACCACTGGGTGACTCATCCTGACACTGGGGAATCCCTAGCCCGTCACATGACACGACCAGCCAATCACGCGACAGACACACTGCACACAGAAGTGCCCACTTCTAGAAGTGGCACTTCCACACTAGGTACATGCACGCCGCACACATCATCGCGCAGCATTCACTCCCACGAGTCCGCACATACCAAACTCGGGCCTGCACACCCCACGCATCAGGAACTACTAGGGACACATACATTCCCCATGCATTCCTATGGGAGGGCAGGCCTATCTCACCACATGCACTCAGAGCACGCACGCACTTTACCCTGGGACACAGGGAAAGTGCGCAGAGACCAAACAATCACCATACCAAGTCACCAATAAAAAGCCAAAAAGTCCAGGGGTGAACCTGCCAGAAGGGCCAAGTCCAACACAACCCCCTTCCAGCCAAAACGCAGGGCATTTCCTACACTGGAATCTACATCGCTACTACCACTGGACTCAACCCTCCCTGGGGAGCCCAGAAAATTAAAACTGCGCGCAGGGGGTAGTCTACCCTCCAGAGCTACTTTGCCTCTGGTGGAGGCCCTCTCAGCCTCCTCTACCCTCTCCCGCGCCAAGACCCACTCAGTCTCTCGCTGTTGCTTCCTGGCCTCCAGCTGCGCCATAGCCTGAGCATGCTCTAACCTGAGCTTCTCTAACGCCAGCTGGTGCTCCCTTTCTTTCCTCCTATCTTCCCACTCCTCTGGGGACAGGGAAAGGGATGAGGCGCTGCCTCCTACGCTGGACCCAGCACGGGACGCCCTACCTATGGGGTCCTCACTCTCTACTGGCGTCCAGGTATTGTCATCCTCTACCTCCTCTTCTGACTCTTCCTCTGTACAGTACCTTTCTAACTCCTGCCTCTGGCGCCAAGCTAGCTCATAGGGATCACAAGCAGGCTCCATTCTGGCGGACGTTATGGTAACAATTATACAGGGAACCTAGGGGTCTGAGTTTCACACAGGAGCACACAATTCACAAAAAGATTCAGCAAGCTCTCTAACCCAGAGAACTCACACTCACTTGCCTAGTGCCACACACCATTCATCCACACACACAACCCTCCCCTCGGACTGGTAAGGCAGTTTCTACCACCCCTGATTCCTCAACCTGACCACCACGTGACACAGGTACCAACTCTGGGCGCAGGGCGGGGGACAAATGTACTGGACACTATTACGCTGCCACCACTGGATCCCACCCTCTGGTGAATCCAGAAACACAATGCACTTAGGGGGATGATCTACCCTCCCGAGCTAGGGACACCTAACTCACAGTGCACAAAACCATATTTCCAAAGAAATGACAATTAAAAACAATCTTAGAACAATAATCCCTATACCATGTGATTTATCTAAATGCAGAGTTTTGTAGTGCGGCCAGTTGCCGCTGCGGTACAGCGCAAACGCAAGTCCAAATCCCACCGCTGATCACCAATGTTAGAAATGGGATTTCTGGTTGGCTGAGGCTTGCGCCAAAGCCAGGCAGAAACCACCACTCTAGTCAGGGCTGGGGAGTTACACGCCAAAGATAACCCCTGCTCACCCCCTTGGTAGCTTGGCACGAGCAGTCAGGCTTATCTCTGAGGCGATGTGTAAAGCGTTTGCGCGCGCACCCAGCAACAACACCCAAGGCCCACCACAAAGGAAACTCCACACAAGGTATTCTATAAAAATAGCCTTTGTATTATACACAACACATTAGATAAAAACACACACTCTACAATGTGCCAACAGGCACGGGCAGAATTTACAAGGGATTATATATACAGGGGACAGGGCCACTTGGACCACTGTCAGGAAGTTGCACTTTTTAGAAATAGGAATAATACTGTAGTACAAAATAACATATGTAGCACACAACCAGTAACTACTGGTAACCAGAAAGTACCACCTACGCAACCCTAACCACCTTAGGACAGTATTGCGCAGGGAATCAGGACCTCACTAGCACCACCTGTACTAGGGAGAAAACAACCACCTAAGTATCACTATACCTGTAGGGGTCTAAGCACATAAACACATGATGCATAACATTCAGAGGTGTAAAGCAAAGCACATGACGCAAAAACACATTCAGAGGTGCAGAACAGGTACAATGGCGCCAAAACTCACATCAGCCACCACTGTGGCAGTCCCTAGGCCAACTGGCCGTGGAGGGGTAAGGACGCCCTGTGTCCAGCAAGTCAGGGCGCGCCGGCGCAGGCTGCGCAACCCAGCGCGCACAAAGCACCACCTAAACGTGGCAGTTGCCCACTAAGTGCTGGGCAACTGGAGAAATGCTGGGGCACCACTGTGCCTTCCTAAACAAATATGTAGTACTCACGTGGAGCCTCTCCTGGGCTCTAGCTGTACAAAATGCCCCCTAGAGCCTTCGTGGCTCTGAACGTCACTGTGGGGCAAGGTGGGAGTGGCCCGCTGCCATCTGGGGCCACTCAGTCACAAAAGAAATGCCCCCAGAGCCTCGCAGGCTCTACAAGCAATGTGCTCCTTCGTTGGAGCGGCCCACTGCCTTCCGGGGCCGCTCGTAACTGAGAAGGAATGCCTCCGTAAGGTGGAGCCTCGATGGGCTCAAAGAGAAATGCCCCCGTTCGTTGGAGCGCTCTGGGCGCTCTGAGCACAAGAGTGCCCCCAACGTTGGAGTCCCGATCGGGGGACTCGAAAGAAGCAAGGTGACACTGTTGGAGCCTCACGGGGCTCGTGAGCACGGCTGCCTGCACCCCCTGCACATGCGCGGAGTCCCCCCAGCCCTCTAGACACTCACCGGCTGCTTGGGGGACTCCCGCGTCGTCTCCGTTCGGCTCTTTCTGGTGCCGGCGGACTCTGGGGCTGCTTCTCGACACGGAGGGGGCAGGCACCGACAATGTGCCTCGCGCCCCCCTCCGCTCCCGCTCCGGCCGTCCTCGTGACTCTCCCCAGTACCCCGGGGCGCAGGGTAGGCTCCTGCCGGCTCCGGGGCTTGCAACCACAACGCGAGTCCTCGGTGGGAGGCGGGGTAGGCTCCCGCCCTCCTACTTCCGGTCCTGGGTGTCCCGGAGGCCCGCCCTCGGCCGCCTGACTTCCTGGGCTTCCCCCGGGGCCGCGGCGGTGATTCTCTCTACGGCGGAAATGAGGGGTGGGCTCCCTCAAGTAAAACGTGATATACGGCGGGGTGAGCACCCGCCGTAAGATAAACAATCTGTATGGCGGCAATAACGCGGGGTAGGCTCCCGCAAATATTACGTTATAAGCGGGGTGGGCACCCGCCAACGAACACGGCAAGGTCCCTGGCAGGGTGGGCACCTGCCAGGGGATTTCAGGATTGGCGCCGCACGGGGGAAATGCCGGGTGGGCACCGGCTTGCAGGATCTCAGCGCTCACAGCGCTAGATAGCAGAACAGCGCTCCCAGCGCTACCAGAAGCCCAGAAAGCGCTCCCAGGCGCTATAAGCAAAGGAAAGTTCAGCAATAAAGTCTTGCAAGGGCAGGGGCAAGGACTGGGCCCAGGGGCCAGCTCACAGGGCCCTCCAACAGGGAGGCAGTCCCCAGTGGCGGTCTCTCCTGGCGCCCAGCAGCAGCAGGCCCCCTTCAAGTGGATCCTGGAAGAGAACAGTTTCTGTGGGGACACAGCCCCATTTTTATACAGGCAAACCCTTTGTTCTGGGTTCAGGGTGAGGGGGAAAACCAGTCGCAGCTGGTTGGGGAGCACCCTTGATGTGCTCAGCCCCTCACTCTATTCACTGGCAGGGCTAGGGTCGTCAGTCGCACCACAGGGGGCGGGGCCAGCATTGTGTTTGGAAAACCCTGTCCTATTCAGGACCCAGGTGGACTCCTCCCACCCATCTAGCTGCTGATCTCCCCATTCACCACTGGGTGACTCATCCTGACACTGGGGAATCCCTAGCCCGTCACATGACACGACCAGCCAATCACGCGACAGACACACTGCACACAGAAGTGCCCACTTCTAGAAGTGGCACTTCCACACTAGGTACATGCACGCCGCACACATCATCGCGCAGCATTCACTCCCACGAGTCCGCACATACCAAACTCGGGCCTGCACACCCCACGCATCAGGAACTACTAGGGACACATACATTCCCCATGCATTCCTATGGGAGGGCAGGCCTATCTCACCACATGCACTCAGAGCACGCACGCACTTTACCCTGGGACACAGGGAAAGTGCGCAGAGACCAAACAATCACCATACCAAGTCACCAATAAAAAGCCAAAAAGTCCAGGGGTGAACCTGCCAGAAGGGCCAAGTCCAACAAGAGTGCACAGCTACACACTCTGCAACAGAAGAGTGCACTGCTACACACTCTGCAACAGAAGAGTGCACAGCTACACACACTGCAACAGAAGAGTGCACTGCTACACACTCTGCAACAGAAGAGTGCACAGCTACACACTCTGCAACTGAAGAGTGCGCTTCTACACACTCTGCAACTGAAGACTGCACTGCTACACACTCTGCAACAGAAGAGTGCACTGCTACACACTCTGCAACAGAAGAGTGCACAGCTACACACTCTGCAACTGAAGAGTGCACAGCTACACACTCTGCAACTGAAGAGTGCACTGCTACACACACTGCAACTGAAGAGTGCACAGCTACACAAAGAGTGCACAGCTACAACACTGCAACTGAAGAGTGCACAGCTACACACTCTGCAACTGAAGAGTGCACTGCTACACACACTGCAACTGAAGAGTGCACAGCTACACACACTGCAACAGAAGAGTGCACTGCTACACACTCTGCAACAGAAGAGTGCACAGCTACACACACTGCAACAGAAGAGTGCACTGCTACACACTCTGCAACAGAAGAGTGCACAGCTACACACTCTGCAACAGAAGAGCGCACAGCTACACACTCTGCAACTGAAGAGTAAGGGTGGGCGTAGTGGGCGTAGTGGGGCTACGTGAAGCAGCACGTAGTGTGCCCAAATCTACGCACACTACGCGCTTCGCGTAGCCCCACTACGTGCCACCCACCTCCCACCCGTCATTCTTTTAAATATTATAAGCAATGAAAAATAAAGTAAAAGTAAGTCGACTTACCCGTAAGCGCGGCGTCTCCGGGGCTCCCTCTTTCAGTTTCTAATTTCTTCTGGCAAATGCGCATGCGCGGACGCCCGCGCATGCGCATTTCTCGCGAGAAATGCGCATGCGCGGGTGTCCGCGCATGCGCATTTGCCAGAAGAAATTAGAAACTGAAAGAGGGAGCCCCGGAGACGCCGCGCTTACGGGTAAGTCGACTTACTTTACTTTATTTTTCATTGCTCATATATTTAAAAGAAGGGCGGGTGGGAGGTGGGTGGCGGGTGGCAAGCAGCTACGCTTCGCCCTCGGCGTGTGCGTAGCGCTGCCCTGCTTCGCCTACTTCGGAAAGTGCGAAGCAGGCAGCGCTACGTACACTACGTGGGCGAAGCGTAGTGCTACGCCCGGGGTTACTGAAGAGTGCACAGCTACACAAAGAGTGCACAGCTACAACACTGCAACTGAAGAGTGCACTGTTACACACTCTGCAACAGAAGAGTGCACAGCTACACACTCTGCAACTGAAGAGTGCACAGCTACACACTCTGCAACAGAAGAGTGCACAGCTACACAAAGAGTGCACAGCTACAACACTGCAACTGAAGAGTGCACTGCTGCACTCTGCAACTGAAGAGTGCACAGCTACACACACTGCAACAGAAGAGTGCACAGCTACACACACTGCAACAGAAGAGTGCACAGCTACACACTCTGCAACAGAAGACTGCACTGCTACACACTCTGCAACAGAAGAGTGCACAGCTACACACACTGCAACAGAAGAGTGCACTGCTACACACTCTGCAACAGAAGAGTGCACAGCTACACACTCTGCAACTGAAGAGTGCGCTGCTACACACTCTGCAACTGAAGACTGCACTGCTACACACTCTGCAACAGAAGAGTGCACTGCTACACACTCTGCAACAGAAGAGTGCACTGCTACACACTCTGCAACTGAAGAGTGCACAGCTACACACTCTGCAACTGAAGAGTGCACTGCTACACACACTGCAACTGAAGAGTGCACAGCTACACAAAGAGTGCACAGCTACAACACTGCAACTTAACAGTGCACTGTTACACACTCTGCAACAGAAGAGTGCACAGCTACACACTCTGCAACTGAAGAGTGCACAGCTACACACTCTGCAACTGAAGAGTGCACAGCTACACACTCTGCAACTGAAGAGTGCACTGCTACACACACTGCAACTGAAGAGTGCACAGCTACACACACTGCAACAGAAGAGTGCACTGCTACACACTCTGCAACAGAAGAGTGCACAGCTACACACACTGCAACAGAAGAGTGCACTGCTACACACTCTGCAACAGAAGAGTGCACAGCTACACACTCTGCAACAGAAGAGTGCACAGATACACACTCTGCAAATGAAGAGTGCACAGCTACACACTCTGCAACAGAAGAGTGCACAGCTACGCACTCCGCAGCAGAAGACTGCACAGATACACACTCTGCAACTGAAGAGTGCACAGCTACACACTCTGCAACAGAAGAGTGCACAGATACACACTCTGCAACTGAAGAGTGCAAAGCTACACACTCTGCAACTGAAGAGTGCAAAGCTACACACTCTGCAACAGAAGAGTGCACAGCTACGCACTCCGCAGCAGAAGAGTGCACAGATACACACTCTGCAACTGAAGAGTGCACAGCTACACACTCTGCAACTGAAGAGTGCACAGCTACACACTCTGCAACTGAAGAGTGCACAGCTACACACTCTGCAACAGAAGAGTGCACAGCTACGCACTCCGCGGCAGAAGAGTGCACAGATACACACTCTGCAACTGAAGAGTGCACAGCTACACACTCTGCAACTGAAGAGTGCACAGCTACACACTCTGCAACTGAAGAGTGCACTGCTACACACACTGCAACTGAAGAGTGCACAGCTACACAAAGAGTGCACAGCTACAACACTGCAACAGAAGAGTGCACAGATACACACTCTGCAACTGAAGAGTGCACAGCTACACACTCTGCAACAGAAGAGTGCACAGCTACGCACTCCGCAGCAGAAGAGTGCACAGATACACACTCTGCAACTGAAGAGTGCACAGCTACACACTCTGCAACTGAAGAGTGCACAGCTACACACTCTGCAACTGAAGAGTGCACTGCTACACACACTGCAACTGAAGAGTGCACAGCTACACAAAGAGTGCACAGCTACAACACTGCAACTGAAGAGTGCACTGTTACACACTCTGCAACAGAAGAGTGCACAGCTACACACTCTGCAACTGAAGAGTGCACAGCTACACACTCTGCAACTGAAGAGTGCACAGCTACACACTCTGCAACTGAAGAGTGCACTGCTACACACACTGCAACTGAAGAGTGCACAGCTACACACACTGCAACAGAAGAGTGCACTGCTAGACACTCTGCAACAGAAGAGTGCACAGCTACACACACTGCAACAGAAGAGTGCACTGCTACACACTCTGCAACAGAAGAGTGCACAGCTACACACTCTGCAACAGAAGAGTGCACAGCTACACACTCTGCAACTGAAGAGTGCACAGCTACACAAAGAGTGCACAGCTACAACACTGCAACTGAAGAGTGCACTGTTACACACTCTGCAACAGAAGAGTGCACAGCTACACACTCTGCAACTGAAGAGTGCACAGCTACACACTCTGCAACAGAAGAGTGCACAGCTACACAAAGAGTGCACAGCTACAACACTGCAACTGAAGAGTGCACTGCTGCACTCTGCAACTGAAGAGTGCACAGCTACACACACTGCAACAGAAGAGTGCACAGCTACACACACTGCAACAGAAGAGTGCACAGCTACACACTCTGCAACAGAAGAGTGCACTGCTACACACTCTGCAACAGAAGAGTGCACAGCTACACACACTGCAACAGAAGAGTGCACTGCTACACACTCTGCAACAGAAGAGTGCACAGCTACACACTCTGCATCTGAAGAGTGCGCTTCTACACACTCTGCAACTGAAGACTGCACTGCTACACACTCTGCAACAGAAGAGTGCACTGCTACACACTCTGCAACAGAAGAGTGCACTGCTACACACTCTGCAACTGAAGAGTGCACAGCTACACACTCTGCAACTGAAGAGTGCACTGCTACACACACTGCAACTGAAGAGTGCACAGCTACACAAAGAGTGCACAGCTACAACACTGCAACTTAAGAGTGCACTGTTACACACTCTGCAACAGAAGAGTGCACAGCTACACACTCTGCAACTGAAGAGTGCACAGCTACACACTCTGCAACTGAAGAGTGCACAGCTACACACTCTGCAACTGAAGAGTGCACTGCTACACACACTGCAACTGAAGAGTGCACAGCTACACACACTGCAACAGAAGAGTGCACTGCTACACACTCTGCAACAGAAGAGTGCACAGCTACACACACTGCAACAGAAGAGTGCACTGCTACACACTCTGCAACAGAAGAGTGCACAGCTACACACTCTGCAACAGAAGAGTGCACAGATACACACTCTGCAAATGAAGAGTGCACAGCTACACACTCTGCAACAGAAGAGTGCACAGCTACGCACTCCGCAGCAGAAGACTGCACAGATACACACTCTGCAACTGAAGAGTGCACAGCTACACACTCTGCAACTGAAGAGTGCACAGCTACACACTCTGCAACTGAAGAGTGCACAGCTACACACTCTGCAACAGAAGAGTGCACAGCTACGCACTCCGCAGCAGAAGAGTGCACAGATACACACTCTGCAACTGAAGAGTGCACAGCTACACACTCTGCAACTGAAGAGTGCACAGCTACACACTCTGCAACTGAAGAGTGCACTGCTACACACACTGCAACTAAAGAGTGCACAGCTACACAAAGAGTGCACAGCTACAACACTGCAACAGAAGAGTGCACAGATACACACTCTGCAACTGAAGAGTGCACAGCTACACACTCTGCAACAATAGAGTGCACAGCTACGCACTCCGCAGCAGAAGAGTGCACAGATACACACTCTGCAACTGAAGAGTGCACAGCTACACACTCTGCAACTGAAGAGTGCACAGCTACACACTCTGCAACTGAAGAGTGCACTGCTACACACACAGCAACTGAAGAGTGCACAGCTACACAAAGAGTGCACAGCTACAACACTGCAACTGAAGAGTGCACTGTTACACACTCTGCAACAGAAGAGTGCACAGCTACACACTCTGCAACTGAAGAGTGCACAGCTACACACTCTGCAACTGAAGAGTGCACAGCTACACACTCTGCAACTGAAGAGTGCACTGCTACACACACTGCAACTGAAGAGTGCACAGCTACACACACTGCAACAGAAGAGTGCACTGCTACACACTCTGCAACAGAAGAGTGCACAGCTACACACACTGCAACAGAAGAGTGCACTGCTACACACTCTGCAACAGAAGAGTGCACAGCTACACACTCTGCAACAGAAGAGTGCACAGCTACACACTCTGCAACTGAAGAGTGCACAGCTACACAAAGAGTGCACAGCTACATCACTGCAACTGAAGAGTGCACTGTTACACACTCTGCAACAGAAGAGTGCACAGCTACACACTCTGCAACTGAAGAGTGCACAGCTACACACTCTGCAACTGAAGAGTGCACAGCTACACACTCTGCAACAGAAGAGTGCACAGCTACACAAAGAGTGCACAGCTACAACACTGCAACTGAAGAGTGCACTGTTACACACTCTGCAACAGAAGAGTGCACAGCTACACACTCTGCAACAGAAGAGTGCACAGCTACGCACTCCGCAGCAGAAGAGTGCACAGATACACACTCTGCAACTGAAGAGTGCACAGCTACACACTCTGCAACTGAAGAGTGCACAGCTACACACTCTGCAACTGAAGAGTGCACTGCTACACACACTGCAACTGAAGAGTGCACAGCTACACAAAGAGTGCACAGCTACAACACTGCAACTGAAGAGTGCACTGTTACACACTCTGCAACAGAAGAGTGCACAGCTACACACTCTGCAACTGAAGAGTGCACAGCTACACACTCTGCAACTGAAGAGTGCACAGCTACACACTCTGCAACTGAAGAGTGCACTGCTACACACACTGCAACTGAAGAGTGCACAGCTACACACACTGCAACAGAAGAGTGCACTGCTACACACTCTGCAACAGAAGAGTGCACAGCTACACACACTGCAACAGAAGAGTGCACTGCTACACACTCTGCAACAGAAGAGTGCACAGCTACACACTCTGCAACAGAAGAGTGCACAGCTACACACTCTGCAACTGAAGAGTGCACAGCTACACAAAGAGTGCACAGCTACAACACTGCAACTGAAGAGTGCACTGTTACACACTCTGCAACAGAAGAGTGCACAGCTACACACTCTGCAACTGAAGAGTGCACAGCTACACACTCTGCAACAGAAGAGTGCACAGCTACACAAAGAGTGCACAGCTACAACACTGCAACTGAAGAGTGCACTGCTGCACTCTGCAACTGAAGAGTGCACAGCTACACACACTGCAACAGAAGAGTGCACAGCTACACACACTGCAACAGAAGAGTGCACAGCTACACACTCTGCAACAGAAGAGTGCACTGCTACACACTCTGCAACAGAAGAGTGCACAGCTACACACACTGCAACAGAAGAGTGCACTGCTACACACTCTGCAACAGAAGAGTGCACAGCTACACACTCTGCATCTGAAGAGTGCGCTTCTACACACTCTGCAACTGAAGACTGCACTGCTACACACTCTGCAACAGAAGAGTGCACTGCTACACACTCTGCAACAGAAGAGTGCACTGCTACACACTCTGCAACTGAAGAGTGCACAGCTACACACTCTGCAACTGAAGAGTGCACTGCTACACACACTGCAACTGAAGAGTGCACAGCTACACAAAGAGTGCACAGCTACAACACTGCAACTTAAGAGTGCACTGTTACACACTCTGCAACAGAAGAGTGCACAGCTACACACTCTGCAACTGAAGAGTGCACAGCTACACACTCTGCAACTGAAGAGTGCACAGCTACACACTCTGCAACTGAAGAGTGCACTGCTACACACACTGCAACTGAAGAGTGCACAGCTACACACACTGCAACAGAAGAGTGCACTGCTACACACTCTGCAACAGAAGAGTGCACAGCTACACACACTGCAACAGAAGAGTGCACTGCTACACACTCTGCAACAGAAGAGTGCACAGCTACACACTCTGCAACAGAAGAGTGCACAGATACACACTCTGCAAATGAAGAGTGCACAGCTACACACTCTGCAACAGAAGAGTGCACAGCTACGCACTCCGCAGCAGAAGACTGCACAGATACACACTCTGCAACTGAAGAGTGCACAGCTACACACTCTGCAACTGAAGAGTGCACAGCTACACACTCTGCAACTGAAGAGTGCACAGCTACACACTCTGCAACAGAAGAGTGCACAGCTACGCACTCCGCAGCAGAAGAGTGCACAGATACACACTCTGCAACTGAAGAGTGCACAGCTACACACTCTGCAACTGAAGAGTGCACAGCTACACACTCTGCAACTGAAGAGTGCACTGCTACACACACTGCAACTAAAGAGTGCACAGCTACACAAAGAGTGCACAGCTACAACACTGCAACAGAAGAGTGCACAGATACACACTCTGCAACTGAAGAGTGCACAGCTACACACTCTGCAACAATAGAGTGCACAGCTACGCACTCCGCAGCAGAAGAGTGCACAGATACACACTCTGCAACTGAAGAGTGCACAGCTACACACTCTGCAACTGAAGAGTGCACAGCTACACACTCTGCAACTGAAGAGTGCACTGCTACACACACTGCAACTGAAGAGTGCACAGCTACACAAAGAGTGCACAGCTACAACACTGCAACTGAAGAGTGCACTGTTACACACTCTGCAACAGAAGAGTGCACAGCTACACACTCTGCAACTGAAGAGTGCACAGCTACACACTCTGCAACTGAAGAGTGCACAGCTACACACTCTGCAACTGAAGAGTGCACTGCTACACACACTGCAACTGAAGAGTGCACAGCTACACACACTGCAACAGAAGAGTGCACTGCTACACACTCTGCAACAGAAGAGTGCACAGCTACACACACTGCAACAGAAGAGTGCACTGCTACACACTCTGCAACAGAAGAGTGCACAGCTACACACTCTGCAACAGAAGAGTGCACAGCTACACACTCTGCAACTGAAGAGTGCACAGCTACACAAAGAGTGCACAGCTACATCACTGCAACTGAAGAGTGCACTGTTACACACTCTGCAACAGAAGAGTGCACAGCTACACACTCTGCAACTGAAGAGTGCACAGCTACACACTCTGCAACTGAAGAGTGCACAGCTACACACTCTGCAACAGAAGAGTGCACAGCTACACAAAGAGTGCACAGCTACAACACTGCAACTGAAGAGTGCACTGTTACACACTCTGCAACAGAAGAGTGCACAGCTACACACTCTGCAACTGAAGAGTGCACAGCTACACACTCTGCAACTGAAGAGTGCACAGCTACACACTCTGCAACTGAAGAGTGCACTGCTACACACACTGCAACTGAAGAGTGCACTGCTACACACTCTGCAACAGAAGAGTGCACAGCTACACACACTGCAACAGAAGAGTGCACTGCTACACACTCTGCAACAGAAGAGTGCGCAGCTACACACTCTACAACAGAAGAGTGCACAGCTACACACTCTGCAACTGAAGAGTGCACAGCTACACACTCTGCAACAGAAGAGTGCACAGCTACACACTCTGCAGCAGAAGAGTGCACAGCTACACACTCTGTAACAGAAGAGTGCACTGCTACACAGAGAGTGCACAGCTACACACTCTGCAACTGAAGAGTGCACTGCTACACACTCTGCAGCAGAAGAGTGCACAGCTACACACTCTGCAACAGAAGAGTGCACAGCTACACAAAGAGTGCACAGCTACACACTCTGCAACTGAAGAGTGCGCTGCTACACACTCTGCAGCAGAAGAGTACACTGCTACACACTCTGCAACTGAAGAGTGCACAGCTACACACTCTGCAACAGAAGATTGCACTGCTACACACTCTGCAACTGAAGAGTGCACAGCTACGCACTCTGCAACTGAAGAGTGCACTGCTACACACTCTGCAACTGAAGAGTGCACATCTACACACTCTGCAACAGAAGAGTGCACAGCTACACAAAGAGTGCACAGCTACACACTCTGCAACTGAAGAGTGCGCTGCTACACACTCTGCAACAGAAGAGTGCACAGCTACACACTCTGCAACTGAAGAGTGCACAGCTACACACTCTGCAACAGAAGATTGCACTGCTACACACTCTGCAACTGAAGAGTGCACAGCTACGCACTCTGCAACTGAAGAGTGCACATCTACACACTCTGCAACAGAAGAGTGCACAGCTACACAAAGAGTGCACAGCTACACACTCTGCAACTGAAGAGTGCGCTGCTACACACTCTGCAACAGAAGAGTGCACAGCTACACACTCTGCAACTGAAGAGTGCACTGCTACACACTCTGCAACAGAAGAGTGCACAGCAACACACTCTGCAACAGGAGAGTGCACAGCTACACACTGTCCAACTGAAGAGTGCACTGCTACACACTCTGCAACAGAAGAGTGCACTGCTACACACTCTGCAACTGAAGAGTGCACAGCTACACACTCTGCAACTGAAGAGTGCACAGCTACACAAAGAGTGCACAGCTACATCACTGCAACTGAAGAGTGCACTGTTACACACTCTGCAACAGAAGAGTGCACAGCTACACACTCTGCAACTGAAGAGTGCACAGCTACACACTCTGCAACTGAAGAGTGCACAGCTACACACTCTGCAACAGAAGAGTGCACAGCTACACAAAGAGTGCACAGCTACAACACTGCAACTGAAGAGTGCACTGTTACACACTCTGCAACAGAAGAGTGCACAGCTACACACTCTGCAACTGAAGAGTGCACAGCTACACACTCTGCAACTGAAGAGTGCACAGCTACACACTCTGCAACTGAAGAGTGCACTGCTACACACACTGCAACTGAAGAGTGCACTGCTACACACTCTGCAACAGAAGAGTGCACAGCTACACACACTGCAACAGAAGAGTGCACTGCTACACACTCTGCAACAGAAGAGTGCGCAGCTACACACTCTACAACAGAAGAGTGCACAGCTACACACTCTGCAACTGAAGAGTGCACAGCTACACACTCTGCAACAGAAGAGTGCACAGCTACACACTCTGCAGCAGAAGAGTGCACAGCTACACACTCTGTAACAGAAGAGTGCACTGCTACACAGAGAGTGCACAGCTACACACTCTGCAACTGAAGAGTGCACTGCTACACACTCTGCAGCAGAAGAGTGCACAGCTACACACTCTGCAACAGAAGAGTGCACAGCTACACAAAGAGTGCACAGCTACACACTCTGCAACTGAAGAGTGCGCTGCTACACACTCTGCAGCAGAAGAGTACACTGCTACACACTCTGCAACTGAAGAGTGCACAGCTACACACTCTGCAACAGAAGATTGCACTGCTACACACTCTGCAACTGAAGAGTGCACAGCTACGCACTCTGCAACTGAAGAGTGCACTGCTACACACTCTGCAACTGAAGAGTGCACATCTACACACTCTGCAACAGAAGAGTGCACAGCTACACAAAGAGTGCACAGCTACACACTCTGCAACTGAAGAGTGCGCTGCTACACACTCTGCAACAGAAGAGTGCACAGCTACACACTCTGCAACTGAAGAGTGCACAGCTACACACTCTGCAACAGAAGATTGCACTGCTACACACTCTGCAACTGAAGAGTGCACAGCTACGCACTCTGCAACTGAAGAGTGCACATCTACACACTCTGCAACAGAAGAGTGCACAGCTACACAAAGAGTGCACAGCTACACACTCTGCAACTGAAGAGTGCGCTGCTACACACTCTGCAACAGAAGAGTGCACAGCTACACACTCTGCAACTGAAGAGTGCACTGCTACACACTCTGCAACAGAAGAGTGCACAGCAACACACTCTGCAACAGGAGAGTGCACAGCTACACACTGTCCAACTGAAGAGTGCACTGCTACACACTCTGCAACAGAAGAGTGCACTGCTACACACTCTGCAACTGAAGAGTGCACAGCTACACACTCTGCAACAGAAGATTGCACTGCTACACACTCTGCAACTAAAGAGTGCACAGCTACGCACTCTGCAACTGAAGAGTGCACTGCTACACACTCTGCAACTGAAGAGTGCACATCTACACACTCTGCAACAGAAGAGTGCACTGCTACACACTCTGCAACTGAAGAGTGCACATCTACACACTCTGCAAGTGAAGAGTGCACTGCTACACACTCTGCAACAGAAGAGTGCACATCTACACACTCTGCAACAGAAGAGTGCACTGCTACACACTCTGCAACTGAAGAGTGCACATCTACACACTCTGCAACAGATGAGTACACAGCTACACACTGTGCAACAGAAGAGTGCACTGCTATACACTCTGCAACTGAAGAGTGCACTGCTACACACTCTGCAACAGAAGAGTGCACAGCAACACACTCTGCAACAGGAGAGTGCACAGCTACACACTCTCCAACTGAAGAGTGCACAGCTACACAACAACAACAGAAGAGTGCACAGCTACACACTCTGCAACTGAAGAGTGCACAGCTACACACTCTGCAACTGAAGAGTGCGCTGCTACACACTCTGCAACAGAAGAGTGCACAGCTACACACTCTGCAACTGAAGAGTGCACTGCTACACACTCTGCAACAGAAGAGTGCACTGCTACACACTCTGCAACTGAAGAGTGCACAGATACACACTCTGCAACAGAAGAGTGCACTGCTACACACTCTGCAACTGAAGAGTGCACATCTACACACTGCAACAGAAGAGTGCACAGCTACACACTGTGCAACAGAAGAGTGCACTGCTATACACTCTGCAACTGAAGAGTGCACAGCTACACACTCTGCAACAGAAGAGTGCACAGCTACACCCTCTGCAACAGAAGAGTGCACAGCTACACCCTCTGCAACTGAAGAGTGCACTGCTACACACTCTGCAACAGAAGAGTGCACAGCAACACACTCTGCAACAGAAGAGTGCACTGCTACACACTCTGCAACAGAAGAGTGCACTGCTACACACTCTGCAACTGAAGAGTGCACAGCTACACACTCTGCAACAGAAGAGTCCACTGCTACACACTCTGCAACTGAAGAGTGCACAGCTACACACTCTGCAAGTGAAGAGTGCACTGCTACACACTCTGCAACAGAAGAGTGCACATCTACACACTCTGCAACAGAAGAGTGCACAGCTACACACTCTGCAACAGAAGAGTGCACTGCTACACACTCTGCAACAGAAGAGTGCACAGCTACACACTCTGCAACAGAAGAGTGCACTGCTACACATTCTGCAACAGAAGACTGCGCTGCTACACACTCTGCAACAGAAGAGTGCACAGCTACACACTCTGCAACTGAAGAGTGCACAGCTACACACTCTGCAACAGAAGAGTGCACTGCTACTGTTGGACTTGGCCCTTCTGGCAGGTTCACCCCTGAACTTTTTTGCTTTTTACTGATGACTTGGTGTGGTGATTTTTTGGTTTCCAGCGCACTTTCCCTGTGTCCCAGGGTAAAGTGCGTGCGTGCTCTGAGTGCATGTGGTGAGATAGGCCTGCCCTCCCATAGGAATGCAGGGGGAATGTATGTGTCCCTAGTAGTTCCTGATGCGTGGGGTGTGCAGGCCCGAGTTTGGTATGTGCAGACTCGTGGGAGTGAATGCTGCGCGATGATGTGTGCGGCGTGTATGTACCTAGTGTGGAAGTGCCACTTCTAGAAGTGGGCACTTCTGTGTGCAGTGTGTCTGTCGCGTGATTGGCTGGTCATGTCATGTGACGGGCTAGGGATTCCCCAGTGTCAGGATGAGTCACCCAGTGGTGAATGGGGAGATCAGCAGCTAGATGGGTGGGAGGAGTCCACCTGGGTCCTGAATAGGACAGGGTTTTCCAAACACAATGCTGGCCCCGCCCCCTGTGGTGCGACTGACGACCCTAGCCCTTCCAGTGAATAGAGTGAGGGGCTGAGCACATCAAGGGTGCTCTCCAACCAGCTGCGACTGGTTTTCCCCCTCACCCTGAACCCAGAACAAAGGGTTTGCCTGTATAAAAATGGGGCTGTGTCCCCACAGAAACTGTTCTCTGCCAGGATCTTACCTGAGGGGGGCTGCTGCTGCTGCTGGACCAGAGGACCGCCACTTGGACTACCTCCCTGCCTGGAGGCCCAGTGAGCTGGCTCTGGGTCCAGCCTTGCCCCCCACCCCTGCCCTGCTGCATGCAGGGAAGAACTTGCTGGACTTTGTGCTACTGGCACCCCTAAAGCGCCTGGGAGCTTTTGTTGATGTTTGGCGCTGAGAGCGCTTTTGCTTTGTTGCACATAGCGCTAGGGGCGCTTTGCTTGTGGCCCCCCTGCATCTGGAGACTTCACCAGTGCCTGCTTCGAAGCGCCGGGGGCGCGCTGTACCTATTTTGCTGAGTAGCGCCTGCCGTGTGACCGGCAGCGCGGCGCTACGACGATCTGCGAGGGAACCCCGACGTAGGGATTCCCCCGCTTCTGCCGGGTCTAAAGCGGGAGCCCACCCCGCATTGCAGCGCTCGTTGGCGGGTGCCCACCCCGCTTATATGTTGGTTTGAGGAACGGGAGCCTACCCCGTGTTGCCGGCATCAAAGCTTCCCGGGCCGCCGCGCTGCCCGCGGTGACCCGGAAGCCGTCTGGAAAGCCCTGAACGGGGGCGGGGACTGACTCGGAAGATCCAGGAAGCGGACGGGAGCCTACCCCGCGCTCCTGGGATAGCCATCGCCAAGAGGGAACCTTGGGATTCACCGCGGCAGCCCGGGTTAAGAGGCACGTCGGACCCAGCGAAGGACCGCGCCTGACTGCACGGGGCTCCCTTGCCAGCGAGAGAAAGCCCCGACGGCGAAGAGAAAGGCCGGAGGGGAGCAGAGGGCCTCCCACCGTGACCGGAGCTGCCGTCCAAGTCCCGGTGAGTGGGGCCTGAAGGGGGGACCGTGTTAGCCCTCCCCAAGCACTGTGGGAGCCGGGTGAGGAGGGCCCCGTGGGGCCGTTGTTAGAGGGGGTGGCCGGCCCCCCCCTCTCCTGCCAGTGGTTACTTCTTTTAGGGGGCAACACTGTTCAAGAGCGCCAGATCGCTCCAACGCGGGGGCAGATTTGTTAAAGAGTCCCGAGGGACTCCAACGTGGGACATTATCTGTTTAAAGTCCAGAGGGACTCCGGGGCCACGATTGGTTTATAGAGCCTGAGAGGCTCCAACGAGGCCCCACCATTTGTGTAGAGCCCACGAGGCTCCCTCATTATCGTGGGGCATTTCAGAGCCCAGAGAAGGCTCCAAAGGCACCGTGGTGCCCAAGTATTTTCCCAGCTGCCCAGCACTTAGTGGGCAGCTGCAACGTTTAGGTTGTGGCCTCTGTGTTTTGGCTGGCGCAGCTTGCGCAGCCTTGCCCTAACATTTGGACACAGGGCGCCCTTGCCCCTTCACGGCCAGTTGGCCTGGGACTGCCACAGGTGGTGGCTAATGTGAGTTTTTGCGCCATTGTTCCTTTCCTGCACCTCTGAATGTGTTTATGCGTCATGTGCTCTGCTTTACACCTCTGAATGTTATGCATCATGTGTTTATGTGCTTAGACCCCTACAAGTAGTGTGATACTTAGGTGGTTGTTTTCTCCCTAGTACAGGTGGTGCTAGTGAGGTCCTGATTCCCTGCGTGGTATTCCTAAAGGTGGTTAGGGTTGCGTAGGTGGTACGTTCTGATACCAGTAGTTACTGGTTGTGTGCTACATGTGCTATTTTTAGTGCTACAGTGATTGTATGTGCTATGTTCTAAAATATTATTCCTACGTTCTAACTGCTATTTCTACAAAGTGCTAATTCCTGACAGTGGTCCATGTGGCCCTGTCCCCTGTATATATAATCCCTTGTAAATTCTGCCCGTGCCTGTTGGCACATTGTAGAGTGTGTGTTTTTATCTAATGTGTTGTGTATAATACAAAGGCTATTTTTATAGAATACCTTGTGTGGAGTTTCCTTTGTGGTGGGCCTTGGGTGTTGTTGCTGGGTGCGCGCGCAAACGCTTTACACATCGCCTCAGGGATAAGCCTGTCTGCTCGTGCCAAGCTACCAAGGGGGTGAGCAGGGGTTATCTTTGGCGTGTAACTTCCTTGCCCTGACTAGAGTGGTGGTTTCTGCCTGACTTTGGCGCAAGCCTTAGCCAGCCAGAAATCCCATTTCTAACAGCTACCCACTCTGCAACTGAAGAGTGCACTGCTACACACGCTGCAACAGAAGAGTGCACTGCTACACACTCTGCAACTGAAGAGTGCACAGCTACACACTCTGCAACAGAAGAGTGCACTGCTACACACTCTGCAACTGAAGAGTGCACAGCTACACACTCTGCAACAGAAGAGTGCACAGCTACACACTCTGCAACAGAAGAGTGCACTGCTACGCACTCTGCAACAGAAGATTGCACAGCTACACACTCTGCAACTGAAGAGTGCACTGCTACGCACTCTGCAACAGAAGAGTGCACAGCTACACACTCTGCAACAGAAGAGTGCACAGCTACACACTCTGCAACAGAAGAGTGCACAGCTACACACTCTGCAACAGAAGAGTGCACTGCTACACACTCTGCAACAGAAGAGTGCACAGCTACACACTCTGCAACAGAAGAGTGCACAGCTACACACTCTGCAACAGAAGAGTGCACTGCTACACACTCTGCAACTGAAGAGTGCACAGCTACACACTCTGCAACAAAGAGTGCACAGCTACACATTCTGCAACAGAAGAGTGCACAGCTACACACTCTGAAACAGAAGAGTGCACTGGTACACACTCTGCAACTGAAGAGTGCACAGCTACACACTCTGCAACAGAAGAGTGCACTGCTACACACTCTGCAACTGAAGAGTGCACTGCTACACACTCTGCAACAAAGAGTGCACAGCTACACATTCTGCAACAGAAGAGTGCACAGCTACACACTCTGAAACAGAAGAGTGCACTGGTACACACTCTGCAACTGAAGAGTGCACAGCTACACATTCTGCAACAGAAGAGTGCACAGCTACACACTCTGCAACTGAAGACTGCACTGCTACACACTCTGCAACAGAAGAGTGCACTGCTACACACTCTGCAACTGAAGAGTGCACAGCTACACACTCTGCAACTGAAGACTGCACTGCTACACACTCTGCAACAGAAGAGTACACTGCTACACACTCTGCAACAGAAGAGTCCACAGCTACACCCTTCCTCCAGACTCACTAAAGGAGACTGGCACTTTAAAGTTAACATAAGAAACCCTCCTGTAAACACACTAGCTGTTTATCTATAGCACTTCACACCGCACTTCTTTTGTTTCTATGCGCTATAAACAAGTGTCACTATTGCCCAATTTGACGGTACTGTTATCGTGCGATCCAAATTTATTACACTAAGTGAAAATAAACACAACCAAGATAAAATTAACATTGCATTAAACTTTTTATTTTTGTGGTTGAAAACGTGTATAAACGCACTTATATAGTCCCTGGTAAAAAATCCAGTTGGCCATTGACAAAGGTTTCCTATTGCTGCAGCTGCTGATTGTGAATTTGTGAAATGTTATGGGGAGCCCAGTGATAACAGTTCCACCAGGACTCAGCCATTTGAGTCTTCTCCAGTCTACGGCCCTTGTTTGGAAGAAAGTCCTACCCAGGCGCTTGTGACACACAGCGCGGCTCAAAAACGCAGCGTCAATTTACAGACCAGCCTAAGACCCCACGAGAGCAGCTCTAAATTACGTTGCATCACGCGAGCGTCCGTGCAAACGTTAGCAAATCAGAGCCCATTCGTTTCGATCAGTAGTTTTATGTAACTAACAGGGTTTATCGTTTATTGTTTCTTTCCAGGCGTGTGCAAGATTAGGTTTGCTCTTTACAAAACGTTACTTTGTATTGAGGAGGGAAAATGTTTCACCTCACGTGCTGAGGCGGCTCCTCCGTAACGGCGGACGAGCGTTGCCCCCCTGCTGAGAGCCCTGCATAGAAAAATAAAACGAGAATGAAACAGTGTCATTTTATTTTTCTGTGACTGGCTCTTACCCCGCACCCTCAGGGACGGAACGGGTGTCAGATCCTTCTCCTACATTGCGGCCAAGACCTGGAAAGAACTCCTCCTCAGCATCAGACGAAGCCCAACACTGCACCTATTCAGGATGGACCTCAAGACCTGGCTCTTTGGATGACCATGGAGCTGCCCGCACCCTTCTCCCTCCCCCCAGTGCCTTGAGACCCTCGCAGGTGAGTAGTGTGCTTTACAAACCCCTGATTGATTGATTGACCTGCATGCGGGGCTGGGCCATGACAGGCAGGTGGTGGGCACTTAGTAGTGTGCATGTATGTTTGGCTGGCAGTTCTAGGGCGGCCAAACATACATGCGCACTTCTATTTCTCCAACACATCCATGTTTACAGCCAGGTTGGAGAAAAGCCGCAGGCTATACAGCAGTGTCTGGGCGGCAGAGCAGGCCACTCGGACCAATCCTAGCGCAGCTCTCCCAGCAGGAGAGCGGCGCCAGCATTGGCTGGGCATCCTCTGACTTCCCACAGGCTGCTGGGAGAGCTCCTGGGCAGCTATCGGCGTCTGAGGCTGTAGCGAAAGGTAAGTTTAAAAAAAAAAGTATTTTCTCTTCCCCGTCTCATCCCACCTCTGCCAGTCCCCCCTATTGTGTTGTGGCGGCCGTCACTGCACACATATAATTTAAGCTAGGTGTTTCGAAGCTGGTGGTACGGCCTCTTTCTCAGCAGCAGGATTTGGTAGATTTCTGACATCAGTGTAACCTTTGTTTTTGGGGACATTGGGGGTGTTAACCCCAGAGACTTTCGATATTAGACCATCAGTGACTCTTCAAATATCTGGGGGTGGGGCAGGGGGCACGGAGTCTAGGCCTGCCATGGTTGCCATGCTTCTGCCACACAAACATCAGCAGCTGACAATAGTTATAAAGGCACCCCCTATTTTCCCAGGGTAAAACTTAATTTTTCACAGAATTTGTGGGAGATGTCAGCTCGGTCAGAGGCAGTTCTGTGTTGGCCAATGTAATAATGTTGCTCGCAAGGTTTGAATGTCCGGGGATCGAATGATCCCTAATACCACACCGGGGTACACATCTCCCCTCACCCTGGTAGGGGCAGGTGGAGGAGCATGATGGGAAATAGTTCTTTCTTCTGTTTTCACTCCCCTGAATAACATGACATCAGCAGCGACACCTGTAACCCTTCTGTACCACAGCCAGAGCCCATTCTTCGACTTTTATTAATGCATCACCCATAAAGCGCGCTATCAAACCTACGACTGAAGGTCGCTCTAGCGAATCGATGCACTTACTTTTGAGTGTCCCTTTGCTGACAATAAAACGCCAAGAGATAAAATATGCTACATTATGAGCAGAACACACACTCCGCGCTCAAACAAACCCTTTCCTTTTCGCCATCTTGTAATAAATCATACCGCGGCCCTGGGGAATGGTCAATAATGTTTACACAGGAAGGAGACACGCAGGAAGTGGCACGCGCTCTGTAGACAGCTCTTACCGCTCACGGGAGGCAACCACAAATCTTGATTTCTTCCCTACTATGTACATGGACATGAAATGCTCCCGGCCATTACTACATTCTATGACCTAGAGTAGTTACCCGGGAAAAAGCATAATTCGGGCATTCCACCCATCACTTGTATGCTGTTTATTTGCACCTCCCTAAGTTGAACAGGTGTGCCCTGAGGTGGCGCGTGTCTCGAGGCACCTATGACATACGACTCAAACGGCTCCTCACAGACGAGGCTCACCAAGTCAGGGCAGGGGCGTAGTTTCTATTGCTGCAGCAGGCGCAGTGGCACCAAGGCCTAGACAGTGCTTAATTTGAGCCAGGGCTTTCTGGTGCTAAGCACAGGCAATTAATTGGTTTCCGGTGTACGGCACCGGCACCTAATTGTCAACACTATACTTAGAACAGTTCACCACATGGTGGGGCTGCTCATCCGGTAATTATGGGCGGCAATTTCAATTCTATAACAGACACCGACATGGATAGGTCTCATCCCCCATTGCCTGAAGCGCCCATACATAGAATTTCCAAAGTCAGACGGGACTGGCAGAGTAGATGGGGGCTAATAGACACGTGGCACGCGCAGCATCCGGGTTAGCAAGATTATTCTTTTTTTTCCGCCCTGCACGAATTACATGTGCGGCTGGATGCGGTATTATGCACCCCAGACATACATGCTAAGGTGAGCCACAGTGAATATCTCACGAGAACACTCTCGGATCAGATTCATAACCCGTTATTGTTGAGGATTCAATGGGCCCAAGAGAGACCCGCGATTCCGGCCTGGAGGTTGCGACCAGAGGCATTGGAAGACCCGGTCTTCCGCGAAGAGGTCGGGACAGGAATCACGCAATACTTCCTTGAAAATGAGGCAATGGAATGGGACGCCTTTAAAGTGGTGGTAAGGGGACTGTGTATCACTAAAATGGTGGGAGTACAGAAGACACTATTGCGGGATGTAGATGCGGCAGAGCAACGCTTGCGTACGGCAGAAAGGGCCCGCACCGAGAACCCAGATGCACGGGGGCAGGTCTCGGACACTAGAGAGACAGTGGCGGTACAAATAGAGAGGTTGCGTTGTTTTGACCACAAGAAATACTTGGCGCGAGCGCACGCGGAACGAGACAAAGCAAGCACACTGCTGGCGTGGTTGGCCAACCCGGTCCCTCGAGGTACACCTATATTAAACTTGACCTCTCCGACAGGAGATCCGGTGTATACCCAACTGGAGATAAATGGGTTGTTTTTACACTATTATAACAAGTTGTACCGAAGCAAATTACGGGTTACTGGGGAGACCATAGGGGATTTCTTAGCTGACATAGTGCTACTGCAACTAGAAAAGACGCAGGCAGACCTGCTAGGGCAGGAGATTACACTAGGGGAAATTAGGAGTGCGGTTAAACACATGGCACGTAATAAAACACTGGGTAAGGACGGGCTGCCCATAGAGTTTTACTCGGCTTACATTGATTTATTGGCCCCTAAGTTGTTGGCTGTTTTGAATGAGGCAAGGAAGGTTGGAGTATTACCGGCCTCCACCCGAGAGGCTGTCATTATTCCATTGCTGAAGCCCGGGAAGAACCTCTCTGATAAGACAGCTTACTGCCCCTTATTCATGCTTCCGTCCGATTATAACATTCTGAGTAGGATCCTTGCAACTCGGCTCCTCCAATATATGGTGCAACTGGTCCCCTGAGACCAAGCAGGATTTATACCAACCCAGAATACAGCCACCAGTGTGCGACGTCTACTCCGCATATTAGGGGAGGACTACTCTCTTGCTACCTCTGCGGCTGTCCTATCGGTAGATATAGAAAAGGCGTTTGACAGCCTAAAATGGCCATACCTGTTCCATGTTATGCGCACATTTGGTCTTGGGGATGCTTTTGTGGCGTGGACAGTTCGGCGATGGCTCGGGTTAGGACGGGGGCTATGGTTTCTTCCTCTTGCCCAGTAGGGCGGGGAATGCGACAGGGGTGTCCGCTTTCTCCTTTGTTATTTGCCTTGGCCATTGAGCCATTAGCAGCATATACCAGACTGGGACGGAACTATCGTGGGCTAGACTTATGCGGGGCTGTGCAGTATATTTCACTCTATGCCAACAATTTACTTATGTTTCTGGCTAATACAGCGGAGGCTCTGGATGGAGCGATGACCCTACTTTGCGAATTTGGCAGGGTTTCGGGGCTTGGGGTGAATTGGGCGAAGACCTGCCTGTTTCCGGTGACCTCATCGGAAGCTGGCCCCACCCATGTTGAAGGCATTCGGTGGGAATCTCGATGCTTGCCCTATCTCGGAACCAATATCTATCATGCACCTGATGATTTGTTAGAGGGTAATATAGGCAGAGCTATGCTAGGGCTTAGGGGTAGCTTAACGTTTTGGAGCACTTTGCCACTTTTGGTGGACAGCTGGGTGGCTCTATTAAAGATGGTAGCACTCCCCCGGTTGTTGTAATATTTTAGGACACTGCCGATTTGGATTCCGGGATACATTTTTAGACAGCTCCGCTCAATGGTCAGGGGGTTTCTGTGGGGGAATGGAAGACGGCGGGTGGCACCGGATACGATGATGCGCCTGAGGGCCGATGGGGGCCTGGCTTTACCAGACTTTGAGCTATATTACTTGGCAGCTTAACTGTAGTGGCTTACCCAGGCGTTGGCACTGGAGTTTAGGGGCCCAGATGGCCGATGGATTTCACGCCATGTATTGTCCTTTATAGTACTTCAGCAGCGGCTGCGCCTTGGGACGCTTTCTAACGAAGAGCGGACGCTGAGGCTGTGTTGGAACCGGAGCCAGCGCAGAGCTGGAATTGCCCGTCCTTATGCCCCGGAGATACCTTTGGGTATGTGTACCGCCCTTCCGCACGGGGGGATTGGATTGCGTTGGCTGAATGGGAGACATTGCGAGTACAAGTATTGGGGGATTTGTATGAAGATGGTGCCCTGTTTCCCTATCAGGCCCTGCAGGATAGATATGGCCTCCCTCGTGGGGATTACTTTACATTCGGCCCTGGTTTCAGCAATACAGCGTCACTGGAGGGAGGGACTCCTGGAACCACAGACGGCCATGGCGTGCCAGTATGTAGTGATGGCAGCGGGGACCTTCAAAGCAATTACATGTTTATACAGACGCATGGTGGGCGAGGGAATGGAGCCACTGAGGGAATTGCAATGGAAATGGAAGGTGGATCTAGGCAAGGAGATCCCTGAGAAGACATGGGCTCAATTAGTCAGGAGAGCGTGGAAAAGTACCAGGAACGCCAGATTCCAGCTGGTTCACTTCTTTGTACTATATAGGGCATTCCTTACTCCTGCCATGATTAATAAGTATTTTAAAATAGACACTGCCCAGTGCCCACGTTGTACACTAGAGGGAGCGGAGTTTCATCACATGATGTGGGGTTGTCCACAAACTGGGTACATACTGAGAGGAGGTAATTGATCTGCTGTGCAAAGTTACGGAACGACGAGTAGAACCTGACATGGGTACTTGTTTACCGCACTGGTTTCCGCATACACCAAAAACGAAGGTAACAAGTACGTTTTTAGACCTGGGATTGTTGCTGGCTAAAAGAGAGATCACAGCGCACTGGAAGGCAACGCGAGGGCCCAACTTTGAGAGGTGAAAAGCAGAATTAATTAAATGGGCAACGAGTGAAAGTACAGTTTGGCTTCAGCATGCCCAGTGGACTAATAATGATATGGCGCTGGAGTCTGCAAGGGCGTGGGAGGCCATAGTCATGTCACTACAAGCACCAGAGGCAGATTCAGATACAAATTCGGTCCTGAATGCACAGACGGGACCACCCTGAACTACAAGGGCAGTAGGGAATCCCCTAGTATAACCATGTTGTGCACCCATTGAAACGGACTGATTAGAGGTTAAGACGTACCGTACTAATGTTATTACGATAAGTATTGTTGAGGGAATTGTTGCTCTATAATTCATAGCCTGCTAATAGTTGGGACACACCGGTGAAAGCGGATGGGCAGGGAGGGGGGTGGGAGTAGGTCGGCTTGCTTTTTGTTATATTACTCAGGTAACATGGCACTGGCACACCTTGGTTGCTAGCAAGGGATGGTTCTCTATCCGATGGTTGTACGTTTTAACGGTATGTGGCTAGCGAGAGATAACCTACAGACTGTATGCATATAATCCAAATGAACACGAAGACACTGTGCAGTGAGACAACTGACCAGAGGGGCTGTAGCTATGATGAATACTGAGTATTATTAATGTTGTATTACTTGCTTGATGTGCGGAAAAACCAATAAAAATACATTTAAAAAAACAAAATGGTGGCGCTGCTCATTTAATTAAGAGAAGAGCAGAACAACATTAGTTGTGGAACACAATATACATTAAAATTGCTAATCCCTGCCTCCCCAGCCATTCATTTAGCTTTGGGGACCTGGAATAATCTGAACTGTCACATTTACATGCGAGAGAGAGATGGGTAGTAGTTGTTTGGGCAGCGATGAACAGGGCGATGGGTAGTGCAAGCTGCAGCGGCCTCCTGGTCAGAACCCTGGCACTTAATATTCTACAAATTAAGCACTGGGCCTAGAGGACTGAGGGGCCCACTGAATCCTTATTATTGTTTAACTTCACAGCAGAAACTGCTGCCAGGGGCCCATGTCCTTCCTTGCACTAGAGCTATGAGCTCTGGCCCAGAGGGAATGTGGCTTAGCAGTGTGTGCTGGACTGGCCCTTTTGGGGCAGAGCTAAACCCTGATTCGCATATTGTCGGTCCCTGACTGTAAAATGACAGTTGATGTAAAATGTTCTCTGGAGTAATTACCAGTGGCTGGGAATACATCATTCATTGGATCTGATACGCTGTGTGTTGTGAATGGTTCTTCCCAGCCTCCCACCGTTCATACAGTGCAGCGGGCGCCCTCAGTTCCTTGGATATCATCTGTGAAACATATGAGCCTGGAATGCAATGTGTCACACAAATGTGTGTCCAGTTAACTATGTGAACTGCTATTTGTCTGCCCTTGGCTTCATTGTGTGCACTGGTGTACCACAGGGGCCCTGGGTTTTAATGCGAACAAGCACAATGGTTCTCCACTTCCCCTTCTGTGGTGCATTAAACACCCACAATATAGCACGTACATCCCTGGCCTCCGGTGCCACTGTACCTGCTGTACACCTCTGGGGTTTTTTTCCTGGATAAATCTCAGCTATAGCACCTATCCAGATCCTGGACTCCAAACCCTGATGTCACATTTTGTCTGTGTCAATTCACAATCTAATTGTGCCATTGGCTAGTCCCTACTTCATGCCACAGCCTGCTGGTGTGTGCAAACAATCTATTAACAAAATGTGGTCTTGTTAAAGTATTTGCGTTTTACGTGCAAGACAATTATGGTGCAAGAGCACAAATACATCGGGGAGGTGAGAACACTGCCACTATCGCACCAGAATCTTAGTGGTAAGCCTATAGTGATGCTAAGTACAGGCCCTGCTTACATTGTCCAGGCGGTCCATGTTGCATCAACCTCAGCATGAGCTGGTGCTCTTTGCCTGTCAATAATGGGTGCCGGGTGGTAGATAACATGATGGATGAGCAAGGCCAAGAGATATAATTGATCGAAAGACAAGTGCGACAGCAAACATGCACATAGGAGATACCAGTAATCATTAATAGAAAGGGAAGGAACAGATGGCTGCGAAAACCTCCGCCTGGAAGTAGATTACAGCCACAGAAGAGGAATAAATAGAAGGCGAGCTGACAACAATACAACCTGGTGCATGTATGTAATGTGCTGTATTTTATATTGCAACATTTATATATCTTTTTTTCAAAAGGAGGGACAGGGAGCCGAGTTATGAGGTCCTGCACACAGGCTCCCGAAAAAGTACGAGTCTAAAGGGAGTGTGCAGTTCCTGTCTGGACGTGGGGAGAAGACAAGTCTTTCTTCGTGATGCCCTCAAACACCCTGAAAGGTGTCATGCTTCATGATAGGGCGTTTGCCCCTCGTCAGGCCTGTGCTGCAATGCCTGACGGGCTCCCAGAACCGGGGCTCTTTGCCGGGGATCTTTTGAAGAAGAAGCTGTTTGGTGTGTGCAGGTGTGGGGGCTTGGTAGTGCACAAGGGAGTGAAATAATTAAAATAGGTATGGAGCAGTCCAATTAAAAGACATTTTAATGTATTAGGTACTTCTAGTCTGATTAAAAACTGTGTGTGAGCCCCTGTGAAGAAATAATGTTCCATAAGGGCTACCTAAATGTGGATGGTCAACATGTTTCGTGCCAACTCTGCCCCTAACGGGTCAAATGGCACTTTGTCAGGACCAAAAAAGAAAAGGTTTTCAAGTGCACTACCGTCTGGTATTCAATTCAGTGATATAAATGACCAGAAACGGTAGAAATGCCCTAGTAGACTTGTACTGGGGAGTTTCTGTAGACCTGTGGGAAAGGGGGACAAAAACGGGTAGGTACAACCAAGAACAAGAATTAAAATTAAAAGGACTTAAATTGACGGGAGTACAAGCAATTGCCAAGGATGCAGCAGTAGGCCTATGTCAAAAACAATGTATTGGCACGAGTTTCACAAATACATGTTGGTTGACTATTATTCAAGCGTGGCCAGTTTATTGATTAGTGCGACTGGTAAGTGACAAAAAAATGAGTATCACACCTACGAGTTGGTTGACTATTAATCAAGCGTGGCCAGTGCCACAATTAGTGCGACTGGAAAGTGAAAATAAAGTTAAAACACAAGATAGTACATGTATTCAAACTTTAACGGGACCAAATAGGAGTCTTCAGATAGTGTGGCATTATAATAGTGACAACAATAACCGATCGTGCATTTTCAGACTAAACCATTACAATGCTATTGGCGTGATGGAGCGGGTAGTACAAAGTTTTGTATACCCCCCCCCTATTCTGCATGAGATCACTAATTGAATAATCTATTAACTATAATATTTTATTAAATGAGTTTGCATGTTTTATTAATCAATATTATTAATATACAAAATATACGTGTGATTTGCATTTTGCATGGCTAAATAACCCTTATGACTAAAATCTGTACGCATACTAACAGTAGTATATGTAATAAATAGAATACTGCATGGTATATGTTGCTTTTTTAAGTGACGTCTCTGTAATGTTGCCCGAGAAGACAACTTAAAGGGTGAATATAAATGCTTTAAATGTTGCTATACGCTAGATAAATACAAGCACGTAGAGGGATTAGTAAAGGGTTAACATTAGATTTATTATTTCTATGCAATAATTACTCTTTTGTGTTTGTTTCGCTTAAGTTGGCATTTGGGCCTAAATTCTAAAATGACCGCCGACGCGACACTACGATGTGGCCACTGTCCCACAAGGCGCGGCGCGAACAGTGCTGCTGCGACATAGATGACTGCGGCCTCTGCATGACCTATAGACTACTGCACCAAAGCAAGGACACGGTGGGACGACAGCCAAGTGACAAGACAATGGACATTCACAAAAACCAGTACGAACTGAACTTGTGATCTCACCCCTCAAACTGTGCTAACCCCATTGGACGATCTCAACCAACCAATTACGACCGTACGAAATTATCGAAATGTAACTTTTTACTGTGATTTTATTATAAAAGTACATGGTAAAATGGTCCGGATGCTGCCCAATTACCTGATAACTGCAAACTTTTCCTAATTCTATGGGCACTGACAGATGCTCGCACGTCTCTGGTCTTGGCCGATCTTTGAGACTGTAGCGTGCTGAGCAAAAGAACCTCGAACCTTTTGACGAATGACAACAGATTTGAATATGCAGACCTAATGTTTTAGAGGACTTCAGATAGCCAGATTAGGTAAATATGATGTTCTGCGAATTAATTAAAACTTGATATAAACTTTCCATACGCAATTTTAACTCTTCAAAGAAATTTTAGATAAACAGATATTGATTAACAAAGAATGAGTTTGTGGCTTATTGAGAAGGGTAAGATCTAAATCTTAAAATGTGTTTTAGCTGGTTCTAGATCACAATCAACCAATTTGGTCCATTGACCACGTGGGAGGAGTGCCTTAATGTTTAGGATTGAGATCTGTAGGTGGAAGGGATATTGATGTATATTTTGTAAATTAACTTTTCTTTCCCTATAGGTTATAAGGTATTCCCCTCACATGTCGAGCGCTTGAACCGCTCATCCCTCCAACTTTGTGCAGACCGGTGAATGGTTAGTGTGAGTGTTGGTGTTATGGGCCCCACCAATGACCGCATGCGTGAATGAGTTAGTGTGACGTCAGGTCTGTGACGCAGGGAGGATACCGGTACGGGTTTGCTTTTCCCGATACCAGGGTTTCTGCGCTCCATCAGGCGCTAGGTGACGGATTTACGTAACCACATAGGATCAAAGACAACAGCCTTCCAAGTAGACCCCCTGTACGGTGCAGCTTTCTGCCATGTGGGCAAGTGCTTCAGTGCACCATGTAGGGATGGCAGGCACTAAATAACGGTTGCATGAAGTGAAATGGGCAGTAAAAGCACACTTCATGATTGCTCTATGAAAACGATCCTCATCACATACGGCAAATACCGCGCTTGATTCATCCACTGACGGCATGGTCCGCTTCGTTCTACTGTTTGGCTAAATTTGTGTAATTTGTGCGATAATCTCACACAATAAAGTCGATTAGCTCATATTACCTAATCCCGCTCCTACGAATTATTGCGCACTTTTAATTTCCGCATTAGATGGTCACCGGGTTGGTTCCGTTTGGCTACACTCATTGGCCACCTAGCGCCCCCAACAGAGCTTGTGAAAGATTTATGCCCAATAGATTGATGCCTGCTTGTGAAACTTGGTATAATCAACACCAAGTGTGCTTTTACTTCCCATTTTACTTCATGCGACCCTTATCACATAGGGCTAATACCGCGTAAGTTTCATCCACATAAGGCACGTTCTTCTGTGTGGCATCGTTTGGCTTCATTTGTGCGATAACAAATTCAAAGACCTCAAATCACCTAATCCCGCTCCAGCGAATCACTTTGCACCTTAAATTTCTGCATCCGTTGGTTTCGTTTGGTTATGCAAATCCGTCACCTAGCACCTATAGCATTGTAGTGATTTAGTCTGAAAATGCATGATCTGCAATTGTTGTCACTATTATGATGCCACGCTATCTGGAGACTCCTATTTGGTCCCGTTAAAGTTTGAATGTACGTACTATCTTGTGTTTTAACTTTATTTTCACTTGCCAGTCGCACTAATTGTGGCACTGGCCACGCTTAATTAATAGTCAACCAACTCATAGGTGTGATACTCGTTTTTTTGTCACTTACCAGTCGCACTAATCAATAAACTGGCCACGCTTGAATAATAGTCAACCAACATGTATTTGTGAAACTCGTGCCAATACATTGTTTTTGACATAGGCATACTGCCGCATCCTTGGCAATTGCTTGTACTCCAGTCAATTAAAAAAAAATTTTAATTTTAATTCTTGTTCTTGGTTGTACCCACCCCTTTTTGTCCCCCTTTCCCACAGGTCTACAGGAACTCCCCAGTACAAGTCTACTAGGGAATTTCTACAGTTTCTGGTAATTTATGTTACTGAATTGACTACCAGACGGTAGTGCACTTTCACACCTTTTCTTTTTCGGTCCTAACGAAGTGCCATTTGACCCGTTAGGGGCAGACTGGGCACGAAACATGTTGACCATCCACATTTAGATAGCCCTTGAGGAACATTATTTCTACACAGGGGCTCACACACAGTTTTTAAGCAGGCTAGAGCTATCTAATACATGAACATTTTATTTAATAGGACTGCTCCATACCTATTTTAATTATTTCACTCCCTTGTGCACTACCCAGCCCCCACACCTGCATGCACCAAACGGCTTCTTCTTCAAAAGATCTCCGGCAAAGAGCCCCAGTTCCGGGAGCCCGTCAGGCATTGCAGCACCAGCCTGACGAGAGGCAAACGCTCTATGATGAAGCATGACACCTTTCAATATTTATTTAGCCTGTTTCCTTACATGGCACACTGAAGCACTTGCCTACATGGCAGAAAGCTGCACCGTACAGGGGGTCTACTTGGAAGGCTGTTGTCTTTGATCCTGTGTGGGAAGTATTTTCCTGTTGTGCGTGAAGAGCACCGAGGTGCGGTCATCTCGATTTGGAATCCAGTGCTTAGCATTGTGCCGGATGAAGAAGGGTGAGGGGCAGACACGGAGTTTATGGTTTTCAGTAAGCTGGAATATTTGAACAGCTCTGCAGCTCCCTTTATGGTATTTCTGAGGATCACAGTATATTTAGCCGGATACTGCACTAGGTTGTTCCCTCTGAGATATTTTGATTTCAGTTTATGGTCCTGAGCAGTCACAGGGAGAAATGGTGCAGTGATGTGCTCGGCTGGATCTTGTTAAGCTCATCCCATATGTGATTATCATTGTGAGAGGACAAGAAGCGGTCATAGTGTGTTGCTTGTTGGGACCTGCAGTGGTGGACTCAGCTCTCCCATGTCTGAGCAGCGGGTGATGGGTGGTTTATGGACATGGACCGGAGCAGTACTGAGTGATGGGCACGACCTGCAGCAGTTTTGTCTTATGTGAGTGTAAGAGTGTCCAGCAGTTTACAATCGCTGTCCAACTACTGCATGTCATGTTATTAGTATCAGTGTGGGACAGGAGTGTTATATATTTACTGAATTGCATTTACAGAGTGCTCACCAGCTCTGACAAGACATTGAAGCACTGTAAACCGGGTAGCATGCTGCTCCGGAACCGAAAGTTAGTGTTGTGTCACCAGTGATTGCTGGTTGCTGAGGTTCGTTATGTGCTGTTAAGGACCACTCCATTTTCGATGTGGTGGATTAAACTAATATGTTAGGGGTGTTCTTTAGTGAGGAAGGGGTATGTGAATTCATGCAAATGTTTGGCAGTATTAATAGATGATTTACAGGCGATTACAGAAGTGCCCATTTCTGCACCAGGGGTGGTGCCTCTCACATGTGTGGTTGGGGGTGGTGGCTTCCACTCAGGGACGTAGCTCCCACTGGTGCAGCAGGTGCAGTGGCACCGGGCCCCAGAGCCCTGAGGAGCCCATTGAACCCTAATAATGCTGTATTTTACTATCCCGACAGCAGTCAAAGGACCATTTCCCTTGCTTGCACCAGGGATCCTGGCATCCTTGCTATGTTACTGCTTCCACTCACTCTGTACCCCAGATCCTGGAGCCACAACTTGTCAAGCATAAACATGAACAAGCGGTGAGTTCAGAAACCTGGGAGAGGCAAAGTATCTGGTTCAAAGCTGCACCTTTTGCACATGCTCAAAACAAATCCCCTGCCCAATGTTCACTTCATGCCCTTCCCCCATCTCAGATGCAGGGACCCCACCTTGATCCTGCAGTCCCCCCTGCTCTGTCTCAGCCTCTCGCGCTGGAGCACCTTGACATGCTGCAACTACGGCAACTTTAGCACTTTCATGTAGCAGGCAAAGCCCTGGCAGTGGCAGTAATGAATGCCCTTCTGTTTAATTGATGCAAAGGTCAGCCATATCTACGCACCTCGGATTAAGGGATGATGAAAAGGACATTGTGCATCTATCTGGGATATGCATGGACTCAGAACTGACATTGAAGCCTGAGATATGAGAACGAGGAAAGAAGAATGTGTCCCTTTCTGAAATTGCCTTTTTATTTAAACAAGAGCAGCTTTTCTCCTATAAATAAATTAAAGCACGGACTATGAGTCACCTTTGTGTCGCTTCTTTGTCTTGTCTTATGCAAAGGTTTTGCTGCTCTTAATTGTAGTGAAGCAGTTTCCTGGGTGATGCTCTAAATGAGGTATTTGAACCGGATGTGCCTTTTAAATTGTCCCATGTTTTTGGAATAAGGATACGTTAGCCGTTCTCGAGGCCTCCTCGCTGTTTCATTCACTGCTGTATGGCAAGATGTTGGGCTTTGTTGCTGGGGGGCGAGGGGGTATCACAGTCACTAAAACCAGTTTCTTCGGTGGACTTTCTCTTTCACTCTCAGTGTGTGCGGGCCCGTTGTGCACACCCATGTCTCCTTGGTCCACTGTCTACATCAGTCTCGGCCTGCCCCAGGGTCTATATATTTTTACCATACCCCAGTATCTGTTTCCCTTTTCCATTGTATATATATCCCTGACCCATAAGGGTGTGTACGCCCAGACCCCAGGTCAGCGTATCACCGATTCCTTTGTCAATGTGTACTCTGCCTTATTAGAACATTGGGAAGAGGTGTGGCGCAGTGGCCAGGGCGGCTGACTCCGGAACACGGGGGCACACAGTTTGAACACCGGCGGCAGGTTAGCCCAGCACCATGTGACTCTGGGCAATAGCTCCTTAATCTTCCTGATGGCCCCCAGTGCCTTGACACCCTCGGGTAATTGTCTGCGATTTACAAATACCGAATTTTATTTCATTTAAATGTTGACGCTCCATTGAAGACAATGGAGTGCTCTGGGCTTCCAATGGCCGGGAGAAGCCGGAGCATCAACATTCCAATGTTTGCTCACAGCAACAGCTGTGAACATAAATCCCACAGATCCCGAGGGGATTTCAACCCCCTCGGGCCCCGTGAGGACGTTGCTTTACAAATTAGAACATTCTGCCCCTAGAGGCTCTACCAGCCATTAAAAGCCCGCTCCCTTGTTAAAGGCCCTCGCCGAAGAATTTAATGGCAGGGAGAGCCAGGCTCTAATGCTAGTGTGGGCGTCTTTCTACCTTAGTGTCTCTCCTTATCCCATTGGTAAAGAACCAACGTTTGAAAGTCAGTGTCTACCTGACCCTTAAGGAAGTAATAATAACAATAATACTGCGACTTATAAAGCACATGGCTACTTCCGGTGAAGCGTCTCGTCGTTGAAGTCCAACTCCTGAGAGTCCAGATCACATCTAATGTGTCCAAAAATAAGCCCGAGCTATATAGTCAGGTTTTTCATTTTTTTCGGAAAACAGATTCCAATGAGGCATGCCGAATCGGGGGGGGGGGGCAGGGATTTCCTCCATCTTGGGGGCAACTAACTATATGAGGAGCCCCCGATATGCACTCTCTGTACTGTGGGGTTGCTGGCCAGCAGAGCCCCAGAAGATATAAGATTTCTGGCCAGGAGGAAGGGCTCAAGGAGGGAATGGAGAGAGCGAAGTGTGTGCCCAAACCCCACATCAGTGCATCACCTCTCCCATTGTCAGTGTGTTCTCTACCTCAGTGAGTGTCTTTCTCCCTAGTGCTGCTCCTTCTTCCATTGTCAAAGTGTTTCCCAGGTCCAGTGTCAGGGTATTCTCTGTCCTAGACACAGTCCATTTCTTGTACCAGTGTCCTTGCCTACCCACTCCATAAGTGGGTGCATTCTCTGTCCCAATGTGAAAGTGTTATCGCTTCAGCATCAGTGTCTGAATGTCCCAACATCAGTGTTTCCCTGTCCCAGGGTCAGTGCATCTCTGTCCTATTGTCTTCTTGCACTGTCGTCGCTCTGTCCCTGTTCCAGAGTGTCCCAGCCACAATGCAGGAAGTCCCAGCCCTGCCATGTTTCCTGGTGCCATGCGTGATGTGCTGCTCCAGTCTAGGTTATTTGTTTCAATTTTGGGACTTGTAGTCATGTTTATTCCATTACAAAACAGGACTACAAGTCCCAGAATTCTAATGAAAATGCCTGGACTAGAGCAGCACATCGGCTTGGGAATATTCACAACTATACAGTTCCTGTGAAGCCTGGTTCAGTGACTCCTTGTACAGGAGTCAATTGTGCCTATGTACCAGTGTGCCCGTGTTCCCCAGTGCCAGTGTGTCTCCATAGCTCTGTGGCAGTTTTATTATTTCTCTTGTCTGTGTGTCCAATCCCCAGTGAGGGTACCTGGTGAGGGTGGGTCCCAGCGTCATTGTATTATTATGTCCGGTACTCTCCAATTAAAAGTATTACGTTTCTCTTGAGAAGTGCTGGTACTCTCCAATTAAAAGTATTACGTTTCTCTTGAGAAGTACCGGTACTCTCCAATTAAAAGTATTACGTTTCTCTTGAGAAGTGCTGGTACTCTCCAATTAAAAGTAGTACGTTTCTCTTGAGAAGTGCCGCTACTCTCCTATTAAAAGTATTACGTTTCTCTTAAGAAGTGCCGGTACTCTCCAATTAAAAGTATTACGTTTCTCTTGAGAAGTGCTGGCGCTCTCCAATTAAAAGTATTACGTTTCTCTTGAGAAGTGGCGGTACTCTCCAATTAAAAGTATTATGTTTCTCTTGAGCAGTGCCGGTACTCTCCACTTAAAAGTATTACGTTTCTCTTGAGAAGTGCAGGCACACTCCCTCTCACAATAAACAAGCATTTACAATGCAACGGTCTCGGCATTGTTAAAGTTAGAGCTATTGGCATTGCTCATGACAATGCCGTTTCTTTAAATGTTTTAAAATCAAAAACATAAACAAAAATAATGTCATGAGCAATGCCAATAGCTCTAACTTTACCAATGCCGAGACCATTGCATTGTAAATGCTTGTTAAATCTCGCGAGCGAGACTGCGCAAGCTAGCCGAGACCTAAAAAGACACATAGAAGCACTGTGAGGAGACACACATGGCGACTTAAAGGAATACACGCAGGGGCTGAAATTAGAAACACACAGGGGTTGGAAGGATAAACACCCAAGGGCTAAAAATATACTCTCACAGGGGGCGTCAGAATACACGGTGATGGGCTGACAGGATAGAGACTGGAGCTGAAAGAACACACGGGTCCGAAAAGATACACACTCGGGAATAATGGTAGAAAGAATACACACACAAGGGCTGGGAGAATACACTCACAGGGTCTAAAAGGATACACGGACAGGAGCTGAAAGGATACACACGGGGGCTCCCAGAAGAAAGGATACACACAAGGGCTGAAAGGCTGCACACTCGGTGACTGAAGGTATAAACAGACACGGGGGCTGAAAGGTTAAACACTCTAGGACTAAAAGGATAAAGCAAACAGGGTCTGAAATGATGCGCGCAGAGAGGCTGAAAGGATATACACAAAGGTGCTGACAATATACACACAAAGGGGCTGAAATTATACGCACCAAGACAGGTGCTGAAATGAAACACATAGACAGGGACTGCAACAATGCACACCGACGGGGCTTAAAATATGCACACTCGGGCTGAAAGGATGCACACGCGGGGCTCACATACACCTCAGATGGCATCAACAGACGAGACCTTCGGAACGGCGACAGAATTCACACACACAGGCGGATGGATTAACAGTGAGGGAGAAGTATGGCTCGGGCTGTGTGATGGGAAGCACGGGACACCCGGTGTGCAGCACACGCCCCTGTTGCTCAGGGAAGGCCCTGGGAGTGCTACTGAGGGCTCCCCTGATTGCTGCGCTCTGCGGGCTCGCTCTGCGCAGCCCATGCTGCCGCTTTAAACACATCCTAGCCTGCTAGGGCTGCCTCCGCCTTCTGCCCCACTGCTGCTGCTGACACCGAGCTGGCTGCACAGACCAGCGGCGAGTGCGTGGAGGCTGGGAGCATCTCTGGCGAGGAGGGGGTCCTGCAAAAGGAGCTCGGGACCGGAAATCACCGAGGAGCACCATACCTGGCGAGGGGCGGGGGCCACACCTGGTGAGGGGGCGGAACCTGGCCTTTACCTGGGGATGGAAACCCACCGGGGAAAGCCCTCACACTAAAGATGCTCTCCACTGGGGGAGGGGCGATGCCTGGGGAGGCTAGACAGAAAGGGGTCGACAGATAATTTGGACAGAGTTGCTGATTTTGCTGCAACCCCCGACCAGGTACAGCTTCCACCATGATGGGAGAGCATTATCTGAGGGGAGACACCCCCCCATACGAAAAGAAACTTGTGAACAGCTCTGTAGCACCAAATGACGGGGTCCTTCCGAAAGTGCCCGGGGCAGGATGTGTGGCAGCTGATGAACGAAGCAGCAGTCCTGCTCAGGCTGCCCCGAGCAACAGAGCTGATGAACAGAGCAGTGGCACCCTACGGCAGGCACCCTGCCTGCCCGCATCGTAGCACATGAACAGGGCTACAGCGCTCGACATTCGGCGAACCGCAAAGACTGTCCTGGGAATGGACTGCGGAATCTGACGCGCGCAACAGCTTCGACACCGAGGCCAGAACTGCTGAGGTCTCATCATGCACGTCAGATTGTGAACACACGTCAGATTGTGAACACAGCAGTAGCACCCCACCTAAACACCGGCTCCGTGCTTGCTGACCTCGGTTTTCCAGATAGCTCGGTGTTTTTTTTCGTGTCGTATACTGGATTTACGTGTGGCAGCACATGGATTGCCCGAGAGCAGGGGGAGAGGAGGAGCACACCACTGCCTTTCTCCGAGGCGAAGGAGAAATGCCTCGGAGAAAGGCAGCGGCATTTTCGGATTCGGGGGCGTGTTTGTCTTTTCTCTCCTCCAGCCATTGGCTGGAGGAGATAATTAGACTTCTTGCAAAAAACACGCCCCCCGATCCGAAAAGGACGGGGCCTAATCGGAATGACTGACCTCTTCTCCAATGGCTGGCCAGCATTCAAGAGGCCAGCCAATGGAGAACAGGGGAGAAGAGGAGCGGGTTCAAGCCCCTCTTCTCCAAGTCATTAAATCTCGCGAGCGAGACTGCGCAAGCGCAGCCTTCGCTAACCGAGACCTAAAAAGTGACAGTACTCCGTATCGGACAGTACCGGCCCATTTAAAGCACTGGCGTGTCAGTAGTCAGGATTCAGGCGTTTCTTTTCAGTCTCACGCCCTCCTCTCACTGCTTCAGTCTAAAGCACATAAAAGAACGCAGAGGTGTCTGGCTGGGCTCTGCAAGCCGGTGCACGAGCTGAGCCATGGCAGTATTCATCATATAAATCATACAACAATCATCTTGTAATAATTACGAGTAAGTTTCTTCAAAATTTACAAAAGTGTTTCTTTTTTATGCGCAAGGATTTCCCCTCGGTGCATCTGATATTATCACTGCGCGGAGAGGCTTTTATTGAAAGTGATAGATTTCACACATTCCTATCCCCAACGCCATAGGTGAACTAAGGGGTACGTCACTTGTCATGTGTGCGCCATCACATATGGTCTAGATTCAGAGCTGGAGCAACATAAAACACTGTTCTATCGAACCCTTCGTACAGCGCACTTCCTGATCTGGGATCATTTGAAGGTGTTGACGCAGGCGCAGTAAAAGGACATTTATCAAAGATCACATCATTTTGGCACACGAGGGTAGGGAGAGGGGCAGGCAGCTTAAAAGCTCGGCTCGCTTTGGGCTCGAGGATCCGAGGGGACCTCGTGCTGAACCAGTGCTTGGCACCCAGGCTCGAGCTTTCACTGTCTCGCCCACCCTTACAAGAACGTCGAAGACAGTGCCAACATGTTTTCAAATCAGTTCAATAAGGTTTAATTACTTTAATGAAAAGAATAAATGAAAGAAAAATGTTGAATTGGATCCTAATAACTCCAAGAACAAAAATAATAAAAACAAAAAACAGCAATCTTTTGTCTTCTGTGGTCAACGCCGCTTTCAGTTTGTTAATTAGAAACAACAAAGAATAAACGGTTTCAGAATATCCTCATTGGTGAGTCAATGTAAGGTCAGCCTCCCTTATCTCACCAGAAAGGGTAGAAATGATGAATAATCAGCGGTTTTGAGGATTAAAAGGTCCTCGTCTTCAGGATCACAGGCTTTTGGTTTGCTGGTACCAGAACCTCCCGGTCTGTACTTGACAAACCCTCATCCACCCACCGGAACATCAGAAGTTCCCAATGTACAAAGCTGCAGTAGAGTTCACCATCGTCTACTTAGAGGGCTATGTTCTGAACTTTTTCTGGTGATACACAAAGAATTTCAGAGACACTCTTGAATCATTTTTATGAAAAACCTCTGGCCTTCGAAAGCCTGTTCGCGCGTGGGAATATAGCAGATGTGCATTTGCGGTTGTGTAAATATTTTGCAAAAGTGCGTTGTACATTACACAGTTTATTTCCTTCTTCAGGCAAACCTTTTTTGTGAACGTGCACAAACTTGGGGGTTTGTGAGTGTGCACCTCATTTCCAAATCATACCTGAAATGGAAGTCATACTAACCACATGGGTGCGTAGATTTTTCTACGCATAAAATTAGACCATTTTGAGTCACTCTCTGAATACAAAACTTGATTTACACTTGTATAAAAAATTCCTTTGCAAACTAAATTTTACTTTAGGCATGACATTATTTTGAGAATGGAGGCTACAAAGTTCAACTGAGCTTACAAAACCCGATATCTTGCCCTAAACCATCCCCTACATGGGCAGATTTTAACAGAAATAAAAGTTCACAAAGCCAGTTCTAAAGCCTTTATATTTAATGATTTGCCATTTTACTAAGGGCTTATGCAATTCAAAAAGACATATCAATTGTATAGTCATTTTTCTCGAACAGGACAGAGGCATTTTAATAAGATTGTCAGCAGACACAATTCAAGGCCAATATTCCAAACTAGGCCCCAATATGATCGCAATTTGAGAGAAAACTGCTAATCCAGTGGGTTTGCCAAATTTTGTGGCAAAATGGCACAAATCTTGCGTGTGTGCTCCTCGGACAATGAGAAAACACAGTGTAATTCCCTTATCTGATAACGTACAAACTACACACCAGGTGTAACCACACCTCAATTCATGTGCAAGTGGCAGATGCACTAATTGCACCCAGGTTAGGTGAAACTAGGTGAGATCCAGTGGTCATGTATAGTCAGGCTTCACACCTGCGTCAGCCCCTTTGGGCTGTGTACCTGTTGCCGTTAAGGATGAGTGGACGCAGGCACAGCCCACTAGAGGCTGAAGTTAGTTCCCAGCCCCCTCCCAGGAGTATGATATTATCACAGGTGGGCGAAATTGAAATTACTTTGACGTAATTCGCTTAGTTTCAGAAATTGCACTTGTTACATGAAATTTTCCAAATCATGTCTTAACGCCACTTCTTACAATTATGCTCCATTTGTGGTAATGGTTGAAAAAGCAAAAATTGTTGCAAGCTACTCGACGTCGGAGAGACTCCATAGAGATTTATAAATGATGCACAACAAACTTTGCATACCCTAGTGATGATTGACTGCTGAAGCTGCAGGGGGTTCCCTGTAGCATTTGATTGGTTGCATGCACCTGTGGGCAGGACAGTCTGACCGTGAGGGTTCCGCGAGCACGAGCTATGGTCTGAAGACCACACAGCTTTAAGCTCCCTTTGTGATGCCTGGGAAAAGGACGTGGACAGCTTATCATCAAATGTTAGATTTTAATTGGTACCTGCCTCTGGGGAGCTGTGGGATGTCTCACAGATTGCTGAATCCTATGTCTTCATTTTAATTGTTGAGATAGAAACAGCCAGATTGCTCCTTCCCCCCTATGAAGGCAGATGTTCCTCTGCCTCTCTTGAGACCTTATGCTTATTTCACTGCTGCTGAAGGAGTTTAATCTCGGGCGCCTCTACTCTCCTTTGCCTCCATGCACCTTCAGCTGGTTCTGCCTCAGAGACTTCATTGTCTCACCTATTCCTTCAACTTCCCTCACCTCACTGGAAACTTCAGCTTAGCAATAGGGAGTTTCCCCAGAGGGGATTCGAATATTTCTCGATTTTCCTACAATAATCCTTTAACAATTGGGTTTTACAACAGCTCTTCCGGTTCGCTTTGGATTATACTGAATCATGCTGCAATCAGCTATTTATTGATTTATGAATAATCTGAGTGATTTGTGTTAGTGACTTCACTAACCTAGTCATAAATATTTACGGTTTGCAAAGTTACTGCTCTTTGTCATCCCTGTGGGGCAACATGTGCTTCACTGGTGATGATATGTTATTGAGCTGTTGATATTAAGCCTCAATTTGAGACAAAGATCTATCCATTCAGGTACAGCTGAGATTCAAAATTTGCACCAAAGCTTTGTAGGGTGCAAACCCTATGCCCTGCTCCAGCAATACTGTCAGGGCAGGTAGATGTGAAGAATGGTAAATCTGTACGTATCTATATGCCCTTACCGTCTCAATTTTTTATATTTTGATATTATGGCCACAACATTTTGGTGGCACGATGAGTTTGTAGTCAATTTTTCAATATACAAATGGTTGTGAACCTTGGAGTTATAGAATTCTAATGGATGGTTGGTCTACCTTTGTAAGGGTGGGAAATTCGCTTGTCGGCTTCAGTTAGGGTAAGAGCCCCAAGAACAGTAATGGCATGGAAGGGCTCTGGAAGACATATTATTAAAAGGAAGGCCCACATTAGAGATATATAGCCTTAGTAGAGTAATGACTTCATCGGGATGATGGAGTCGGTGAGCAAAGGAATACTGGGAAGCTACCAGCGACCCATATATCAGGAAGAATTCATTCAAACCACTTCTGGCATCTTAAATGTGAGTTTGAAAGTAGGACTTTTTTACTCTGCATATATATCTTCCTTGTAGCCTATTTAAGGATTCCCACACACACTGATCAGTCCAAAGCAAATTGAGATTTCTTCCAAAAATTTTCCCTTCATCCTTCATGATTTGTTAGTGGACCGAGGATGTGAGTCTGCTATTGATTGGCTATGCCCTTGAATTGACTTATGTTTCTTAGGTTTAAGTGGTGCCAAATGGTGAAACGGAATGACTCCTCCTTTTTTATGCCTGTTTAGATGCGTTGCTAGAGGCTGGTGGATTGATTTTGGGACACACTTGGAGAAATGATGGTGGTTTGGCTCGAGAGCAGGCTTCTGGTCACCAAATGGACTGTGTAAAAGTAATCAAACAGATCTTGGGGCATTACTCATCCTGTCAGTGGAAGTTGATGAAAATATGGTCTTCACTCACAATGCAGTCATAATAAGAGTTGTAGACGATTGAGATTATGGACAACAACATTTTAAAGCTCTCTCCTGTGTTATCAGTTGGCCTATTGATGCGTTGACTGAAGCGAAACACATGTTACAAGGGAACTGGAGGGTCGTTTCTTCAGATGTCCAGGTCGTCAAGCAGAAGCATTCACTCTGCTAAAGTATGCACATGTTGAGCCAGGTTAAGAACTTCAGAAGAGAACACGTTCTGGATTTTCTTGGGTGGGTGGTAAACAGGCGCCCGTATAAAGGCAGTATCAAGATGGGTGAGGCATTTAATGGTTATGATTTTTGGACCATGCAGGCAATGGCTTTGCAGAACATTTCGTCTGAGTATGAGAGCCACACCTCTGGTGTGTAGCATGTGTCTAGTTGCCCCAGTTTTGATGTTACTCAACAAAGCACTAACTTCAGTAGGGTTAAAACTATGTCAAATACACAAACTCCATGGGCAGAAACCACGAGGAAGATAATTTGGTCTACAATGTGTTTTGCAAGCCTCAGATTCATCTGCTCGTGGTTGGTTTAGTAAAAAACACAGCCTTCCACCATAAATTACAGACTCCAGCCTGAAAGCAATGCACTTACTGACAATCTGCAATTTCTTGCAAAATAAGGCTGAAAAGTTAAAGAGAACACTTCAGTATTAGTGCCATCAAGGCATAGTTGTGTGAGAGGAATGCGTGGTGAGAGCACCTTATGCCTGGGGCTCCTTAGATAAATGTGTAACAGACTTTTGCTTGCGCAGAAAGCCACTGCACATTCCTGGCGCCACTGGGGCGACGCGGGTCAGACAGGCAGCGTTGGCATCCCTGCATGGGAACAAGGGCTTGATTAGTGGCCAGGTCACTCATCCAGTGACAGCCTAATTTCTTAGAACACCTTCAATTATATACAATTACCAGAGCAATGATCACTTGACAAAAGAAGGGGTTTGGCTAAAACTGGACTATTACTGTGGAAGGCAGTGAAGCATGCAGTCAGAAAGGTTTCATGAGATATCCATGGAGATGTGAACCATGTGCACATTTAAAGACCAGGCCTTAAATAGCTAATAATGCCTGATGAATACTACACTTTGATCAAGGGAGCTTGATTTAAATTAAGCAAGTTACAGCTGGATTTTGAGTTCATTTAAAATACAGTAAAACATTTTTGCACTAGGGAGTTTGCTGTTAATCCAAATTGTTGTAATTTATTTGCTATTGGAATGTAGTAAGCAATTTACATCAACATAGAGTGAGGTGAGCTTATCTACTACTGGAATGGAAGAACCGTGTTTATTTCCCACTGCCACAAGGGAGATGAGTGGGGCAATGCTGTTTATAATTCACTGGAATGGGTCTGTGGAGTTTATTCTCCACTGGAATGGGGAGAGGAGTAGAGTTTATCCTCTACAGGAATCAGGGATTGGAGTTTATCCTCCAATGGAATGTGGAGTGGATGTTGTCCTCCACTGTCACGGAGGAGCGGAGTTTATTTTCCATTGCAATGGACGAGTGGAGTTTATCCTCCAATCGAATGTGGAGTGAATGTTGCCCTCCACTGTAACGGAGGAGCGGAGTTTATTTTCCATTGGAAAGGAGGAGTGGAGTTTAAACTTCAGTGGAATGTGGAGTGGATGTTGCCCTCCACTGTCACGGAGGAGCGGAGTTTATTTTCCATTGGAAAGGAGGAGTGGAGTTTAAACTTCAGTGGAATGTGGAGTGGATGTTGCCCTCCACTGTAACGGAGGAGCGGAGTTTATTTTCCATTGGAATGGAGGAGTGGAGTTTATCCTCCAATCGAATGTGGAGTGAATGTTGCCCTCCACTGTAACGGAGGAGCGGAGTTTATTTTCCATTGGAATGGAGGAGTGGAGTTTATCCTCCAATCGAATGTGGAGTGAATGTTGCCCTCCACTGTAACGGAGGAGCAGAGTTTATTTTCCATTGGAAAGGAGGAGTGGAGTTTAAACTTCAGTGGAATGTGGAGTGGATGTTGTCCTCCACTGTGATGGAGGAGAGGAGTTTATTGCCCACCAGAATAGGGAAGAGGAGTTTATAATCCACTGAAATGAGGAGTGCAGTTTATTCCCTACCGGAAGGGGTGGGGGGAGGAGTTTGTCCTCCATTGGTGTGGGAGAGTGGAGCTTCTCCTCCAATGGAAAGCTGGAGTGCAGTAGGTCCTCCACTGGAATGGGGGAGCGGAGTTTATCCCCAATTGGAATGCTGGAGTGCAGTTTGTACTTCACTGGAACTCCTCATTTGAAATAGTGGGAGTGGAATATACCCACCACACCAAATTCCTGCAGGGCAAAGTTGATTTTTTTGTCCCCCGCGATTATCGAGGTCCAGCAATCTCGCTCTTGCTAAAATCAGACGCATAAAGAAAGTCAGATCTAGAGGCCGCTCCTTTTCATACCAGGTGGCCGTTCATTGGAATCAACTCCCTGTAGCCCTACGTCTTACCGACAACCATAATGGGGTTTAGGAAAAGACTGAAAACATGGATATTCAGGACTTAACTGCTCGTGCCTCGACAAGTGTCTTCTCAATATGGGTTAGCTATCTTAGCGCCGAGATATCTCTCGGGATGAGTGTTGCGCTTCATAAGTAAATAAAATTAATAAAATTAAATAATTAATCTTTCATTATTATTAATAATGTAATTATTTAATTGATAAATAATGATGTCAACTGCGTAAATTATATATTTTAAGTTAAGTTTTAGGTGTGGGTTGTGGGGCATATAGGGGTACAGGGTGGGAAGTAATTTGATTTTAATTAATTAATAATTATTTTTTTATTATTATTAATTATTTATTTGATAATTATGTAAATTGAGTAATTGATTACATTTTTAATTTATATTTTTGGTGCGAGTTGTGGGGTTTGGATCCGTAATCGATCAATTAATCAGGTGCTTGTTAAGCGCTGCTACTCACCCATAAGGGTCTCAAGGGGCTGGGGGGGGGCAGGTTCCAATCCATCAAGGAGGGGTCTGTCAAAGAGCCAGGTTTAGAGGTTTCTCGCGAAGATGGAGAGCGAAGTTGTCACTCTGAGGTGGAGCGGAAGGGCGTTCCAAGCTTTGGCCGCAAGAAAGGAGAAGGAGTGGCCTCCCGATCTGATCTTTCTGGTGTGGGGGACCACGGCGTAGGAGAGCTAGGCTGATCGTAGGGTCCTTTGGGGTGTGTGGAATTTGAGTCAGCTATTCAGGCATGCTGGTCCGGTGTCGTAAAGGGCATTGTGTGCGTGGGTGAGAATCTTTAAGGTGATTCTAGCCTTGATGGGGAGCCAGTGGAGTGCGCGCAGGTGCTGGGAGATGTGGCAGTGTCTTGGCAGTTTGAGGACCAGTCTTGCTGCAGCGTTCTGGATGATTTTTAGCTTGTGGGTGAGGTTTTTGTTTATTCCAGCATAGAGTGGGTAAAGGGTGGGAAGCTAATTATATTCCTAAATAAATAATGTTACTGAATAATAATTATTTAATTGATAAAAAATTATGTAAATTGTGTAATTAGATATTTTTAGATTAATTATCAGGTGGTTTGTAGGGCAAAAGGGTGGGAAGTTAATTAAATAGGATTAATTAATTATTATTTACTGTTTAATTATATAAATTGTATAATAAAGTTATTTTTCAGGTGCTGGTTGTTAGGCTTGTAGGAGTAAAGAGCGGGATGTTAATTAAATACAATGTATATATTAGTTCATTATTATTAGTTATTAAATTGGTAATTAATACTGTAAATTGTGTAATTGTTATCACTTTTAAGATATATTTTAGGTGTGGTTGTTGATTTGTTAGGGGTACAGGATGGAATATTAATTAAGAAATAGTTTTATTGATAATTATTAATTTGTTATTAATTATGGAATTGATAAATATGTAAATTGTGAAATTATCATATTTGTTATGGTATAATTTAGGTGTGTGTTGTTTAGTTTGTAGAGGTATAGGGTGGGAAGTTATATAACTGTATAAGTAATAATACATTTAAAATATTTATTCACTTATTGAAAATTGTTTTATATATTATGTTATAGTTTAATTGTCTTATTTTTTTTCAATTACATTTTCTTTATTGGTTCCTATGATTGTGAGAATATATTGTTGTATTTTAATTACATTAGTATTATTTGTTTTAGTTTATAATAATTATTAAACATTGTAATAAATATGTAATTTATTTAATTATTGTTAACATTTAAACAGATAATTTTTAAATTTAAATATTTCTATTTTTGATTATTTAATAGAGTTGTTAAAATATGTTATTTGTTTGAAGTGAACTACTCTCTCACTCATCTTGCACCGACTGGAGTGGGAAAGGTAATTTGTACCCCTCCTGAGTCCAACGCTTTCCCAACTGTTGCACAGAGTGGAGGGGGAATAGTACATTAGTCTGGGACGCATCTTGGTAGCCACAATCGTTAGGCACTGCCCCAGAACCCACAAGGGTTGGAAAAAAATTGGGAACTCTAGTTGACAACGCACTAACCATGCAAGACCAAGTAAAACATTTGTGTCGCAAATGTTTTGCTATGCTAAAATTACTAAGGAGACTTTTTATATGGCTCCGGGACACCTGGTGAGAAACCATTGTTCAGGCCTTGGTAACCAGCAACCTAGACTATGGGAATGTGTTATATGTTGGTTTGGCTGACTACCTATTCTCCAGACTACAGATGACCCAGAATGCAGCAGATAAACTGGTCTGCAGTTTATCTGCTGCATTACCCCCTCCTGAGTCCAATACTTTCTATACTGTTGCACAGACTGGAGTGGGAAAAGTTAATTTCCCCCCTCGCAATCCAACACTTTCTCTACTGTTGCACTGATTGGAGTGGAATAGTAAATTTTACCCCTTCTGAGTCCAACCCTTTCCCTACTGTTGCACAGACTGGAAAAGGAATAGTACATTTTCCCCCTCCTTAGTCCATCGCTTTTCCTACAGTTGCACAGACTGGAGTGGGAATAGTAAATTTTACCCCTCCTGAGTTCTACGCTTTCTCTACTGTTGCATATATTAGAGTGGGAATAGTTTATTTATTATTTATAGAGTTTTATTTATTATTAATATTGGTGAAATATATATTATTATTATGTGTGTGTGTGTTTTTTCCCACAGCCTCCTACATCCTACTCACCGTAGTACCCCTCATCAAAAGCCTGAAGAAACATTACCAAACCACTCTACTCTGATAGAACTCCGTGAGCTGTCCTTAGCGACCCATATCTTCAAAACCAGCTGTATCATCTAGAAAGCCACCATCAGCTGCACCACCACCTACCTAGCTGCAAGCTCACCACATTTGGTGGTTCTCAGAACATCTGCAGCCAGGACACAAACAGACTGTGTAAACAAAACCACTCAAAAAACCAAGGCAATGGGCTTTCTTTATCTATGCACCCAGAATAAGGTATGCATCTCCGTATCCAACAGGACTGCCTGTCCCTTGCAGCAATTTAGGGGAGAGCTGAAGACACACCTCAATAAAGAACACTAAGGGCCTGATATTGAGTTCTGCGATGTGGGAGCAGGCTGCCACACCACTGCCCCGCTCCCACACCGCCAAACCACACTGCCAGCCGCCCGCCAGAATACAAGTTATCTCGTGGTCTGGCGGGTGGTCCTTTGGCGTTCCCACAGCAGTGCCTATTAACCTCTTCAGCGCGGCGCGGATTTCCGCGCCACGCTGAAGATTCCGTGCGCGGGCGGGGCCATGACGGAACGGTTCCGTCATAAGCACAGCCCAACCGACGTGCATGACGGAACCGTTCCGTCATGCGCGTCGAAGGGGTTAAAAAGGTACGCAATGGGAGCGCCAAAGCTGTAGACTGTAAAATCCATGCTGTGCAGGAAAGGGGGTGCATGCAGACATGGGGGCACACCATGTGTCCTGAGGGAACAGGGGGCCCTGTAGGGCCCCTCTAAGTTTCCTCACTGCCACCCTTTTCATGCCGGGCTCACCACTATGAAAAGGGTGGATGTGAGGAAAGTCGTAAAATGCTAGGCGGTGTTGCAGCAGCACCGCCAGCATATCGCGGACCTCAGACCGCCAGGCCATCACCAAGGATCGCAGATCCCTGGCAGCTGTGGCGGTACTATTGTGGTCAGACCACTGTAGTCATAATACGGTGGTCGGACCACAGGTCCTGTGGTCCACGACTGCCACCGCACCATCGCACCTCTACCGCGAGATTGGCGGTCCATGACTGCCACCGCACCATCGCACCTCTAGCGCAAGATTGGTGGTCCACGACTGTCACCGCACCATCGCACCTCTACCGCAAGATTGGCGGTTCATGACTGCCACCGCACCATTGCACCTATACCACGAGATTGGCGGTCCACTACTGCCACCGTACCATCGCATCTCTACCGCGAGATTGGCGGTCTGATGGACTGCCAAACGTGTAATCAGGCCCTAAATCATGAAGCTGTAACAGATCGCCATTGCTCTCAGAAAGCAGCTACCCTTCCAATCAAACATTGTCTAAGTCCTAGCCTTGGACCTGCACAGCACTTTGCTGTTTCTGGCAAGGTCCAAGCTACACAAATGCCACATGCATACACACATATCTGGGCTGTACTAGAAACAGAAACAGCTTTTGACTAAATTGCACCATCCAGTTGAGTTCTGCAGGCGCCTCCACCAAGTTGTGCACCTTGCATTGTCATGCTGGCAACCAACTGTCTGCCCCTGAAAGCTAATTTCATCACTTATATAAAGTCAAAAATAGGCGTGACCACAGAAACCGGAAATACAGAATAGAAACCGAATAAAATCCATCAAATTCGTTTCAAAGATGAAACGAGAACTGTAGGCATCGAGTGGAACAAAAATCAAATGAGAAAAAACGTGCAGGTACAGATGGAGGAGAGGTGGGAAAAAGATGCCACGCGACGGGGGAAAATGAACCAAAAGGGAAGTGCTAACCACACAATGCGAGGCGCTTTTCATGAATGAAATATCACAGCCAAATACTAGAGTGAAACCCACAGCATTAAACGGCATCACAGCAAGTAAATGAAAGATTTACAGGACAACTATAGGAGACACATAGCATAAAAACGAAGAATCCACAGCATAAAAATGGCATGGCACCCGTCAATAGGTAGAGATGGACCCTATTTACGTAGAGATTGGACCCTATTTACGAAGGTTTTTTGCATTATAAAGTCCGTTTATAACTGAAAAGGCCTCCATTTACATCTGCCAGGAACTCATGAAAGGATGTTGAGGTAGGTGGAGGTGTGTGTGTGTGGGGGGGGGGGGAGGCAGTGGCATTCCAAATCATGAACATTTGCCTAGGAATTTTGGGATTAGCCACAACAAACATGAAAGTTCGTGGACATTCCCAGTTTCCAATCCGACCTTTTTCCACTTAGGATATCGTCTGAGATTTATTACTGACGATTGAGTAACTCTCCTTCTAGGATGGGAAGTAAAGGGGTGTAGGGGAAGATATTTTCACAGGAAACACGTTTTCCCCACATAGCAAAAATTGCATTAGCCCAGGAGGCTCTGTTAGCCCTCTGCAGGATTCTACACTGTGCAGAATTGTAGAATTCTACGCGGGGGATGTCGGAGCCCTTGGGGATTGTCACATGACTTTCCTGGTAGTATGCACGGACACCTGTGCCTGCTGTAGCTTTCTGTGTGTAGTTCTTCAAATGATTGTGAAATAAATAAACTAAAAGTATGTCTGGGGAACAAACAGAACAAGGAGTGTGTTTGTGAGCTTAAGGGGGTTCGAAACCTTGAAAATTCCCTAAAAAATGTACCACCTGAGAGAGGCTTCTTTTGCTAGAAATGTCTCAGGTGGTTGTTTTGCTGCAAAACTCTATGTGCAACATTAGTGACTGCATGAACCCGTTTTCAAAATTGACAAGCTTTGCAATCATCCCAAAACTCAGTTTGCAACAGCACAAAACTTTGAAGTTTTACAGTTCTTAACAGTATATTCCACTTACATCATATTTATAATAAATGCAGTGTGGCTCAAAACAAACCCGAACTCTGAGAGGTGTGGCGCAGCGGCCAGAGTGGCTGACAATGGCGCGCGGGGCTAACGGTTCGATCGCCTGCGGCAGCTCAGCTCAGCATCATGTGACTCTCGACAGTAGCTCACTTAGGGGCATATCAACAACAGCCGGCGATAATTATCGCTGAGCGCACTTAGCGCTCGGATAATTATTGCCGGCTAGCGCCGATTTTTACCGCTGAGATAGCGTGCTATTAGCAACGCTTATCTCATCAGCGATAAAAATCCTAGCGCTAACTGGCTAACGTGAGATTATCGCTGGAAGCCCAGCGACAATCTCACGTTAGCTAGTTGCTAGGGACTCACAAACTTAGCCATGAAATCCACCTTCCATAGGATATCATGTCTAAATCAGTCCTGAAGCAGGCGTAAGGAAAGTAGCGATAACAGGGGTTATCGCTGCTTTTCCTGACGCTATGCTTCATAGCGTTAGGCTTGCTGATAGGAGAAATGTCGTTTAGCAACATATCTCCTGGTCAGGTCAGGAACGCCCACTTTGCATCTCATTAGAGATGCAAAGCTGGGCGTTAGGAATCCTGACGCTAAAGCAAGGTTTCACGCGTTAGCGTGACCTTGCTGATTAGGCGATAAAATTATCGCCGCTCTTCGGCCGAAAACGGCCGCAAAAGCGCCGATAATTTTTTATCGCCTGCTTGTTGATATGCCCCTTAATCTCAACATCCCCCAGTGGCTGGATAGCCTTAGGGGAGATAAATTGCGCTTTACAAAACTTTACATGGTTCCAGAAGAATCGCACAGAGGAATCTGTGATGTAGAGTCAAGCAATCCATAATCCACACAGATGGAGGGCCCAGGGACCACATCTCCCCACACTGGATGCTGCATCTCCACAGCAAGGACAGCGCGTCAGACCTAAACCCTGAGATTAGCTGGGTGCCCTGGCAAACACTGACGGAGAGCTCTTTGAAATGCAAAGGAACCGAAGCGGCACAACCCGTACCCCTGGCAATCACTTACTACAAATGACTTTCCCAGAGGTGAAAAAACAAAGAACATAAACACAGAGCCACCTGTAACTGTTTACAGGCAGCCATTTAATCTGGAACATATGCTAATCAGAAGCAAACTTCGATGGCAAATGGAACAGGAACAGACCGGCGCATACCCCTGCGGTGTTAACTGAAGCAAAGCCTGCGTGTGCAGTGCACTGGAATCAGCACCAGAGGCCCCAGAATAATCAGATTTCTATTCAGGGGCCGCACCACTTCAAATCACCCACAGTTGTTTTCCTCATGAACAATTAGATATGTTTTTTTGTGTTTTTTTTTAAACTGCACAAATTATTCAACCTGATTAGATTTGCATGTTTAAGTCTATAACCTAAACACAGCTTCTGCAGTTTGCTCTAGAAAGTCCTATTGCATAGACACTCACACACCTTTTCCCAGGGGCCACAAAGTTTAGTCTGTGACGTGACCGAGGGCTGCATTGATGTCAGCAGGGTGGCGATCAGGGTATTTGGGGGGGCCCGGAGGGACAGGCGGTAAATTGAGTGTCAGGAAAGGCAAGGCTAATATCTGACTTGCACAATGTGAATCCAAAAACTTGGGATTAATCCTGGCATCTCCGCTAAACTAAAAGGTTTGATCCTAGGCATTTGTTTAATTTCACTTTCCCTCCTCTTTCTTCATTATCACAGTATCACAGATGAATATCTAGAAAAACATGGCTTCAGCATGTGTGTTGCACAATTCCTTCTCCTGTGTTTGATTTAATAAGCTACAATGTAGGAACCCAGTTCACCCAAAGAGTGCACATAACAACTCTTAGTTCACTATTGGCATTGTTGTCAGGGTTGGGGAGGCGAGGTTAACACTTTTCAAATTCATGTTTGAAACCTAGCACTTATATAAAAAATCCTTCTCAATGCACTGTTAGAATCAGATGTTCTAAGGTGAAACAGTTCTGCATGTTAATGAAATACACATTTAGAATTTTGAACAGACTTTACCATACATTGACACTTTTGCTGCAAGGTGCCTTTAAACATGAAGGTGTTTCTACATTTAAACATACAGCACGCCCTAATTACTTCCTTTCTTTAATTTATATAAATACTTGCCTGTTTATTTCACATATGTTTAATGTTCCTGCTGAGTCCAGCATCCCAGTGCTGCTGTTGACCAGGGGGCCACATGTAAAGGACAGGAGGGCCACATGCGGCACCAAGGCAGTACTTTGCGTATCACTGACCTATTGTGTAAAATACAAATAGTTTGAGTGGGCTTTGGATCTGCCTATTGCTTATCGTTGGGTGATTTTCTTGTCAATGGCTTGACTTCATCTTCTTGGGTCTGTCCCTCCCCCTGAAACATATCTACTTGAGGCCGGGTCTGATGGGTTAGTGGACTATTGCGTCATTATAGGGGCCGTTGTTAGACCTCATGGTCACAGGTTCAATTCACAGTGGGTCTACTCAGCCTTTCATCCTTCTGAGGTTGATAAAATGAGTACCATTTAGTTGGATAACAATAAACATCTGTTATTCAGCGCCAAGATGCCTGCGGGTGAACCTGTGCTTTACAAATACCCTTGTTCTATGATGGTATGACTTTCTCATGTTGGATGAGAAAGTCTCCATCTCTGCTGGCTCTCGGCATGCCCAGATAAGCAAAGGTCCTGCTGGTCTTGAAAATTTTGCAAATGATGTAGCTGTCTTTGAAGGTAGTCTGTGCTGGCAAGGTGAGCTGTTAGAGGTAATGTGGTCATATTTTGTCAGGCCACTGATGAGATGTCAGAGTCTTGGTGGCCATGGAACAGGGTATTGCAATCATCCAGATATGAGAATTCAAGGACTTAAACAGCAGTTCCTAGGACGTTCCCGGGAGGAAGAGTTTCACAGTCTTTGCTGGAGACAGCTGGTCCAGGCTATCTTTGTTCTATTGTCAATGTCTTGTTGACGGTGAGGTTTGTGCCCAGGGTGAATTCAAGTACTTGGCCTAGTGCTAGTCAAGGTTTATGTCATGGAGCAATGTTTGAACAAGTTGTTGCTTGCTGATCTTAGCAAATAAAAGGACTTTTATCTTGGCAAAGTTTACCTTCAAGTGAATGCTGCATCACATGGCAGTGTTTAGGGCATTGGTTGTCTAGAGCGGAGGAGACCTCTGACATTAGAAAGCTGTTTTCCACGCGCAAATTGAGGTAAGCAGATCACCTTCTAGAGAATGATATCTGTGATCTCAGTTTCTTAAAAGTGTAAAAGAAATACCTCTATCAGACTTTGGTTTTCATTCAGATATTTTATTTAAAAGGTGTCACAACCCAGAAAGGAGCCTGGGCCCTGCTCCATCACTGCCCTTACTCTGTGGGTGCAACAGAGCACGTGCTGTGTACAGAGTGCAGAATGGCTTGTCCGAATGAAACGCGGGTGTGTATTTTGTATTTATTAACTTTGACTTGCTGTGAGCACCTCAACAAGACAAGCCATGCATAGATTACAGCCAATAATAAAGAAGGGTCTGTGTGGATGGAGTAGAGAGTGAAAGTGAGGCTCTGCACTCTATAACATTCATAACACAGTGGTCTGTTGGCACTTGAAGGTGCTGCCATGCCCTTAATTACAGGTTGAATGAGATGCAAATTCATTGTGGACTTTTCAGCTGTGGTTGGTGGTTCCTTAAGGTGAATAGGGTACCTGTCAACTGCAGGTCAGAGTAATAAAAAAATAAAACATAAAAAATACAAGAAAATGAAAAAATAAAAAATTAAATAGCTTGATGGATACACCAGCAGTGAATTCGATTAAAAAATGGAAGACAGTTCCCTAATGGGGAAAAATGGAACAATGTGAACATAGTTCCTTACCTAAGAAATATTCCTTAACCAATTTGGCTTTAAAGAGTTAACCTTTAAAGCAAACCTTGTTCTATTAAAACTAGCTGCTGATCAGACAATGCTTCGTTATTCCAGGAGAGTTTCTTTGTCCTATCTTTTGACTAATTATTCCCTGTGAAAGATGTAATGGTCCAGACCGGGGAGCCAATGACAAAAGGAAAAAATGTCTCCATGTGACTGAAATGTTCCAAGCATCATCATTTACTCGAGAACCAGATAGTCTCTCTTCTTCATACCAACATCTGCTTTCAGCGTATCCTCACTGCCTCATTCTCCTTCTACTCAGTCTACTGTCCCTCAGATTTATTCTCACTGCTATGGCAATCTTTTTAGTCAATGGAGCCTAATGGGAAAATACAGACACTGGACAACTCTGGAGGAGAGAACGAAGATCAGTTTTGAAAGGGAAAACAGCTTATTCTCCTTAATATCCATGGACAACCACTAAACTACACTTTAGGGCAGCAAAAGGACAGACTTTTAGCTGTTGGAAACCACAGAGAAACCTTATATAACATCTTCTAACTCCATCAGGGAATTGGAGAGATCTTCTAATCAAAACCTTTCTGTAGTAGTGTACCAATGGAAACAGACACAAGCTATGCCTACAGTATCCGCTCACCAAATTTCACAGTTTATTTACTAGTCCTTTCATTCAAATTTCAGAGATTACTTTATTTATTTTAGAGATATTCCTCTACTTCACCTGTTCATCCTAGCAACAAGTTTATTGTTTTACTTGGCTTGTGGTCCTCACTCAACACATACCTCCTTATTATGAGGGGCGGGGGTAGAGCAGTCCTGATGAATGCCCCTGAACTTTGAAGAAGAACCTGAGGTAGAAACATGTTGACACACGTTAGACATGAAGGTTCACATAAACACTTCTTGCTTTAAGGTCTGGGGAAGGGTGGCACTAATTAAAAGCAGTTTAACCTCTCAGGAAACAATTGTATTGATGGCCTTTAGCATAATGCACTGAAAACATGAATGATTGAATTAGTGTTTAACAAAACAAACATTCAAGAACAGAAACAGAGTGGATCGAACATGCCATCTTGTGTGAGTGAGATGCATACTTCCATGAAGAGTAGTGGATCCTATGATGAATCATGCTATCTTGGGGAGCTGAGGGTTTTCCGTCCTTTTTTAATTCAAAGGTGTTGAGTTGAGCAGTTGATCACCAGTGGAGACTGTTATCATTCATTTTTATGTGTTTACTTAGGCAGAGCTGATTAAACATCAAAAAGTCAATAAAATATTATGCAGTAACTTGTATTATTTTCCAGAAGCTACGTTGAAATTAATAGATAACAGATACCTTTCCGGAGCATGTGCAATTTCCTGATTCTTTATAGCCTCGTTAAATTCAGTGCCAGCGCATGAGTTCTCACTTTATGCGTAATAAATGCTTAAGGAAAATTTACACAGAGAAAAACATAGGAAAATCCAATAATAAGTGTTTCAAATAATATTTCTTTTTCAAATTGCAAAGTTGCTGTCATTATCACTTATCAGTTTTATAAATCCTTTGGTTTCCAAGAAGGATTAATACCAATTCACTATCTAAAGACGACAATACACATTTAAACATCAAGGAATTCATAGAGATAATAGAAGACATCACTGTTTCCATAGTTATATTCAATAAATCTTATCTCTCTATATTCACATTTAAAATCAATTTCTTACTCCAGGACAGCGGATAATCAGAAGGAATATTATTAGACAATCACTATATCTGTTTTATTGCAATCAATTTATGAGGCAACTTTCTTTCAGTGCTTGAAATATGTGAATAGATACAGTTAGATAACTTATAAACCTTAAAACATTTTTAACCTAACATAAATGTTTATCAGGTACCTTAGCACTAATAACCGCCACTTGCATAGGAAGAATTCTAGTCTTACCGCATGACACAAACAAGACCTAAGGAACCGAAGCATCATTATTACGATTTCTGATTCCATCTGCATATACGTGAAAGATTTACTTAAAATCATATCTGCACTTTCATACAACATGAACAGTAACTGTTTGAATTTACACCTGTAAAGCTTTCCTCAAGAGCAATAAGTGTATCCCCACATACTGTTGAATGAATATCTTTAAAGTGGATATGATAGGTAAAATGTCATTGCTAGTGTCATGTAGAAGCCACTAATCCATAGGACCTGCGTGTTTGTTGGACAATATAAACTTTGGGTGAGGTGCCTAGACTTATTCCAAGCACCCCTGCAGGATATGTTGGCCTAGAGACCAGCTAGCTTATAGTGCCACCGGAAGACCCCTTACCTTACCAGAGAGTGAATGGTGTCTGGCAACCACTGAACATGACAACTAGTGGTCAGAGAAATTTACAGAATACAGAGTGGTTCGTTTTCAACATACTTATTAACGTTATTCTTGTATTGAATACATGGGCTGCGATAATTAGTAGACAGAAGCAGATGAAAGTAATTACAAGCACCAAAAGAGTGAATAGTAGAAATAGTTCTACCATGGTGACAAAACAGTGTATATATGCAGGCATATAGTTAAGGAAGTAATCAGGCGCACTCCTACTATGCAAACCCTACTCTGCGTGTACCTAGATTATGTGTAGGTGTGAAGCCAAGAATCCCTCCAAGGGACAATCCAACCCCATTACCTGGCGGGAGAGACTGTAGGAGCTCGTCTTGGTCACAAACTGGACACCCCTCACAGTGATGTCAGACCACTGCATGCTGAAGTCTCAGCATGCAGGGACCCTCGTGTCAGCTGAAGTGCCTCCTCTGCTAATCTTTTGGGATGTTCATTATTTACAATAGAAGCATCCTTGTGATGTGGGTTTAGATTAATGATGTTTTGGATATGTAGGTAGCCCTGTCACCCCGTGGATGAAGATAGAACAACATTTGTACATAGTGCGTCAAGAGGCCTTTTACATGGTATTCAAGGCATTGTGATTATGTTATGTGCAGCTAGCTCTGTAAATAAAGTACATAAATAAAGTTCCGAAAAGATAATCTAGCATTTTTTTAATATATATTTTATTAAGTTCTCAGGTTTGTAGACAATTTATACATTTCTGTATGATTTTTAAGGCATTTTACATTTCCATTGTACAGTGACTCCAATATTTCCATACAGTTCTGGCGGTCATACATTCAATAGTATCGTATCTTGTTTTCGAGTAAGACAAGTGTGCACCTACAAAACCAGCTCTTGTGGTGCAGTGTGGGTGGCTATTTCTTTAGTTAACTTTTTACCCTCCCTGAAATCTAATCTAGCATTGTTGTGCACGCAAATATGTGCAAAAGGTCAAAGCAGAAATGTTATTGTGCAAAATTAAGACAATGTAAGAAACATGTGTAGCTCTATTACCTGGACCGAACACAACACTAGTATTATGAAAGTGTAGATCCTAACTTAATGATTTAGAAAACTTTATTCACAGAAATTGAATGACCCCCATCTTTGTGACTCTACTGTCATCTGACAACCAGAATGAATACGATGTTTGTTTCCAGAGGGAAGACTGTTTGTTTTATTGATATTAATTATTAATGTATTTTTCCTTATTAATGCTATATAGCACATCAGTCTTTCTCTGTGGGCCAAATGACGTTACATCCAACAACTCCAAGACAACCAACTCTATTATCTCTTAATTTATGTGGTTACAAATTGGTCACACTTATAGCAGAGGGTAACTCTTCCACCAATAGAGGAAAACATAACTGGTGCTAATGTTTAATAATGACTTTCTTTTAAAATCAGTCTAAATTGCATATAGACAGCAATCCATTTGTGATATTAAGTTGTCTGAGTCTGATCCAGAACGTGTTTGCTATCAATATGTTGCCTTCTAGTCCACAATGCGGCATAATAACATTTTATATACATTACGTCATTGATATAAACTAGGGTGGAGTAATGAATATTGCTCTGCCGGCGGCTTTTGCAGCATTTTGGAGTTCCGGCCAAATTCCGCCAACTGCCATGTGGCGGAGTTCTTTCTCATGCGCGGCTCGCCAGCGGTAAGCTGGTGAGCTCGAGCAAGAATTGTTGTCCCCTAGCGTGATTTTCAGGCGCTAAGAAGGCACCCAGCAACATTTTCGCATACATAAAAGCATATATGCGAGAAGCCCTTAAGGCACTAGAGGTTTTCCCCTATACATAGTATGGATCATACAGAAGACAAATGCAGGAAACCATATGCTCACACATCCACACACCACACAGACAGGCTGCGACACACACACACAATGGCATAGATTAGGTAACCCCAAAAGTATGCCTTTATGAGTGGTGTCTCTGTGTTCATGGCTTCCTGCATATATGTTGTCTCTGCCTACATGAGTGTGTCTACATGAAAGTGTGCACATGTGGGCCAGGATGCTGGGACCAGAAGCAGAGGCTGGTACTCACCTCCACCCGTGTACTGCGTAAAAACCCGGTGCCTGTGAACAAGGACAGACGCGTCACCATGGTAGGGCAGCTCAGGAAAGGCTCTCTCTTCATCAGTGGTGCCAGGTGTAATGTGCTGCATGCTATATGACTGAAACCGAGAGCCAATCCTGGATTTTTAGACAACACTTAGCACATACCTGCAACCATACCAATGTAGAAGGAGGCCTTGCAGTTTTTGGGCATCCTTTCGCCCACTAATTTTAGTGTTTGGTCACAGAGCTTTTCAGGAAGCCTGAGAAGTCCATTGCAATTTACTGAACTTCCTACAGTGAAGTAAGTAAAAACAATGCCCACTGAATGCAGCCACGGATTAAAAGCAGAAGGTGTCTGGAAAGCAGAGGAAGGCAGGACAGTGAAGAGAGGGGCACTGAAGGGATGGGCAGCTTTTGAGTCAAAGCTCACTGTTTCTCTTCAGGTGCATAGAATCACATTGATAGTTTGAACCAAAGTCAACATGACTAACACTAAATAGCTTTGCCTTTAAGCTTTGAGACAGGCCCTTTCTATGACAGGAACTTTGTCTGTTTTTGGAAAGAGGCTATGCTGATGTCCGACCTCATGAACTGAAACATGGAGCCACTGTTCATACATGCCAACATTTAAAACTGGAAAGTGGGAGTTTTTGAAAAAAGAACTCAGGGCAATGGATTTCCCTTCTTGACATCTATTGATGCAGAGACAATGTTATGCGGGGAACAGCTAAAATGAGGCCATTTGTATCTTCAAATCGTGAGTGTCCCGTCTGGTGGCATGTCTGACTATCTGTGTGCACCCCCGCCTCCCCCTACAACTGGCTTCTGTCTTTTGTTACAACATTTCACATCTAGATGCGAGCCCAGTGACATCATTGCAACAGGCAGGTGTCAAAGACAGTTTTGTGTTTTTTTCTTCAATTCTTTGTAAACTTTTACATTTCTTTTAACATTGTGTTTTTAAACAATTTTTTCAGGTTACAGTATTTCACAACCAATTTTTATACATACAGACCCTGTCACATTGCGATTACTAGATATGCGCGATCATCATCATACCTAAAGTGATTAATTAATTACTTCAGCCAGTAACAATCATTGGTTTCTGTCATGTGCTTTAAAATCAAACCTGGTTTCTTCTACGCGCGCCTGCTGTTTATGAAGTATCCAAACTGGTCTTAGGAAATTGTATGATTACTTTTAAACTTACAGTGGCTTATTTACAAGGCCCTTGCGCCCCTTTTGCGTCATTGTTAACATGGGAAAAGTGACACAAAAGTGGCGCAAGAGGGTTGTAAATCTGCCCCACAGTTTTCATTACAATCTTACGGCCACCACCTTCAGGTGGTGTCATGTTTTTTTTTTGGGAGCACATATTTGCAACACTATAACAATGAACAAGAAATGTAACTGTTGCAGCTGCTTGCAGGAGCTGTTGACTTTGGCAAAACTTGTTGTAACTGGTGTGTGGCCAGAACAACTGTTGTCAGCAACTGCCCTTGGCATCATGTGTCAAGCCAGGATTTTATCATGACGTCAATGTCATGATATAATTTACACTGATGTCATCAGCGTGCAAAAAAGAGTGGGCGATGTACAGCGATGTCACCCTTCTGCTAATGAGCAATGCAAGAACCTGTTTAGTCCTACCTCTTTTTGGTCATAGGAAGTTGGCAAGTATGCGAGCATGCTGGGGCTTGTAGTTCCCTGTTACCATCATTTGTATTCACTTATCACGTGAGCTATGGCGGGCTTGCTAAGTTATGGACATCACAAAAGTGAATCATTTTCAGCCAAAAGCCACCCAAAGAGCCAAAGAGTACACTAAAAAGCTGATGGATACATTTCTGATGTGACAGCACACAATAGGGTTTCATTTGAAGGACGTTGGATGCATGCAGCAGACTCCAGACAGTAATAATGGAAATAGGACTGGAACAGCCATATTGTGTTGGGAAAAGTGGAAGGGATCTGTTAGTCGAGGACCATACCTGCCAACTTACAAAATATTTTCAATGTGTGAGGAGGGGGCGGCGGTGGTGGGAGCGTGGCCTGGTGCAGAGAGCTGAGTGGCACTCTGCTCCTTACAAAAACCCCCACCCCCTTCTCTCCTCCAAAACAACAAAAACAAAGTGTCATCGAGGCTGTCCTGGAGTGTTTTCACACCTATTATGGTCATAAGTGGCTTATTGCCTCTGAAAACGGGCTGGGAATCCACTGTTTACAGTGGTTTTGAGCTTGTTTCCCCTGCCTCCGTGTGATCTCGGCTCCTCACCGGGTGACCGCGTGAAAGGAGCCAAAATCGTGTGTCACACTTTTATTATTAAGGGGCATTTATAGAGCGCCTGGTTACGCAAACTGCGTGTCCCCGCGCTGAACTGAAACACTCCGAGAGAGAAGTAGGGGAGGAGCCCACTATTTTGAGAAGAGGTAGGTTTTTAATTTTCTCCGGAAACTGGATTCGGAGGGGTCCAGTCGGAGGTTAAGAGGTAAGTTGTTCCAGCTTTTTGCCGCCAGGTATCGGAAGGATCTACCTCCCATACGGGCCTTTTTCACCTTAGGAACCTTAAGCAAGCCTCCTTGCGAGGAGCGCAATGCACGGGTTGGTGCATACCTTGAGATGAGGTTCAGGAGTGGTGCTGGCGCCTTCTTAGCGAGGATACGATGGCAGGTGCAGAGGGACTTAAATTCAACTCTGCTCCTCACCGGCAACCAGTGGAGTGTCTGGAGGGCGTCCTTGGAGTTAGATCTTTTTGGGAGGTTTAAGATAAGGCGGGCTGCAGCATTCTGTAGCACCTGAAGTCGATTTATCGCTTTACAGGTAGCTCCTAGATACAGTAGGTTGCCAAAGTCTAGGCGTGAGGTGACAAGGGCATGCACCAGTGTTCTGCGGGCGGTCGTAGGAAGAAAAGTTAAGACCTTCCGCAGAGTTTTTAGAATACTGAAGCAAATGCCCGTCACCCTGTTGATCTGTGGTCCGAAAGACAGATCGATATCTAGCCAGACCCCGAGATTTCTGACTTCTTTCCGAGGTGTGGGGGCCTCACCTAGACAAGGTGGCCACCATGCCGACGTCCAGACAGATGGGCTGCCTCCCACCACGAGCACCTCGGTCTTGTTGCCATTTAATTTAAGGCAATTAGTGGACATCCAGGTTGCAAGATCTTGCATGCAAGCCCTGAAGCTGTCCATAGCAAGGCCGGGTGCACGCGAGAGGGAAACAACCAACTGTGTGTCGTCGGCATAGGTAACAATTTGTAGTCCGTGTCCCACTACAATTGGAGCCACTGGGGAGACATAGAGATTAAAAAGAGTTGGGCTCAAGGACGAACCCTGAGGAACGCCCTGACCCAATTCTATGTCTCGGGAATAGTGGTCCCCTTGACGGACCTGGAAACTTCTTCCCGTCAGGAAGGATAGGAACCATTGGAGTGCGGCTCCAGTTATACCTCCATCATTCAGACACTGTAGCAAGGTGGAGTGAGCTACAGTGTCGAATGCAGCACTCAGGTCCAGTAGGATAAGGGCCATAGTATGACCTTCATCCACCCCCTGTCTTAGGGATTCCACTGCCGTCAGTAGTGCCGATTCCGTAGAATGGCGGGGGCGGAAGCCAAATTGGGTGTCGTGCAGTAAGGCAGCTTTGTCTATGAAATCCATAAGTTGGATATTGACCGTTTTCTCTGCCACCTTGGCAAGATAAGGTAAGAGAGAAATGGGCCGCAGATTATCCAATTTATCAAAGCTGATGGTAGGTTTTTTCCTGAGCGGAAGGACCACCGCTTTTTTCCATTCTTTAGGCACCGTCTTTGTCATAAAAGACACATCCAGTAGATGCCTGATGTAAGGCTCCAAGGCCCCCAGGCTGTCTTTTAGTCGTTTGGGAGTAGTAGGGTCCCGTGGGGAACCTGACTTTACAGATCTGCATATTTTTAGGAGAGTTTCTGTGGGTGGGGTAACAAAGTTGGTAAGGGTGAGTGAGTTTCCCCTATCCCTAGAGTGTTCTACAAACTCAATCCCATTCGTGGGTTGAGTTGGAAAAGCCGAGTAAATTTTGGATATTTTCTCAGCAAAAAAGTCTGCGATTCTGTCGCAAGATTCAGGCGAGCAGTCATCAGGGACAGTGGCACCATGCCAGTTGGCAGATCTGGAGAACATGGTTAGCAGCACATGATAGATGGGCCTGCACTACTTTGACTGTACATATTGCTCGCGCCGTCTCCTTCGGATGTGCACGAGCACCAGTGAGTGGGCTGTGAGAATCACACCAGAGCAGTTCATGTATGCAGTGTGGGAACATTTCATCACAGCTTTGCGCTCTGCCTCACAGCAAAGGAACCGGCAGAACTGCAGCCTCTCTGGTGTCGGCACGAGCAGCGGGATTATTACCTGCTGAAAAATGTTATCGCTGTCAGAGGGGCTGTGGAACCATCAATAATACCTACTCTTGGAGACTTGGTTAATTAACGACTTCATTAAGGTCTGCGTTGTTCCATGATTCATCCGAGCCGCAGGACTGTACTCGACACTTAACGGGGTGATTTAGACCCTGCCATACATTGGCGGATTTCCCATTCCGTTGGACCCCCGGTTCCCTTCTCAGAACTTGATTTGTAAAATAACAAGTGCTTGTCAGGAGGCCACCGCAGCTTGCATCACCCATTACCACTGCCTGTGACATTACCAACACAACTACTAACCATCGCACTCATACAGGTGTGACAATCTAGACTTTTAACATACATTAAAGATAACTAATACCTGCCGTCCAAGCTATTCTTATAGCTGTGGGTTGCCACTATTAGTCATTTTAATGTATATTGAATTAATAAACAGCGGTTGTTGTGCTCTTCACAAAATTAGACAAACAGCACCACCATGTGGTAGACTGTCACTGGTGCTGGTGTTGACAATAAAGTGCTGGTGCCGAGCTCCAGAAACCACCAGTTCAAATTAAGCCCTGCTGGTTCCCACACCTCATTTAGAGGTGAGGAAACTGCATGATTTATGACAGCAGAGCCTCAGCTAACTCCACCATCAGTGGCCTTTTCCCTGTGACCCATCTGCCATGTCTGCCATAGTGAAAATTCTGAAAGGCTGGCCCTTTTAACAATTCCATTCTAAGTGTGCAATACAAGGTGCGACCGACAGGTGCAGGAAAAATTAGTATTGACCCTCACATGCAGGAAGAACCTGTCTGTTAGCCCAATTCTTTTTTTAGTAAGAAATAGATGCTTTGGAGGTTTGTTTCTGAAACACAAAAAGTGCTGAGCGGGCTCCCATGACATGGTAGCAAACCCAGAATTATGGTTTTACTAAAAGTGCTCTTGGCTTGCACCCAAAGAACTTTCAGTGAAAATGCTCTGCCAACGCGAAGAGCAACCTAAATAGGACCTGCCGAGGTGGGACTTCCGCTCTCCGAAAGGATCTGCGGACCGCCCGCCCGCTTGAGTCCAAATGATCTCCTCAGCACCAGGGAGTTAAAATGGAAACGAGTGACTTACAAGCATGACATCATGGGTGAAACCAAGTCTCCGGCCAACATTAGCAACTTCAAAGCCAAAAAAATGCTGCAGGAAGCATGCCATGCATTGCACGGGCAACAGAAGCATCTCAACCAAGCACCAGTCAATGAACAACTGTGAACCCGAGTCTCAAGAGTGGAATCTGGGGTAACCAGGGGTAGCATCCGCTATACCTGACTCGCTCTTTGATACCTTGGCACTGCCCTTGCCACCCATTCTACAGGTGTCACTCCTTCGCCCATGTCTAGCACATCAGCAGCAAACAGGAGGCCGCTGACGTACTATGTGTGCGGCAAAGGGTCAGCTCTGTGATGTCATCAGGGTGTCAGAGGGCGTGTGATGTCCCATCTACTTTCTCCGGCATCTTGGTAAATTGACATCCATGGTTCCAATTGCCCACCTGCACTGACTCAAACAAGCTCTACATCAGAAGAGCAAGAGCAGGACTTAGATTGCCAATACAGCTCTTACTGACGCGGCACCGACTGGTAAAGAAACCAGTTTAACAGAAAACATGCCAATACCCATAGGGATTTATGGCCCAGAACATAAATGTACTCAAACCCCTTCAGTATTTTGGCCAACATATTCATGAGACACAGACATCATCACCCCAGCATCACCAACATTAGGTATGATACGCCAGATTCATCAAACCAGGGAAGGAGGGGACATTTGGGGTCATCAGGAGCAATCGATGTGAAGGAAACATTTGGGAAATCATTTCTCAGACTAACGACGAGAGTGAAAAAGACATACTAATGGCTCATTGATTGCGATACCCAAGTAATGAACAAAAATGAGAACAATTAAGGACAATAAGCAGAATTTAAGACCTTGAAATATCTGTCATCATAACAAAGTCGTCTTTGGCTCCTCCCCCCTTCGGGATCCAACCTCTCGATCACAGAGAGAAGATGGACACGAAGAGAAAAGGAAGAGTCTTTACGAACGAAGGTCCTTATCTTGAGCAACAAAGGATGACTTTACACTCCAAGATCCACCAACAAAAAAAGATCATTGGTAAAGATATCCCCATCTCATCCAATGACCTCATTGCAGACCCGATCCCATCAGCCCTTCCTTGAGTTCCATCTCCTTCCCTTCCCCTGTCGCTTCTCTCCAGCTAGTCAAGTCACAGGGATTTTATTATCTTTTGTAAGCAGTGATAAAGATGCCCCTAATCCACCCTGGGAAATCAGGGACATCAATGTCGCTAAGGTCCAAGAGTCGGGATCCTACAAGCAAGATCCTAGATCACTGGGATTGTTCGAAAAAGGCAAAACACACACTAACCCGCACACACGTTGAACGAAAAAGTGACATTTATAAATGTAGAAAAAAATGAAAATAGGGTAGAGATGGGGTGCACAAGGAAAAGGAGAAGAAACTCAGAAAAAATACAGAGAGGAATGCAGAGTCTTCAAAAGAATGAAAGCGAATAATCTACAGCAATGCAGATCAATCTGAGGATTCTCCAAGCTGAGGCTCTACAAATGCCATCAACATGTTCCCATCATACTCTGCATACAGGTGCCAATATCCCTCTAGAGTTCAGTGCAGACAAGGAGTCCCACAGACACAACAATCATGCCACTCACAAAAACCTCCCATCTGAAACATAGGAGGACACCGTACTATGTTCTAGATCTCAACGAGAGAAACAAGTCAGTTACATGAGTAAAGCCCTCGCCCAGCACTTATACCTCTGTGAAACCGATTCATAAAGAAGTGCACAGGGAATACAAATGCACCACAGAAAAACTGGCTTTTATGGAGCTACCGCCATGGAGGGAAGAGGCAGCACACAACAGAGGAATGCAGGCACCACAAGGAGGAAGCCATCAGCACTAGCGGGGGCTACCACAGCAGAGACACACGAACAGCACCTGCAACAACACCCACCACCCCGCTACAGCACCACAGGACAGCAGAAGAACATTGGCTTCCAGAAACCACTGGGGCCCCATCTTTGGTTTCTGTCACACCCACTGCACTGACCACCTTGGCAGCAGGACCACAGATTCTGATCACAGTACACAATGTGAGACCAAAGAGGAAAGCGCGAATCCTGACGACAGATTCTGCCCCATTACAAATAAAGTCAGGCCCTACGCCACTTACTCTCATGTACTTCTTAGTCAAGGCACACACAACATATAAATCAATTTACAAGTGAGCTGTTGCAGATTCTGTATGTGGAAAACGCACAGTTGGATGGTTGTACAATTGAAACCAAATACCAACAGGTGCAACCCCCAGGCAGGCAGTGTTTTCTTCATTAATGACAACTGTTGCCTCATGGGGCTGCAAGCGAGCCCCTGCCTCCCGGCTGCCACTTACCTTTCTCTTACCAGTTTTTTACCCCCCCCCCCACCCCCGCATTCCACGCTGCTGCATCTACAATATGTGATCCTCCGCATATTTGTCCTTTTCGATTTGCCCCACTTGTCTCCCAACCGACCATCTGCTGCATACATTCAGATTTCAACTAAGTAATATTTCTAAATCAGACAGGTCAAAGGTTACTAAAAAACACACCAAACCTGGAGCAGAGCAGTGGCAGACCCCTTGCAAAGGTTACCTGCCTACCTTTCAGTTTCAGGTGTTAACATGGTACTAATAAAGGGACACTTTTACTCAGAGACAAAATATTGAGGTAACATTACCACAGTACTATTAGCCAGTTCTTGCAACATAACGCAGTTAAGACGGCCCAGATAACGTGGTCCTCCATTGTCACATAATTTCCATTCACACTCCTCCATTGTCACATAATTTCCATTCACACTCCTCCATTGTCACATAATTTCCATTCACTCTGAATATACCTCTATATAGGATCATTGAAACACGCCCCCATCGCACACCCAGCTCCTGAACATCGCTACAACAAATTATGTGGTGAAAATTTACATTAAGATCCTCATTGCTTGTAGCTTTTCACCCAGAGAGATAATTCCATATGAAATTCTGCATTTCTCAATTCCAGGAGTCTCTGGGCGGGGAATGATCAGGTCCTCAGACTCTGGCATCCATGCACTAAAACCTTCCATATTGGTAAGGTGGCCCTCTGTGGGATAAACAGCACTTGATGAACCAGGTTTAGGGGCTCATTTATGAGATTGTGGCTCAGGACAGCACCGCAAGGAATCTGTCATGCGCCAATGCAGGAACCCTTGCACCATAGTGCAAGGCTGCCTGCGTTGCAGGGGTGATTGTTCTTGTGCAGGAAGGGACACCTTCCTGCATAAAAACAATCACTAGAGGTATTTTCCTCTATCTATGTGTACTGCAGAATACAGCACGCATAGAAAGAGGGAAAAAACAAGGAGAAATAAGGATATTTTTACTCATTGCACCTCCATAACGCCACCCCTGGAATTAGAATCGGATGCATGCCCTGGTTTACAATTCCTCGTAAATCTGGGGATGCTTCAGATTCCATGGGTGTTGCATGGGAACACCCACAGCAACACCCATGGAACACACCCCTTTCACAGTGTTCTGCGTGAAAGGGGAAGCGATTTACAAGGCCATAAAAAGCCACACAAAGTGGCTTTCCGTGGCCTTGTAAGTATGCTTCAGCACAATGCGCCACCGGAGCATCAAAAAAGTGCTACTCCGGCGGCGCAAAAATGTGGCAAGGGGGGCTCGTAAATGACCCCTTATTCCGGAAGAAACCTCGATGCGCTGAAGTGGTACGGAGTTCCCTTTTCGCAGGCATAGATATAGATGGATGGTTTAGAAACGGCCTGTTTTGCTGTTTCTCGAATCATCGGTTCTTTTATTCACCTTTGCCGCATGCGGAAACATATGAATGGAATATGGAAAAGAAGCAGGTTCTTATTGAGGCTAAAGCCATTAGGAGGAACAGTGGTGCGCTGCATTTTGGAGCATAAGCTATTCCGAGGAGGATGAAATTGCTGACAGATTTTGAAAGAAAACAATATTATTTCATTACACATCATCACTTAGGGAACACAGATGAGTTGGCAACTCTGGGGGAAATTGGCAGCACAGTATTACATATTTTTTTTAATATTTTTTTTTAAAAAAAGCCTGTAGGCAGTAACACACTGCTTACCAGCTGATTTTTTAAATGTATTTTTTTATCACAAGCATTAACAAAAAAGGAAAGCAGGAGTTTAAAGGGCTACCACCTATGAGCATAAATGTTAAATGTTAAATAATTTCCGGTAAATACATTTATTTTTCGAAGACGAACAGACAACATATGTCTGTAAGCAGAGGAGCTCTTCTAAACTGAAAGTGACATCAGGTCGGTTTCTGTTTTCCACATAGCCATGCTTATAGAGACCACGAATACGGCTTGGCAAAATTTGCTTTTTCGTAGGTCTTGGGTGGCGTTTGAAGTGACCAAAAAACTGTGCAGCGCGAAGCGGAGTTCCACAAGTGGCGGAGTGCGATAGGTTGCACGGTTTGCGCTGATTCGTAGTGCCAAATGTTTGTCCCACACTGGAAAATAAGAGGCATTGCTTCTTTCTGCTGCTCGAGTAGATGTTCTACTTGTGATTGGCTACCAGCAGTCCGTAGGAATTAGCCTAATAAATGGTCTATTCTGATTGGCTGATGTTGTAAAGGAAGATACAGAGTCCATCTGTTCATGTAAGATACTTCTTTATTGGTAGCTTGGTTCCAGCATAGGTGGTCAGGATAGTAGGAGAAGATAGTTGGTAAAAAGATAGCCCCGCCAGGAGCAAGCTCCTTACAGCTCAGCCTGAGTAGACCAACTGACAATCTCACCCAGAGAGGCACCCAGGCATTCTATGATGTCAAGCAACATTCTAACAGCACAGTGGAGAATAGCTGACAAGTACTTTACTACAGCTGACATGGCGATGAATCAACTTTTTGAAAAATCAGGAATCTGTTTGACCAGTATTTCAACCAATCCGAATAGGTTCCTGTCTTCTGGCCAGCGTGAATGGCTCCAGGCAGTCCACACCTACTTTTGTGGCCCAGGCGGAACACAGGTGTTTTTCTGTGTTTGGGCACGAAGTCCACCCATTTCCTTAGTTTGCCTGCAGAGTGTATTTTGGCACTTTACAAATCCAGATCTCACTCTCCAGTCGAAATAAAATAATAAGTGGATTTTCTTGAAAACCGAGCTTTGCTGACAGCAAGGCTAAGATTTACTAAGGGTTGTGCAAGCCCTCATGTGGTACTTACTGCACCAGGGTGTGCCGCATCTGGGGGCTTTTATAATGGTAAATAAATCAGCACAGTGCTTTGCGCCACACACGCGAGTGCACAAACATACATCAGTCTCCTAAAAGTGCAATACACTGATGGGAGTTCAAAAACAAAGAAAACACCACGAGCCGTGAGAGGTCCTGTTGTGATCAATGGCGAACACAGTTTGCAAATCGACTTCAATGCCAACTCTGGATAGCACAGTATGGAAGACAGGACATCACCACAGTGCAAATATGAGGATGGATAGACGTTTTCATAACTATCAACAAAAGCATTCATTTCTTTGTTGAGCACTGCATGGGAGTGCTTGGCTCTCTAGCTCTGTACTCACTCCAGGCAGAGGCTAGCCTGCCCAGTGAGCCCACAGAATCACTGGAAATTACTCAGGTATATTAGATTCCTTGGATATCTGTCCCATTAAAGACAGGAACCAACCATATGCAAATCGATCCAGGCCTCTCCCTAAAAATTCAACTCAAACTACTGGCCCCTCTACCCTGTTAACAGGATCGCAGCAATCCCAGGTGCTTTGGATTTCATGCTTGAAGTGCTCTGCAGACCCAAGTGACAATAGCTGCAGGTCCATTCCAATAAGCAATAGCAACATGCACAATCTGACAGGATCTGAACCAGCAGAGACATGGCCTGCCCAACACACAGAGATTAGCTGTACTATTGTGGCAACCACCTCTCCTCCACATTTACCTGGTCCAGAATACACACAGTATTCATTTATTGATTTATAAGTATTATATAGCGCTAGCTAGACCCGAAGGTATCAGAGCAATTTACGTATAATGCGAGACGGTTTGATTGAAGTACATGCATATGTACAAAGAAAATGGTTAGACAGTCAAGGTAGTTACAATATGCGGACATTAGAACAGCATAAACTAAAGGGGTGAATGACATAGTGGATGGCTGACACAATCAATCGACTGACGCAGCAGCTCTTATTAGATTGGATGAGAGCTTTGCGAACATAGCGCAGTGTGAGTGCGTGTTAAAGGTTTGATGAGCCGTATGTATCTAAAGTAGTAGAACATTGCTAGTTGTGATAAGGCCCGCAGGCCTATCCTGGAACACATCACACCATAAAAGGCCTGCATCACTACGAGAAGGACTAGGAATTTACAGCAAGGCGAGTCTGTATCTCTTTGTGAGACTGATTGTCAATTCAGTTGTGACCTCTAGCACCACGTAAAGAGCTTTCCATTAACCGAGGCCCAACCACTAGAACGGAGTCCGCTGTTAGTAGAGGAACCTCTGAAAATCTTGTATGCGCTCATATTACATTTTTTTCCACGTGTTGTAGAATCTTCAAAAATGTAAAATCTGTGTAACAAGAAACTGAGCAAGCTGTTGACCGAGGCTTGATTCACAGAGAGCCTCCCCACTCGTGGCAGAGCCTCCGCGTCGTGGCAGAGCCTCCCCACTCGTGCCAGAGCCTCCGTAGTCATGGCAGAGCCTCCCTACTCATGGCAGAGCCTCCATAGTCATGGCAGAGCCTCCCCACTCATGGCAGAGCCTCCCCACTCGTGGCAGAGCCTCCGCGTTGTGACAGAGCCTCCCCACTCGTGCCAGAGCCTTCGCATCGTGGCAGAGCCTCCTCACTCGTGGCAGAGCCTCCGCAGTCGTGGCAGAGCCTCCACAGTCATGGCAGATCCTCCCCACTCGTGGCAGAGCCTCCGCAGTCGTGTCAGAGCCTCCCCACTCGTGGCAGAGCCTCCCCACTCGTGGCAGAGCCTCCGTAGTCATGGCAGAGCTTCCCCACTCGTGGCAGAGCCTCCGCAGTCGTGACGGAGCCTCCGCAGTCGTGGCAGAGCCTCCGCAGTCGTGGCAGAGTCTCCCCACTCGTGGCAAAGCATCCGCAGTCATGGCAGAGCCTCCGCAGTCGTGGAAGAGCCTCCCCACTCGTGGCAGAGCCTCCGCAGTCGTGGCAGAGCCTCCGCAGTCATGGCAGAGCCTCCACAGTCATGGCAGAGCCTCCCCACTCGTGGCAGAGCCTCCACAGTCATGGCAGAGCCTCCCCACTCGTGGCAGAGCCTCTGCAGTCGTGCCAGAGCCTCCCCACTCATGGCAGAGCCTCCCCACTCGTGGCAGAGCCTCCGCAGGCGTGGCAGAGCCTCCGCAGTCATGGCAGAGCTTCCCCACTCGTGGCAGAGCCTCCGCAGTCATGACGGAGCCTCCGCAGTCGTGGCAGAGCCTCCGCAGTCATGGCAGAGCCTCCCCACTCGTGGCAGAGACTCCGCAGTCATGGCGGAGCCTCCACACTCGTGGCAAAGCATCCGCAGTCATGGCAGAGCCTCCGCAGTCGTGGAAGAGCCTCCCCACTCGTGGCAGAGCCTCCGCAGTCGTGGCAGAGCCTCCGCAGTCATGGCAGAGCCTCCACAGTCATGGCAGAGCCTCCCCACTCGTGGCAGAGCCTCCACAGTCATGGCAGAGCCTCCCCACTCGTGGCAGAGCCTCTGCAGTCGTGCCAGAGCCTCCCCACTCATGGCAGAGCCTCCCCACTCGTGGCAGAGCCTCCGCAGTCGTGGCAGAGCCTCCGCAGTCATGGCAGAGCTTCCCCACTCGTGGCAGAGCCTCCGCAGTCATGACGGAGCCTCCGCAGTCGTGGCAGAGCCTCCGCAGTCATGGCAGAGCCTCCCCACTCGTGGCAGAGACTCCGCAGTCATGGCGGAGCCTCCACAGCTGTCTCTAAAAGTGCCTCTACAAATAATTTGTTATTTTAATCATGATCGTCCACTTTTCAGAATAGATAGCATATGTCGGCTGCCAGCTCCATACCCATATTCAAGTCATTATTTAGGTATTTGAGTCAATTATGTATATGGATTCCATCTTTAATAACATTTTTTCTTGATCTCCACCTTCGTGTAATTTTGTCACCCTGTCAATCTCAAAGAATGATTCAGCTGCAGAATTACTTGTGATAATTGAAATACACTGGTATTGCACATTTGAACCAGAACTATTTTTCAGTGATGATCTTGTTTTTTTAATAATATAATCTCCTTCTTGTTTAGAGAGCAATAGTTTCTCACTTGCCATAGCCCTCCATTTTCTGGCTGGCAGTGTCTAACACTCCCTTCAATTAAAGGCATGAGCTACCGGCTTTGGAGCTGGGGAACAAGGTTTGACTCCGGTTCGAATCTCAGCGTCGACTCAACATCCTGTGATTCTGAGCAAATCACTTAATCTCCCCGTGGCTATCAAAAATGAATGTGTCCTTGTGTAATGTAACTGGTGCTCATGTAAAGCCCACCAAGACCTTCGGGTTGAGTTCCCACTATATAAAACTGCAAAAAAAAAAATCTTCCGACACGGACTCTTTTTGCAATGATCCCTTTCTCTCAATGCATCTTGGTTTTCATATTGCGAATGTGTTGAGCCCTTAGCACCTCACCTTAAGGAATGTTGTTTTTAGGTCAAGCCTAGAGCCAGCGCGCATGCGCTGCTCTGCAAGGCTTTTTGTAGAGGAGTAGGGTATAAAAGCCCCGCCCACTCTCCGCCCATATTTGCTATTGGCTGGTGTCATTGTCCGTCCTAAATGCTGGCTTCTGAGTCGTCAGTGTGGTGAGCGCGTTCTGTTTTTAAAAAGCCCGTTTTGTACTTTTGTTCGTTTATTTTATTTTTCCCCTGATTTTAATAGGCAGTACTCCTGGGGCTCACCCCTTACTTGCACTGTAATTGGTAAGAACACCGCCGCTTGTGCGGGCCCGGTTTCGGGGTTGTGGAGGGTTTCTTTTTACTTCCTAGCGGGCACCATCTTGAGAAGGGCTTTGACGCTCTTCCAGCACCATCTTGGGTGTACCGGAGGGTCGTTTTGATCCCCACCTGGAGGGACTATTTAAGGCGGTCCTTGGGCACTAAACACATTGATAGAAACGATTGGCCAGGTATTGGCAGCTAGTAACAGCTCTTGCGCAGCGTGGTGAGCGCGTTCTGTTTTTAAAAAGCCCGTTTTGTACTTTTGTTCGTTTATTTTATTTTTCCCCTGATTTTAATAGGCAGTACTCCTGGGGCTCACCCCTTACTTGCACTGTAATTGGTAAGAACACCGCCGCTTGTGCGGGCCCGGTTTCGGGGTTGTGGAGGGTTTCTTTTTACTTCCTAGCGGGCGCCATCTTGAGAAGGGCTTTGACGCTCTTCCAGCGCCATCTTGGGTGTACCGGAGGGTCGTTTTGCTCCCCACCTGGAGGGACTATTTAAGGCGGTCCTTGGGCACTGAACAAATTGATAGAAACGATTGGCCAGGTATTGGCAGCTAGTAACAGCTCTTGCGCAGCGTGGTGAGCGCGTTCTGTTTTTAAAAAGCCCGTTTTGTACTTTTGTTCGTTTATTTTATTTTTCCCCTGATTTTAATAGGCAGTACTCCTGGGGCTCACCCCTTACTTGCACTGTAATTGGTAAGAACACCGCCGCTTGTGCGGGCCCGGTTTCGGGGTTGTGGAGGGTTTCTTTTTACTTCCTAGCGGGCGCCATCTTGAGAAGGGCTTTGACGCTCTTCCAGCGCCATCTTGGGTGTACCGGAGGGTCGTTTTGCTCCCCACCTGGAGGGACTATTTAAGGCGGTCCTTGGGCACTGAACACATTGATAGAAACGATTGGCCAGGTATTGGCAGCTAGTAACAGCTCTTGCGCAGCGTGGTGAGCGCGTTCTGTTTTTAAAAAGCCCGTTTTGTACTTTTGTTCATTTATTTTATTTTTCCCCTGATTTTAATAGGCAGTACTCCTGGGGCTCACCCCTTACTTGCACTGTAATTGGTAAGAACACCGCCGCTTGTGCGGGCCCGGTTTCGGGGTTGTGGAGGGTTTCTTTTTACTTCCTAGCGGGCGCCATCTTGAGAAGGGCTTTGACGCTCTTCCAGCGCCATCTTGGGTGTACCGGAGGGTTGTTTTGCTCCCCACCTGGAGGGACTATTTAAACCAGTCCTCCGAGCGCAGCGGGATCGCGCAGCGGGTCGGCCTCCGCTTTGCCAGAGTCTTGCCAGAGTCATGCCCGTCTGCGCCCGTCAGCATCTCGGCAGCGGCCGGAGCTGGACGGTGGGGTGCCTATTTTTGTATTTGCTTGTAGTACTTCTGTGTTATCTCACAGATATGTTTTGCTATATTTCGGCAGACTTACTTGCCTTACGCCCCCCTAGTGGCCAATGTCATTCTTTCTTTCCTGGCAGCCGGGCCTTAAGAAAAGGTTGTCCAACTTGCGGTTGGCGTCTTCCAACGTCTATCGGAACTGCGCTGGACAATATTCCGGCCCCTTATCAATGTCTTCTTCTTAATACTAGATCCTTGACCTGTCACTCCCTTGATATCTGGAATTTATTACAGAATTCCAATATATCATGCCTATTTCTTACTGAGACCTGGCTGAGTGACTGCTCTGCACCTGATTTAACCAACGCCATCCCTCCGGAATACAACATCTTTAGGAGGGATAGAATATCAGGCAGAGGGGGAGGTGTAGCTCTTGTGGTAAATAAAAACATTCCCTGCTCAACCTTCCTGGTAGAGAATATTCAGGGATGTGAAGCCTTGGGTTTCACCCTTCAGCTCTCCCCCCTCCAGGCTTGTACTGGGATTCTCCTGTATAGAGCCCGGGACTTGCAGGGCCGTTCCTTGATGAACTACAAGTAGCTCTCTCAGTCCCTTGTCTCAGATCTGAGCATTGTATTCTTCTTGGGGATCTCAATGTTCACATGGATAATACAGCGGACCCCGATGCAATGAAACTCAGTGACATCACAGTTCCATTAGGATTGTCTCCGTTTCTGCAGAAACCGACGCACAACAAAGGCCATACTCTTGACCAGATTTTTTCAACAAAATCTATTATGATAACGTCTATACAACCAGTATTATGGTCTGATCATTTTTTGATCTCCTTTTTTGTGCCTGCCACTGCTCTTACTCGGGTGAGAGAATCAATAGAGACCACGCGAACTTCGCGCCCTTTCCATCTGCTTTCGGTGGATATGTTATCTGAGGCCCTTACCACCTTTCCATGTCCTCTTTTGGGCAATTTGGAAGAGAATCTTAGTCTCTTTCAGAATTGGCTGACAGCCAGATTTCAGACCTTAATCCCTGAAAAAAAGCTTAAATCAGGCGAACGTAGAGCGTCGGCCCCATGGTTCACTCCCCAGCTAAGGGAGCAGCGGCAGGGCTGTAAAAGGGCTGAGAGAGTTTGGAGACGGACCTATGATATGACTGAGAAATTGAAATTTCGAGCAATAACTAAAGCCTACCACCAGTCAATCTGGAATGAAAAAAAGGCCTATTTTGAGCATCGAATTGATGAGGCTGAAAATGGCTGTAAAGAAATGTTTAAAGTTGTTCTGGATTTCACCTCTCCAGCTATCTGTACACCATCTCATACTCATTCAGAAGTATGGATAAAACAGCTTGCAACTTTCTTCACCAGTAAAATCACAACCATTCAAGCCTCTCTTTTACACCCTAGCTCTCAGTCGGTCGTGGGTACCTCATCCCCCCCTTCATGCACGGAGGGTCTAGGCCCTTTTCTTTTACAATTTCCACATCTATGCCTTGACACTTCTCTCGAGCTTTTGTCAAGCTTGAAATCAGGTTCTCCACTTGATCCGTGCCCGGCTAAACATCTGGGGAAGGTGGCACCCGCTTTAAATGCCTTGCTGAACCCCCTTCTGAATTCTTCGCTGTCAACGGGAGTGGTCCCGCAGGCATGGAAACATGCTCTGATCCTGCCATTGATCAAGAAGCCTACCTTGGACCCCCTCATCCATGCCAACTATAGGCCTATTTCCCTTCTCCCTGCTCTGGCGAAAGTGGCCGAGAAATTTGCACATCGTACGATTTCCAATTTCATCGAAGGAAACGACCTGTTGCATGACACGCAATCTGGGTTCCGTGCAAATTTCAGCACGGAGTCGGCTCTTCTCGAGGTCACGGATGCCATCACGGAAGTACTCGACTCTGGAGGAAGGGCCATGTTGGTAATGTTAGATCTGTCGGCGGCCTTCGACACCGTCCCTCATGATCGCCTCCTTGTAAGACTCTGGGAGAGCGGCATTCGGGGAACGGTGTGGAATTGGCTAAAATCTTTTCTGGCCGGCCGCCGGCAAATGATCTGGGCGCCCCCTTTCTCCGCTGATATGGCTCCACTAGAGGTAGGGGTACCGCAGGGTTCCATTCTTAGCCCCATGCTATTTAACATCTTTATGGCCCCTCTGGCGGTAGTCGCGGAGTCTTTTGGCGCCCAGATCGTATCTTACGCCGATGACACCCAGCTCCTGTTCACTTGTGATAGGGGCGGGTCATTCGACGGCGTACAGATCAGGAATTGCCTTGGTGCGGTTTTTGAGTGGTTCAGGTGTAATGGATTAAATTGCAATTCCGATAAGTCGGAGCTGCTCTTTTTTGGTTGCACCTGTGAACCAGACTGGAAAGCTTGGTGGCCACAAGATCTGTTTCCACCTGACAACGTGTCTCTCAAGGCTAAACATTTGGGAGTGATTGTGGACAGTGAATTGTCCTTTGGGCCACATGTTTCGTGCCTCTCAGGTAAATGCTTTGGCATTTTACGGATGCTGGGGAAGTTTCTTCCTCTAGTGTCTTTCCAGCATAGGAAGATTATTGTTCAGGCCTTGATCGGATCTCGACTGGACTACGCAAACGCCCTTTTCTTGGGTCTACCAAAATATCTTTTGACCCGTTTGCAAGTGGTCCAGAACTCGGCAGCCCGTGCTATTTACGGGCTCCCGAGAAGAGCAGGTGCCACGGCTTTACTGAATTCTTTACACTGGCTACCGATCGCTAAAAGAATTCTTTTTAAGTGCCTGACTTTTGCCTTCAAAGCTTTACAAGGATCTGGCCCTAAGTACATAAGGAAACGTCTCTCCCGATATGTACCCAGCAGGTCTTTGAGATCGTCTTGTCTATCCAAAATGACAGTCCCGGTTATCAGGCGTGCAAGGATGGGAGGTCGATCTTTCCGCTACCTAGCCCCGAAGGAGTGGAATGAACTACCACTTTCTCTCAGACAGGCTCCCAGTCTCCTTGCTTTTAGAAAAGAGCTTAAAACGTGGCTTTTTACTAAATAAACTTTTTACTAAATAAACTTGATCCTTCTCTTCTGTCTGCTTTTTTAGTTGTTATGTCTTGTTTTGCCTGCCGATATTCTTCATCAAAGCGCCGGGATGCTCCTCGGAGTAGCCGAGCGCTATAGAAGAAATAAATTAACATAACATAACAATAGGCTTGTTAGTCCCTCTTTAGTACCGCCTCCTTTTCATTTGTAACGTCTCATGGCGACTGACCCCTTTGCTTCGGTTGTTACAGGGTACAGACTGTGAGCACTATTTTCTTTAATGAGGTACTCCTACTGCAGGCACGACATGCTTTGGTGCATTCTTTACTTCCTCCTCCCTCCCTCCCATTGTTGTGCCTTCTTACCCCCCCTCCATCCCTCCCATTGTCAGTGCCTTCTCTCCCTACTCTTTGCCTGTGCTTTCTCATCTCACCCTATCATTGTTTATGCCTTCTCGCCCGCCGTCCCGTTTTCCGTGCCTTGCCCACCCTCCCCGGTGTTGTCTGTTCTTTCTCCCCACCCCCCCCCCCCACCCCCCGCCTGCACTCCCTCCCATTGTCCGTGATGCCTATCATTTACAATACAATAAGTCTTGCATAAATGCAAGACCTATTGCATTGCAAATGCTTGTTCAAATTTGTGGGTTAATAGCTGCCAGTTATGTGGCTATGTGGCTTTGTGAACGATATTTCGAACATACTATTTATGTTGGACTTTCATTATACAATGTTCTGACCATCAACCATCTGTGATCATTTTGTACTCCGTGCTCACTGTCCCTTAATAAAAAAGATATATTTATTGGTTCTATTCTTGGAATTTGGAACCATCCTCCTGTGGCAACCAATGATTCTGCATTACTTCACCCCTTTCACTGGCTCTGTTTCACCTAATCTGGTGAATGGTTCCCTGTGATGAAGTGACCAAGAAGATATTCATGGCATGTACTAGACGTTCCTGCACGCGTGAGTAGCAAAAGCGTGTCCTCAGGTAAACGACTGGTGTACAACTTGCATCCAAGCTCAAGAATGCTACTTCTAGTGAAGAATACAAGTGTTTACATAAACTAGACATAGTGGATATTGCTACCTTTCGGGCTAGATCTGGGGACAAGTGCACATATATGAATTACACACTTCAAAGAGTGAGACACTTATTTTATGTCTATTTCCTGACTTGATGAACCAGAGATGGCGTTGCGTAGGGAGCAGCTACATGACTAAGGCTTGTCTGTGCATGTTATGCATGCTTCACTGATGTATTCCATAACGCCAGATATCCAATGATACTTGACCTCTTTTTTTTGTAAGTTCTTCCTTTTTATGGCACATTGGTGTTATCCAGGCAAATTTTGAGGGGGATTTAGAATTGGTAAATTTTGAGATAGCTAAAATCCTGTTAAGTATCTTTGATGATGTCTGATGGGAGAGGATGTGGCCTAACAGCTAGGGCGGTAGTCCTCGAACTGGGAAACCAGATTCGAGTCTTGGTAGGGACGCTCAACATTCTGTGATCCTGGGCAAATCACTTAATCTCGCCGTGCCTAACAAAAAATGAATGTGCCCGTCTATTAGGCAACTGGTGCTCATGTAAAGCGCTCCGATACCTTTGGGTCTAGTTTGTGCTATATAACCCATCACCCCCAAAAAATGTCTGATATCTGTCATTAACCCCATATTTGAGTTCTCTTAGTGAGGACTCATAGGTGTCTCTAACAAAAGGAAGAAAAGGATCTGTTTCGAAGGCACTTGCTCCACCATTGCATCACATGCCAAATCATATGAGTACCGAACAATTAGGTGAAGTGACTAGCTAGTATTATTTAGTGGTTTTGATTAAGATAACTTACTGTCATTCAAATGTAAGAATGAAATATTATTGGCTGTTCTTCAAACAACCTTCAGTGTTTTGAAAATTGCTGCTGAACTGCTCACATGTTTTTTTTTTTACCTAAAAGTAAAAAAGAGATTGAATTTACATTTCATTTTACTCATATGGCCTTTTCAATATTTTTTTTAATTGAATGTGTCTTGTAGACGGTTAGTTACTAATGTTTATTTCTAAGAATTATGTAGGGTGACTAAGAGGCCATGTTCCCAGGACACCCACCCTTAGCTTCTGCCTCTTCATTACCCGGTGACATAGTCCAGTTGGTTTTATTAAAGTAAAACTAGACATGCTCTTTCAGAAGGCAGTAGATTGTCAAAGGACAGGCCAGGCCTAGGTTAGGGAAGTAGCCAACGTGGACAAGGCAGACAAAGGAGGGGAAACTTTGTCAAAGGTTCAAGCGCACTTCAGGAAGAGGTAAAGGGGTTGCTATGGGTAACTAGCAGGTGTGGGCTTCAGCCCTTGAGGACACATGCATAGATAGGCATAGGTCTGTGTTTTTGATAAATATTTGTAGGATTTATAAGACTAGTTCTTTAAATTGTATTTGTGAGTACTCCCTACTCCATGGACACTTCTCAGACATTTAGTACCAAATGGTGCATTTATATAAACACAAAAGACCAGTGACATTATTGAGGGATGGAAACACAATTTTCTGCCTATGCAATTAATATTCATAGCTCACGAAAAGGCAAACGTGGGTTTCTTGTTAAAATCAGGACTTTTGCCCCACTTTTGATTCTTTTTTATACAAAAAACTATATTTATTGATAGCAGCACACAAGTTATTAATACAGTTCAAACAATATTGGCAATATTGTGACAAAATATCGGTAATAAAATGATGTCCATTCCTTATATTGTTCATATGTCGTTTTTTAGGCTTAATTGCAAAGTTGTTCTAGTATGTTCTTCAGATCTCCTCCAGTGACAAACTCTGGGAGGGCGGGGTGCATATCCCTCCCCTGTACGCATTGCATCCTCCCCATACCTGCTCCCACTTCTTGGGGCATAGTCTATTTACATAGACTGCCTTCTTGGCTACCATGGCCCAAACCATATCTGTGCACCATTTGGCATGGGTTGGTGTAGGCTGTGCACCCCAATGTTTAGCAACTTTGCTCTTTGCAATCATCTTGTCTAGTGTCGCCCAGTCTTGTTTTTTACAATTAAGGTCTGTGGCCTCCCATATATTGAGAAGGCATCTTTTGGGTTCAGGTGGTACAGGGGTCCCACATACCTGTGTGATTGTGAGCATGATTGTCTTCCAGTAGTTCCTGGTCTCGGGACAGTCCCATAAGATGTGGTAGAATGTGCCTGTTCCTCCACACGGACGCAAACAGAGCGGGGAATCAACTGTTCCCTTTTTAACTAGTGTTTCCCTGGGAAGGTAAGTTCCGTGGAGCACCTTGAGTTGTACTAATCGCAATCTAGAGGGTATTGCCACCTGCTGTGGGGATTACAATGCTTCCTGCCAGTCAGTGTCATCTAGTTCCCCCGTGTCTTTATGCCATCTCTCACGGAGGCCTTGCATTGGATCTGGCAAATTATTGATACATTTTTGGTAAGTTAGAGAGATTGCTTTACGGTCCATCCTTTCTGAGCACCCTGTCCTCTAATGGTGATGCTTCTGGGAGTGTCATGCCCGCAGGAATCACTGCCATAAGTGCATGCCTGATCTGTAAGTAACGGAATGTTTTCTTTATGGCCATGTTGTATTGTTGATGCAGCTTTTCAAATGGGATAACTTTCCCCTAATCCGAGAGATCTCCCATCCTTGAGATTCAGATACGATCCCATTTTTAGAATCCTTTACAGCTAATCAATCTACCCAGTTTCCCAGTCTCCCAAAGTGGGGTAAACTGCGTCAGTTTGTTATGTCAGCCCAGCTTCTTATGTACTATGTGCCATAGGTGAACCGTTTGTGCTGTAGGCAGGAGAAGCTTTTATTGTTTGCTTTGCATATAATGCTCGCAGGGCACCCCTTCACCCAGGATGTAACGATCCATTCGAAATGCGGGGTCAGTATTAGGGCAGTGTCAAGTGGTTAAGGACTAAGAGCTGTGAAGCCCAGTAAGAGGAAGGTGGGGCCGGCATCTGCCCCGCCGCCATTATGGTGGTCGGCGGTGCCCCGTCTCTCGCCCGTCCCGGTGGCCCCGCATTGGTCGGGGGCCGTGCCCCGGAAGTGATTGGATCACTTCCGGGTCTTGGAAGGCTCCTCCACGCCCCGGAAGTGATCCGATCACTTCCGGGTCGCGGGTGACCCTTTGCCGGAAACCAGTTCCAGCTGGTGGCTGGGCGATCCTTTAAAACCGGGGGGAGCTCAAAGTGCTGTCTCTTTACACCCCGCTCCCCTCGGTAGCACACCTGTCGCGTATGCCCCCTCCCTCGGGAGGATCGCTAACCTTTTTTCCCCACCCACCATCCCTGAGATAGATGTTTGTTTTGATGCAAAGTATGGTTAATGTGTTTTTCCACAGGGTGTCAATTATGAAGATGAGATGAATGTAGTGAATATAAATGCCTTTTTTTTGTCGTGTTTTTAGGCGGTATTTCGAGTCAGGCGGTAAGGTCATCGGTTGGACAGACTAAATTTACTAATCTTTTGGGGCGCCTTATTAAGTGGGGCGCCCAGAGGGGAGGGACATGTGGCTCTCACCAGACTCCAGGGGCAGTTACAACCGGTTGGTTGGAACGGTGCGGGGCCAAAGGGGGGGTTACGCTTTCCATTGGCTGGTTAGCCACCCCGCACGCCGGCGTAAGTAAGCTGCGCTGTCTGCATGGCCCCTTTATGGAGTAAGTCTTGAACATATGGGGGTTGCCTGGTGGGAAGTACTTCCGGGTCAGCTGGGCCCCCTGCGCATGCGCACTCTGGTTAGGGGGCGTGGGATAATTTGGATTAAAGGGGGAGGGGCCAGCGTGTTGACCTTGCCGTAGGCCCAAAGGAATACGCAGAAATGTGATCAGCAATATGCTTAGACTAGGATAGGAACATTATGTATTAGAGTTTTGTTACAGCTAGGAATGAATCAAATGTACTACTGAATCCTGTCTTGTCATTTCTGCGTAATTGTATATTTGTTTGCAAATATGTGTGTTTTGTTAATAAATACGATCGGGGATCTACGACCCCCTATTCCAAACAAAGGTTTAAGTTGATTTCTGTCACAGCAGAGGGGAGGAGGGGGCGGTAGGCCGTACCGGACCATATACGCTTCTATGTGTGGGAGTGCTGTGCTGCCATTGTACCATCCCTTAACTCATTTATTGGTAGCTGTGCAGGAGGTTTCCCATCCCATAGCAGGTTACGTACTTCAGCATCTATTGCCTTAAAGTATATCTGTGGTGTACGGATGGCGTGTTCAGGAGGGGATATAGAAATCTGGGTAATGCCATCATCTTAAAGAGTGTGGCATGCCCTGGTAACGTTAATGGGAGGGACTGCCAATGTTTGACATCACTTCGTAGGCGTCTCAAGGGTTCCTGGAGGTTCCTATTCATGAACTCCTCAGGGTTCGTTGTGATGAAGGTACCCAAATAGCGACAGCCGTCTGCCACCACCGTATCCTCGCACCGCTTGGGTATCCTTGGGGGTCGACCATTGATGACATAAAAAATTGATTTGTATTAATTTATCGTGTACCCAGAATATTTCCCAAAGTCAGTAAAAAATTCATTATTCTGGCTAGGGAGCGTGTTGGTGATGCAATGTACAGCAGAATGAGGTCTGTGTATAATGATATACGGTCCTCCCAGTCCGCCGTCTAACAGAGTCCCCGTGTCAGGGGGTCCCACTTACCCATGCCACAAGAGGTTCTAGTACAAGCGCGAAGAGGATTGACGACAGAGGCCATCCATGTCGTATCCTTCGCCCAAGGGCAAAGGTCGCTGATAGTCTGGCATTAACCACTACCTGTGCCAGTGGTTTCGTGAACAGGAGGCGGACCCAGGAACTGAATCTGGGGCCGAGCCCCATGCACTCCAGGACTGCAATAAGAGAGGTCCATTCAATGGTGTCGAAGGCCATGCCGGCGTCCAAGGAGAGGATGACGGCCTCCTCCTGGATGATGTTTCCTCTTTAGATTGTTTTGATCAAAATAAACACAATTAACCATCCAGTTTCAAGGTTTCAAGGAAAGGCGCGTTAATGTTAGCTCAGGATAAATGGCCCATAACCCCACTCATGTCTGTGCCAACCAGCACTTGTGAGGAAATAGTACCGTTTGCCGGGGTGAGTGGGGGGAGAGGGGGGACATAAAACGCCGAGAAAAAATTGTAGAAAGAAGCGCTCCCCCAAGCCAAAGATGGGGGCCTAGAAGACTTTGTGAGTAATAAAGCCCTTGGAGGCCGATTTTAAAGGCCCAGGGCCTCCCCCTGGTGCTTCTGTCAATTTCCCCAGCCCCGACCTCCAATCCCCGAGGTTAATTTCAACAAACATGGGAGGGCTTCAAGAGAGAGAAGGAAGGGAGGGAGGGAGGACGAGGAATGCAAACAGCAAGAGATCAGAGAGGAAGAAGAATGGGAGGAGAGAGAGAATACATGAATAGATGTATGAATGGAGCGAGAGAGAGAGAATGAATGGCCGGAGAGAGGGAGAAAAAGAATGAATGGATGGAGATAGAGCAAATGAATGGATGGATGGGGAGAGAGAGATGGGGAGAGAGAGAGAGAGAGAATGGATGGATGGAGATAGAGCGAATGAATAGATGGATGGTGAGAGAGAGGGGGAAGAGAGAGAGAGAATGGATGGATGGAGATAGAGCGAATGAATGGATGGATGAAGAGAGAGAGAGAGGAAGAGGGAGAGAGGGAGAGAGAGAGAAAGAGAGAGAAAAAATGATGAGAGAGAGAGCGAGGTGAGAAGAGAGAGGAGCCGTTTTAGCGTTTCTGCCGGGCTGCTTTCGATTCTCCAATCCGGCCCTGGCCATTTTCCGGACCCCAGGGCATTTTCTACTATCACACTGTTAGATGCTCGATAGCATTGTGTGCTGTAGCAGCCCCCCATCAAACGCCCACACAGGCGCGTGAACCCCTGCTGAGTCAGCCCGCCATGACCCCACCATACACGGAACGAGGGTCCTTGGATCCAGAGTGAGTCACTGACTCCCACAGGTGACGGAAATCAGTGCGTGATGATGCACAAGAGCGCATTGTTATTCCGCGCTTAACAAGGAGTTCCTGGAATACACACCACACCAAGCGTTAGCAAAGGCCTGTTCGTTGTTAGATGAGGGCGTGTGAGTGTCTGTGGGGCTGGGAAGGGTCCGTGAGATTTTCAGCAGGACAGGAAGGCTGATGTGAAGACAACTCACTGCTGAGCAGCAGTCTGAGCTCAGAACCCCTGACGGCCATTGAGGGACTCCAAAGTGTCCGGAAATGGGTAACCTTTCTAACAACACGTGCTCTGAAAGACTGGAATGGCCAACATCTATGTGTATCCAGCCAAAGAGCTCTGCATGTGCCCAGAAGGGTCCAGGTTCCAATTTTAGTAAGGCAGCTCCGTGGATTAATGCACTGGCCACAGGTACCATGACTCTTAACTCTTCGTCGGGCCTATGAACAACTCTGTTCGGTGCCGGTCGTAACTTTTTAAAGATTTTTGTCAACTATTAGTTTGTGATTTTTAAATATCTTAGAAGAGGCCCCGTTTGGATTAGCAAACAACAAAGCCACTGAGTGTAGAACGCTACCCACAAAGAAACTCACTTCTTACACAACCATATTTGAAAAGGCTCAGAAGAGAAGGCTGAACATGCATCATTCCGTGTGTTAAATGTCTATTCTGCATGTTATGCCTCATTTCCAAGTCGAAAACTCAGAATAGGAAGGAAAAAAACAACACACCTGGTAAGTACCTCAGCATGGGGTCTTACAAGAATCCTGCATTTGGGTATTGAAGTGTACCTCGGAATGAAGAACAGGTGTACCTCAGAATGAAGGACAGGTGTACCTCGGTATGAAGACAGGTGTACCTCGGTATGATGGACAGGTATAACTCGGAATGAAGGACAGGTGTACCTCGGTATGAAGGACAGGTATTACCTCGAAAAGAAGAACAGGCATACCTCGGTATGAAGAACAGGTGTACTTCGGAATGAAGGACGGGTGTACCTCGGTATGAAGGACGGGTGTACCTCGGTATGAAGGACAGGTGTACCTCGGTATGAAGGACAGGTGTACCTCGGTATGAAGGACGGGTGTACCTCAGCATGATGGACGGGTGTACCTCAGCATGATGGACGGGTGTACCTTGGTATGAAGGACGGGTGTGCCTCGGAATGAAGGACAGGTGTACCTCGGAATGAAGGACAGGTGTACCTCGGAATGAAGGACGGGTGTACCTCGGTATGAAGGACGGGTGTACCTCGGTATGAAGGACGGGTGTACCTCAGCATGATGGACAGGTGTACCTTGGTATGAAGGACGGGTGTACCTCGGTATGAAGACAGGTGTACCTCGGTATGATGGACAGGTATAACTCAGAATGAAGGACAGGTGTACCTTGGAATGAAGGACAGGTGTACCTCGGTGTGAAGGACAGGTATTACCTCGAAATGAAGGACAGGCGTACCTCGGTATGAAGGACAGTTGTACCTCGGAATGAAGGACAGGTGTACCTCGGAATGAAGGACAGGTGTACCTCGGAATGAAGGACAGGTGTACCTCGGAATGAAGGACGTGTACCTCGTTATGAAGGACGGGTGTACCTGTACCCCGGTATGAAGACAGGTGTACCTCGGTATGAAGGACAGGTATACCTCGGTATGAAGGACAGGTGTACCTCGGTATGAAGGACGGGTATACCTCAGCATGATGGACGGGTGTACCTTGGTATGAAGGTCAGGTGTACCTCGGTATGAAGGACAGGTGTCCCTCGGCATGAAGGACAGGTGTACCTCGGTATGAAGGTCAGGTGTACCTCAGTATGAAGGTCAGGTGTACCTCGGTATGAATGACAGATGTTCCTCAATATGAAGTACAGGTGTACCTCTTTATGAAGTACAGGTGTACCTCGGTATGAAGGACAGGTGTACCTCAGTATGAAGGACAGGTGTACCTCGGTATGAATGACAGATGTTCCTCAATATGAAGTACAGGTGTACCTCGGTATGAAGGACGGGTGTACCTCGTTATGAAGGACGGGTGTACCTGTACCCCGGTATGAAGACAGGTGTACCTCGGTATGAAGGACAGGTATACCTCGGTATGAAGGACAGGTGTACCTCGGTATGAAGGATGGGTATACCTCAGCATGATGGACGGGTGTACCTCGGTATGAAGGTCAGGTGTACCTCGGTATGAAGGACGGGTGTCCCTCGGCATGAAGGACAGGTGTCCCTCAGTATGAAGGTCAGGTGTACCTCAGTATGAAGGTCAGGTGTACCTCGGTATGAATGACAGATGTTCCTCAATATGAAGTACAGGTGTACCTCTTTATGAAGTACAGGTGTACCTCGGTATGAAGGACAGGTGTACCTCAGTATGAAGGACAGGTGTACCTCGGTATAAATGACAGATGTTCCTCAATATGAAGTACAGGTGTACCTCTTTATGAAGTACAGGTGTACCTCTTTATGAAGTACAGGTGTACCTCGGCATGAAGGACAGGTGTACCTCGGTATGAAGGTCAGGTGTACCTCAGTATGGAGGTCAGGTGTACCTCGGTATGAATGACAGATGTTCCTCAATATGAAGGACAGGTGTACCTCTTTATGAAGGACAGGTGTACCTCTTTATGAAGTACAGGTGTACCTCGGCATGAAGGACAGGTGTACCTCGGTATGAAGGTCAGGTGTACCTCAGTATGGAGGTCAGGTGTACCTCGGTATGAATGACAGATGTTCCTCAATATGAAGGACAGGTGTACCTCTTTATGAAGGACAGGTGTACCTCGGTATGAAGGACAGGTGTACCTAGGTATGAAGGTCAGGTGTACCTTAGTGTGAAGGTCAGGTGTACCTCGGTATGAATGACAGATGTTCCTCAATATGAAGGACAGGTGTACCTCTTTATGAAGGACAGGTGTACCTCGGTATGAAGGACGGGTGTACCTAGGTATGAAGGTCAGGTGTACCTTAGTGTGAAGGTCAGGTGTACCTCGGTATGAAGGTCAGGTGTACCTCAGTATGAAGGTCAGGTGTACCTCGGTATGAATGACAGATGTTCCTCAATATGAAGTACAGGTGTACCTCTTTATGAAGTACAGGTGTACCTCGGTATGAAGGACAGGTGTACCTCAGTATGAAGGACAGGTGTACCTCGGTATGAATGACAGATGTTCCTCAATATGAAGTACAGGTGTACCTCGGTATGAAGGACGGGTGTACCTCATTATGAAGGACGGGTGTACCTGTACCCCGGTATGAAGACAGGTGTACCTCGGTATGAAGGACAGGTATACCTCGGTATGAAGGACAGGTGTACCTCGGTATGAAGGATGGGTATACCTCAGCATGATGGACGGGTGTACCTCGGTATGAAGGTCAGGTGTACCTTGGTATGAAGGACGGGTGTCCCTCGGCATGAAGGACAGGTGTCCCTCAGTATGAAGGTCAGGTGTACCTCAGTATGAAGGTCAGGTGTACCTCGGTATGAATGACAGATGTTCCTCAATATGAAGTACAGGTGTACCTCTTTATGAAGTACAGGTGTACCTCGGTATGAAGGACAGGTGTACCTCAGTATGAAGGACAGGTGTACCTCGGTATAAATGACAGATGTTCCTCAATATGAAGTACAGGTGTACCTCTTTATGAAGTACAGGTGTACCTCTTTATGAAGTACAGGTGTACCTCGGCATGAAGGACAGGTGTACCTCGGTATGAAGGTCAGGTGTACCTCAGTATGGAGGTCAGGTGTACCTCGGTATGAATGACAGATGTTCCTCAATATGAAGGACAGGTGTACCTCTTTATGAAGGACAGGTGTACCTCGGTATGAAGGACGGGTGTACCTAGGTATGAAGGTCAGGTGTACCTTAGTGTGAAGGTCAGGTGTACCTCGGTATGAATGACAGGTGTTCCTCAATATGAAGGACAGGTGTACCTCTTTATGAAGGACAGGTGTACCTCGGTATGAAGGACAGGTGTACCTCGGAATGAAGGACAGGTGATTACATATGCCAACAGTGTGGTAATGTTAAATGAGTCCCTTGAAGCCGAGGTGTAGATGAAGAAGATGGTACTTTATTGAAGATGGTAGTAATCAAGTAAGCGAGAGCCCCACCAGGAGCAGCCTCCTTGCTGCTCAGCCCATTCTCTCAACTGACTCTCCCCAGGCATCCCAACCCTCTGTGACCTCACCACTCATACCAACATTCTACAGCACATCCACACTGGCTGAGCAGCAAGGACCATGAACCAGGAAAGATGCATTGCATTGAAGATCAGACACAACAAACAGGCATTATCCAAGGATGAGCTGGTCATACTGGGCAGCTGGGAAACAGGAGGCTGGAACGTGAGGGGCGGGTGTTGGTACTGAGGGCGGGTTTGTAGCAGTGCAGCAGTTTTAAAAGCACTGCAAAGTTCCTTGTGTATTCAGCAGTTTCCATGCAACAATAAAAGTGTCAAGTAAATTCTGGTGATTAAGGTACCTGATGGAGAGAGATGGATGTTTTGCCTGGTGGCAGATTTGACCCATGTAATGAAGCGCAGAGGGTTAATATGCGTGCTGCAAAGAATGTGTACCAGGCATTTCAAAGAACAATATTTTATATGCATAGCTCAGTGAGTTACTGCTTTTGTCACAGAGATTCTTTTGTTACTGTGCAGTTCATAAATTTCAGTTGTAATTTAGCGCAGTGAGCTATGAAATGCCATCAAAGGCCTGCATGGTACAGGTTAGAAATATATTTATTTCCCAGTCTTTCAATTTCCTGATGTTGTTATAAAAGGTTTGTTTGGGTAGGCAACCCTAACCACTGTGTCATGTTCTGACTGTGTCATGTCATGCAAGTTTGTGCTTCTCCAGACCAAGCCCTCTTAAAAAGTCCCTACCAGTATGGATGGCGTGTAAATCCTACATCGTATAGTCCCCTTTGCCTCATGTAACAATTTCTATACACTGATTAACACATGTATGATTAATTGTCTCTGTGTGTATGCATGATGTACAGTTCTCCCACACCCTACACTGGTATGAGAGGCTCCATAAAAGAAATGAGATACACGTGAGAGAGGGGCCATGGAGAGATAGGAGACACTGTTGGAGGGCAATTGTGAGGGACCCATCGAAGAGCCCCAACAAAGAGTGCTGTATCCTGGTGCACAATAAGGTCATCATTTACTTTGCTCTAAAAGCAAATACATTTGAATATTTAATGACGAATGTGTTGTAAAATGCAAATTTTTCTCCAAATTTTCTTGAGGAATGAACTTCCCCAAACCCCCCTTTGCAGTGTTCAGGCTCGCTCGCTGCACTCGCGGTGCACCGTGTGGGGGCTGGTCTAAAAAAATTGGCCAGGTCTGTTTTGGGTTCCCAGTCCGGCCCGCAATTAACAATGACAAATTCTTTGAAATACAACTGAATGTCCCCCACCTCAGACACTTTTTATAAAAACAGTGCTAGTTTCATTGTCATTACCCATGAAGGGCCTAACTTGACAGTCAAGGACCCTAGCTCTAATATCATGGCACTAGGAGTCCATTTGAGAATCATATACAATCAGCCATGTTTTCAACATTTAAGATGCAATCACAGATATTTGTTTTCTTCTGCAGACATTACAACCTGTGGCACAGGGTAGATGGAGTGCTCAACCCTCCTGTCACCTGAAATATAAAGGGTACGGTGAGACCAGTGAGTGTTAGAAGGCACTGCTTGTCAATGTTTGCATTGTGTACGCTACACACATGTGGTGGAATAGCTTGGTGGCAGTGGCGTAACAAAAGTTTAAGGGGCTCCCCTGCAATGTAGGAGGAGGGGCCACCGCTCCGGATTTAATCCGGAGCGCTCAGGCCTGAGTACTGTGCTGAGGGGGCCCCCTGCAGCTTGGGGCCCACCCCCCGCACCGCGGGGGATGCGGGGGCCTGTGTTACGCCCCTGTTTGGTGGTTAGGACTAGCATTACAATGATAAGCAGACAACGATAAAATGAAGAATTAAGTTCCTGTTCTCCTCTTCCTACAGGACACTGTACTGGATCTTATAAACAAAGCATGGATTAGCAGACATTTACCTTTAGTATTTTCCACTTAGAAGTAATCCTTCTGAGAGGTTAGCAGTCAGATAAAGGTCTGTCAGTCCTGAGGAATGCCCATATATGTAGGAACAGACTGGAAAAAGGGCTGAAACATGTTGACATAACTAAGGAAAGTAAGGGAGCTATCATAAACCTCGTGTCTTGTATGTTTTTTAATTTTTTTATGAGACAGGATCAATTCATGATAAAAACAATTAAGAAATTCCTGCCTCAATAGAATTTTAACCCATTTTTCGAGACCCTTTTCATTCTTGTAAAAAACGTTCCCATAAGAAAAAGAGCATGATGAGCCCACCCTGCACCATCTTGTGATGAAACATGCCACCTACTGTCGGTGAGAAGTTCTGCTTTTTTAATAAATATATTTTTGCCAATGACTTCCTTTACTACTGGCCAATGATCCACTTTCTATTCTATCTACCACAACACAGGAGATAACTTGGCAACAGAGTCTTTGAGAGTAGATTATAGGCCTATAGACAGCCTGGTATACAGACTTACCTTTAAAACACAAGGGCCCTCATTTATTGACATCTGGGTGGTGGCACCACTCCCATTCCGTCCTCAACAATGCTTGCCAAAACCTCCACCAGGGCTAGCAGCTATAATTGCCACTGATTACACAGTCACGCAACCATATCAGAACATTCAAGGATCCTAGCTTGAACATTGTCTTGTCAGTGGCAGACATCACCGTGGCACTACCGTGGTGATGTCCGTGTTCCGCCTGACAGCCGTGCATGAATATCTTGTAGAAACAGCATCTGCAGGAGAACACAGGGTGCTGGGGAGTTCCAGGGACTGTCGCTATCACCTGCTGGACATGCGCATTACTAACAGGAGTCCCCTTTTGCCTGAAGGTTCTTACACACCCCAGGGAATCTGATCCTTGAGATTACTAGGGTTCCTTGGAGAGCCGGGGCGATAGAGGAAGTCGCTGCCCCCTCTCCGGTGTTAGCAGGCATGGAACATTTTGTGGGAACCCATCGACTCAAGAGGGGAGGGGGTGCAAGGTCAGACTGGCCATGGTGCAATCTAGCAGTGCCAGAAGGGCTGGTTTGACAAGTCAATGTGCGGGCCAGTTTTTTTTACTGTTTTTGGCCTTCTTTGTGGTGGGCCAGTTTTTGCTGTCTGTTTCTCTGGTATTACCACAAATATTACCTGCGGCCACTACACATGCATGCTGTCCCCATACCTTGCAAAACACCTACGCCGCTTTCTTTGCAAGTTTTAAGCTGGGAAGATTTGCACCTGTGGGCCACGTTTTAGCTATTCTGATTCGTTTATCAAAGCAACTATTATTTTGGATTCTATGTTGTGTCCCAGTTCAACAGTGGGGACTGTTGCTTACAGGCAGCTATGAGCTACCAGGCCCCATTGTCACCCTACTGCCCCAAAGCCTTGCAAAAGTCATGATTATGCAGCATGAAACAGATGCCACCTTCCTCACAGAAACATGGGTAAATGACCTCTCCTACCTTCCATCGACATCCTAGTCCCAACACATTTTTCCATTAAATACCTCGATCATCAAAGCAAAACTGGCGGTGAAGTAGCAGCCGGTCATACAAAGTCACTCCTAATCAGCAAACTCCAGACAGAGGAACTCCAGGTTGGGTTGGGAGGTAGGATTGACTGAAAAGACTTCTACAGCTGCTGCCCGTCCGTACGGGAGGAGGGACCTGACCTTTTCCCCGACAAGAAGCGTATCTTGTCAGACTGAGCAAAGGTCAGCCTGACAGACACTGTTCTTGCTCAGGTCAGGCGGCCGGGAGCTACACATGCGCTAAATACGCCGGCGTCTGGCTATCTGAGTGGAACTTTGCCAGGCTGAGGATTTCACATCCCTGTGGGCGTGACCTCCTCAGTCTGGCGAACGTGCTTCAAGATCCACCCCCTCATGATGAGGGGGAGCATCACTGATAGCCTCGGACCTGGCCGCTTCACAGTGGCGGCTCGCTGAGGGAGTGCTGGGCAGCGGAGCGTGGAGGGGTAGGGTGGGGGGTAGTGGATTCAGACATACGACGGCCAGGAGTAAGGTTAGTAATTAAATAAATTAAACTATTTACCTTGTGCTCGCTGCATTGCCAACTTGGCGATGCAGCGAGCGCAAGGTTAATAGTTTTATTTATTTAATTAATTAACTTACTCCTGTCTAAGTCCACTACCCCCCCACCCTGCCCCGTCCCCGCCGACCACCGGCAGCACTCCCTCGGCAAGCCGCCACTGACGCTTCAGTTTTAAGCCCTAAGGGGCACTGGGCCGACTGTCACTCAGTGACACCTTGTCACAGAGTCAGCAGTCTCACTGGCCCCATCCCACTCTGTGACCAGTGAGGGGCCGCTGCTTTCCTTGGGTCAGCCAATGAGAGAAGGCAACACTCCCAAAAGAGTCAGCAGTCTCACTGGCCCCATCCCACCCTGTGACCAGTGAGGGGCCGCTGCTTTCCTTGGGTCAGCCAATGAGAGAAGGCAACACTCCCAAAAGAGTCAGCAGTCTCACTGGCCCCATCCCACTCTGTGACCAGTGAGGGGCCGCTGCTTTCCTTGGGTCAGCCAATGAGAGAAGGCAACACTCCCAACCCTCTTGGGACTTCCGAGGCTTTCCTCCTGGAGAGCTGCAGTGAAGGTAAATATGATCGGGCAGACGCATCTGCGTAAGTTTCCTTGCGCCAGCGTCAAATGTCCTTGTGCCACCATGGATGCGCTGTATTTACAATACAGTGCTCCATGGCGCAAGGAATAACAGATGCGTCAGAAATTCTGACCCATCTGCTGGCCCAAAAGTCATGCATTGCTGAAGTTGTGTTGCAAGCACAACGCAACTCCAGCAATGTATTTTGAGGCCTATACTTACAGTACTGCATCACTCCTTACGCCTGCTTAAAACAGGCGTAAGGTTTTGATGCAGTGGTGTCCAAAAAGTGGCGCAGTGAAATCTCGTAGATTTTACTGTGTCATTTTTACGAGGCCTTCCTGCATGGGAACACCCACCCTGCATACATTATACCTGATGCAGGTATGATGTGACGCAGAGCTTTACAACGTGACACATCTCCCTAGATGCGTCACGTTGTAAACAGGCGCATTGTTTGTGCCGCCATTGTGTCAAAAAAAGTGACGCAATGGCGGTGCAAGGAGGCGCAAGGGGCTTATAAATCTGCCCCTATTTTTTAGGTCTCACCTGTTCCCAGCGCATACGCTGGTCTGGCGAGACTTTTAGTAAGGGCTTCAAAAAATGCTGCCATAGCCGGCCTAGAGCTTGAGTGCATGTGCACGGGCGTGAACTTTTCGCTCGCCGCGCTTTGATCGCGATCACTTTCACTTTCACGGCCGCTTTGATGTTACGGTCGCATGGCCAATGCTTGTCTCAGAAAGCCTCAAAGATGCACGGACGAGCTCTAAATGTGCTGCGTTTATGCTATAAAAAAAGAAGTGCACACCTCTGTCTGTCCATCCATGTATACACATCCTATCCCTGCGCACTTTCCACCGCGGCCAGACAGGCAATGTAGGACTCGGTGGCGCCTCTCTCTCTCCCTATCATCCCTTCGCCTTGATTTACACATACATGTTCTCACTGCCAAACACCACACTGCAATGTGTCTTTGTAGCGTTCTATGCATACAGGTATATCGCAGCGCTAAGAACCCATCCATGAGAGCTCATTGTTACACCCTCACACAGATACAGGTGTGTATTGCACACACAAAGGGATATATATCAGGGGTTATGAGGACTAAGAGACAACAGCGAGACGCTCCGGCATGTGCAAAATCCAGTGCTTTGTCTTGTCAACGATGCTACGGGGGGCAGCATCCACAAGAGACACCCTCCCAGTCTCAGGATATCTTCTTATTCCCCCTATTTTTTGGTGCAGTTGTTTCTTTTGGGGGTTGTTACCGGCGCCCCTTTTTCATAGAAAAGAGAAGCCGAAAAACGTGAGCGTGTTGTGTTACAAAATGTAATTCTTTGATGGTTCCAGAGTACTGCTCATTAAAGCCCATCGAGCGCCCCCCATCCTTTGCCCATTTTTCATTAACAAAGGCGTATAATAACAAATTGTAGAGTGTTTCACCCAAAGCGCTTTACGAAGAGCACCTTTCTGTGTCCAATTATCACTTGCTTTGAAATGGTACTTATATCGGCCTCAGGAGGATGAAAAGCGAAGTCTCCTCTGCTGGCGTTCAAACCTATTACATGTAAAATGTAGACACACACCTCAGAATAAGGTGCATAATCTACTGAGCTATCCTCAGGAGGTATCTGCTGAGGGGAGCATAGCACCAAAAGGGGTGGAGGCAGGCTCTGAAATGGGCAGAAACGTGCTTCCAGTTATGAACATCTGTAAAACTTCTCTTTGTTGTCTGTTGCGCTAGCTGACAAAGCCTCACAGCTTCACAGCGCTATAAATAACGTTCATTTTACTCTACGACTGGCGTTCTTATCCTTAAGCTAGGAAAGATGAATGGTTGTGTCTGTTCTATCGGGTTTTGAGCCTGCGGTGTGCAGTTGAAGACAGTTTTCTCCAACAGGTGCTTTAATCCACGGAGATACTCTGCTTTCTTTCTTATAATTTTTCCTTTCGCTGTTTGGTTCAATCATTTTTTCCTCACAGGTCTCCACTCTTTATTTGCTTTCTCTGGTTCTCTTCATTCCTTTTGATTCCCTCTTCATTTGCTAGATGATTTATTACTCTTCCCGCGCCCTCTCACTCTCCAGGAGTGAATGGGCGAATCAGAAGGGGAAAAAACGATTGGTGCCTAAGAGCCAGGAACCTCGGCATTAGAAGGATGAGTGGTGGGGTGAAGATGACAATTAAACTCTAGCCTGCAGAAGCCACAACCACACGCACACCACTGCAGCAGGTGCATTAGCCCAGCGATCTCACCAGCTTTAATCCTTTCCAATCGATTGGCTGTACTCCTTTGCTATCTTGTGGAATCTCCTCTATTTCATCAGTTTAAATACTCGTTTCTCCACCTACCCATATCTGCATTCCATACCGTGTTCCATTCTCCTTATACCCATTTCACCATTATTTTCTCTTTTTTCTCTATGTTCTTTCCTTCATTTTCACCATTCTCTTCCTCTTTATTTCAGTATATTCCTCCCAAGTTCTTGCACCCTTTCTGTCCTTCATTCACCCGGCCAACCATCCTTTCTTTGACCCCCTCGTCCTCTCTTGGTTACGTTGACATAAAAGGAGCACTTGTAGAATTGACGGAGTGTGCTGGAGGGTCCCCACAGATAATGGATGGTTATTGCTACTCCATTCAATGGCAGTTTCTTTTTCGACCTCAGAAGGATGAAAAGCTAAGTGTACTGGGAGTCGAACCCGTGACTGTGTGCTCAAAAACAAGGCACAGCTTATTTCCTCCCCTCCCCTCCCCTCTCCTCTCCATTTCTTTTTTCCTCTTGTTTCTTTCCTCTTCCCATTTCTTCTGTTCTCTTCCCCCCTCGTTGCCCTCCATTACTCTTTCAATGTCTTTCTTTCTTTTTTCCTATTGCTGATGATGAGATCTTACTGGCAGTCCAACATTCTTGACATGTAGCGAGACGAAAGCTGGCATGGATTTGAGGAGTGGATTTAAGAATTGTATTTATCAAATAGGATGTATTTTATTCAATTCACACTGTGCTGATGGCGGTAAATATCCTCTAGCACTACACACCCCAACTAACCAATGTATAGGGGTAGATATTATAAAAACTGTAAAAAAAACTTTTAAATGGAACAATGTCTAAAACAACCACCTGTTAGCAACATTTTCAAGGATAATTCCACCCTTTTCCTAGAGCCATACTTTAAAGTGGACCTTAAAAATGTCAAAGTTTTGCGGACTGAATGCCTGGCGTCTTATGGATAAATCCTTTGAGGATACTCAGAGACAGATTAAAAACACACTATGCGGAAGACAAGGTAAGTTTTCTTAAGACATGAACATCAGAAGAATAAAGATAATTTATTTATTTCTACATAAAACATAATGCTCTAAAGTTATATTTAAGTTTTAAAAAAATCTGCTGGCGAAACACACCTTGCTCCACAAGCGCAAATCAAAGTATTTCACTTTTTGAACACGGATATAAAAAAGACAAGCATTGGCATAGCCAATAGGTGTCGCTTTTGGGACCTTATAAATATTTAGTTATGCAGCAGAATATCCTTGGTGCAACAACACCAAGTGTTGCATGGCTAAACACTTATAGGTCCCAAATGCGATACCTATTGGCTATGCCAATGCTTGTTTTATGGTTGGTGTGTGCATGTGTGTGTGTATTTATAGATGTGGGCACATATGTGTATTTGTGAGTGAATGCTGCCACGGGAGTGTGCCTGTGCACGTGTGAATGCATGGACGTGAGTATGTATGTGTGCGTGTCTGGCCCCCCGCCCGCCTCCTTGCTAAAATGACTGTCCGCCACTGCTGCCTTTGGGACGTCTCTCAAAGGACCATCGAAGACCTAAGCCATTAGTTGCTTGTTTGTCTGGAGTGTTTACACTACAGAAGAGGCTGCGCTCACTTTCAATAAAGTATAAACCCCTGGATTAGGGGAGGCTCTGCCTGGGAGCAGGCACCTGTTAGCAAGCTGAGTGGCAGCTGGTGTACATGGGAAGAGCTTAAGACGAAGACATTGATTAATGAGTTTTGTGATTCCAATTTAAAGTGATGATTCCTGTGTCGGGAAGCCGGTGGGATTTATTTATTTATTTGTGTGGGTGAAAGGCGATCAAAGAAATTAAATCATTTAAACGAGGTTCGCAGTCTGTGCTTCATTCACTCTAAAAGATGCCACAATTAGGGTTTGATTCATGCAAACTTTGACATGCGTCGCTTCCACATCCAACCGCTAATCCTGATCCACACATCCTGAAATATCTAAGTTCTGCAGAGTTTTCCTAACTTCCAAAGCTAAATGTTTCAAATATGTGCACATGTGGGTGGTCCCAGCGGACTGTCAGAGAAGGGGCCAGGGAAATGTCATTTAAATGAGTGAAGGCCCATAGTGCCAACTTTGTAGAGAGCAGCAAATATCAGGAATGTATTTCCCATTCGTTTCGACACTTTAACACTTACAGGTAAAGAATTTCATTGCAATTAGTGATGAAAGTGCAGGAAAGATAATGAACATTCCTCCTTTTCACAAAGGTGTGTAGGGAGAATAGACTTTTCTTAGATTTTTTTTTTTTACATAAAAGGATAAGAGGTAATAAGAAGATATTTTGAATATTTAGCTAACTTCCCAACTCAACAAACACAGATTTTTCGCCTGTAGGATTTAGGAAAACATGTGTATGCCTAAACCTACCATCATGCAAAAACAACAGTTGATGGACGGAATGCAGAACAATGTCATACATTCACCCCAGTACAGAGATCTGGGCCTAAATCCATCGTTTCCCATAGGTCACAGGGTCAAGACTGATTTGCATATGGCTGGGTGCAAACTGGAATGGCATGGTGAGCAAAAAAACGATGGATTTAGGCCCAGATCTCTGTACTGGGGTGAATGTATGACATTGTTCTGCATTCTGTCCATCAACAGTTATTTTTGCATTTGTCACCCGAGTGGGACGGGTAGGCTCAGACGTGAGTCCCGTGCACTCCATGCCACTGGAATCAAGCTATCCTGGCTGAAGAGGGGTGAAACCCCGAAACCGGTCCTAGGAAGCTTGTTTTCAGTGCAGGGAGGACCTGGCCTGACAGTTCTGGCTGGGCTGTTACAGGGGCGGCTCTAGGCTCATGGTGGCCCTGTGCAGGGAGCGCAGGTAGGGGGCCCCGGAAGAGGGGGTCCGGGCGGGGCGGAGCTCAGGAAGGTGTTTTAATAAAACGTCCAGAAAAAGGCGTTAGATGACCAGTAACATGGTAACAGAAAAATGACGTTTACTTTTTGAGTGCTCATCACTTGGATACTTTGTTTTAGAATCTGGGTCTCTGGAGGGACCCCTTTCAACAAGAAAAACACGTTGCGCGTCCGTAAGAGAGTTCGGCCACAAAGTAGGATCCCTCCAATCACATAAATCATATTCAGAACACGGGTCTGTAACATGGTCTTGCTCTTTGGCTTCCTCTTCAATACCAGCATCATCCGTCTGTAAACTCTGAACCTCCTTCAGAATGCCAGATGTTGATGGACCGATGAATGATGTTTCAGTTTCTCTGTCTGAGGGTCTTTTGTAATAATCCTCATCCTGAGTTGGTAATTGCTGCATGTTTGTATCAATTTCAGAGTCACCTTGTTCATTTTCATTGGTCTGCTCATGAGTATCATTCTGCTCATGGATATCATCATTTTTCCGTTCTTTATGGTCGTCAGCGCCTGTTTTACCTAGTGCATCAGCAGTACTCTGGCCAGAGGATTCTCCATCTTTAGGTTTCCCTTGGGTGATAAAGTTCAGGATTGCTCCTTCCTGTGACACTACGAAAGCCTGCTGAGCCACCTTTCTCTTTCGTTTCGAATAACCAGATTTGTGTACTCTAATTCTCTTCATTTTGCTTGCAATGCAGCGGGCGAGGCTAGCAGTGGGTAGGGAAAAAAAGAAGACAATCAGCAGTGGCGGCTGCTGAAAGATTTTGATGTGTCATTTTTATTTTCTTGCAAAAACAACAGTTGATGGACAGAATGCAGAACAATGTCATACATTCACCCCAGTACAGAGATCTGGGCCTAAATCCATCGTTTTTTTGCTCACCACACCACCCCAGTTCAGACATGGCCATATGCAAATCAGCCTTGACCCTGTGCCTCATGGGAACAGTCCAGCCCGAACTGCCAAGCCATGTCTTCCCTGGACTACACAATGAAGGACCAGCATACCTTAATGAACAAGTGAATTTCCACCAATCTACCAGGAAAATATGTTCCAGAACCATCTCCCTAGCAGCCACCCAATGCAGCCGCTGATAAAACAGTGGAGGCCGCTACTTCTCCCACCTGGCAGTGAAGACCTGAAAACCCTCCCCCTGCACCTCAGAGCCTCACCATCGCTCCAGCAGTTCAGGAAGGACCACAAGACCTCGCTGTTCAACCAACAAGCAGCATGATCCAGCAGCATGAATCCCACACCGCCTCGAGTCCCTTATGTGTGAAGCAGCTGATCTTTACAAACCCTGACTGATTGATAGTAATTACCCTTCCCACTACATGTATGACACATTATGAGGACTAGCCACATATGGAAGGTTTATTTGAAGAGTGTTATAAAACTATAGGGTAGATCATGTGACTTGGCATACAAGGTCTGTTTTCTCAGTCCACTGAGAACAGTAGAGCCTGGAGAATAGTTCATGATCTATTTGGGAAGTGAGCTTAGCAGGAAGAGAGTAAGCTACCTTGAAATCATGGCACACAGAGACCTGTCTCAGTACGTCACTAACTGATCCTGAAGACAGCCTACAGGTAACCAAAGACTCGTCCACTTTACCACATTGTCAAAAGACAAAATACAATATATTTAATTAAGGTTTCTTGTATAGTGCCATATTCCAGCAACCAGTTCTGCTCGCTTTACAGAGCACCTATTAAACAAGGATTAATTACAGTGAGTCCTAAGGCTATGAAAAGGCACTAGAGGTTCACTGAAGCAAAATTAATGTGCAAGGAACATCCAGTCAGGGGACAACTTTCAAGCAGACGTACGAATCACTAGCACAGCGTACCAACGACCCCATGGGCCGTGGCATAAGCAAGGAAAATGGCCCCTTTGGCTGCTGCTCAGGAAGTAAAATATAGCAATTATCAGGGTTCAATGGGCCCCTGAGGGTTTTGGGTCTCAGTACCACTGTACTTGCTGAACCAATGGTAACTATGCCCCTAGTATGGACAGAGAAGGCTGCTTCACCAATTGCAAACTGAGGACTAGTTAAACTAGTTTTCTCTGCTAGTCACATGACAAGCACTGGAATGTAATTAAAGAAATGATCAAGAAGCCAGTCTCCTACCAAGGTCTCTGCAAAAGGTCATTAGATTGAGTTAACATGGGTAGGCACTGCCATCCTATTCCAGGCGTCCATCCATAGGTGCTTGCATTTCATGTCTGCCTCAACACCATATAAACAGACATATCCAAATGCCAAGTACATTCGAACACTCGATGTTTTAAAAGATTTGTGCAGGCAGATCCACTCATTAGATCACAAGTATCAGCTTCATACTCTGTTTTCATGATTGTTGATAAGTAATTGTAATCATTTTAATGAATCCTTAACATTACGTCTAACACCTCGTACCCTGCTCTCCTCTTCCCCCAATACGACCGTGCCTCCCAAGTTACACCTCCAAAAGTCACCATGCCTCCCCTCAGCCACAAGTAAACACCGCCCCTGCACTCCTGACTCACTCTTCCCTCAACATACAGCGCCGATCTGTACCACTCCCTACCCCTGGCGCACGGTGACCACCTCTCCGACCCGCGCCCTCTCAGAGATGAATCGTGAGAGAGAGGCTCTCTCTCACGATTCATCATGCCCTCCCTTCCCATGACTACCAGAATACCTCCAGCTCGCCACCTCACATGGCTTACCTCCACCCAGACCCAAAGCACACACCATCTACAATAACATCCTCACCCAACCTTCCCCACGCCCCCGGCTCCTCACCCCCACGGGCTGGGATACATTCCTATGCCTGATCTGCCCTCCTCCCCAGGGCTCCCCACACCCTCGTCCAATGGCTCACCTTCCCTCGGGTTCACTCTGCAGTGGCGCACGCTGACCTCCTCACTCCCCCTCCCCATGCCCTGACCCTCGGGCTGCTCACCTCGCAGCTGGCACCAAAGGTTGCACACTGGCATGCTATCCTCTGCAAGGCGGCTTTTCTTGCCCAGGGTCTCTAGGCGCGCCGGTGCATGGCCTCGGCCGGTCTCGGTGCTGCTCGCTGCACGCCGGGCACGGGTGCTGCCACCCCTCCTGCCGCCAATGATGCGTGGTGCTTCTGTAACCCCTTCGCTGCAGGACTCGCGGGCACTGCGCATGCGCGCGCATGCGAGCCTCCGGAGGTGCCAGATCTGGACTATTAAAACAAGCTCGATTCTCCTGAAAAAAAAGTTCTAAACAAGCACAAGACCTACCAGAAGAGCCCGAAACAAGGCCGACCCCACACAAAGACGAGACTGGGTTAGAAAGGAAAAGAGTATAAGAACAACCATTCAGCGTGCATCACATTAGATTTAGCACACCTCAGTCGTTCATGCGCCAAAATCCCTGCCAGGGGCCGCCACGAATATGTATTGTATCCGATTCCTCGTGGTGGCCCCTGGGGTTTGGTGGCCCTGTGCAGGTGCACAGCTTGCACATGCCTAAGGCCGCCCCTGGCTGTTAACTACTGAGATAATCCTGCTTATAATACCTTTACAGGTATTTGTTGCTGTTCCTTCCCTCCTCTCCATTGGTTTTTCCCGGTGTACTCCATGTCCATTGACATTAATCTTTATAATTTTTATCAGCGATATTTGTATATTTACATGTGCTGTCTGCTATAGTAACTCTGCCCCTTAACTGTAAACTGTTCTAATGAGTCACATTCGAACTATATAAACTACAACAATAAATAAATAATAAATTCATAACTAAGTAAAAACATGACTATATTAATGAATAGGTAAATCAACAAAGAAAAACAATCTTGCCCCAGTCCATCAGCTATGAACCATGTGGTACAACTGTCCTCTTGGTTCCCACCAGGGAGAGGCTTGGGAGTCTCCGGGGAACTAAGGCAGCCCAATGCCTCTGCGGTACTTGTATTGAGAGATGCTCTGCCTGGATTTCCATTGGAGCGAGGCAGCAAGGACGGGTGCCAGGTCTGGATCCTCAGACACCAAGAGGGGGTACACCCTCAAGAGAGAAGACTCCACGTTCCAATGTGGGTGCAAATTAGAGTTTGCACCTAAATTGTGATTTCAAGATCTGTAATACAGCATACCGTAAATTCCACAATTTGTGGTGTCGCTATTTTCCGGTTGTGTTATCAGCACAGCAAATACCGGTGCACTCCTGATGAAGCCCAGTGTGTCCTGCATGACCCCAACAAAGGGTGGCGTCTGCAGAAGCAGTAAGTAACACTATCACTGAAAAACAAGAGGAACTGTCCAGCATGGACGACATATGAAGGGCAGAGCCTGCCTTTGGGAAGAAATGAAGATAAGCACTGGTGAGGACAAAGCAACTACACGCTCCAGCGGTGGCAACAAACGCAACCAGTGCAAGAGGTTGCCAAGCAAGGTAAAAAGTCTGACCACATGTCTCTGGAAACCCTGGTCTACAGCGGGCAGCACTGTGTGCCCTTGTGTCTGGCACTGACATGGCCCTATCAGAAATGCATCCGTCAGGGGCCTGTCCCAAAGCGTCGCTCACTAATGCACCGCCGCCATTTCCATCATCCTCTCCTGGTGATGGATAGCTCTTCAATGAGCCGGCCAGTGAGTTCTTATCACTAATGGAAGCTCTTGTCCCAGGATCCATGCTGAGAGGCTGGAAAGAAATCTAATTCACCCGGCATTTAGGAAGGCAACGTGATGTGGGCGTGGATCTGTAATGCTTTCAGCTGCCGGCATGGAAATTAGAAGCAGACCTGGCAAACATGGTCAAACCAGCCTCACTCTCTCTTTCGCACCGTTTACTCTCTGTCTCTCGCTCTTTCGCTCTCTCTTTGTCCCTCTCTTCCTCTTTGCGCTGCCGGACATAGTCACGCGAGAGTTGTAAATAGCATGCGCCGATTGGGCTTTCTCGGCCGGACTCGCAGGTCATCAGAGCCATTCAATATGTGTATCACTTTTACCAGTGCTTTAAATGGAAATATAGAAGTGCAGGTACTCACTATTTGGAGTGCTAGTTTGCTCTTCAGAAGTGCTGGTACTCTCCAATTAAATGTATGACAGCAGTGCTGAGAAGTGTTAGCACTCGCCCTTCGAAATGAAAGAAGTACAAGAGCCCCGTCCCGAACAGCACTTGCCCATTGAAAGCACTGACTTTTACAAAACCCCCAAAAATATGTTTTTTATCTGCAAAGAAAAGTGTAAACAGCTAGCAGAAGCGATAACAGTTTTATGAGCGATATATCAAAGGCCACTTCCATGTTTTAGAATATCAATCCTTTGAAAGTGAGCACCTTTCAACTTAGTACACATCACACTTTAGTTACATCAGCTGGGAAAAGAAAATGTTTATTAGCTATGTGGTGTAAGAAAGGGCAGATGGCAGAAGCATTTGGCATACTCTACTTTTGAAAGGAAACAGATCATGGAAAACACAGCCTGAGAGACAGACAAACTAAAGGCAGAGCGTACACTCCGCCCAAGAGACCTGCTGTAAGAATTGGAAGATGAAGGGCAGATCCACCTGTTTGTGTGTGATTTCATAGAAAAATGATTTCATGGAATGCCATTACTGAGAAACCATTTTACCTAAATTGTTTAATGGAAACGTCAGAATGAATGGCATTTACCATTTCATAGAAACCCATTCATAGAATGTCTTTTTGATGGAACTGTGCTCTTGCATGCTTACTTTTAAGGTGTACCTGCAATGGCCGCAGGTCTTACTTTCAGAAACAGTTTTGTTGGAGGTGTTCATTTCAGTGCTTTTCTTCAGGGGATCTCATTTCGATTTACATCTTTTACATTGTCAAACAATTACTTTGAAAACTTTTTTTCCACTGACCCTTCACCTCTCTTCAACACCATCCATACATGCCCTCTACGCCACCCCTTACAATGCTTAACTATACCCATCCCTGAATCCTAAAAGCCCTTTCTACCCTTAAACTCCAACAAGCCAAGAAACCTAGAAAACCCTCACTACACCTGATGTACACCCATATCTGACCCCTAAATTATACCCATCCCTGAACCCTAAAAGCACTTTCTACCCCTACATTCCACCTATCGCTGAACAATAAAAACTCTCACTTCTGCTTAACTCCACGCGTTCCTAAACCCTGAAAACCCCTTTCCATGCCTAAATCCCACCCACTCCTGACCCCCCTAAAATCCCTCACCACCCTCAAACTCCATCCATCCATGAACACTTAAAAAAACGTACCTCTCTTAAACACCATCCATCCATGAACCCTACAAATCCCTCACCATCCCGAAACTCTACCCATTGCTGAATCCTAAAAAAACCCTCTATATCTAAACTCTCTTCACCCATCACTGAATCCTTAAAAACCACTCACCATCCTAAACTGCAACCAATCCTGAACCTTAAGAACTGTTCACCACCCTTAACCTCTACCCATCACTGAACCTTAAAAGCCTCACCAGCCCTAAACTCAACCCATCCATAAACCCTAAAAACCCCTACAATTGATTCATCTCTGTAATCCTAAAACATCTCACCATCCCTAAACTCCAGCCATTTCTGAACCTTATAAACACTCACCAGCCCTAAACTCCACTCATCTATGAATCCTAAAAACCCCAAACTCCACCCATTCCTAATACCTAAAAAAGCCTCATCACCCATAAGCTTCACCCATTCCTAACTAAAACCCTTGTTCTGTGCCTAAACTCCACCCATTCCTGACCCCTAAATAACCCTCATCGCCCTTAAACATTACCCATCCCTGAACCCAAAAAACACTCACTAGTCCTAAACTCCACCCAACCTTAATGTAATTTTGGATTTTCCTTAAAATTATCTTTTCTTTAAAATGTTTAATTAATTTTTGTATTTGTAGTTCCATAAAATTGTCTTTCTGTAAAATGTGATTTCTGTGATTTGGTTTTCCCCAATGTGGTTTCTCGGTTTTTGTTCTTCCATTAATTCCAAATACCTCAGGTTCAGTCACCAGCTGGTGTACAGGATATCAGGGGACTGACACCTCTGTGCACCAGGCTACGTGAAGGATACCAAATGATTGACATCTCTGTCCACCATCCTGTGGGAAGATTTCAATTGTTTGACATCTCTACCATCAGCCTGTGTGAAGGATATCAGGCGAATGATACCTGTATGCACCAGCCTGTGTGAAGGATACCAGGTGAATGATACCTCTATGCACCAGCCTGTATGAAGGATATCATGTGACGAACATCTCTATCCATCAGTCAGTGTGAAGGATATCAGGCGAATGATACCTGTATGCACCAGCTTGTGTGAAGGATATCAGGTGAATGATACCTCTAAGCACCAGCCTTTGTGAAGGATATCAGGTGAATGATACCTCTATGCACCATCCTGTGTGAAGGATATCATGTGACGAACATCTCTATCCATCAGTCAGTGTGAAGGATATCAGGTGAATGATACCTGTATGCACCAGCCTGTGTGAAGGATATCAGGTGAATGATACCTCTAAGCACCAGCCTTTGTGAAGGATATCAGGTGAATGATACCTCTATGCACCATCCTGTGTGAAGGATATCATGTGACGAACATCTCTATCCATCAGTCAGTGTGAAGGATATCAGGCGAATGATACCTCTATGCACCAGCCTGTGTGAAGGATATCAGGTGAATGATACCTCTATACACCAGCCTGTGTGAAGGATATCAGGTGAATGATACCTCTATGCACCATCCTGTGTGAAGGATATCATGTGACGAACATCTCTATCCATCAGCCTGTGTGAAGGATATCATGTGAATGATACCTCTATACACCAGCCTGTGTGAAGGATACCAGGTGAATGATACCTCTATGCACCAGCCTGTATGAAGGATATCATGTGACGAACATCTCTATCCATCAGTCAGTGTGAAGGATATCAGGCGAATGATACCTGTATGCACCAGCTTGTGTGAAGGATATCAGGTGAATGATACCTCTAAGCACCAGCCTTTGTGAAGGATATCAGGTGAATGATACCTCTATGCACCATCCTGTGTGAAGGATATCATGTGACGAACATCTCTATCCATCAGTCAGTGTGAAGGATATCAGGTGAATGATACCTGTATGCACCAGCCTGTGTGAAGGATATCAGGTGAATGATACCTCTATGCACCATCCTGTGTGAAGGATATCATGTGACGAACATCTCTATCCATCAGCCTGTGTGAAGGATATCATGTGAATGATACCTCTATACACCAGCCTGTGTGAAGGATACCAGGTGAATGATACCTCTATGCACCAGCCTGTATGAAGGATATCATGTGACGAACATCTCTATCCATCAGTCAGTGTGAAGGATATCAGGCGAATGATACCTGTGTGCACCAGCCTGTATGAAGGATATCATGTGACGAACATCTCTATCCATCAGTCAGTGTGAAGGATATCAGGTGAATGATACCTCTATGCACCACCAGCCTGTGTGAAGGATATCATGTTACGGACATCTCTACCAATAAATCAGTGTGAAGGAGATAAAGTGACGAACACCTCTATCCACCAGCCTGTGTGATGTATAGCAGATAGATTTTTTTGTTTTCGACAAACGTTTTATTAAATTTGTAACCGAGGTGAGTCGGTAACACCCGGTAAAGGCACAACTTATAACATCACGCATGACAGCACCGAAGATTGACATTTTGGCCACAATCATCCCGAAGGTGGGAGGAAGATACTCATACAAGCCCTGTGCTGCTTTTCTGGTAAATGAACTCTTTATAAAAAGCAGAATCAATGATTTTTACATGGAGCCACTTGGCCTCTCTGAGCAGATACATATATATCAAATATTTTTACATTGTAGACAGACACACAAAGAAAGCACACGCCTCTTTAAAAATTGCGCGCCACAAATACATATATTAGATTCCCATAAAGCGGCAGTGTTTGCTCCCTGGTGGCTTTAAGGATGGCACACGCTCTAATGTGACCTTGTTCCACATTGAACATCTGATCAAACAGCGGGAGTTTGTTAGCTGTGAGCAAGTCACAGATCACTGGCTGTGAGACAATTAAAAATTGGGGCCACGTGCACATTTGACCAGGTGGCCCAGCCAGGCCCCCGCCAGATTCTCACTTTATGAGCTGCCTGTATTTGCTCTACAAGTTACTGTGGCGACCCCTCGGTCTTCTGTCCGCTCTTAAGGGACTGCCAACCTCCTGGGTGGAATCACGTGTTCCGCGGCGCGCGCTGCAGAACGTCAAGAATAGGTTGTTATTTGTTCAGCACGTGAGCCGGCATTGTGCAGGCGCAGAGCCTTGGAGTCCGAGGGTCTGCGTCAGCTCCTCTCAGGAAGAGTCATGCTGAGTTCACTCGATGGGGCACTCAGGCTACTATAGGCTGAAGCTAGCAGGGGCTGTGTGAGCTGTGGAGACCGGGCCACTGTGTCATGCGCACTCGGACAAATGGTGCTCCTCCAGCCCCACTTGGACACAGAGGAGTAGCCAGTGCCTCATAGGATCTAGTTCACAGAAGGAAATGGTCCCCTGGCCACTGTTTAAACTGTAGAATACAGTAATAATGGGGGTTCAATGGAGCACCTCAGGTCAATGGAAGCTACGCACCTGATTGGATGCAGGCTGCATCGTCAGGAGTTACTTTGGTTTGGGTCCATTTTGTAATTCACACATATGGCCAGGTATGGCCGAACTCCAGCCCTTCCCATGGAGTGACCCGATCCCCCCATCTGCCCTCCAGCCTCCCTTACCACCACAGACAGCACAAAATATCACTTTGAACTTTTGCGTTAGGGGCTTGTAAAACCCCTGACCATATTTATTTTGATAACAAACCACAAAATATTAAAGATGCACTCAAATCATTACCCCAAATCACGCGCAGAAACACCATAAAACAGAAATATGATTACTTATAATCTTGATTGATGGCTAACCTTAACATCGACTCTAATATACAGCCATTCCGAACCATATGCAACATTGCCCCTGCGTATTCAGCGTTGGGCCTACTAGTGAGATCATGACTGGGCAGCCTGTGAGGGCCCCTCCTTAAGGGAAGAGGCCCACCCCCTGAGAACACCTCCCCAGAGTAACTTGTGTAAGAGGCCCGTCTGCCCGCCAGGTTACCCACCTTGGGCACCCCCATACATCCTCATTACCCCCTGGGATTACCTTACCTCCCCAGAGTAACTTGTGCAGGAGGCCCGTCTGCCCGCCAGGTTACCTACCTCGGGTACCACCATACACCCTCATTGTCCCTCCAAGGGCCTGTGCTAGCTTTGCGCTATCGCGCCAGTGAGGGAATTGACCATAAAGGTCTGTTGGCAGCGAGCACTCCCACCCCTGCAGCCTCTAGCCGACTTTCTGCAAGCACCCCCTGGAGGGCCCAATGAGACGCTGTCCCACCTATCCCAAGTAAAAGGATGCCTTCTACAGACCCGAAGTGTCCCATCCAATCTTGACCTAATAACTGGCGGGGGACCATCAGCATTCTGTCGACGGAGCAGTGAGCGGCAAATAGACTGTGCCACTGCTCCACCGCCCCTTTTAAGAGCAGGACCCGGCACAGACTGGATCAGCAGGGACACAGAAGTCTTAAAACGACTTCTGGGTCACAGCCCATCCGGGGCCCAATCACTGGGGCCGATATTGCTTGGTGGCAATGGCGTCCCACGCTGCCGCCCCCAATATGATGGGCTGGCTCCAGTGCATCCGCCATAGGTGCGGCGCACATGATCTGGGTGCGCCTTGGCAGTCCCCATGGAATTATTATTAAATATTTGTAAAGCGCCTGGCTACCCTAAGACAGCCCCGCACTGTCAGTGACAAGAAGAGCAACAAGGAAGCAACTGGTTATGGCAGATTCTGGAAAAGCCAAGTCTTCAGCTGCTTCAGGAAGGAGAGATGGTGTGGGGTAGAGCGCAGATGGTTCGGGAAGGTATTCAAGAGCTTGGCCACATTGTGGGAGAACGTGCGGCCACCTGATCTCACTCTCTTAATTTTTGGAGTCACTACCCGAAACTGGTTGGCTGACTGAAGACATCTCGTTGGGTGGTAAAAGGCCACAAGAGATTGATTTATCTTGGGACCTGTTCCCCCCAATGATTTATGGGCTATACACAAAGCTTTGAACTTGATCCGTTCACTAATAGGCAGCCAGTGAAGTTTTTTTTGAACAGGCTTCGCTGACTGCCGGTAGGGCGTGGGATAGAGCAGCCTGGCTGCAAAATTTTGTACCACCTGTAGTTTCTTTATGGTGGCCATTGTGGTGCCTAAGTATAGGAAATTCCCATAATCCAGCTGTGAGAGCACCAGTGCCTGTACTATCACTCTTCGTGCCGGAACCGGGAGCAATAGAAGGATTTTCCGCAGCATTCTGATGATTCAAAAACATGTTGCGGCTAACTTGATTGCTTGGCTATTGAAGTTGAGAGCTTTGTCTAGCCAAACTCCCAGACTTTTTATCTGATCTTTGGGGGTTGGTGGTGAACCAAGGCATTTAGGCTAGCTTAGTCTCGCTGATTCCATTGCAGCTCCATTAAATAATGGTATCTTCTTAGGACAGGAAGGTGTACCACCGCTCTACTGCATGGGCCATCCCACGTGAAGATATCGCATCCATGACATCAAACCAATCACTGAATCTCACAATACATCTAGGTGAGTAGATGTGGAGCTAAGCAGAACACATTTACAAGTAAGGTGCTGAATGTAGTGATAGGTAGTGTAATAATGGTGGTAATATTGTTGTACATCTACATAGTGCGGTACAACCAAATCACCCATTCACCGGCAGCAATTACCCAACATGCAATGATGATTCCAGTAAAAACACAAGCAACATAAGGCACCCTTTGGCCTCAGATGGTGTCATAGTGTTGCACCCTTGCTCCATCCTTAGGCCTTACTGTGCTTCCTGTTTTATGTTAGGGGGAAGAAAAGAAGTGAGAACAGCAGCAAGGAAACAGGAGTCCATGAGCCCCATCTACCTTCTGTACCTGCCACTGCCTGCCCCTGGGGTAACAAGAGTGACAAAGGCTCCTACCCCTTAGTTCATATCTAAGACCAATAAGAGATTGGATGAGTAGGTCAATGGTGATTAATGAGGGGTGAGTTAGCCTCTAGGCGCTTCAGCGGATGAGACAATCAATGCTCCATGGTACATGACAAAAGGAGTATTCATAGGCCTTCCAAGACTGATAATAAGTCTGTAAATATTGAAATACACTGCACAGAATCATTCACATAGCGCCAAATATCCGTCTAGAGACAGACGTGCTTACCATGCAGTGTAATTATTCCTCCCTCACCAGGCTAAAGGGGAACTGATAGCTGGTGGTACCTAAGCTGTAATGTAGGGGCATAGGGTTTACTTGTACCCAGCCGCGGTTGGTAGTAGGAGTAACTGCAGGGCGGTGACGTGAATTTCGTTGTGTGCACTGCATCCCCAAATGCGATGCAGTGCACGCAACGAAATTCGTTTTATTAATTTATATGTTAACTTACCTGCAAACCTCCGTAATCCATAGTTTACTACCCCCCGCCCTGCCCCTCCCCCACCCCACGTCACCGCCCTGCAGTTACTCCTACTACCGACCGCGGCTGCTTGTACCCCATGGAGAGGGTATACAGACCACTACAATTACAACTGTACTGTGCTGTACTGTGCCTGGGTTCCATTAGTGTACCCTGGTGCTGGGCAGGGGTGCTTATAGGGGCTAGGAATAGAGACTGTGTGCAGCATTAATGGTGATCCCTGTATTTCGCACACAATAGATGTTACCTGCATCAGGCTTAAGGCCTTTATGGCTTCCTTGTTCCTTAGAGCATCCCCCAGAGCTAGGAAAGTGCTTAGAGGACAATGGGGCTGCAACACTACAGGTGAGAGGAAATTAGCTTGTATCTATCTATGTGTAGGTGAACATGCGTAAAGCATGGTTACCACACATATCACAATTATGAGTTTTGTGATAAATATGGCAGATCAAACCTACTGATATTTAATGGGGGAAGGGATATCCCCAGTAATTACCAGAACATGCTGGGCCCGATTCACAGAACAAACTTAAGACAAAATCCTAAACTTAGTACCATTTTGGTATTCACAGAATGCACTTACTACTTCTGGTAGTCACAGAATGAACTTACTACTTTTGCGATCCACAGAATAAACTTACTACTTTTGCTATTCACAGAATGGATTTACGACTACTAACTTTACGTCCGCACTCGGGCCGGAAATTCCGGCCCGGAGGCGGAGCTTCTGGCCCGGAGGCGGAGCTTCCGGCCCGGAGGTGGGGCTTCTGGGCCGGAGGCAGAGCTTCCGGCCCAGAGGTGGAGATTTTGGCCATGGCTAAATCTCCGCCACTGGCCGGAATCCCCACCTCTGGGCCGGACGCTCCGCCTCCGGCCCGGAAGCCCCACCTCCGGGCCGGAATTTCCAGCCCGAGTGCGGACGTAAAGTTAGTAGTCGTAAATCCATTCTGTGAATAGCAAAAGTAGTAAGTTTATTCTGTGAATCGCAAAAGTAGTAAGTTCATTCTGTGAATACCAGAAGTAGTAAATGCATTCTGTGAATACCAAAATGGTACTAAGTTTAGGATTTTGTCTTAAGTTTGTTCTGTGAATCGGGCCCGCTGATTTTAGCGTGTTAAGTGCCAAAATCTGCATGTTTCTCCCCCCAAAAATAGTAATAGGGTGGTATTTACCTATCCAGTCAGCAGAGTCAGATTTTATCTGGTGTGATAAATATCGCAAACGTCACCAGGCCACCAGTAATGAGCGTCTAAGTGAGTTTAAGGGATATATTAAGCACATTCCAAAGTTTTATATCTAGATCTTTAAAGATTATTTCATTGACTCTCCTCACTTTGGGGGTTTGAAGCAAGACACTGGTTGTTAAATGAAGATAGCACATATCAGTGTTTCACAAATCTGTTCAATAGACAGGATGGGGCATGATGATAAACCTCTTGTGGCAGCCACGCAGATTCAAACTAAATTCTTCAGTGAATTGGGAGCCCGTGGAAATCTTTCAGGTTGTAGGACTTGTGGTCTGATTTCCCAGGACCAAAGTTAACATAGGCTGCTGACATTGAGACCTACTATCAGCTTATAGAAAGCGTCCAACGTATTTACTCAATTTGTCCCTCTCCTCGGATGAGACTAACACTTATTGAGAGAAATCAAAATTAATCCCAAGAAACAGAAACTCATGTACTTCTGAATTAGTATATGATTTTTTAACAAATTTGGTGAAAACTGTGTACTGAAAAATTGAGAACAGGACATATATATGCACACACAGATATATGATGTGTATTTACACTTATTGACGCATAACGTGAAGTGAAAACAAAGAAATCTATTTAAATATCACAACATAATATATACATAACAAATTAACATATATTCAAGACAAACATTTAAACACAGTGTCAGAAAAAATGAAAATCTGATTCAACCCGACTTGTAATCGATCTGGTTATTCTCGATTGTTATGAGTGATCAATAACACTTGAAAGTATGCGTCAACGTTTCGACCCCAGATATTATCACGATAATTTGATCGTCTAAGGGGGGTCTTCTTCAGGACTATATGTAGAGTCTGTGTGTGGCCTTGAAATAAGATTCCAAAACTTCCGTGACGTACTCAAGGCTGAATAATGTCTTCGAGTTCTCTCTGCCATTGTGTGACTGGAAATTAATCTCAGGAAGCTGCCTGAGATTAATTTCCAGTCACACAATGGCAGGGAGAACTCAAAGGCATTAACCAGGAGGCAATCTGCCCTGGCTGGCAATCATTGCCTAATTGAGAGTTTGAATAATCACAGGAGACCCCGAGCGCCAGACGCCGGAAAGTTACAGGCACGCTGTGCCACTGAACCTTATTACAACCAGCTGATAAGGAGAGCTGCTTTTTGAATCAGGTCAATCATATATAATCTGTTCAAGCTGCCGTGCTGACAGTACTGATACTCTGATATCCACGTGGAATCTTATTTCAAGGCCACACACAGACTCTACATATAGTCCTGAAGAAGACCCCCTTAGATGATTAAAATAATCGCAATAATATCTGGGGTCGAAACGTTGACGCATACTTTCAAGTGTTATTGATCACCCATAACAATCGAGAATAACCAGATCGATTACAAGTCGGGTAGAATCAGATTTTCATTTTTTCTGACACTGTGTTTAAATGTTTGTCTTGAATATATGTTAATTTGTTATGTATATATTGTGTTGTGATATGTAAATAGATTTCTTTGTTTTCACTTCACGTTATGTGTCAATAGGTGTAAATACACATCATATGTCTGTTTGTGCATATATATGTCCTGTTCCCAATTTTTGAGTACATAGTTTTCACCAAATTTGTTAAACAATCATATACTAATTCAGAAGTACATGAATTTCTGTTTCTTGGGCTTTATTTTGATTTCTCTCATTAAGTGTTTGTCTCATCCGAGGAGAGGGACAAATTGAGTAATTACGTTGGACGCTTTCTATAAGCTGATAGGTGGCAGAACCACTGTTCGCTTAATATACTAATCCCCAAGTTCTGCACATAACTGGGTCACCCCATTGCTTTATACTGATATTGAGACCTACAGAAATTTGTGGACAGATTTGTTGGGAAGTCTACGTTAGACAGAGTTTGGAAAATCTAATTTTGATTGTGTAAAATAATACACAACCATGATGCCTAAATATGGAGCCAAAAAGGGGGGAAAAAAGCGAAACTAGGGCTCTGCAATTGGCTAAATCTGTGCGGTAAGAAAAGAAAAATAAGCGCCCAGAATATGCTGCAGGTGAGCCTGCTTGAAGAGGTCCAGATTAAATTAGATGTATTGCTGATCTCTACTGGATCCCGCAGGGTACCGCATGTGCCTGGAGGAGAAGACACCTAGCTCGTGATCTCAGCTCTGAATACTGACCCTTGTGCATGGGATTGGACTATCTCTGAAAAAGTCTCAAGCGCTCCATGGTACTGAATACCACTGACAGGTGTAACAAACCCAGAGCACCAGCACCGCCTTTATCCATGACACACTGGAGAGCATCCATAACTGAGGAATCCTGCACATCTGTTCTACCATCAGGTCAAAATCCTACTCAAAGTGGATGGAGTAAGACATGGAAAAGGAGGCAATTGACACCCGTGCGTCTACACCAGAGCAGAACTTCAACCCATACCACCATCCCAGATACAGAGAATGATATCAACCCCTTATCTATGTTTGCGCTAGGAGTAAGATATCTGACCTTCTTACCTTCTACTTCCACATGCATGACTTATTCACTCATTCTTTTTAGACTCTTCCACGTATTCATTCAACAGATATATGTATACCACTGCAATGTTATTGTTGAAAGTGTGTTATTAGTAGTGGTAAATATGCATCTCCCACTGGCAATAAGACCACTAACACGGTCCAGGGCTCAGTATAGGTCTAAATACTTTATTCCCATGCTCATCCCTTGGTAGCTTGGCTGCGAGTAGGCAGGCTTAATTTAGGAGACAGGTATTTAAAGCATTTAAAAACACCAATTCAGTAAGTAATTAAGACACAACACACAATATAAACCCAACACCAATTTATAAAAATAGGAAATATGTTTATACCTCAAATGTCACACAAATTACCAAAATCCAATGTAGGGAACCAGAGAAATGAATTTTTAAAGTTTAAACACTTTCTACACTTAGAAACCTATAGTGCCACTCATGGACATCTGGTCTCACCTGACTGGGACAAAGTCAAACTATCAGGCCTACCGCTATGGAGCCCTGCGCCGATACACTGAACGGGAGATCCCGGTCAAAATGTTACCTTCGGATTGCTAAACTTTTCTGGAGCTCTTCTGCCTGCGTCCCTCGATGCTCTTCGCCAGTCCGGATTCTGTGAGGATTCACCAGCTTGACTTTCAGGCAGCTCCCGGTCTAATTCTAGAAGTCAGACCTCGATGAACCTGGAATCCAGGTTAGGGCGGGTCGCGGTAGAAGGAGGTCGACTTGGTCCTTGTAGTTGAGTCAGTCACCTTATGAAGCTTTTTTCCAAAGTTGCTCCAAACTTTTCCAAACTTCTGGAACTTCTTTCTGAAGTTCCTCTTGAGGGTCCAACGTGTCCAAAACACAATCTAAGCATCTGGACTCTTGATGGTGATGATTCAGGTGAGCTCTGTTAACCTGTAGCTTGCAGAGAGTCCACTCTTTAATCCTTCAGAAGCAAGGTACATCCACAGGGCTGTAGATCCAAATAGTGCAGAAGGCTCAGTCATTCAGAATGCAGGGCTTGGTGGTGCAAATCAAGTTTCCAGCATGGCAATCCTTCTTCTTCTTTTAGTTACAAGCAACAGATCTGAGAGGCTCTGAACGTCACTTATATTTGTTCAGTTTTTTCCAAGGTCAAGCAGGAGAGCACTCCTGCCCAGTGTGGTACACGGCAACCCCCAGAGCATGTCCACTTCCTCCAAAGTGTGGCATAATCTTCTTCCAGAAAGCACCAATTCTCCAAAATTCAACATGGCTAAAATCTCAGCAAGCATGAAGAGCTAACTAAACCAAATAGCTTTCCAACCCGTAACATCTGCAGATCCCTTCCTTAAGCCTCCCATTTGGCTGGGTCAGAGGGGATGGGGTGGATAGACCTGGCATTCTCTGACTGTCCTATTCCTCCTTTGTAGCTTCATACTTTACTGCCTCCTGCACCCCTGCTCTGGCATTCTTGGGTAGCAGAGCTCTCTCCAGCAGATAGCCTCTCCCTGGGTGAGCCACTTATCTCTTCACCAAAGTAGCCTGACTAATCCTGTTAACTGTGACCAATCAAGAAAGATTGCAGGAAGGGTGAATTTTGACTTACAGACAAGAAAGTCTGATAACTTATTTTCTGTACAAGTTAGGATAAATTCAATATTAGTATATTGTTGGATTTCTCAAGACCATTCTCCTAAGTCTATGAATGATATTTATTCAATTCCTAACAAGACATATGCATTAATAAACTATTGCAATGGTATGCTATGGGGCTTGGCATCCACAATGCGGAAACTGAAATGTGCAAATTCTCCATCACCAGGGCATATAAAACATCTTTTATAAGGACCCTGATTATAGTTATATGACCCCCCACCCCAGGGACACATAGGGGAGACATTGAGGGTCCTGAATATGCAACATTGGTGTAGATCCTCACTCTACAGTGCCCATAGCACCAAAGTTGATTTTTGGAGGCACTTTAAGACAATGGAGGAATTGAAATGTGCAATTTCTCTATCTCCAGGGCATATAAAACATATTTTATAAGGACCCTGCTCATGATTACATGACCTCCCACCCCTGGGAATATTAGGGGAGACCCTGGGGGTACCTAATATTTAAGAATAATGTAGTTTATCACTTTTAAATTGCCCCATAACACCAAAGTCGAGTTTGCCGTTAATTTACTTTTAAAAACACTGCTGGAAGGCAGGGCTGCTTTTAAAATGACCTCAGGCTCTCAGCCGTGCACACATGAATGTGCAGAAAGGGCTGCTGGCCTCTAAACTGCCATGCCCTATTATATACTACGGACTTATAGGGTAGGTCATGCCAATCATAGGTGCAGCCTAATACATAGTGTACCCTAATGCGTGTGTGTGTTTTCACTTGCGTAGCAGAGCCCAGGGAACTCTCAGAATCACAAAACCAGCATCCAGGGGCCTTAAATGGGGATAAAAGTGGGGGGACATTGCAAACAGGTCCTGATTTGCAACAGTAATACATTATTTATGTATGCATCAATGCCACCATTTTGTGACCATGTAAAAAACTGTTGGAACTGGACACGCAGTCTATCATGCAGCTTTTTCTTTTATTGTTTCATATCCAACTGTCTTTGCTTTTTATTTCTTTGTAATTTATTACCTTTTTGTTTTTAAATTCACTGCAAAATCAAAAAAGATTATATAAGATTAAATAAAAGTAGATGGAGGAAGTAATTGTTCTCAATGAATTATTTCATCTAGGCAGTCCCAATTTTCTCAATATTTTTTGCTGAAATAAGGAATAGAAATAATGAGCGATGAATTGCCCGGTCCACTGTATTGAAGAATGCTTACTTCTTTCAGCATGTTCTATTTTGTTCTAGACATCTGATATTTGGAGCTCTGCTGTGGCTGAACCACATGAGTTTTGGGTAAAGATGATTATTTTTTGTTGCAGGAATAGTCATAACTGCTACTCTTGCAACGCAGCCATATTTGTACAGATAGTACGGGCAGCTGTGGAAAGTACAGACAGTGTGTACAGAATAGGATTGAAGAAGAGATCGACTGACCCAACCATTTCTGAGACGATAATGTGTAATCGGAGTACATATTCTAAAGAAACATATTGATGTAAAGGGTAGTTATACATGTAATTTGTAACTTTTAATTGGAAAATGCTACCATATTTGCAGAACACCAGTAACTTAGGCTGAAATGTCCAGTGGTGAAGTGAGGTTCCAGTTATTCTGAACACTTACAGAAGCTAAACAGTTATAAGATATGATATATTTTAATTATACCAGATGCAATAATTTCCTATTGCATACAAACTTGTGTCTGGAATTACCCTCATTTAACTCTTGGTAATCGCTCTGTGCTCAAGCTGCCACTTAAAACGTTTCTTACATTGAATAGAGAGTGAGTGAGATGGGCTTACTGCAATGGGCTCAGCAAGGACACATCTCTGAGGCAATAGATTTAGTAGCATTCTTCTCCTTTCAGAGTACAGACCCCCCTGTGAGAAGGAGACACTAATGTTTGTTTGGGTGCAGTGTAAGGGTTTCAACTGGTAGCTGAAAGGTAATGGAGAGTTCTGCCCCACTGAACCAAGCTTCTGTCTTTTTAGAATGTTATGCGTCTGGGTCTCTGGAAAGGATTTGGGGCCAGGGGGCATATGTATCAAGCCCTTTTCCCGTTCGCAAATGGGGCAGATTCTCATAATCCGCCCGTTTGCGAATGGGAAAAAGCCTTTTGGGATGTATCATCCCAAAAGGCCCTCGCAAAATTGTGAATGCATTTACAATGCGCCCATACAAGCCCTAAGCTAGGAAGGGCTGCACAAATCATGATCTCCCCCTCCATCATGCCCCGTATAATGTATTCTGCTACTGACCTACTAGACATTAGGTCTAGGGCTGTCCCCCAGTTGCCATCCATGACAAGCTGCCCTAACACCTTTCATTGCAACCTGGAAGGACTAGTAACTTGTTATATCTGCCGCTTAGGCAGCAAAACAAACACACCGGTAGATGCTGATCAGCTCGAGTCAGACTACCCCACTCCAAAATACATTCTATGCAATGTCAGGTCTCTGGCTAAGCATGCAATTGAAATCTGGGACATGATCCATACTAATTCCCCAGAAATATGTTTTCTGACCGAAACCTGGCTTAATCCCACCAACCTCCCTCAGATTAACCTGGCCATACCTGACGGATATAAATTTATCCACCTAGATAGACCGGGGAAACAGGGGGGTGGAATCGCTATTGCGTATAAGGATTATCTAAACGTCAAATGGACGGAGTCACACAGCACGAACGGCCTGGAGCTTGGCTTCTTCAGAGTCACCAGGTCGCACTCGTACTGCTGGGACGGGGCCCTGATTTATCGCCCTCCAGGACCCAGGTCCCATTTCGCTAACAATTTAATCGAACTGATTGCTACGAAGGCCTTAGCCTCTAGCAACTTTATGCTGCTCGGAGATTTTAACTTTCACGGCGAAGATTTGCTGAACCCAGAGGGGATTCACCTCCTAAGCAGCCTATCACAAATTGGCCTCTCCTTACTATCTACTGACCCCACGCATAAGGCAGGGCATGCCCTAGACTTGATTTTTACCAACATCAGGCACCTTTTCGTCCTTCCCCCTCTTCCCTTAACATGGTCCGACCATTTCATGGTCCCTTTCTCCACTCAACGGCAATTTGCAACGGTTCAAGTTCGAGCTGGACCACAACCCAAGCAACTCCGCCGACCTTGGAATAACCTATCCCCAGAGGCCTTTGAGGCCGCCTATCAGGCACACCCTCACATAGCTCCCATGGCAGACTCTTCGGCCCCGGACCTCCTGAGGAACTTTAATTCCAGATTAACCCAGGCTTTTGATGCTGTGATCCCTGGGAAAAAATTCTCCCCCTATAAACAACGGCCATCTGCCCCATGGTACACAGGCGAACTCGCAATGGAAAAGACAAAATGTAAGGCCCTGGAGAGACGCTGGAGATACAGCAAAACATCTTTAGATAGACATACTTTCAAACTGTCCCAATCCAAATACCATCTAAATATAAAATAGCAAGGAAATTGTTCATTTTAAATCAAATAGACCAGGCCACAAATTCATCTAAAACACTATTTAATATAGTTAGAGACTTTGTCTCACCTCAAGCATGTAGGTCATCTCAACCGGAATCTCAGGATCTTTGCAATTCCCTTGCTACACACTTTCAAGATAAAATAACTCGGATCTACGATAATTTCCCTCCAGCACCAATCTGGTCCACAACCTCCGGTAGGAGATCTGAAGAAAATCAGCGATTAGGCTCCACCAATCTCACTGAATTTCAATCTCTCTCCACAACGGAAGTCTTTAAACTTATATCTTTAGCTAAATCAGGCTCCCCGAGCGATCTGTGCCCTGCCAGAATCATGGCCTTGTTAGCTCCAAGTTGCACCCTAGAAATACAAGAATTTTTCAACTCCTCCATCAGATCAGGTATTATTCCCCAAGCCTGGAAGGAAGCGTTTGTCCGACCCATCGTTAAGAAACCAGCTGCTGACCCTCTCATACTGGATAATTATCGTCCCATATCTCTGCTACCCCTACTAGGCAAACTCCTAGAATCAGCTATTAACAAACAGCTAAGTCTCCATCTAGAGTCCAACAATCATCTAGACCCATCACAATCAGGTTTCCGCCCAGGATTCAGTACCGAAACTGCAATCCTAGCAGTGACGGATTCTCTGAGATTGGAAATGGATGCCGGAGGATCTGCTATTTTGGTCCTCCTAGATTTATCTTCAGCATTTGATACCATCACTCACGCCAAACTATTGGAGAGATTGTACTCATGTGGGATCCGAGAGCAGGCCCTAAAATGGATACAAAACTTCCTCTTGAATAGGAGCCAGACTATCATACTCGGACCCTACCACTCTGGTAAGTATTTTGTGGACAAAGGGGTCCCACAGGGATCCTGCCTCAGCCCCACATTATTTAACCTATATATGGCCCCGCTAGCAAAGATTGCTGAATCTTCAGGCTTTGAGATAAATTATAATCTCGTACGCAGACGATACCCAGCTTATTTTCAAAATCAATCCGGTAGAAAAATCTGAACACCTGCGCTTTGCAGCAGGAACGCGTAACATCGCAAATTGGATGACAGAGAATTATCTCCAATTAAGTCCCAGTAAAACTGAAATTATGCTCATCGGGAAAGCTTCGGCGTGCTGGGCCCTGGGCTGCTGGCCCACCGACCTAGGGTCCTCCCCTGTCACTAAACAAGCGGTAAAAAATCTGGGCTTTAAACTTGATCAAGCGCTTTCCATGAAGGATCATATAGCAGCAACAACGAGTTCGTGCTACTACAGCCTCCGGCTCCTACGGAGAATCCTCCCCTACTTACATCGGAACACCCTGGTGCAGGCCATGGTGATTTCCCGTCTTGATTACGGCAACGCACTATTGGCTGATCTGGGCCCGACATTGGTTAGGAAACTACAGACCATACAAAATACGGCCGCACGTATGATACTGAACCGCCCTCCTGGCACGGCATCAGCCCCTTTACTGTCTGACCTCCATTGGCTCCTGATAAAGAAACGGGCATTCTTTAAGACCTGTCGTCTTACCTACAAGGCCCTAAATGGGAAAGGACCTCAATACCTTTCACATAAACTTACGAAACAAACTTCAATCCGGCACCTGAGGTCAAACTCCTTAGGGCTCTTACAGATCCCTCGTATCCGTCTTGCCCATGTAGGGGGAAGATCCTTCTCATATCTTGCCCCCCGCTATTGGAATATGCTCCCTACATCTATACGCTCCTGCCCCTCTCTCATCCTCTTCAGAAAAAATTGAAAACCTTTCTATTCTAACCATCAGTGACCGATTTTCCTTTCAGTCTTGAACATTGCGTTTTTTTCCTCTTTTCTTTTCTGCCCACTCTTCTTCCTCCCTTCTCTTCAGGCCCCGACCAGGCATAGCGCCGAGATGCCCCCGGGTGATTCGCTGCGCTCTATAAATATCCTAAATAAATAAAATTAAAATAAAATGTAGGAAGCACCCAAGTTGTGCGATTTAGGATTAAGAAATGGCACATTACCACCAACTTCAGGTTGGTGGTAATTTGCGATTTCTTTGAAAAATGCACTTTTTTGCATTTTTCAAAGTGCCATGTGGCTCACATTCACATTTCAGGGGTGCAACAGGGTGTCCTTTTGGAACCCTTGAAATTGCATGCGCAATTTGCGAGTACCTATTCGCATGCAATTTCCATTCATTCCTATGGGCCTTTTGGCCCATAGGAATGAATGTGAAGCTATTCCTTAATTGCGACTCACAATTTGCGAGTCGCAATTAAGGAATGCTAAGGAATCACAAAATATCTGCTAATTTTTAATTACATCTCGTTTTGCGATTCTCAAATAGCGATGCTCTAACAATTGCTATTTGTGAATCGCAAAACCATTCTTTGATACATATGCCCCTATATGTACTAATATTAGGAATGCTGATTTTTTCCTAATTGTGATTCTCTCCTAATCGCAATTAGTAAATTTGTATTCCTAATGTATGAAACTCTTTTGAGTTATAAAAAAGAGAAAAAAAAATTGTACAAAATATCCACCCAAATGGAGTACTTTCTACTGTTTAATTACTAAGTGCAACCTCCTTGGGTAAATGTCCAGTACATATTCTGCACAACAGCTGCTTATTGGAGCACAAGGAAAGCAGTGAACTTGTGTGAGTTTTGGAAATGTGATTGTTCCTTGTGCGTCTTTATCCAGAAATTTGTGATAACATGAATCTTCCTATAGAGAAGAGGACAAGAGTACAAAGAGTTAAATCTCCACCAAACAAGGGACCTTCCTCTTAACTATACAAAGCAAGTGCTTCTTTGTTTGGTGGAGATATCCTCATATTCCTCTGCATTAAGAACAGGCCTGGGCGTAGTTTGCGGAGTTTTGCTACGTGGAACTCCACGAAGTTACAAAAAACTCTGCAAAGTTCTGCGAGTGGCAGAGTGCAGAGCGAACAGCAGTTTGTGCTGGTATTCCTGCCACTCGTGTAGAAATTCTACCCGAGCGGCAGCTCGCGCTGGCGAACTTGCCATTCGCGCCCGGGAGCAGGGTAGAAACTCCACTGCACACCGCGAAGTGGAGTTTTTGCACTCCGAAGGCTCCACAGAGTGAGGAGTGCAGAAAACTCAGCAAACTCCGCGAACGAAACGAAGTTCACCGTCGAGGCCTCATTAAGGAAACGCGCTGGGTGCCGTTTGTGAAGCTGCCCAGCACCCTGGCAAAAGGCAAGTAAACCATAGCAAACTACTAAGGTGGGAAGGGTAAAACGGGCGAAGCTTCCAAATGATTTGCACATTTCCATACTCATAGTCATTTAAAGGGAGAACTCTGCTCTTACTAGGACAGGAGAAGAAAGAACCCACTCGTCACAGTCAAAAACAGATTACGTGCCAATAGATGAATGATGCATTCACCCCCACAAAGCATTCCAGACATTCCGTCTTTCAATGTGGAATTGCTGAGAAAACACACTTGCTTTGCCTTCGCCAAGCCTAGGAGTTAGGATCATATGTGCTTTACAGAGTTGGAGCTTACAGAAGTGGAGCTTCAACAGGGGCACCTGCTATGTTTGTATGTGTAAGTGCTTATTGTTGACTAACAATTGTGAAATCAGCTTCAGGGCCAGAATTGACCAGGGGGCTCCATCCCCCGGGTCTCAGCCACAACTTAATGGGGTAGGGGGCTGTATGGCCCCCCTCCCCAGGTAGATTTGTTTTGCCAAATTTGGTGTAATTCTGTCGGATCAGGCTGCATGTGTGTCTAAAGAGTCTATGGAAATTACCATGGCAAAAGCACTTTTTTGGGCCTCCCCTTATTCTCAGGCCTCGCTTGACGGATCGCCTCAAATATTTCCATGCACAACAAGCATTAGCGGCACACTTCTTCTTTGTGAAGATTCAGCATATGGCGTCAAAGATATAGGCAAGTCAAAAAATACTTTTTCTATAAAAACATGGTCAAACTGTAACTAGTTACTGGCGATGCCAGTATGTAATACACATATGTATATAAGAACAAGGCCGCATGTCTGGCGGCCGAAACGCGTCACTTTTGGATATCTTTATGTTGGAATAAAGACACTTGATTCATCATCGTCTGTGCCTTGGTGCTGCGCCGGTGTTACTGGACCAGCCCTAGGATTCTCTTTGGATATATATATATATATATATATATATATATGTATATATGGTTAGACAAGAACTTTTACGTTTATAAGAGATTTTTATATATGTATATGTATATATATATATATATATATATATATATATATTACCTACTGGCGGTCGCCAGTAGGTAGTTATAGTTAGGACCCCTTTTCCATAGGAAATCCGCAACATTCTATTTGGAATAACTTTGGCGCCGGTCGACGAATCCTCGCGAATTTCTCAAAATAGGTGGGGCGCTACGCTCCGCTCCTACCCTGAAAGTCTCGGGGGGATTCGTCAAGCGGGGGCTGAGATAAAAGGGGGGTCCCAAAACGCGTTTTCCCCATGCATTTTTCCATAGGACCTTTAGACAGGGCTACAGCCCGAACGGCTGAACAGAAGTACTTGAAATTTGGCAGAGAGGTAGCCATAAGGTCAAGGAAGTGCCTTTTGCAGGTCTGGTGTAAATCTGTTCAGTATTTCCGGAGAAAATAGCATTTTAAAGCATATATATATATATATGCGCGCAGGGTGCGCGCACCGTGCGAGCACCGTGCGAGCACCCTAACGTGCGCGAGCGTAATTCTGATTGGTGGTTACATGTTAGTCAACGTTCGAATCGGTCGAAATCAAGAAGTGTCGGCCGCCATTTTGTTTGTTTTCAGTGCGAGAGTGAAAAAGGAAGGTGGCGAACGTGAAAAGGGGGCAGGATAGAGAGTTCCTGACCCCCTAGCCTTTGTCAGGGGGTCCCTGAAGGACCCCGAAGGCAAAAAAAATAAATTTTTTTAAAAAAAATCGCGGGGGGGCGCGCACAGTGCGCGCACCCTAAAAAACACGAAAAAAAAAAATTTTTTTTTACAAAAAAAAAAAAATAATTTGCAGGGTGAAAACCAAAAAAAAAAATAATAATAATTTTTAATACGTAGTTTATTGTAAAATAAATATATAAAAAATAATACATAAATAAATTAGCATTTAAAAAACCGTACAAATGCACTGAAAAAACCATAGGTTTCACACACGTTATAGTTAGGAATTAGCATTTAAAAAACCTTGCTAATTCACTGAAAAAACCATAGGTTTCACACATGTTATAGTTAGCTGGACATTTTACTGATAAAAAACCAATGAAATTCCCCCGTTATAGTTACTGTAGGCAACTATAACTCACGCGACCGTAATCCTCTGATGATGACATATGTGTCTTTATGAAAAAAAAATATTTGTAATATATGTATAGCTAAAATTTAATGGAAGAAGACATGGGCAAATAAGTGTCTAAATACAGTATTAGCATCAGCAGAGGATTGCGGTCGCGTGAGTTATAGTTGCCTACAGTAACTATAACGGGGGAATTTCATTGGTTTTTTATCAGTAAAATGTCCAGCTAACTATAACATGTGTGAAACCTATGGTTTTTTCAGTGAATATATATATATATTCAGCTCTAGAACTCCACTCGAAGAATGAAGGGGACCGCACACAAACAAGGTACTCGGATTTTTAAATGTATTATTCCGAGATAGACGCCAGGACGCGTTTCGGCATTAGCGCCTTTTCCCACTGTGTTTACAGGGTGCAGTTCATTGGGTGCAATTATATCCGGTTCATTGTTTACACTTCCGGTTCATTAGTAATCAAAATGAACAAAAGACTTTCACAAAATAGCGAATTATTATAAATGAAAAAAAAGCGTTAATCTCGCACGGTGACATGATTGTGCCAACATTGTAATACATTTCAAAATTACCATTGTAAATGACGAATTTCGAGGCAGCGTAATAATACCGAGCAGTCAATGAAAATCGAGCTCCTTATGTAGTGCTAATAAACTAAAATTAATTAGTAGACATCAAGTCTTAATCAAGCCCTATATGGGCAAGTGAAATCCATTCGATAATGATTATATTCTTGATGCCACTTTTAAGCACAATAGAGAACGATGGACACCAAGTCTGCATGTGTCATGACTCAATCAAGCCCTGTATGGGCAATCTCCGATACACAAACTTAATAAATAATAAATTCAAACAGAAGGAAGACAATCACATAGATCTTCAGCATCCATAAATCTTAATCCAATAAACATATAAGAAGAACTCAGTAACTGTAATCTACCCTAAGTGACATGCCAATTCATCTTCAGTGTTTAGGCCATTGGGAGCCGTGGTTTGAAGATCAATTATAAAACGAGATTCCAGTCTTCTTAATTTCAGTTCACGATTACCTATCCGATCGCTGATTGGAACATGGTCTAGACAAAAGAATGTTAATAAATTTCTATCACTATTATGGTGTTTAGCAAAGTGTCTGGCCACAGGATAGGTAGGATCTTGTTTTTCAATGGCTCGGGCATGTTCCAAAATACGTCTTTTGGTAGGGTGGATCGTGCTACCGATATATTGCTTGTTGCAAGGACATGTTAAACAAGATACGCAGAAGGGAGTATTGCACGTTAGAAATGTGTTGATACTCCTTGGTTTTTCCGTACCTGGAACACTGTATGTAAGTACCTTTTTGCTATTTCTACATGCCTTGCATTTGAGACAAGGGAAGAAACCAGTCAAATTGCTAATGCGTTGGACGAACAGTGTTGGTTCGTAATGGCTCTTAACCAGTTTATCCTTTAAGGATTTACTCCTTCTAAAGGTTAGTTGTGGATAAGCCGGTAGAGAATCGCCAATTACTCCATCTGATTTAAGGATATGCCAATTCCGACAGAGAATCTTTCTCAAAGGGCCAGTCTCATTAGAGAAGGTAGTAATAAATCTGCAAGTATCTTGTTCTGTCTCATTATCAATTTTTCGGGTTACTAATAGAGATTGCCGCGGTATTCTGTTGAATTTAGTTAAAGTTTTTGTTAACAAATCGGGGCTGTAGCCTCGCAATTTAAATCTTTCAATAGCAGCTGAAGCCTCACACTGAAAGTCAACATCCCGAGAGCAATTTCTTTTAAGATGTAATAGTTATATATAGTTATATATAAACAAATAACTCTTATAAACGTAAAAGGTCTTGTCTAACCTTACATCTAAAAAGTAGAACATAAGACGAAATAAATGTTTGTTCATGAACATATGATTTTACTAACAGCAATTTTTAACTTATTTATGCAAATGTTATTAAAAATATCATCCCTAGCTAAAAATCAGTTATTTAATTCATCAAAAAGGAACAGAACCCAACATGCATCAGTTCGAGTTCTAAGCATGGGATTCATAACAATTACAGAAGTTCATTTCAGTCCAGCATCGAGAAACATAGCAACAAAGGTAAAATCCTTTTCTTGTGAAAGGTTCTACACGAGGGGCAGAAACATAACATGTTCTACACTTTAAAATCGACCAATTGTCACACAATAAACACACACCAAGGGTATTCAGTCTCAGCTTTGTCAGTAGCTCCTACATACAGATGTTTCCATTTGGACAAGGCGCATGATTCTATGCTGGCATGACAAACTCCTAGATGGATGCATATCAACCGATCCATTGAGCCTTACCAACAAAGCTTCAATCAGAATGTCTCCTCTTTATGAGCACAGCATATTTCTACTCCTTTCTTCTTCTGCACAAAGTGTGTTACTGAATGTAGGCCGGTAATGCACAATACAATCTATGGAGGAACGAGCAACTGCCTGCACTTAGAAAGGATCAGTTATTACAATCCATCAACTTTGTCAGTACTTAGTTTGTAAAGAAATAGGTGCAGGGGCCAAGGCTGTTCTCACGCGCCCACTGCCAATGCTGTTAAATACTATGGTTAATGTAAAAAGAACAAATGATGGACGGAATGCTGAACAAATTAAACGTTCACTGCCAGTCACAGATCTGGGTTTAATCCATCATTGTTTTGCTCACCACTCCACCCCATGTTGGACCCAGCCATATGTTAATCAGTCTTGACCCTGCTCCCCATGGGAACAGTCCAGCCCGAACTGCCAAGCCAGGTCCTCCCGGGACCTGAAACAAGCATCCTGGGACCAGTATCACTCCTCATCAGCCAGGCTAGCGTCCATCATCTTATTGTGTTTGCTATGTTTCTGAATGGCTCCCTGGGGCAGGCACATGTGGTAATGTAGCTGTAGGGCCCAGAAGGTAAGTTAACACAGGGATGGCATCTTATCACACATCACACTTGTACAATACACATCTCTTATTTTCTTCAGAATAAAAGTGGTTTGTGGTAGGACAACATGATGGACCTAATTAAGAGGTGAGGTGTTATTTATTGCCCTTGATAGATCACGATACCAGAAGGAACGTGATTTATTGGGTGTGATAAATAACACCTATTGCAAGTGTATAGGGAATAACATGCGGATTGCTGTATAATGCACCGAAATCCGTAAGATACAGTAAATACCATATGTTCTCCCCTGTTAAATTTCGACCGGTTTGGCCTGCCAAAATTTAATTATGGCTGAGTTATTTAACTCATCCGATATATATTGCATGCGTTAAATACCTTCAAAATTGTAATTCCAAAAAGGGGTTAACGCATGGGTCGTACTCATATGAGCAACTGATAATCAGGCCCTATGTGGTGTACCATAGTAAAGTATTCCTTGGAACTTGAATTGTCATGTAGTTCCTACAAATCTATATAGGATCCGCATGATTAGACAACATAAACTAGGGGTTTGGTGTCCAGACTGATTCTAGACACCCCCAGAGGATATGTTAATCTGTAGAAAGCTAGCTCACAGTGCCACTACAAGCCCCACAACCTTACCAGGGAGCAAATAGTTTCTGGCAACTATTGAACATGACAAACCGACCCCTCAGGGATCGTGGAAACCGTATAGCACTTTTTGCTCAGTCACTCGTGCTCACTTTGTCTCAGAGAGATATACAGAATAAATGGTGGGGACGTTTCCAATAAGCATTTATTGAACCATCTCATTCTAGTGAAAAATATGTGTGCTGCAACAACCATGAGAAAGAAGCCGATATGAGATTACAAGCACAATAAAAAGCAAATAAAAGGTAGAATTCTACTATAGTGGTAAAACAGTAAATATATGCAGGTATATAGATACATGACAGTAAAAATGCATACTCCTATGATGCAAACCTTAACTAGATGTACCTAAGTGTACCTAGCATGTATGTAGGTGTATAGCCAAGAATCGCCCCTAGGAAAGAGCCAACCCCATTACCTGATGTGAGAGAGCGATGGACCCCGTCTTGGTCATGCGTTGGACACTCCGCGAGGAATGTCAGACTACCGTGTGCTGGAGTGTCTGCGTGCAGGGACTTCAGCGTCTCATGTCAGCGTGTCAGCATGGAAGTCTTTTCACCTTTGGCTTGCCCAGCAAAGATGTGGTACTTATGTACCAAAAAGGTACCTTCAGGAGCGCCACCTATAAGTGTCAGGGTACTGTGTGCATGTCGGCCAAGGATGATGATTGCGGGGATCCTTATACAGAGTTATTATGTGGAAGATGGTAATCCTGCTGTGATACTAAGAATCCTCATGCATAATGAATGAGGCTAGTTTATGGAGACAACTACACAACATTTATTTGGCACCTAACTAGGTAAAAGGTCGGCACCAGAACCCTTATGTAGAGCAAGGTAGGACAAATGTAGGCAAAAGGTCGTGCAACTACCTAGGCCTATATTGGGGTACATTGAGGTTCATAACAGAATCTTCGTTCTGCTGGTGATACAGGTTAGTTCACTGATGCAAAGTCCAAAATTTCTGGAAGCTCCACTGTGTAGGATATCACAGAGATCAACAGAAATTAAAACAAATCCACGTGCCACAGAGCATGTATGTGTGTCTGAAGTTTTCAATGAGGCAAGAACCAAAATTAAGAGGATACCAAGATACTTGTGATTACCAGGATAAGTCGGAGAAACCATATGGGGGCCTGAAGCAGATTAATATCCGTTAGAACCGGTGAACCCTCAGGGCAGAAATCAGGCCCCACGGCTGGATTCAATCTAGCCCCCTTATTAGGGCTCCTCCTGTTCAGTAACAGAGAATAACCTTTTAGATTTCATACACCATGAGGTTGTGTCTGGACACAGATTAACAAGGTGACCTTCTTGCAGTTTCATACACCATATTTTCTAGGAAATATCTGTCTTTTCTTACCAAAATGTTTGCATGTGAAGATTATCTCAGCCTGTTTACTGTAAAGCACTGGCTACTGGGTGGTCTCTACTTGGGTCTTCCAGAAAATGCAAGTAACAAGTTCTTTATTTTGCAGTCAGAAAGGCCTTTGACCTGTAAACATATGTGACACATCTATAAACACAAAAAGGTTCAGCACTATACACTATACACTATCGTATAATCAAAGCATGTGACACAAAATATAAAGATTTTCTTCTTTATTTCTCTTGAAGATTTCTTGTATTTCACATGTTCACATAGCCGTAGCCAATGCGTTTCGTCTCACACGAGACTTCTTCAGGGCTACCAAGAAAACATACATGAAAAATTCTCAAATTTCTTATTTTATAAAACATTTTCAAACATATTATATAAATATATATACTATTTCTTTAAAAGCCAGAGCACCTCTAACAATTCAATTACTTTGCCAACTTCAAGACAAAAAAGGCCTAGGCATGAAATCATAGGAGAAAAACTTGTTTGCAATAGAATGTGTATATCTTGCATCATAAGCTAATCACATTATTGGCTTCATAAACATTTGCATGGTTTTTCATAGACATCAGTATATGATACCATTTTATCAGAATTCAGCACATTCATTTATTCAGTTTATATTAAACCTTCTGAGGCATACACATTAGAGACATGCATACTATTTTAAATACATGAAAGCTATTCTAATTTATCGTAAATCACAAAATATATAACAACAAGGACGTTCTATGACAAGTGAACATTCTATATTTTCTAATATTTTCTAATTTGTCAATTTCATTTAGCATTAGTAATGTCAATTTCATTTAGCATTAATGATTCCTACTGTAAGAGTTGTTGCTATATGTTATTTCATATCCAAACCATATGTATATCGCATACCTCAAATATATCGAGTATGCCTCAGAAGGTTTAATATAAACTGAATAAATGAATGTGCTGAATTCTGATAAAATGGTATCATATACTGATGTCTATGAAAAACCATGCAAATGTTTATGAAGCCAATAATGTGATTAGCTTATGATGCAAGATATACACATTCTATTGCAAACAAGTTTTTCTCCTATGATTTCATGCCTAGGCCTTTTTTGTCTTGAAGTTGGCAAAGTAATTGAATTGTCAGAGGTGCTCTGGCTTTTAAAGAAATAGTATATATATTTATATAATATGTTTGAAAAGTTTTTATAAAATAAGAAATTTGAGAATTTTTCATGTATGTTTTCTTGGTAGCCCTGAAGAAGTCTCGTGTGAGACGAAACGCGTTGGCTACGGCTATGTGAACATGTGAAATACAAGAAATCTTCAACCAAGAGAAATAAAGAAGAAAATCTTTATATTTTGTGTCACATGCTTTGATTATACGATAGTGTATAGTGTATAGTGCTGAACCTTTTGTGTTTATATGTGTTCATATATGTTGATGTAGGATTTTATCCTGCACCTTTGGGAGTAAAGAGGGGAGTACTCTCTGGTTTCGTGCACTACTATTCACTGATTACAGTAACCACTGACATTTGCTGGGTGCGGATTCAATCAGCCTCTACCCTCAGTTTTGTGCTTTTAATATGTGACACATCTCACTGCCAGAGCAAAGCTCCACTGCTTGCCTGTGAAACTGCTCCTCTCAGCCATTGTGCCTTGTGCAGAAAGCCAAGAGCTCTCAGAAGTGAATGGGTTTGAAATATTACTAATAGTATTCAAAGTGCTACAAGTACAATACAAAAATAATACAACTAATAATATTAATATGCAAATCTGATCCCACAAGGAGTAGAATTGTTTCAGTTTAGGATTCAAACTGTACAATGGATTGAGCCCGCACCCGAGGATACCCCTAGCTCACCTCCTTTTGAGAAAGCTCTCAAAACATGGGGGCCAGTTCACAAACTCATGGTTTGAGTACAGGAAGTAGTGCTAAAGGAGTCCTCTCACATATCTGACACGCCTTTGTGAATCGGCTACGAAACGTCCCCTCTCTTATAGTAAATGTGTAAACAGTGCCCAGTGCTTTCCGTTTGTAATACATGTGAATGAACACTTTCTAAATATTTACATTTCATTGCCATTTTAGATGTTTTGGGGCCAATTCACAAAGGCATATGAGTATGGAAAAGAGTACGAGGGAGCATCTGGGACTAGACCCCATTCTCTCATAAAGACATTGCGGAGCCTCATCAGTACCAGGACCGCTGCCTTCACCCAGCTGCAGGAAGGAACGCCAACTATCAGCCACCCCTACAAACATGACACTCAAAGTCATTTACTCCATCCTCCCAAGACCTGAGACCTCTCTGCTCCAGATTATGACCACAAACTCCAAACTCCTCCAAGGCCACTGCCTCCGGCCTTTTACTTTTCAGCCGCAGAGAGATGGCAACAAGGCACCAAGCTGCTCTTTATAAAACAATGTAATACATAGACACTACTGTCATTGGTCCTTATAACAGACCAAAAGTATAACTTCTGCTGCAACCAAGTCCAAATAGTCAAACATTAGAATTCGTTCCACATACTTCTCTCCTTAACTGATGGACGTCCCTAGCAAAAATGCACTAGCCGGGCCTTTTCCGTCTCCCTAGGATACAGCGATTAAAATGTATTTGGAGGTTCAGAAATAAACAGGACTGATAGCTTACTAGTGAAGATTACTCCTGAGAGAGGGAAAACTCTCCTTCTCCCTAAAACCTAGGGCATTCTTTTGGCTTGAACCATCTAGGATTCTCTTGTTCAGTGTTGTGAAGATCCCACACCGACACCACACAGTAGGTGAGAAACGTGGTATTTACTGAAGTTGAGAACAGCATCACCCCGGCAATGTATAGGCGATCACTAATGGAGCCCACTGACTGGGATCTTACAATCATAACACAGAACTCATAGACATAGAAAACATCCGATCCACTAGCATAACAACAAGCAATAGTTACTCAAATTCCATCATCTGATTCTTTGGGTGAGTCCCGTCCTAAGAGGGCTGTGTGGTAGGATACAGTACAGAAATATTGTGTCCTAAACCTCGGTTACAATAATATTGTACTATTGGACGTAGATTTTATGATATTAACTCCATTATGGCAATATTTTTGAAAATGAAATTGCCAAAACATTGATAGAAGACAATATTCTGACAGCAATATTCAATCAATCAATCAATCAGAGCTTTATAAAGCGCGCTACTCAACCGCGAGGGTCTCAAGGCGCTTCCTGAACTCAACAGATAACCAGTGTGATGGCTCCAAGGCAGTAGGGCTTCCAGGATACTGAGGGCACAGGCAGGGGCACTCTGTACTAGTCAGAGCTTACCACACTTTTAAATGTCTTTACTGACTTTGTTTATCAGAGGTGAGTTATAGACCACAGCATTTCTTGAGCCTGGGGTGCAGTCATTTTGAACACATTCATGTTGTCCCTCATATGTCACTTGAAGATGGCTATGAGATGCAAGCGTTGATGCCTAGAAGAGGCCTATTGTAGCACTTGACTCTCTCAGGGTAGCAATTCAGAGCTGTCCATGGCCTACTCAGGGAAGATGGTCTGGAGCATAATCCAGTCCCCAGTTCTGCAACAACCAACACTCAACGCGTCATTGTCCAACCTCTGCTTCTACTTCTAAAAAGGAAACTCGTTTTATTACACAAACACACACACACACACAGACACACACATAGGGTCACGCATGCACGGGCATGGTCCACGCACACAAACACACACTCTCTCTCGCTCTACTCAACACTATGCATTGATTTATAAATATATACGTGATGGTAGATGAAATACCTATGTTGACAACCTACTAACAGTTTGCACCCCTGGAGAGCCCTGAGCCCTATTAACCACAAATCCTCTGTATCCTCTAAACGCATTATAATAGGGTGTGGTTAGCACACCTTTTTTCCCACTGAAAAATGGAGACTTTTAACTGTCGTTCCTGACTTTGTTTATTAGAGGTGAGTTATAGGCCACAGCAGTTTTTGAGTCTGGGGTACAGTAACTTTGAACACATTCCCATGTATGCCCCTTAGATATGGCCATGAGATGCAAGCTTTGATGTGCAGAAACCCTAAACCTTTATGTCCAGGAGTCACCGCCTTGAAAGGCCGCGAGACACAACCTTTCAGGCCCCCTCCACAGTTGCTGTTCCAACATGCCTAGCACCAGCTCACAACTTGTAAGGTTTTTAATATCCTTTCAAAGGAAGTCTCAGGACATCGTGCACCATATGCCCCTTTGTGCAGCTCCCGCAAAGAACTAAATTGAATGAATTAAGAAGCAATTACATCTGATTTATCGCCCAGCCTGGCACACCTGCTCTCTGCCGCTTGTAACAAAGGTTATGCATTAATAATGCTGCTTCGCTGGGTGCGTTAATACAAAAGGAAGTGGTGTTTCACTTGGCATTTTTCAACATCACTTTTCATTTGCAGGCCTGCAGGGTTCCTTTTGAGAGCTACCATAGCTGGGCCCGTGGGAGCCACTGTCGCTTAGGACTTTAAATTACCATATCACATGACATAAGCGTTATTGCCATCTGCTCAGGGTATTATCTGTGGGTAACACCCTGCGCAGAGGGCATTAACTGCTATTAATTGAATACCTGCCAAAGGCAGCCAATACTCACCCATGAGTCCACCCTGGAAGTTTGGGACTGTAAGACAATGGGTTATTATTATTAGTTGTGAATGATGTGAGTTCTTCACAAGTAATAAGTCTGTCACCTTCCATCTGCTGGAAACCAAGTACCCCATTGCAGCACTGGACTCTCTCAGGGCAGCAAGGCAGAGCTGTCCAAGGCCTAATCAGGGAAGATGGTGTGGGCTAGAATCCAGTCCACCGCTCTGCAACAAATAACACTCAATAAGTCATTGTCCAACCCCTGCTTTTACTTATAAAAAGGATAAGATTTTATTACACACAAACAACTCAATACTATGCATTCATTTACAAATATATACGTGATGGCACATGCAATACCTGTGACAACCTCCTAACAGTTCACGCCCCTAGCGAGCCCTGAGGCCTATAACCACAATACCTCCATGTACACTAAATGCATTATAATGAGGTGTGGTTATCAAAAGACAGGCCACTGGCTTTCTAATGGTGCCACCACATTAATAAAGGCAGAAGTATATCATGATAAACGGAATATGCCACCTTACTACGCATTCTTGTTCTCCGCAGGCAATTACAACGCGGTTATTACAACAACAGCGTTGTAACACTGCATACCATTACTCCGCAAGTCGCAACAACGACTTGATCTAGGGGGGTGCTGGATGTTGGAATAGTATAATTTACTATTCCAACTCCAGTCCGTGCAACAGTAGGGAAAGAGTTGGATTTCAAATCCAACACCTTCTGACACCTCAGCAAGTCGTTTTTCCGACTTGCAGAATAATGTTACGTGTTGTTACAATGCGGTCGTTGTAACAACTGCATTGTAATTGCCTGCAGGGAAAAGGATTTGTGGTAAACGATGTTTACCTGATAAACCAATGCAATACCATTAAAATCACTAAATGTGGCACCACCTTTCAATGACATTCTTTTTTTGCAAGTAATGACTCCCTGTTAAGTTTTTGGTTGTCAATTAAGCCTTTTAAAACATTTAAATGACCTTCATTAAGACATGTAATAAATACGCGGTTAACTTTGCAATTGTCAATAATATATTTCAGTGTCAATATGCGGTGCCAATGAGTCTTTCTTCTAACTCTATCATACTGCATTGCAGCCTTTGAACCCACCAATATAATTCCTCACACCATAGAGCATTTAAACAGAGATGCCAGCTCTGATGTGCTTGAAATACTGAAATACTGCTGCACAGCCTCCACAGCTCTTGTACTGTGTGGCTTGGGAGACTTAGGGGGCAGGCTCCTGCACATCTGGCACTCCCACAGCACTTGATAATACCATTAGTGGTGCCCATGCCCTGCCCGCGGCACAACACAAAAAGAAAATGCATATGGGGTTATGCACCCCAGATGATTCTGTGGCTCTCCTCTCCCCGTGGCGGTGCATATTTATTTTGACATGTATCTCCCTCTTTGTTTCTGTTTTTCTGTTTAAAAAAATAATGCGGCCTTGCGCTGCTTGTTTTTTCCCCCTTAAAAGTCTGGGTGCCCTTGGCCCTCCAAAGGGACACCAGAGATGTGTTGGGCTCTGGGGCTGCGCATGGAGCCCACTCTCACGTGGTCGGCCAGTTCCCCACTCAGCTGACACTCGATTTGTGTCACTGCGGGAGCCAAAAAACGTCCTTCCTCCACCTGCATCCATGCTGGTTTGTGGCACCGCAGACATGGGCAACCGAGGAGGCGTGCCACCTTGCTCCCAGGAGCAGATTGATAAAGGGACAAATTTGCACTCCTGTTTTTTTTTTAAATATTTGATCCCTGGGAACTGGGGCCCCCAGGGACCTCTGTGCCAATGTTAAGGGAGCTGTATGTAAGCTTCCTCCTGCCAACCAACACTTCTTCTTATGCTGATCATGGGGCCCTTGGCTTTTCCTGGACGCATCTGAGAACCGTGAGGGGAACACTACTTGTGCCCTGAAAGGACCCAGTCCCCCAGCCCAGAGGACCAAGTTGCGGTGTTGGTTTTCTCAGGCCTCAGTGGTCCACTTTAGAAAGGGATGGTTTTCTTTTGTCCTAGTGTCCACCTATACCCTTCAGGACTGTTGATTCTCAGTCTCCATGTTTCTAAATATTTATTTTCTTCCAGGAGCTTGATTTTTACTATGCTCGCTTCTTGCAAAGGTCCTGTCTGCTGTCTGGGTGACAGGAACCTATCCTGGACCCTTGATCTTTCTCAGCATCACACCAAGGCAGAGGACACATCCTCCCTGTACCCACTAGGTCCTACAGACTCCTTTGGCTACATGCAGAGTACTTGGGTCAGTAAATGTCAGGGTCACCCTACTTCTGAAGGTCACGATTCTGCAGGACCAGTGCACAGAAGATTGAGGAGAGTCTTCTAGGCCACTCTCCCCACAGCAGGTCCATTCCTCTACTGTCCCCCCAGAGGGTGCAGGGGGCCAGCGTCACTGGCCAGGGAGAAACATATCCTAGTCCCAGGGTGCCCACTGAAGCAAGAAAACCGTCGCAACAATCTACCCTTATATGGTTTACCAGGGAAAGTTGAAGGTCCTTATCTTCTAGGCTTCCTAGAGACATTTCTTCCAGACCTACTAAATCCTCCTGGTTCTCAACCTCTAAACATTCAATGTGCTCATCGATAAGGATTACTTTACTCTCATTCAGCGAAGCCTCAATGTATTATTATGCTTTTTATGGAAGTTACAGACTTCCTACGTGTTTAAAAAAATAGACTTCTTTGGTTACCACACAACCGGTTCATTTCTCAAGATATTTTGAAAGCAAACAATATCAGACGTAAAAATTGTCTGACTTTAAGACCTCAGATGAGACACTTAAACATACGCTATGGAATTCTCTGTCTGTGCCTCTGCAAAAAAACTCTTGAGGGCATCACTAATCTTCTGATGATCCCATAAAATTAAAAGCTTTCCGACAGAATTTCTGCACAGGAAAAGGAAACTTCTACCTTGAACTCTAAATGTTCTTGTTTTACCTTATTGATGAATGTCTTTTGCTTTATAATTTCTTTATTATTCCCTTAGCTTGCTGTCGACATGTCTCATTCATATTTGGAGTGTCTTTTATTCAGATCTGGATTCTTTTCATTGATCTGCGTTTCTTTCATTATTCTTACGTTTAAATGTTTTTCTTTTTCTTGACTCTTCTTTCTCCTTTCCCTCGAGTACTTTGTTCTTCTATGATTTGTGATGTGTTCATATTGTTCGTACCTTATGTTATATGAGTGCAGGTGTCATTGTGTCTTTTCCCATTTTTGAAGAAAGTCACCCTTGTACCTGTATTTGTTTCCACATGTATTCCTTATGTTTAATTTAACTTGTGGAATGTTCGTGGTCTTGGAAACCGGGTAAAACAACAGAAGGTACTTTGTCCTATATCTAAGCTTAACTCATGAATTGCAGTTTTGCAATAGATACACTGTACTGCCTCTGAATCTGTACGGTTGAAGAGACAATGGGTGGGTCAAGTTTCTTTTTCTCCAGCTCAGGAACGTAAGGGTGGATTTGCCATTCTTTATCACAAATCTATAAATCTGCATGTTGTATCTACAGAATGCAACGATTTTGGCAGATGGGTATTGGTCAATGTTGTAATAGATGACAAACATCTGAGTCGTTTTAATGTCTATGGGCTCGTTAAGTCTGATCCTGAGTTTTGGCACTTTATTAAAATCTAATAGATGACATTAATCAGCTTTTTAGACATGTTTAGGGAGTGGAAATCAACATTTAAATTTACACCAGACAAATCCCATAACGTTTTTAAATCTCCAATTTCCTCTAGACCATTATTTGATGTACGGAAAACCTGCAATGTTGATGAATTCTCGATTGTTCATAATACATTGTCTAGGATTGATTATATTCTTGTTAATAAGTCACTACTATCATGTTTACAATTGGCTGAGATTGGCTCCATTTTTTATATCTGATCTCTCCCTGCTACTGGCTTCCTTAGACATTTCCATCAACAATATTAAATCAGGAAGATGGCAGTTTAATACCAATATTTTGTCGGATAATAATTTTAGTTCTGAAGCTTTGGCTTTCATAAAAATAACTTTTATAATTCAATGTCCCCCTCTGATACTGTGACTAATAATTGGGATGCTTTTCCCACCTCAGCGACAGCTAGGAACTTTTTATATCCTTTCTTTGCCATAGAAATTCTCCTTCACAGCAGTCAGGAGGAACAAGTCCTCAAGACAATTTGGATTAAGCAAGTAACCAAATGTCTTCTTTATTTCACTGAGTGGCCTCTGCACCGCAGTACTATGTCTGTTGCTGAACACCAATCCAGACATGTGCTGCTGTCTGTGACACCACTGCATGCTACTTATAAGCACTTATGTTTTTACTTTTGGGCTGGTGTTGCTCTTGTCTTCATCTCCATTTGGGGCTACTGCAAATTGGAATTTTGTGCATATCTGCTTCACTATTAAGTACTGTTTATCTATCTACTGTGGCGTCTTCGCCTCTTCCCCAAGTCCCAACCCCTTTCTCCTTATTCATCCCCCATCATCTGTCCCTCCCCTCCTGTCTCCTCCTGTGAGGTTGTGATTGTTGTACTGTTCGTATTAAACAAAACAAGGGTGGCGGGACCGGGGCTAATAGTGAAGGTCTAGCACACGGGCCCCTTACAATAGTGTGAACAAGGAGTAAGCTGTTCCTGTGTGGGTATCTAGCTCAGGAGTGTGGATATCGGAGGGGAGAGCTCCTTTTAGGAGCAAAGGCCCTCACACACCCCATGGGGTGAAATGCTTCTTCATCGGGGGGCTCTGCATTGGGCCAGCGCTGCATTGCCCAACAGGTCGCTCGAGGTGGGTCTTTGCCGGAAATCGTTTCTTTTACACCGATGTGATGTTTATGAGTGATTGACAAGATGTGAGTAGAATGGGTGAGAGTTAAGTGCATTAAAAATGACTCAAGGGATCCAAGCAAAGACTAAGTTTAATAGTAGGATCCCTTTGTCAAGGATAAAAATATGATTAGAGCATAAAATAGAAATAATGGTTTATTCAGTTGAAAAATGTGTAGGTGTAAACATGTTTCATGACTATAATAGTCCCTAGCGGATCCTGGCACTTCTTCAGGATCAGGAGGACCTAATTCTACTCTCACAGGGATGGGTGAGAGAAAGAAAGAGTCAAGCAATTAGGGTGAAATCCCCACTGGCTGCCTTATGATTAGATGCCAGAAATGCTTTTGATCACATCAATTGGCAATATATGTTTAAAACTATTCATTGGTTTGGTACTGGGCCTAAATGTATTTCTTTTGCACACCTCCTATATTCAAACCTTCGTGCTAGTGTATTTGTAAATGAGGCTCCTCCCCTTATTTGTCCATACAGAGGGGTTCCAGACAAGGTTTTCCTTTTTCCCCTTTATTATTTGTTTTATGGTTAGAACCCTACTTCGAAAGAATTGATTGCAACACCAACATATTAGGTTTCAAATGTGGCTCACCAGAGGTTAAACTGTTTCCAAATGCTGATGGTGTTTTTAATATACATGTCAGACCCTCTCACCTCATTGGACCCCTTATTACATAAGAAACAGTAACTCATAATTTTGTAATTTTGAAATCTAGGATGTAAACTTTACTCTCTACCTCGTCTCCTTAGTATCTATCCTAGTGGGGGAGACGGGATACCATTAAATTATAATTGTTTCTCATATATACTATTTCAATGCTACTTTGCAAAATTAAATTCCTAATTACTATATTAAACAACATTTTTTAAGGAATAATAAACCTCTACATATCGCTCTTGCTGAGCTCAAATGACTGAAAGCTGGAGGTGATGTTCGATTCCCTGATTTTAAATAATACCACTCTTCCTGAATAAATGGACAGTTTTGTGCATGACACATGATTTTCATGATGACCATGTACCCACATGGATTTTTATTAAAAGATCATAACTTTATGATTTTTCTTTTAAGGACGTTATCTACAAGTCTAGCTGCACTTTCATTTCCATGATATGTGAACATTTTGCCTCAAGCAATAGAAAGATAAAGGTATTTTCTATGTTCAGAATTCACGGAGGATGATTGTATTGCTACTTTTTACTTTTTTGAGTAAAAAATGGCGGTCAACCTGCCATAAAAAGGCAGGCAGAAAGGAACTTTGGGGGGTCCTAGTGGCCCCCCATTTCCCCCTTCCCCATGCCCACAGCCTTGGGTTCTGGCAGATACCTATGGTGCCCCCTACATATTACTGCACCGTGTAGCAGGAACCACATGGAACCAGCCACATAGTGCAGGGATATGAAAAATGTGTAATTTTTGTACCTCGGCGTGTGCTTGCAGCCCTTGAAGGCGGTTGCATCATAAAGCCTATAGCGAGACCGCTGACAGCTAGTTGGGCGGTCCCATTTCCCACCAGGATGGTGGTCGGACTTAAGTCCGACTGCCATCATAATAAGGCCCTACATTTCTTCATCTTCCTTTGTCTAGTTTCTTCTCTGTCTTCCCTCTTCCCTTCTTACTTTTACTTACCCTCTTTCATCTACTTTTTCCCGTTCTCTTTTTATTCCCTTCTTATGCCTTTCTTTTAGATATATAAAAATCCTTTTCAAATCTTATGCTGTTCCTTTTTGCAAAGTTTTTATATTTATTCAGTTAAACAAATCTAATTGCATTTATGATAGGTTTAAATGGGATTACCAACAAAAATGTACTAAACAAAAAAAAAACGCTTAAACTTGACTGGAAGGCATAAGAGCACTTTATAAGAGAACCAGGTTACACCACGCCTTTTTTTCTTTAGGCACAGGTACATTAAGTGATAAGTGATTTAGTCCAACATCACAGTATGTTGAACCAAGGCCGAGCTTTGAAATTGGTTTCACAGTTCCAATGTCAGCAGGTCTATCCGCATGGCCACATCTCTGCCCTCCATTTACTTCCTTCTTGGTCATCTAAATGAAGAGCACTTTAAGGGGTCCAGCAGGGGTGTGAACTATCATCAGGGGTGTGTGTCACTTTTGCAATGCAGCTCAGGGACAAGAACAGTCCTTAAAACACCCACTCCCACTCCCTGCTGGTAGCCAATCGCTACAGCCGGAGGTCTCTCCCTAGCTTGAACTTCACAAACGTGATGGTCAAGAGGTCATCTGATCCTCCTGGTTTACACCGTGGCAAGGTTCCAAAAGCTCAACCACATCTAAGTCAGAGCCCTTGCAGGTACAGCATGGCACATGCTGACCACACCTATATTGAACCCCCTCACTGGGTACAGAGGCAAAATGTACCGGAGTCAAGGCTAGTCAATATACAGTAGCTACTGCCTTTCATGATGTTGGTCTTCCACTACAGAGATGAGATCAGGAGTATGTCCCAAGTTGCTCACGCGGTCATCTATGGGGCACGGCTAAAATATCCCAATTCCACCAGATAAGTAGGACCTGGCATTCATTCTCTGCCCCTGGAATAGCCCTCACTTGGACTGAAAACCACTACTGGTCTGCTGCACATGAAGATGTTACAAATCCCCTCTTCTTAACCAATAACAGCAATAAGGTCAACATGAACTGCGTCAGCACCATGAGACGCGAGGGCGTTCAGCGCTCTGTGGAGTGCAAACAGAGAAAACATACTCATTTTCATCTTGTATTCACACATAATTCTCTATGCCTGTTTGCTTGCCTTAACCATGTTACTCCTGCCTAATTGACTAAAAGGAAATGTAATTAAGATGTATATGTGGTCCAATTAAGTGCGGAAACAAGATGTTAATAGGAAATTATGGAACATCTATAATTCAGAGGACATAACAAGAAATGAACCCACAGAGATAATAAAAACAGGTGGCTGAACAGCTTCTTTCAGGACAACTTACACGGTTCTCTCTCAATGCTGCATGTCTTTTGGAATTATTTAATTGTGGAAGGATGTGTGGAAATATTCGCTCAGCATCTAGTGAACCTTCTAAGCGCTCTCAAATAATTAGTGAGTCAGACAGGTATAATGAAGTAAAGTGATTAATTAAACAGCGTTAGTGTTTCAAAAAACATCACAGAAATCGAAGCAACAAAACACTTACTAAGCGGTCCTCACTGATGAGTGGACAGACCTGGTGGAATGCCGCGGTGCTTGCAGCACATCAGAGCCATTACCACATTACAAAAATATGAACCCTTGTGTGGTGCATACGTCTCATGCCTTTTTCCAGTTTGATATCAGCCCTTGACTGTTTGTCTTGAGGTGCAGAAGTTCAGTGCAACAGGTTTCGGGGCCTTGGGCGCACTCCTTAGGTCTTCTTCGGGTAACAGCAGGCTAGGCTTTTGGAAAATGGATGTGTCCTTCTAAAACTCTCCATTGCAGATGTGCGAACACCTCTCAGAGAACATAAGGGCTCTTCAGTAATAAAGTATTTCAGACGGTGGCATGTGGTCCTTCTGTTAAACCAAATATTTAGCTTTTTGCCATATCCCCCAAATGCACCATTTGTGCTGGTTGTGTCATTTATGCAATAGTGCACCTCATGCTGGGCTACTTTCGGTGTACTTGTCCCACTTTAGCTAGGCTCAGAAGTACGGTTCTCACTTGACAAAAGCATAACTGGGGTAATTTATGGCATAGATCACAACAAAACAAAATTTACTCCACAAGATGTCCTTCAGCAGGAGAGGAGTTGGCCTAACGGCTAGGGTGGTGTGGAAATGTGGATTTTCCTGATCAGTTATGTCCCCTATCTTGGACCCCAACGATTCTATGTGCATGTCACAAGTACATGTGTGTTCCCTCCAGTTCCAGTTTCCAAGACGCAAACATATGTGTGTCTACCGTCGACATGTTCTCTGTCAGATCCGCCATCAATGGGCTGGATATTCAATTCCTAAGTATGAAAAGCCACCGACTTTATATGGCTAAGGTACTCCATTTTTACAGTTCAGGCAAGTAGGCCCGATTCTTTCCTCAAAGCCTTTCCCTGCTCTCTGTCTCTGACAGTTTCAGCTTGAGCTCGCATCTGTATCCATGAACTTTGTCCTACTCCCTGTGCAGCTAACGGTGCCTGCCTCGGCCAGTTTTCGCCTGCCTGCCAAGAAGCTGTATTTCACCTTCGAATTATCTAGTTTGCTCTTCAGCCGATGCATTCCTGTCTAGTGATTTAGGTAAACATTTCCTTTAGCTCACAGGCAAAGGACTCAGCCTTTCCGTCCTCCTGCAAGTGATTCATAGCCCTGTTGCCATGGAAAGTTTTCTGCCCCTCGCTTCTCATATAGACACTTAGACGCTTGTACACGCACATACAGTTAGTATAGAATAGATTCTGTCCGAGAGTCCTTCCTTGTGGATAACATAGTTCTCTAAACATAGGATGTTAGATATGATTTGGGATTAGGTTGACATGACCCCCTAGACTTCTCGTCTCCACATGTAGAGCTAAATGTCAAGTCCCCTTCACCCCCTAGTTGCACGTCAATCACACGTCATGCTGCTGCGCACGCATCCATGTTAAGTATTATCGTATAGATCCACCTATGTAAGATAATGAGAGCCAATCATGTTTCTTTTTGCTCCTTATTACGCCTAGTTTCAATTACGTATCACTATGTTAATTTATCTTATCAATTGTTACGCCTTTCTGCACTTGTTTCATTGTAAATGTATGACCTATAAAAGTTACTTCTTGTCAATAAAGTATTGTACTTCACTTCCTGAACCCTCGTGGTGACGGAACCTGAAGGCCGCGACTCGAGTCGGCCATTTTGAATGGAATAAAGCCCATTTAGAAAACCTCTTATACCACGGATTCTGCCTCTTGTTATTCTGAGCTATTTTACTTTATTTTAAGGATTCCGTATGAAATTCAGTTTCGGTAAATAGAATATTTACCACATAATGGCGCCCGAATAGGGACACTTTCTCATCTCACGCGCCGGCGGTGCGTTGCAGGCCCGGTCTCCTGCCACAGCTGGACGGACCATAAACGCGTACCAGCAGGATTTCCTGTAAGCTCCCTCCGGTCAAGCGGGGGCGACTGAGGCTGCGATCAACCCAGACGAGGCGGTGAGAAGTGCGAAGTATCCCGACCAGAGCCTAGCTGAGAGAGCAAGATCCGAGGTATACAGAAGCCCACCAGGTTTTTTCGAAATCCCGATGTCCAGAGGGTCCGCTATCCGCAGTCATCGAGTCCTGTCCATTCTCGGAGGCCTTCCGTTTCAAGGAGCTACTCGGTGAGTACCATCGCCGAGGAGGCGTGTTGACGCGCACATAGGTTGTGCCGGTCAAGACGGATTTGGGTACACAAATCCGGTCTGCACTGTTTAGCAGTGTATATGTACTGTTTAGCAGTATATCAAGTATTCCGAAGTATTCAGTTATTGTCAAGAATTCAGCGTGGTGATTAGTTAGGCAGACTGTCATCATTGTCGGTTATTGTTAAAATGATTAATGTTCAATGTTTAAAGTGTTCAAATGTCTTGCATATTGTGGTATGAAAGATTGTTCTTTGTTCACTGTTCATTATTGTGTTTTTCGTATTAAGTGAATTCAAGAGTAAGTATCAGATCAGTTGTCAATATGCCGCTCTTCTCGAAGTTAAGACAGATTACTACCAGAAAAGGGGTGCTTGAAGAAGCAGTTCCTATTCCTCCTAGGGACACTCCAGGGCATTTTATGTACCACAAGCATGGCTTAGATGCCATATTGTTTCTTGATCTATGGGTAGATTATACCAAGGGATTGCCGGAAAGTCAAAGGTGGCCCGCAGCGGGAACCTGGGATGCAGAGTGCATCATGAAAGTGGAGGAAGAGTTATGGAAAAGAAAGGTCAGACAGTCACAGAAAGACGCTGTTGAGTTATGGCGTAAAGAATCTCATAGACGTACAGAAAAAGCACGTAGACAAGAAGAGAGGAGTAAAGAAAGTTCAAATAAAGTTCAAGAAAATCTATTAATTGAGGAAGGTATCCGAGTGAAGTCAGAACAAGTAAATAGACAAAGAAATGCTCTTATGAATGGTATGTATCCCCTTCTAGCCGAAGGACTACCAAAAGCTGTTCCAGGGATGCCAAAAGACTTGCCACCCCCGTTATTTCCAATTAAGGTACATCAAAAAGGGCATCCCAGAACCGCAGAAGATGTTTTTCTTTCCTCATATCTAGACGACACAGCTCCCGAGTATACTAACGCCACACTACATAGACCGTCTGGCGGAGGGGTTCAACGTCAGGATCAGGTATCCGACCCCGTGCAACAGCAAGTCCCGATACAAGCTTCGGCAAGCACATCTGTCCCCGCAGTCGATTCTACAGTGGTATCGACACCCATAGTTGCTGTGTCACGTTCAACGAACCCATTCACACCCGATGCCCCAGATGGGGCCACGGGAGGTGCTAGCAATACCTTTACACCACCCAGAATAAATAAACTTGTCTTTCAAGAATCAGCGCATTCACGTACACCTAAATTCGTAAGTGAACGTACGCTTAAGGAACTCCTTGTAAATTGTAGATATGACCCGGTGGTTGGTAAAGAGGACGAAATGGTCCTGGCATCATTACGCATCAGGCGAGCCGCAGAGTATTTAGCAAGGTTACCAGGAATGACTACGCATCTAGATAACATATACCATTTTGTTCAAACAGGACGAGATCCAGGATGTATTAACAGAGCTATGGAATTCCAGAAAGTAGAGATACAGGGGGAACTGTTACGTTTCCTCATAAACTGTGTGATCAGAAATCAAGACCGTCCGGGGGTAGACCCGAATGCAATGCTTATTCTTACAAGATGGAGCCAGAATATATCAGAAGGGAGACACGATAAGCAAAATTGTATAATAGCCATGTGCCGAAAAATCCGTAGAGAAATAGAGCGTATTCATGAAGAAAGATTGGGAACAGACGAGTTCGAGCAAGATGAAGTGTCCGAATCAGGGAATTCCGCAAGACAGTCAGAGACCATAGCCTATGTAGGCAGAGGAAGATCCTGTGATAATGCTAGATGTTTTTCTGATCCCATACACTCTGTATGCCCAAATAATAGCAGAACGTATCCGACGCCTGTAATAAATCTGAAGTCTCCTGAACATTTGTTTCAAGCCGCAGATAAAATACTACGAGAACGAAGGGGTTACCACCTCCTCGATTCCATGGATGAGCAAGAACTAGCCAGATCAGCTGTTCACTGGATTGACAGTCCTGAAAAATACGGTGATGAGACCGTAGCACACACGTTTTTTAATCTCAGTGCAGATGAACAACGTTTAGCTGGAATCTATATGATTCAGCAACTCCTTATATTATATAAGAGCCAACATGCTGACCCTGGTCCTTTACCTGATATATTAACGGAACTACTCACGAACAGATGGAGAGGTTCTAGTAACAAGCTAATTAAAGAGATATTAGTGTCACGTAAACAGTATGTCCTTTTTGTAAATCCGGATTCTCTCTCGCTGCCCCACAGAGAAAGAACGCCGTACTATATGGATAGACAAAATCCTTTACGAGAAGTGCACCCAATAAAAGGCGAAGACAATGAGTTTCACCGTGTATTTGTTTACACACCCATATCAAAAATGGAATTATTAGAAATGAAGAAAGTAGTACCTAGTCATGACAAAGACCCAGCGGGTTTCCACCGAGAAATTAAAGACATGTTACTAATGGGAGAGTACACCTTTCCTGATATTATGACGATATTAAAGGTGCTTTTGCCTGCTGGCATCTATGAAAAACTGAAAGAAAAAGAGTGGGAAGTGGGAGACCAAAAGATAGACTGGACAGCATTAGCAGAGGAAGAAAGGGCCCGAACTGCAGGTTCAGGGCTCGGGGATAAAGTTAAACTGTTACCAGGTTTACTAGTACAGGTACTGCCACGTCTATTAACTACAAAAAAGGAAGATTGGGGTGCAATCACAGCCTGCAAACAAAAGCAAGATGAAGACACAAGCGATTATTATGCTCGATTTGAAAAATGTTTTGGTATAAACAGTGGTATAAAAGCAAGTAGTGACTCATATCCACATTTATTTGTGACAAAATTAGTGGAAAATGCATTGCCTCCAGTGAAGAATAGAATATTGAAATTCGAGAGTACCTGGCAAAGTAACACTCCGTCACAAATGCTACAAATGTTACAGTATCATCACAATAGAATTAGGGATGAACAAGAACACGAGCATAGACGCATGAAGGATACAAAAATGAAAATGCTAGTTTCTCAGACAGTACCAGCAGAGGGTCACAAAAAGGGTGTGACACATTCTGGTGATTCTGCAGCTCCTGTAAAAGGAACCTGCAATTACTGTAAGCAACTAGGCCATTATGTACACGATTGTCCAGTCCTGAAACGTAATATAGCTACAGGTATTGCAAAAGAGAGACCACGATTAGTTAGACAAGATCAGAATGAACAAGGAGCTATGCAGCATGGACAGTCCATGCCAGTTCAGCAACAGTCCATGCCAGTTCAGCAACAGTCCATGCCAGCCTCACAGCAGCCCATACAGTTTGTGCCAGCTGCACCACCGTTGCCTGCTACTGCCACACAAACCACAACACGACAAATGTATCAGACTGCACAATATGAATATCCTGAGTATCAGCGTTACGCATGAACAAGCCTAGAGAGGGAAGTTGACTTACCGCTCATCGAGATTCCTGTAGATCAAGAAGGACCGTATGTACATAGTGAATTGTTAGGTCAAGATAGAAAATTCTTACTCGATACAGGGGCAAGTCGAACAACTATAAAACGTAGTGAAGTTCCAGGGGCACCCCTCTCAGGCTCTCAAAATGTTTCCCTTGGTTTTTCAGGAAAACCTATTGTTAATGAAGTATCACAGCCTCTCCCACTTACGATAGGACCTTTGACACGAACTACAGATTTATTGCTTACTAAATCATGCCCAGAAAATCTGTTAGGAATTAAAACTCTGAAAGCACTAGGAGCCATAATATGTTGTTCTCCGGAAGGAGTAAGGTTGTTTCTACGTGATTTTAAAGGTCACTATGTGTCTAGGGACATGGATCCCCGACTACAGACTTTACCAGTACATCTATGGGCACAAGGCCCTACGGATGTTGGCTGCATGAACATTACACCATACCGAGTCACATTGAAAGCAGGAGTGGTACTACCACGAATGCGACAATACAAGTTACCACATGATGCTGTAGTGGCTTTGCTGAAAATCATTGATGAGCTAATTGCCCAGGGAGTAGTTGTAGAAACAGACTCCAATGTATGTAATTCACCGATAATTCCGATTCTTAAACGAACTGATCCTACTGCCCCACCAGTATACCGATTGGTTATTGATTTGCGTGAACTAAACAAGTGCATTGTACCACAATTTCCTGTGGTCCCTGATATATCATCATTATTGACAGCAATTGATTCCGAAGCAACATTCTTTACTGTAATTGATCTCAAGAATGCCTTTTTCAGCGTCCCAATAGATCCGGAAAGCCAATATTTGTTCGGATTCAGTTTAAATGGGCGCAGCTTTAAATTCTCACGCGCTCCCCAAGGATTCACAGAAAGCCCCAGCATCTACAGCCAAGCACTGAAACGAGAACTTGACAGTATCCACATGCCAGTCAATACTGCACTGCTTCAATATGTCGATGATCTGCTGATCACCGCGAGAAGCGAACCTGAATGTGAAAAGGCTTCTCTGACAGTTTTACATTTTCTAGCCGACAAGGGGCACAAGGTGTCTCCTTCTAAGCTGCAATTCTGTGTCCAGCGAGTTATTTATCTTGGTCACTCGCTGTCCAAGGAGGGAAGGCAGCTTACACCCGACCGCATTCAGTTAATTGCTAACATGTCAATACCCCAGACCCAAAAGGAAGTGCGGGCTTTTATAGGCCTCACTTCATATTGTAGGCAGTGGATCCCTCAGTACGCATTTCTAGCAAAACCACTCATTCAGTTAACCACACAGGAGGCAGCCACATCGACTGTTCTCCCTTGGACTCAGGAACATACACAAGCTTTTGAAAGCCTAAAGGAAGCTTTATGTCAAGCACCTGTTTTAGCAACACCATGTTATAGCAAACATTTTACACTCTTTGTTACAGAGCGTGAAGGTACTGCCTTGTCAGTACTCACTCAGGATCAAGCAGGATCACGCAAGCCATGTGCTTATTTTTCCAGTACATTAGATCCCGTAGCTCAGGCTTTGCCTGCATGCCTGAAATCAGTGGCGGCGACAGCTTTAGCAATCAGACAAAGCGATGCCATAGTATTAGGACATCCATTGACAGTACAAGTACCACATGCAGTAGAGGTTCTTGTGAACCGAACACAAACACAACACTTGACCATAGCAAGACTTACCGGTTATGAACTGACATTGTTTCAACCACACATAGAGATCCGACGGTGTAATACATTGAATCCTGCTACACTATTACCTGTAATTGGAACAGACCCACTAGCTCATGATTGTGTTGAAATCATTGAAATAAAGACGAAACCTAGACAAGACTTGACAGACGTTCCATTGTTAGATCCAGACCTGACGTTGTATGTAGACGGATCGTGCATGAGAACAAGTACAGGAGATTTAGTGGCCGCGTATGCAGTCACAACAGACACTGAAGTTATTGAGACAAATTGTATAGATACTTTGTCAGCCCAAGCAGCAGAACTTATTGCTCTAACACAAGCCTGTATTCAAGCCACAAATAAGAAAGTTAATGTATACACTGACTCACGTTATGCATTCGGAGTTGTACACGACTTCGGCGTACTGTGGCGAGAGAGAGGTTATTTAACCTCCCATGGTGCCCACATTCAGCACGGACCCCTCATTCATGCCTTGTTAGACGCAATACATCTACCCACTGCTATATCGATTATGAAATGTAAAGCACACACGAAGGTTACTGATATCATTTCTCAAGGCAATGATTTAGCTGACAGAACAGCTAAACAGACTGCTCAGAATCGCACATTAGACATGACAAAGCCAATAGTTCAGACACCAACACAGTGTATGACAATTAAGGATCCCGCACTTGACGTAATTGACATACAGACACATGCTACTGCAGAAGAATTAAAGAAATGGACTGAACTAGGAGGGATCCAGACAGATCAGGGATGGATGACGAAGGAGAAATCTGTATGGTTTCTTCCTGACTCTATGGTCCAAGCCATTATAGCTACAATTCACAGCCCGGCGCATTTAGGAGAAAAAGCTATGCTAGATAGCATTCAACACATTTGGTTCAATAAACATTTACGAGCAGCAGCTAAACAAAAGGTCCGTACCTGTATGATATGTTGTCAGTTCAACCCGGGAAAAAGTGTTCCCGTAGAACAGGGTGGATTCCAGACTCCTGATCATCCTTTTGAAGTGCTCCAAATGGATTATATCCAGATGGAACGATGTCGAGGATTCAAATATGTTCTTGTAGTTGTCTGCGCTCTCTCCCGATGGACTGAGGCGTACCCAGTATCAGATTACACGGCCCCGACTACTGCCAAACAGTTAGTTCGAGAATTCTTCCCACGGTACGGGCTACCACGTGTTGTATATTCAGATAACGGCCAGCCTTTCTCATCCGAATTAATGAAACATGTCTCACTTTTGTTGGGATATCAGTGGAAGTTCCACTGTGTCCGACACCCCGAGGCAGCAGGTCTCGTGGAACGACATAATCAAATTTTGAAAATCAGATTGTCTAAAATATGTAAGGAAAAAGGTGTTGACTGGATAGTAGCCTTACCAGTTGCACTATTTTACATAAGAATGGTAGCACACTCTCGAACAGGGCTATCCCCGTATGAGGTGATCTTCGGAAGGCCACCAAATATGTGGGGGACGCCTGTACCACGTAAAATAACTGATGTTAATTGTAATATGCTGACAGATTACCTGGCTTCCTTGATGTCTGCACTACAATCTTGTCGTTCACAGGTAGCTGCAGCTTTTCCTGACAACACTGAGGTGAAACCCCATGACGTTGCTCCGGGGGATCTGGTGTTTGTGAGGAATTTCGATCGGAAAACCCAATTGGAGCCCAGGTGGAAAACACCGAAGCTAGTCCTGCTGACCACAAGAACAGCCGTGAAAGTGGAGGGCCGCAAAGGATGGATACATTCCAGTCACGTTAAGAAATTTCATGGACTATCCTCGGATATAGACACTG